>NW_026962012.1:17939586-18612945 GCF_032445375.1 Bacillus rossius redtenbacheri | reverse complement strand
TACATGTGAAAGCAAGTGGGGCCTATGTAGTAAAAATTTTATTGCAAAAAAGTTTTAATTAAGGATTTAAGGTTGTTGGAAAATCACATTTAATATACCTAATGTATGTCTAGATATGAAAAATACAAATATGAAAAGGATAAGAAAATGTTTGAAGAAAAGTTATGGTTTAATTAATGTTTGGTCTCCCAATCGGTTTGCACAATATTGCATCTTCTTGCTGAAATGTAGATGATATGTCATATCATCTAAAGGTTTACTGTAGGTGATGTCATGGAAGATATCAGTCAGTCACAGGTTGTCCAGTATGTGGGAGTCTTAGGAGCTGCTGTTTCTCTGTGCACTTCAACAAGTTGTCTGGGATTGTCTAATATACGACTGTTAATGTTTGAATGTTGACATGCGAGCCATTCCATTTCAATTTCAATTTAGGCAGGAGCGTGTCAGGTCACCCTCTCGGATTTGCTTTAAAAAATGTCAGCAGTTACAATCAGTGGAGACAAGAAGTGTGCTAAAAGGATTTCACCCCAAAAAAATTTTAATCCTTGTTACTAAGTATAGGCTTTTGAAGTTAGTTCAAAATCAAAGAAGTTGTAAAAAATCACATTTTTCGAATAAGTGGCATTTCAAAACTATTTAACGGATTCTATGGCATTTTTATTTTGTAGCTATTATATTGAACCACAGAGTGGTATAGTTCCAATCAGCCCTGGGTCACTCCATGAGATTTCAACCAGGGTTGGTTGCTGCACATTTTTCAAAAATCCTGAAGATTTGTCCATTCATTGGTACCTGTTTTGAGAGAACAAAACAAATTTTACAAAAAAAAATTTTCCTTTAATTTTCGCCTAGGAATCTGTTTGAAGACGGCGGCGTGTGAAAATTTAAGCATTTTCAAGCATTTACGAAAAATGCTGTAGCTCCCTCAATTTTTATCTTAACAACTTTTTAAAAAAATTAATTTTACTCAGCTCCAAATGCTGTTTAATTTTTGTTAGAAGCATTTCCTGCTGTGATAATTAATATATTTTCTGTTATTTTTCAAAGTTCACCAACAAAATTGACATTTTTTCCAACTTTAAGCCTAAAACCTCCCTTGAAGGACATGAAACATTCCAATGATTTCTTGTATGTGTATACTGTAGTATTAGTATTATGTGGCAGATATGTGGAAATCAGGGTGTTTCGAGTCCTTTCATACTTACAGGCTGTTATAAATAGAATATTTCTGAAATTTGCAATTTTCAGCAGGATTTTTGACTATGTGGGACACATGTGAAAAATTGTAATTTTACACCAAATGTAGTTCTATTGAGATACTTTATAACATAGTATATAAAATTGTTGAGGGTGTTTTGCAAATTAAAACAAAAAAAAAATTCTGAATTTAGCAGAAAATCAATAGGCCTATTCACTAACCGTATTAAGCATTGTGGAAAATCTTTGAAAATATCAATAATAATACATGTTATTAATATAGACAACACAACATATATAATTCCATATAAAATCTATAAACATAGGCCCTAAACTTGCCTGCTCCGCAGTTAGCAACGGCCTGGATGTCTCCATGCCGTTCCGAAAACATTGGTCGAGAACAATCTCACGTACAGTGCAACACAGCGCAGATCTTAATGATACAAAGATGCGATAATAATTACTTTATGGTAATTTATTAGTTAGAGGTAGTGCACTATATGCTCGACTGGGCAGCTTAGTTAAACATAGTTAAACATAGCTACACAATACTTTAAAGTTAGGAATTAAATTTGTAATTGTGGGTTGCTGTAGGAAACAATTAAGACTTGCAGGTAACTCCCTCGCTGATGCTTTCTTTTCCATTTGGTTTGGCTGAAACGGGAAGACGATCAAATTGACGTCAAGAACCTTACCACTTTTATGCACTCGGGTTGGTATTTTTCCATAACAGCACTCTAAAAGAACCATTTTAGTCATTTCGAGGGGGCCGAAAACCATATTTCTAACAAACCATCCTCGTGTATTATATAAAACATTGACCCACAGATAAACGTACATTCTTTTCACATGTAATTCTACTGACAAAACCTTCAGTACTTTGACGTAGAAAATAACACGAATGAATGCTATTATATCACCATTTAGTAGCCGGTAGAGATTAAGTTAAGATGAATGTTAACATTAAAAACACGATTATAGTAACAATGTTTGGCAACAAAACAGAAAAAATAACACAGTCATAACACATTAGTAACATAATATAATAGTTACGTACAGCATATCCTAGCAAACAAAGCCGAAGTACTCTGGAAAAAAAATTCTTTGATAAATAAGTTTTAAAACATTTGTATTTAGATTAATAGAACTCTCTCAAACATCAAAGTATGAATTTTGGCAGTTTAGAGAATCTGAAATAAACAGTGTTGCATAGCAGCATGTATGAATGTCACAATGGGACAGCGAGAACAGATTCATCACTACTGTCAGTAGTTGCGTCACTATGTTCAGATGCACTGTCATCGCTGTCATTACACACATTTATTATAAGCCCTTCCAATACATCCTCCATGACCCAGTCCTTTTTCCAATACTCGTCCTCTTTACTGACCACGTGTTGACAGTAGGTAACCTTCCCAGTCGGTACTTGTGATGGAATCTAAGGCCTTGGTGGTTTGTGACTGCAACGCTTGCAACTAAAGTTCACCAGAAATATTGTTCTCACAAATTAAATGCTTCATTTTGGCCCACACAAGCTCAATAGCATTTAATTCACAATTATAGGGAGGCAGACGAATTACATGATGACCATGTAGCTCAACTAACCTGTCTACTCTGAAACATTTTTCTTTCTATGTTTTTCAACAAGTTCGGTAAGTGTTGTTTTCCGCATTTTATTCTCACATTCTATACCTTTTCTCTGCAACCAGGCTATCAATGCACATTTACTTTCGTACTTGGATGGCGGTTTGTCTTCCTGCTTGCAATGGTATGGAGCATTATCCATAACCAAGAATGAAGCGCGTGGCAAATTTGGAATCACTTTTCCCGTCATCCATTTTTCAAAGTTTCCAGAGTTCATCTGGCCGTGGTAGTCTCCTGTTGTGCCTGCTTTATGAACGAGAGAGACTCTGTGCGCTGCATTTCCTGTTGCCATTACACATTCAACATCACCTTTCGTTTGCCAACATTTCTGAAAGGTTAGATTAGTGTCAACCCAGGATTGATCCACGTAAAATATCTTCTTCCCAGCCTCCCTGCACTGTTTCATCTGAGTCAGATACCGCGATAGCCAATCAACAATGTCAGATCTTTCGAGAAGAAGCATTCTCCACACAAAACCCATTTCTTTTAAAATTTTACGAAGCGATGTCTTTCCCCAACTCCATCCGATTTTTTGTTTCAAAACTGGCAGTTGTGTGAACAACTTTTTTTACTGCATAAAATTAGTGAATAGTGTCTCTTAATATCTATCAAAATAGACTTTGGACTATAGTACCTAGGTACCTATGTTGTTAGTGTGAGAAATATAGTAATTAGTATATCAATAGTATGGTGTTATTTGATGATAGGCTATTTTGTATTATTAACTTTATAAATTCAGTATTAAACATCCAAATATTGGGCACAACTTTATAGTTTTTACCATATTCTGTTTTCTTTTACAACGGGTCATTCCATGTTAAGTTATTCAAAGGTGGTTGCTTGGCCATTTTATAGCTAATCAAATATTTTTGGCTGTTGAATCCTACGTGATTAGAGAGTTTAAAAAAGACTAATTTAAAAATTTTATTTTATTCTGAATTTCGATGGCATTTTTGTTTGACAAAACGTGCTGATTTTTACATTTGTAATGGTTTACGTTATCTTTAGTTACTCGAAACAGGGGAACTCGAGGTTGAAGAAACAAAAACCAGTTTATTCAGGAAGATGCAGCCTTTATTATCGCTAATACTCATTTAAGGAAAACCGTAATCAAATACCAAAAAGTAACCTTAAATTTTATCTTCAAAAATTACAAATTTTCAATTTTTGAAGGAATATCATCCCAAAATAAATCTGTTCTTCATATTATCTTTGTATGTATTACCTTTGTAGGAATGTGTAGCTATCTTAATGCACTGTATTTACAAAAAAAAATTTACCCTGAAATTTGCTTCTTTTAAGAGTTATGGGCTTTCCAAATCGGAAGATTAAAAAAGAAAACAACAAGTTTGACACTTTTTTTTTTGTTGGAACAAAGTTTAAAAATATGAAATTTTTACATATAAACCCTCTGTAGGGTATTATACTGCTGTAAAGATTGCATGTTTGAGTTTTATCTACAAGTAAAGTTAGAGAACCTTTAATATCCCATAAAAAAATAAACGTGCACAATGTATTTTAGTACCATGTTATCTTAAATAGAATTACAAGTATTAAAAATAATATTATATATTATAGTTATTTAGAAAACAATAATTTCTATGTTAATATAATCAATAATGATTCACTAACGAAGAAATTATGCTGGTGCTCTGTATTTCAAAAGTTCAGAGGTTGGTTAAAATTTTTCATGAATCAATTTAAATAATGTTAGGTGCTTGATATTAGGTTTTAATTCTCTAGGTTCAAGCAAAAATAATTATGAAAATGTAATGCCCATTTGGTTAGAGACCGAGGTCTCTTAATCACAGTTAAATACCTCTGGATTTAGCTGTTAACTATTGCAGACTAAATTGCCAATCAAAGCTTGCTGATTAATCAATCTAGTTTCAAGCAGTCAAAAATAGTTATAGTTATGGGTGAACAGTTAAACTCACCCAGAAGATACTAAAATGGCTATGGCCATTTACAAAATCAACCACTGATTTTTATGTTATTGAATGTCTTCGGAGTAACACTTAGGTCGCACAGGCTAAATATCAAAAATACTTTCAGGTTTTTTGTCTTTAAACTTGAATCATATTCAACTCGAATGTATGCTCAGAATATCAGTTATGCCATTAAAAGTGCCAAGGCCAAATTATATCCATCTTTCATCCATACTAGTAGAAGAGCCCTTTTTTTAATCTCTGCCTCCTTGGTCACTATCACATGATTTTAAAACAGTTCCAGCCAATAACATGATTTAATATACCATTTGAATATTGTGGCAAGCAAGTGGACAACCAATCTGATTGCTTAACTGAACTTGAGGCTAAAAAGGTTTTCCATAGTACAGCTACCACAATATCATCTCTAACTTACAAATTACTGCAATTTTAATAACATCAATGAACAGCTTTATCTGTTATAATACAGACACAAAAAAAATTGCAAAACATGACACCAAAAGTAAATACATAGCTACACAGTTCCAAAGAGGTAGTGCTTTACATTACTGTTTATAGGTTTACAGACTGTTGTTTATTAATAAATATTATAGTTTGTGAATGGACGTGTGCCTCATAGCTTTATTCTATCGGCACTTATTAGTCCTATTTCCTAGTTTACATGTCTCTATCTATATGGCACTACTGCACTTCGTTTTTGGTTAGTCTTTCGCTCCATAGAATGAGCTAGTGTTTGAGTAATCCGTAGCAGTACATATTTTAGCCACTAGATTGTTGAAAAGGCAGGCAGGTGTATGCTACAAAAAACTGCTTTATTTTTACGTTCGTACGGCTGTTTCCTTCGTTTGCACTGTAGTTTTGGTTTGTTTGCGTGGGACTTTTGGTTCGTTCGGACAACAGTTTTCGCTTGTTCGCGTGTGCTTTTTGAGGTTTTGATGTTTGTGAGTGATAATAATCTGGAGAACAGTGAGGATGAGCCTGTTTGTCAAGCCAGTGAAGCATCTAGTGATTCTGGTTAGGTAGTAATAAATATAACAATTTTATTTTGAACCATATATTTTAATTATTTCTGTTTACTTATTTTATATGACACACAATAATATTATATTATAATTATATATATAATAATAATATTAATGTGTGTCATTTAAAATTAGTAAACATATGTACATCAAAGCTGTTTCTGTTACTTGTGATGTTGGAAAACAAGGCAGTGTTAGATCCAGGGGAACATCACACCATCACACGAGAAGGGAAGACTTTCAAGATGGATGGAGGGATTTATATCAGATACTGAACATAATGCTTTCATTGGACAATCTGGTATGATTGAAGAGCCTGAACTAGATGCCTATACTTCATTGCCGGATTTGTTTTATTTTACTTTTTTTTTAAATTATATGATGCATTTGAAAAAAGTGTTATTTTCAACTTTTTATTTTCATCAAAAACATTGGGAAATTAACAGCATTTTGAAGAAAGCTTTCTGGCAAATTCTGATTCTCTTTCTGCCTTTTACCATAAAATAGCAGTAAGAGAAACATTGTATGTACCCATGTTTGTTTGTCACAAAAGACTTCATTTTATTTGTTTGACAAGGGTGAATCTCAAGATGAAATTTTCTTGGTCAGTTTTCGTTTTATTTGGAGTAAAATGTACTGTGAAACTTCATTATGTCATGAGATCTGATGTTGTAACAGGCATAGGCATTTTTTATTATTGGGTGGTAATCAAGGGCTGGAGCATATAAAGAAAAAATTAACCATCGTAAAAGTGATATATTGTACTGCTGGGAAATGAGTTTGCATTGCCTACAAGTTAGTAGATACCTACATTAATAATAGAGTGAGACATTGACAGTTCTGCTACAATTTTATTGAAATGATTATGGGAAGAAAAACAAATCAACCAAGCAAAGTTTTAATTGATTACTATCATTTCCAGCTTAGCACGATTTTCTTCCATTTTTTCAATTTCCTCCCCTTCTTCCTAGAACATTCTGTTTCTTCCTAGAGATGGTTATTAATTTTTCTAATTCAGCACCACTCAAACACTTTTTACAAACAATGACGGAGAAAAGAAAGCAGTCAACAGCGAACAAATCACGGAAGCAACATCTGCAAACAGAAGCGAACACGCAGTAATCTTCCTCTACGTTGACGTAGCCGGTGGCACATGGTGACCTTCAGTGGAAGCATGGGTCCAGCTGGGTTCGAAATAAAACTGGTTTTTCACATCAGTTTTTACCGGATTAAGCTGAATTTGTTCTAAATCGTTGTTTAGCATGATAGTATTGACCAGGACCTATCAAATTATGCAAAAAATAAAAATACTTTTGAACATTCATGGATTGAGCTCATTATGATACTAAAAGCCTCAAATAGCAATTTTGTAAACTCGGTATAAAAATGAAATTTTACTACACTGTTAAAACGTATTTCTGTAAATGACTGAATAGTGATTGCAAAAATTTATCCCCAGTTCACAGACAATGTATAAAACATGCATATTGGGATGTGACATATAAGTATATATATATTTGTTTATGTAAGAAAATATATTACTTTTCTTACATAATATTTGGAATATTTATAGTTTGTTTTTATATGTCTTTCTTTTACTATCTCAGCTGCAACAACTATGCACAAATTTAAGTAAAATATTTGATATCCTTGCCAGTAAAATAACCTCCACATAGTTTGTGCAATAGTGTAGGCCTGCATACACTTTTTTTACTTTGGCATATCATACTTTATAAGCAGTGTAGGTCTAGCGACTTTGGTCTGTGTTGGACTACCAGCTTAAATCCACAAATTTCGCCGTTCTTTAGTTTTACACTTGGGGAATGAATAAAACACAATGTCTGATAATGCATTTCTGTAAGCATTATTGCACACAACTACACAGCAATTTGCATTACCTTTCTACTTTTTATAACCACCCATATAGCTAATAGTTTTGACAATTTCCCCCGAAGACTGGCGACGCACAGTGTCTCAACTCCTGCCGTCCTGCAGTTAGTTACCAAGTTCACCACCAGAGTGGCGTGCACGGTGCCGATACGGAGTTGTATTTCGAAGTGAGTTGTAGAAGGAAAACTTGCTTGACTTCTTAAGCTCATGAGTCATGACTTATTGATGGATTGGTGTACCCCATGTTCAAATGGTGAAAGACAGGAAGTGGTATCCGTCCTGGTATAAGTTCCTTCCTATAAAGGTAATTTTCCCATCAATAGAAAGACAATCAAAGACCTATCAAAACTGTTACATTATGTTCGTGATCGGTATAAACTGTTTAATGATAACATTGTAACATACCCTGGGTGAAGTTGATGGTAAGTAGACTAGAAATGTTGCACTCTGTGTGTTTGAGAAAATGTAGACTTGAAGATATTAAACATACTGTGTGCCTACTGAAGTAGTGTTCCCATCAAGGGGAAGAATCTTGAATGCCTTTCACAAGTGATACATAATGTTTCTGATAATAAAGTTTTGTGGTAAGCATTTAGACCTGACAACAACTTTGACTGGGGTGACGATACTGAGTAGTCAGAAGATTACACATTTAACGTTTTTGGGTATCCGTAGACATAATATAAACTTTACTAGGGTACCTATACCACTTTTTTATGAACACATGACTGTGAATTATTGCTTGGTTGAGTTTCAGACTGCCCTCAACACATAGAGGTTAAAAAGGAAAACTTTCTTTCAACTTTGGTTTCATGTAACTCCCTGTTCAGGAAAGGTATTACATACTTCATGTACACGTACGTTTCTTTACATCTTAATAAACAGATGTTATTTTGTACATTTTTCCTTTCAACCTACTGTTTAGTAGCAAAATAGTTTTTTTTTTCTTCTGGTTTACCAAATCTGGGGGCAGTGGATATTTTCCTTTTTTTTATCTCACTTATGATTCACAGCGTAATTTTAAGAAAAATCCATAAAAAAACTGAGTTGTATTCTAATATCACCACACATTCTGGTAAACCAACAGGAAGTTTAACATTTCAACTAAAGTTTATTTAATTCTTTAGCAACTCTTTTTAATCAAAATATATATCATTTTCATTTCAGAAAGACTAAAGGGATGGCATAATATCCAAACATATGCAAGAAACACTGAATGTTTTGATCTTCGTAACATGGTTAACGTGTGTGTCAGTTGTTGAAATGCAGCTGCCCTCCTGGTCAAGCCGTCAGCCAGTAATGACACACTTGAGGAGCGCCAAGTGAGAAGCTGCTCCTTCACTCACGCCTCTGTCCTTAGTTCTGTTCCTTGTTGTGGACAAAGAGAATACAATTGGAAATCCCAATGTGGCGGAAGGATTACAAAAAAAAGAAAATTTTGCAGTTTGACATCAAACTAATTATTTTATTGCACATTTATAATTTTTTTTTATTGGGTAAAACTAAGCACACATCCAAACAGGCATCCCTGCTGAATAAATTGGTTGTTTTTTAGAAGTGAAAAAAATTACTTAGAAATTTAGGTGACTTTTTAGGATTTGTTCTAGACATATCTAGGAGCTATCCTGAAAATTATAAATAATTGTGAATTTGTGGGCTATCAACCCATTTCAGGCCTGGATTTCCTGAGCTTTTGGGAATCTATAAAGAGCTATAAACAGCAATCAAAACCCATAGTCACTGTACCGTCAGCAACCACCAATAACAGGCCTGTCAGTCATATTGTGTAGACACGTGCCTGGGGGAGTCTTCAGTTATTATATTATCTTCCCACTCTATGCTTCTGTGTATACCCTGGTCATATTACTTCCACCAAATGTCAGAATATTGACTTTTCAGCTTATGTGGTATGCAGGTCAAAAAATTAATGTTTTCAAACAGGTACTATAAGAGACTTTTTATTTATATATTTATTTATTTAATTTTGTAAGTGAGTTTGAATACTACTGTTACAGGCCTACAATGATCTTTTCCAATCACACACGTCCATTTATTGCTAAATAACCAGTGAATAATGCCTTGCGTAAACTTGATGTTTGTGCAGGTCTTTGTCTGATTGTAATAGTTCCCCATCTGTCTGCTGTCTTTACAAATGCGAGGGTTGCAATCACAAAGAAAACCAACATAAATGGTATAATTCCAAAGAAATGTGTTTGTAGACTTGACTTTGGCCATGTGTGTGGGTAAGCGGAGAAGTGTAGTGTTGTGTTGTGTGCGTGCAGGCATGTGGGCACACACCATGACGGTGCAGGACTACCAGGACCTGATAGACCGCGGCTGGCGGCGTAGTGGCATGTACTGCTACAAGCCCACCTTGGACCGCACCTGCTGCCCCATGTACACCATCAGGTTAGTCTCCCGCCCCTACAGTACTCGACCCGGACTGTGCTGGCATTGGCGGCTGATAGGAACTCCACAAGGAAGTCCCTGGGACGACTCGAGCACTTGGACGAAAGACTGGCCACGACGTGTATTTCCAAGGTTTAAAGCTAAATTTGACTCTGAGAATTCACAAGTTGCATTGTTACTTAATGCTGTTGGTGACAAAAGAAATTGAGATTTACTCTTCATTTAACCTTGTTGAAACAGAACGGGAGTCATTCGAAATTGTGATTTCATAATTAGATAAGTATTGCTCACCACGGAAAAATCTGCTTCATCATCGGTTCCCGTTTTTGACTTCAAGGAGGCCAGAAGAAATGCAGATAGAACAGTTTGTTACTGATCTAAAAAAATTTTTCACGTGTGTGCGATTTTGGCCTGTGGGAATGTTTTTTGTGTCATGACATATTAGTGGCGGGAAGAGAAGCTGCTTCAAGGTAGAGATGATTTAACGCTTGACAAATTTTTAGACGGGTGTCAGTCAGTTGAAGCATGTCGTTTTCAGCTGATAGCCATGCAATGCACCACAGGTAACACTTACGCAAGTTCATCTAAGGATGTGCTGTTTAGTTCAATTGTCCCAAAGTTTTGTAAAACCAGGGTAAGGTAAGGGGTCATCGCTTTTCCTACAAAATTGATAAAATTCTAAATGTTGTGTTTTGATAACTTTAGACATTCCTCTAGTTACCCTGAAAACAGCGTTTCAGAATTACGAATGGTTTCTGAGAAATTACTGTTTATACTTAGGTTACATTAGATATGCTGTGCAGTGACTTGACCGCTGCTATTGTACGTAGCGTAGCCGAGACTGTTTTTAATGAGGGACTGGCTTAATTTTTGTCACTGCCCTACTGTTTACTGCATACTAGCTGCAACTTAATCTAGTGGTTCTCTAGAGTTTCTTAAGAATATAGTGTAGCCAAGATTTTTTTTGACATGATAACATGTTATAAATTGATGAACGCCGGCTGCACGCACGAAAAAGCATGACTCATTGTCACGTTCCGCCTGAGCCGAGCGTGCAATACCGGCAAACCACCGTGCGAGAAAATCTTTTATAATATCAAACACGTTAAGGCGAGCTTTTTAACTAATTGTTCGTGATCATATTTAAACAAATTATGTAAATTAAATTTGCAAAAACTGTAAATAATATTTGAAAATTAAAAAGTATGTGATTTTTTATCAATGTTTTCTTATGATGTTATCACGTAAAATTATCGTCCGTAAACCGACTTTACAGACAACCCCCCTTTTTTTTTATTTTTATAAAAGACAGGGTTGTTTAATGTTAGTACGTTACGGCCGGGTCAAGGCTGTTTTTTCACCCTAATTTAATTTGGGTGTATTCTTAAGGATCTTTGGAGATCCACAGGATATAGTTGCAGCTAGTATCAAGTAAACAGTAGGCGGGTGACAACGGGATCAGGGATATCTTATGGTAAACAGTCTCGGCTATGCTAATAAAGCACAACATGGCAATGGCTGTATCAGATAAACAGTATGGCGGTGATTGAGTCTCTGTACAGGCTACCTAATGTAACCTATAAACTGGAATTACTCAGAAACTGTTAGGAATTTTTAAACATAATTTTTAAGGGTAAGTAGTGAAACATCTGTAGTGTCTCATCAAGATAAAGCTGTCTCTGATCCCGTATAGTACCTGTACAGATCTGAGGGTGATAGACCCACTCTCGATAGTCGTGGTGGGGACCACAGGTGTGCAGTTCAAGCTTGACGTGGCTGTCCAAGTCAACATAGTGTTGCTTGTTCTGCTCGTTTAAGGGGGTGCCCCCTTTTTCAGGTCAAGATTACAGATCAACTTGTAGACTTTACAATTGTTTAACTTTTCACGAAATTAAAAATATATACAGCGCACACTTTTTGCATGATTAGCTGCCAAAGTTACATGTTTAACATTTTTGGGTTTTACAAATAAGGAGAATTTAATTTACTGCAGAACTGAAACTTTTTTGGTTTAACTGCAATGTCACTGGCTACTTCAAGAAATGTTTTGAATTTCTTTCAGAAAATATTAATTAATTTTACCTGTAATTTCAAAATTATCAAACCTTTTACGATTTTGACAGCCAAGAAACATGAAATGAGTTTTTGTTGTAGTCTAGTAGTCCTTATCTCAAATTAACCTCTATATAACATTTCATTGCCGAGAGGCGTAACAAACACAGCTGAAGCCAGGTCACTGTACTAATGTACTGGAATGCCTTAATTCAATAATTTCATAACCGCTTTGGCTTCACCCATCATGTTGTCCTGCGGTTCAGCGTTGTCTCTCTCTCTCGTGCCCTTGCTCGGCTGAAACGCTGACTGGAACATGCAGATTCCCGTTGCCAGCGTCTAACGGACAAGAAGCCGGCGGGAACCATCAACACCCATGATTGCTGCGTGGCCACGTCTACTATATTTTAAAACTGTACACTATCGAAACATACCTGGTGTTTAAAACTTAACACTTTCAATATAATTCAGGGATCTCGAGGATAAATACCTATTAACAGTTAAAAGGGGGATTGTCTGTAAAGTTGATTTACGGACGATAATTTTACGTGATAACGTCATAAGAAAACATTGATTGAAAATTGCATACTTTTTAATTTTCAAATATTAATTACAGTTTGTTGCAAATTTAATTTAAATAATTTGTTTAAATATAATCACGATCAATTAGTTAAAAAGTCCGCCTTAACCTGTTTGATGTCATAGGAGATTTTCTCACACAGTTTTTGGCCGGTTCTTGCACGCTCGGCTCAGGCGGAACGTGACGATCTTCCGTGCGTGCAGCCGACGTTCATCGATTTATAAGACGTTATCACATCAAAAATGAAAACCCAAAAGTAGCTTGGTAGCAACATAAATGTACACTTGTGGACTGGTCGAAGAGGGAGCTCTGACCAGCCACCTGCTTGTTGCCTCCCAGATGCGCAGCTCTGGAGCTGCAGCTGTCGCGGTCCCAGCGGAAGGTGCTGAGGAGGATGAACGCCTTCCTGTGCCGTGGCGAGACGCGGGCGGGACTGTGCAGGGCCGCTCGCAGGGCTTCTGGCATGGGTGCGTACGCACCGCTTACACGAGTGCAGCAGTTTGTGTTTGGACAGGGGTTCTCCGTGCACTTACAGTTGGCATTGATAGTCCCCACGGCCCGCTAGAGGCAGCGTCAGTCCTTTGCGACATCAACACCATCAAAATAAATTAAAGTAAATTGAACATTGAGTGAAGTGCAGAGGAGGATTTAGACGTGTTGCGGAGGAAATTCGCCGCACATGTTGAGGGTGGGGGAGAGTTGGGAGAATGTGAGGTAGTGGATTTAAGCCCTGATGTGGGGAATTTGAGAGAAATTGTTTAGTTGAAAATTTTAATTCTGTACCGAATTTAAGGAATGGGAAATCTGATATCTTGATGAGTTTTTGTCTTGAAGTGGATAAAATCAAAGATTTCCAAGTGTTTGAAAATGTTTTAAACCTTTTGCAATGTGTGGTAGGTAAATGTACTGCCGTAATGGAGTAGGACGCTCTATTTTGTTGCGTTGTATAGCAGACCAACCCAATTGGGAGAGAGTGAAAGTCATTTTTTGCGAAAATTTATGTCTCCTAAGGGTGAGGGAATAACTGATTAGATAACACGTTTATAATTTCTAAAATAATAATGATCTATTGTGGAATTTGTGCACCATATGTTCGATACACAAAATTTGTTTGACTTAAGTTTGAGTGAGCAAGAGGTAATAGATTGAATTCTTGAAAATATGTCTCTCTGAATAAGAAGAGCGTGTTCCTTTGTGAATAAGCACTCAGGTTAGGTGCTGCGTTAGGTTGGGCGGTGGAAGTGGGAAATGTTTGCTGCTCACTGCGAGTGTTTGAGAGTGGGGGAAAAGTAAATAAAGTAGATAAATCTGACAAGATAAGAGGAACTGAGCAGATGTGTAAGAGTTACAGTAAAGGGAATTAAGGTTGTTACTATAAATGTAGGACCACTTTAAGGCATAGTGCCCAAAAAAAAAGGGGGGGGGGGTTCCCTGTAAAGTCGGTTTACGGACAATAATTTTACGTGATAATGTAATAAGATACCATTGATGAAAAATTGCATACTTTTGAATTTTTAAATATTATTTACAGTTTTTGCAAATTAAATTTAATTCAAATAATTTGTTTAAATGTAATCACGAACAATTAGTTAAAAAGCCCGCCTTAACCTGTTTGATATAACAGAAGATTTTCTCGCATGGAACACCACAGTGGACTAGTAGCTCGTTGCGCTAGCCCAGCGTGGCGCGAAGGGACTCGGCACCTGCTCCGGGACATCGCTGATCAGTGGCCGGCGTGTGCCCAGAGCAAATGAACAACTGACTGCCTGGTTGTTGCAGAGGTGAGCTACGACACGGATGTGGCAGAGCGTGCAGCCACGGCGCAGGCTGAGCAGCGCTCGGGTGCCACTGAAGTCATGTCGGTGGATGAGTCCATTCAGAGGACAGTGGGTGAGGACATGACCAGCTCATTGGCTCCCTGTATTTGTGTCTGTTGTGCACCAGCGTGAACTGTCTGCCCCAATGTTGCAACTCCTTCTAGGCAGGAGAAGGGGTGTAGGTCGAGCACCGTACCACTGAAGGCATTGTAGTTTCCGGCCTCACTGTGTTTCCTGGTCTCTGCAGGCTCTGCCTTCAGCAATGTCTATCCTTCCGGCCAACCACTCCATCTGTACGTCACCATCACCTCTCGGCCACACCCCCTCTATCATTCACCAGCATCATGTCGTACTTAGAGACCCGTGTGATGTCTTCAAATTCTTTAGTAAAAAACAAATTTCTCTAATTGAGAAGCCTTGCATTTGAGACGACGGGCTGTGTGAAATTGCGCAATGTGAAATTAAATAAAAATTAATTAGCTATTTACAATTACATCCTACTTACAACATAATATTTTCAGACACACTAATTTTAATATTTAATGAAAGCACATGTATATCTACATACATAGGTAATAAAGGGCCTCTGTCTTGCTAAAACTGCCACCATCACTTAGAGCAGGAAATATACCCCTCCCCCATTTCTCCCACCTTTCCCACAAGAATAGTGGAGTTATTATAATCAACCTGGGTAGGAAATCTGTGGCTACCAAAAATGTGGTTTCCTGGGGTGGAAACACTTCCTACCATCAATCTGGAGATGCCTTGCATTTTCTTTCCATTTCTTTCAATTACGATCTCCACAAAGATGCAAGCCAAATTTTTTGTACGTAACAATTACTTTAAAATTAACAACAAACTGTAAACACTCCATGAATCCATCATAGAAGTCGTGATTGCACGGTATAACAACACAGACTGTAAAAACACTGTCACAGATATCACTTCGCACACATATTACTGGGCGTGTTCCGTTACACGCACAAACGCACCATCACGCAGAAGAGAGAAACAGAACACGGTGTCCAAAACAACTGTCGTAGATATTACGATGCACGGTATACTTTCATCCGTGAAATTAAAAAAATGCTTCCAGACATAAAAGGTAGAGTGTGAATTGTTATCATCTTAGAAAAACTGAAACGATGTAGCAAAGTGACAACAACGCCAATAGTGATCCTCAGAAACTCTTCAGGAGCCTGAGGCTGCACGTTGCCTGTCCAGAGCCTAGCCTCCTGCAGAGAACAGCAGCGAACATCTAGCTTATGTACCGGTGGACTCGGGGATGCAGAGATCCAGCAAAACCTATCTGGTCTGCCGCAAGAAGAGTTGCATTGCTCTGGTTCATGCCCTAGAGATATAATTGGTGTGCATTGCATCCAGGAACACCAACACCAACACCAAGACAAGCAGTACTGGATCAGAACCGTACGATGAGGGAAACACTGAAGCCACCGCCAGCGTGGGAAACATCATGAGGGCTCTGAAGAAGCTGCAGAATGGCAACCAAAGTTCGCAGTTCGGGACCGACGCTCGCCCACATTGCTTTGCTGCCGAGAACTAGGGCCTACTCAGTGTGACTGCCTGACATGCAAGGAAACCCCACATCTAGAGGAGCAACAGGGAAACTAGCATGCCACCTTTTTTTTAGGAAACAATAGCCCGTAGGGTGTTTTTCCCTGTAGTTTTTGGCAGAGAGTGGCACCCATTAGGCCAAAAAACTGTGTTATTAAGTCTGTGGAAATCTTATTTCAACATTAATATATGTAGTATGAAATTTAGCTACTTTCACTTGTCATAGATTGATTATGTTCGTAATGTAATCAGCAATTTTCTGTTTTTGGATGTATGGTTGAAAACCAGTAACAGAGAGGGCTTTTTTTTTCTTAATTTTTATTTGAGTACTGTTTTTGAGTAGAAATAATTCTGATGCACACTTACAGGGGGATTTTCCACCGTTCACTAGGGATTGATTTAGATTCCTCGTTGATGCCAGTTTGTGCGTGCATTGTGCCGTAGTGAAACCTTGTTCGTCGACACACTGTTTATTTTTACTTTTTCTGAAGACTCGCGATTGCTCCTGGGTCGTAAGTAGGTCACCAGTTAAGCTGATGTTGCCTGATAATGCAGCATCTTCAACTTTCTTGTTACCAGCCGTTTGCTTAAATATTTGACCGTCAGATTTATCATCATAATTTTTCACACATAATTCTTGTTTGAATAGGTTCAATTCTTGCTTAATAGCAAGAGTGTCTGTCCTATAATCTAAGAGAAAGTTCTAGAGAACTTGACTTATGTTTTTCAAATCATCTACGTTCAAGCATATTGTTTTCATAAAATTTACTATTTCTTCCAATTTACTTGACTCCATCACTGATACCTTTGCTCTATCACTATCAGTTCTGTCAGTTTCCTTATGTCCCACTTTTTAGGAAATTTTCTGAACATATTAGTAGATCTGACCTGAAATAAATCTATAGTTAATACGTCATCACCGGGCATCAAAAAACCCAGAATTCAGGTTTACCAGCTAATGATGAATTAATGTTGGAAGAAGTCCACTAATTAAAAATAAAAGAACTGAAAAGAACACAATAATTGCTTCAGAACCACGAGTTACGATGGAACGCGCACAGACCCGTCTGTTGATAACGAAGTCACAGCCGCTACTGTGAATTCTATATTTTAATAGACAAAATAAGTTAATTGAGGTGAATTTCACTGCACTTTGTGATTTTCCTTGCATTTCGGTGTTATGCGTTATGCGGTGTATTGCTTCCATGCATTTCCCCCTGACCTCTTCGAAACAGGGGGAAAACTGCCAGCATGGAAAACTATCAGCAGGGAAAAGTACCCGTGAAATTCTACCTTTTTCATATTCACACCATGGAATGAGTACAACAGTTTCGCTCTCAGAATTTTGAGAAATAGTGTTTAGGTTTTGTCATAAGGTAGTGCTGTTAACCCCCTGTGGTCTTAATTTAAATTTAAAGACTACAGAAGGCACTTTTAATGGTGACATTTGTAATCCATGTTTTTAAACTTAAGTTTATTAAACATATGTGGTATGTCTGTAATTTGTCTTGCACTAAAAAATAAAAGTTATTTTTTTCTTTTTCTAAACAACCTAAATAGAAATTTTTCAACACAGCCGCACTCTCCGAAATGTGTCTGGCCTGGTGTCCTTGTCTAGAGTCTTCTGTCTCTCTCCCAGCCCTTCACTGCTGCTGGGGTGGTTGCACTGTATCATGCATGCAGCCTAGATGAACCGATGGACCTAAGACATACATGTTTGACATACAGGGTTCGATTCCCAGTGGTGCCACATTCTACCTCCACAATATTTACCAGCAGACTACCACCACCAAGACTGTGTGACATCACGGCAGCAATATTGGATGCCGCCATGTTGGATTCTCTCGTCATCTGCTATTATATGCTTCAGTTGTTATCCACTACAGCATATACGTGTCAATTAGATCATCTGACACCTAACTGGTGGCCATGTTTGCGTATTCATTTATGCTTTGCCTTCGTTCAACAAATGGGTTACCTGTTTTCAAACAAAAGTTCAAGTGTGCATGTTATATGTTTAGACTAGTATTGTCGTTAGGTACTAAATTAAGGTCCCATGAACCCACCAAGAGTTAAATTCAAAGTCAGGTCGGTAGTTGTGTTTGGTCTGACCTGCAGAATGGATAAAGTGAGTGGTAATGGCAACGCTAAAGGTGTGAAGGTGTGACAGTGTAAGTAGTTACTGGCATGTCGCGTGTAGCTGATGACAGGTGTTTGATCCCCAGGACCAGCGGTGTCGAACAGTGCTGGGGCAGCGTCGCAGTCCGCGGGGGACGCCAGCACTGCAGCGTCCACAGGTGAGCTGCAAGGCACAGCTTCCATTCACCAGAATACAGATTCTTGCAACATTTCAGTTTGTTGGCGTGATAACGTCTTATAAATCGATGAACGCCGGATGCACGCACAGAAAAGCGTGACTCATTGTGACGTTCCGCCTGAGCCGAGCGTGCAAGAACCGGCCAACCACCTTGCGATAAAATATCCTATAATATCATACAGGTTAAGGCGGGCTTTTTAACCAATAATTGTTCGTGATTATATTTAAACAAATTATTTAAATTAAATTTGCAAAAACTGTAAATAATATTTGAAAATTAAAAAGTAAGCAATTTTTCATCAATGTTTTCTTATGACGTTATCATGTAAATGATCGTCCGTAAACCGACTTTACAGTCAACCTCCTTTTTTTCCCCCATAATATTTAGGGGTCTCACACTGATGTTATTTCCATGCCAGAGTTGTTATTGTGAATGGCCTTCAAAACTAGTTAATATAGGTTATATAATGCAAATAAAGCTCTCTAGAAAAAATATTTTTTTTACATAAGAATTACATTTTGCAAAAAATTAAAATCTAAATAATAGAAATAGGGTTTTTGAGATTTCTCTTCTCACTCAGCTTATGTACTCTTACATTCAAACAACCTGCGACCTATGTGAGGAAGACCCTCTTTTAATGAGAAAAGGAGATCTTCCTTCCCAATGAGAGGAGATTCTTAAAAACTTGGTTTTACTTTTTGTCTAAATCTGTGGAAATGCTCATGCATTTAAAAGTGTTTCAAACATTGTCATGGCCCCATGTGTAAAAACAAGATTTGGTTAAACACAAAAACTGGTGCAGACTTCCATCGGATTGGTATGTAATAGAAAACTTGTCACATTGTCAAAAATAAGTGCACAACAGTGTTCAATCAAATAGCGTCATCATGGCAGTAGTCATGACTTCCGTCATGACCAAAACAACATTAAATCAAGATTTTTAACATACAGATTTGATTAAAAACTAAAAGGGATGCTGGTGACCAAGTGAAGCAAAAGCAATACAGTGAAAAACTAGAGATGTTATTTGATATCAGTCGTGCCAATTCTTCAACACCTATTGAAAACATCATCATTCTTATAACGCACTGTAGCCTATAGTTATCTCTCCCAGAGGATTAATAAAGTGTATATTACCGTACAGTATACTCTTATAACGCAAAATTATTATCAACCACTGCCACATTGACAGTTTATCTGGTGTTATAACACTGAATGCCAAAGCATGATTAATAACTATGAATTGCACATTTTTATGATTCTTTCTAGCGAGTTCCTTTCAGGTATCAAGGAAACTTGTAGCATTTGATTCCCGATCCAGTTGCTAACCTGTTGACTGCAACTCGGAATAGACACCCGTTTCATGTTGTTATAACTGTGTTGTGGAGCTTGTGAGCACTGGATGTCGAGATGCAGCAGGTGGCAGCAGTGGCGGGCGGCCAGCAGCGCGACCACCGCGCAGGAAGGCCAAGCTGCTGAGGCTGCAGCGCAAGAGGCTGAGGCTGGTGGCCCGAGGCCTCAGCGAGGAGGAGGCTGACCGGCGCATCCTGGCCCGCAAGAGACCGGGCAACCACGAGGGCAAGTCCTTGGAGCAGATCCTGGGCGAGGCCGGCGTGCCGAGCCCCGTCCACTCCCTCCAGGTGACGCTCGCTCCGCTCCCTGCACCACTGCTCCTCCGCCTTTCCTCTTTTCCACCTTCATTCTCGAGGGTGCAGCCCCTGTGTCGGTACTCCGTCTGCCCTGGCCAGGTATTACCGTTCCGCCGATTCCACACACTTATCGTCCGGGCAGCCATTTTCACTTTGTTCTGTCGACAATCTCAACAGTTACATTAAAAATTAATAGTGCTCAGTTTGTGTGTGAATAGTGTCGAAATATTTTCCCAGTGAAAGTATTTTTATCGAGTAATAGTGCTAGTGAATTGACCATTTTTTGCATTTGAATATTCTTCTTTCAAAATTGGAATTAGGTATCTTTGTTGTCAACTGGGTCAACATGCTCTGACGCATAACCAATCCACATCATTGGTTATGGGATGCAAGTCGACATAAATTCTTCCTCCGTGTTGAAGTTTCCTGCACATTTTATTTGTCCAGTCCTGTTTAGTTTCTAAATATTTCTTTTATTGTGTGTGCAGAGGTTTCGACCGCACCACCCAATCTGCCCTGTTTCAACTGTACTCCCCCCCCCCCCCCCTCTCACTCTCTCTCTCTCTCGCAGTTCCAGACTCCAGCACTACTGTAGTATCAAACTGCTCCAAATTTTCAATGGTTCCTCTCCGAATTTCATCCTTTGGTGTATAGTTATGGTACCAGCTTCTGTTGGTCGGGCAAATAGAGTGCTTCCATGATTTTGCAGGTTGTGAAACTCATTCTTTGCTACTGGCTAGCTAAAAACTCAAAATATGTATTTTTTTTTTTAGCCATTTTCTCTCTCTCTCTCTCTATTTAGCATTAACTGTCCAGTCAGTAACCAAACTTTTACCATTCGTACAGCGACCAGGTTGTTACATTCCAGATTGACCCGGCAAGGCAACCCGGAATAATAACAAATACACTTGAACACTAATAAAGTTTCGTTTGTATTTTTCGAAAAATTTCTTGTTACAGGTTACAGTACACTCCCGATTATCCGCGAAATTAAGTGGTAGGGCCACCGCGGATAGTGAAAATCGCGGATAATCCGCAAAAGAGCAGAAAATGGGAAACAAAAAAGGAAACATTAATTTCAACTTAAAAATCAAAAACTTTATGCACAGTAAAAGTTACAATCAACAGTAAAAAATGTTAAATAATACTAAAATTTTAGTATTTTACTGAATTATTAACATACAATACATTTAAGTAATGTAAACATAAAAGTACTCAACCATAGGACTAGAAACAAAGCGCAACAGAGACAAAAATAGCAACACATGCCAGCCTACTGCGTGAGTTCCGAGAAGGCCTGTGGCGTTTTACTGCATACTGCACACAATACACTCGTCAGTAGAGTTCAAATTTGCTCACTTGTAATAAAATACAGGTTTACATATGTGCTGTATTTTTTCGTAGCATGCGCGGATAATCTGCACCACGGATCATCCGCCTGCGGATAATAGGGAGTTTACTGTACATGGCTTCTTACAAACTGCCACCGGTGCGTCCGCACCTTTGGCTGACCGGACGACAACGACCACTACTGCCTGACTGTAGACGACTACTGATACTGCGATACTGAAGACTGTACTACTACTGAATTACTACTGAACTCGCACCACGCAGTTACCGTCCCTTTGCAAGATACAACAGAGGCAGGCAACGTAGTGGGCCAAGCGACCAATCACATTATTTCCTGAAAAATACTGGCATGGGGAGACACACCACGCCGCCTCAAGGTTCGCCCTGATTGGCTGGCGAGACTGCGCCCGGCGAAAGTTCCTGTTTCTTGGTGCGCAGCTACACGTCCGCGTGCTGGGATTTTCCAACGACGCACTATCTTGAGGTGTGAGAAACAACCTGCTGGCGACAGGTTTGTTGCGCCCATGTCCTCCCTTCTCTTCAATCCTTCTAGACTGTTCTCGAAAATTACCGGCCAACTACCCATACATGCTTTAAACGATATGTAAAAACGTAAATAATACAAACGTTGATTTTAAATTAGAAAGTAAACAAATAATAAAACACTACAAAACATAACATAAATTTATAATAATCACCAACAAAATATTGAAAGTAAAAATAATTATAAAAATATTCGCAAAAACGTTAAACCTAAAATAGTCCTATTTCCACGTGAAAAACAGCAGGGGGTGGGAATTCTGCAATGTTACAGGGTACCCACCTACTGCGCACCGAATGGCTGAGCGGTTAGTTAGCTGGCTTCGTGGAATATGAAATAATAATAGCGAGAGAGAGTTGTCAAAGACTTGGTGGCACTGGACAAAGGATCCGGTAGAAACATTAGTGGATGATTATTTCACTACTCTATCATTGGCGAAATCTTTACTATCCTGTGATTTAACAGTGGTTGGCACTTTGATGAAAAAATAAGGCGTACATTCCACCAGCAATGGGTGCATTGAAAACACGAGAAGTATTATCCACTGTGCAGTTATGTGCCAAAAAAAGGTAGTAATTATGCTATCATCAATGCATCAGGAAGCGAAGATTGGTGCAAAAAGGTAAACCCGAAATTATTGAATTTTACAACGGGTCAAAAGCTGGAATGGATAGAATTTATATAAAATAGTATTGGGCAAATTTGAATAAAAATATTGTGTGTGAAACTCAAAAACATTTTATTAGGTTCATTTCCCAAAACATTTATATGCAGTTTTTACACCATATACTATAACTAGGGCCTGGAAAATTTCGGTGTTTTCAATATGCAAAAAGCGGTACTTTCAAATTAGAAAAGCGGTGGTTTAAAGTCGGTATTTTCGTTATGCAATGGAAATTTTACCGGTATTTTAAATGTTGACTAAATTGTGCAGTTATTGAATATAATAGTTTACATATTTAATAAACAATCCATGTATACTAGGAATAGGCTAATATGCATAATAACAGCCAATTAAATCCAAAACAGTTACACAAAACAGACACGTTGCTATAGATGTTTGCAACTACTATTTTTTTTTTTTTTTTTTTTTTTTTTTTGCTGCTGCTGCCAATGCCACATGCTTAGCCGACTTTAGGTGTTTGTCAATGAAATCTTTTCTATCCCATGAAACTTTACAGTTGCAAAATTTGCACATCACTGTGTCAGTACAATAAAATCCATGTTTCTGATACTAATATGCTCGTATTTAATGGAGTGGAGGAACACGGGGTTGCCACTTGAACAAACCCCAGCGCACAAATGAGAAGAAACTTAGTGTGAACTATACCCCAGATCAATTTTGAGCATCAAAACCATACACGAACACGGCTTATGTAAAAATAAGGTAATAATGCTGAAACACAAGACTTGGGTTAAAGGATACTTTAACCTTGTATGGATCAAGTAGAAAACATTCGGCTATAAACGAAAGAAATAAGAACAATGCTATCCTGAAATGCTGTGACATGTTTTTGGAGTAGATAATCACAGCGACAGACCGACAGGAGCGCTCCCGCCCTTGCCGTCAGCGATGTTTATTTTGACAGCTCAAGCAATTATCGTTTCCACGTCCCTTCGCAGCGTAAAAAAAAAGAGAAAAAAAAACACGCAGACAGTTTCTCACGCAGAAGGTTGAAATAAGGGAGGGAATGTGTTGAAATGTTAGATGGAAAAGGGGGGGGGGGTTGTTTTTACATGGTTTGTGGCTCTGGGAGGGATGAGCCTTGAAGAATTAGCAGGGGATGGGAGAGGTAAGCGTCGCGTCACGTCACATCACGTATGACGTCAAGCCGCCGGGCCGGTAAGATAACATGACAGCTGAGACGGCTTTTCGTGCGATAGTGGAGGCGCCGAGCTCGTCTAGACACTGCCGCGTGGACAGTCTAGAGTGGTGGTATCTATTTTTAGACGTCTTTTGTATGCCTGGCTGCTTACAGTACAGCTCTCGCCAAGATAAACGTGAACGCATAGAGCCCAACAAAGTGTAACAGACTTGTTTTTCAGCCGATTTTACTCAAATTTTCGGCTTTCTCTGCTTAAATTTTTCATGTTTTCTCAAAAAACGGTCATATAAACGGAATGGACGCATCAGAGGAGGCTCGCATCGGCGGGATTCTACTGTAATGGTACTTTTCGGGGATATATTCGCAGTGTAATATAGAAATGTTGTGGTTTTCGCGAATGTACTTACTTTTCGCGTTTTCATGCGAAATTCGCGCGAATTTTCGCAAAATTCGCGATCGCGAAAAATTCCAGCCCCTAACTATAACTATTATTCTCTTTTAGAATAAAAAAAAAGCTATTAAATAATATTCAATGTAAATCAACTAGAGGTACCTATGTTGAAATAATACACATGAAAAGAAACTATAGTGCAAACCAAACTATATCATTTCATATTCTTTAACAATCAATTATTATTTTCTTAAAAACCAAGCCACCGTGTTAGCGTTCTAGACCAGTCGAGGGCGAGCATCGACTAGTTATAAATTTTATAAAACAAATAGTTGTTGATTCTCAGAAGAATGTGAGTAATTCCAGTGTATCACTGAATGTTGCTCCGGTCTCAGTCGTAGTGTCACGAACACGTGACACTCAAGACCACAAGGTGTGTACCGAGGAAATTCGCATGATTGTTAGTTGTAGCAGTGAAGTAGTGGAGAACTGTGTGGAAATGACAGCAGGAGGGAGCTGGGCAGGTCTGCTGCTGGACTCTGGGTGGGACGAGCGACTGACGAGGACTGACGAGGACTGACGAGGACTACAGAGGATCGCACAGAGCCCTGTACGTGTGTGCGGCGCAGGTGCGGCTGGTGCGGTCGCAGCCGCCCGGCCGGGAGCTGCAGCAGTCCCTGGAGGACGCCCACCGGCTCTACTGCAAGTACCAGCTGGCGGTGCACGGCGACCCTCCCGACAAGTGCACGCTGCAGCAGTTCACCAGGTTCCTGGTGCGGTCCCCGCTGCAGGTACCCTCCGCCCCGGGTCAGTTGTGTGCCGTCCTCCGTGCAAGCAGGGTCACAACACGTCCATCGTAAGAATAAGGGGGTTGTCTGTAAAGTCGGTTTACGGACGATAATTTTACGTGATAACGTCATAAGAAAACTTTGATGAAAAATCGCATACTTTTTAATTTTCAAATATTATTTACAGTTTTTTGCAAATTTAATTTAAATAATTTGTTTAAATATAATCATGAACAAATAGTTAAAAAGCCCGCATTAACCTGTTTGATGTTATAGAAGATTTTCTTGCACGGTGGTTGGCCGGTTCTTGCATGCTCGGCTCAGGCGGAACGTGACAATGAGTCACGCTTTTTCGTGCGTACAGCCGGCGTTCATCGATTTATAAGACATTATCATGTCAAAAAAATTTTTTTAAAAGAATTGAACCATTATTCAATATCAACCAATAAAGTATATGATTGTTGAAAGCACATACATAATGTTTATTTGTATACAGCCTTTTTTACATTCTGTGAAAATTTCATTGGATGGCATCTTAAAAATTCACTCTCACCATGTTTTTGCAATACACCTTAAGAAGTATAACTTCAAAAATGTTGTGTATATTAAATAATTAAAGTGTTGGTTGTATTCAAGTTTCAACCTCCTAGTAATCAAACAGATACACAGGTATGAAAACATACAAACAGGTATCTGGGAAAATCTCTCGTTCAACTAAGGGTTCGTTAGTAAAGTTTTTCCTTCAACGACCATGACTTCTCTCTTAGGCCACTCTTGTCTAACCCAGTGGCATGTTTTGTCTCTGCTATCCCAGAGGCACAAGAAATAAGGATATTTGGTGTGGCCACTTTGCTGTCCGAGGAGAAAGTTTACCATTTTTAAGTTCACAAAAATCAAACATAGATGTTCACGATACTTTATTTTCTACAAGACCAAAGCACTTAGGCTATATGTTTCTTTCATTATCGTTGAGTGAGCAATTGGTATTGAACCATATTTGTTCCCATTGTGTAAATAGAAGAAAACTTTTTAAGCTTCGCTTTGAACTATAAATAAGTTGGCACCAATCATCTGGAAAATATCCAGGAAGACTTTTTTTTTTCCAGGAATCCTATAATATCGTGACAAAATACAAGATTTTCTACTTGAGAGATGAATGGTAACAGACCCTTTTCTCTTGTACAGTAAAAAGTAAATTTGGTTCCTTGTTCCAGTAAATTTTTTTCCTTCGACCTGGAAGCCAGTAATTCAGAAGATTCTTTTGGCAGGTTAAGATCTCTGACGAAGTAATTTAACTCATCCTGGTTGAAACGTTGAGGAATTGTTCACATCCCCTCATAATCACTGTCACCTTCACTAGTACCAGAAGGGTTGTTATAAGGACAGAGAACTCTGGAAGCTGGTGAAATGCTGGATCGGTACTTCCTCTGAGTGAGAGACCGGGCGTCTTGCAGAGACTAAATCAGGATAAGTCCACTTGCTACGGTTGTTTCCATTGATTCCAGTAATATTTACTAGACAGAAATAACAGTCACTGATGTGGTTTTTGGGTGTTCTCCAAACCATCGGTACTCTGTATTTCTAACTTTTTTCTTACCCCGCTAGTCCATTGGCGTAAATGTTCTGTAGAAGTTTTACAAGCATGATTCGGTGCCAAGGATTTACCCTGATCACCGAGCTTAACATCAAAGTATCCATGATAAGCTCTCTTAACTAGGTCACTACAGTCAAACCTCATTATTACAAACCTGAAGGGACCCTAATTTTAGCACTTTGTAATAACGAGGGTTTGTATTAACCAAACTATTAGGATATCATGACAAAAAAAATTGATTGAACTTTATATGCCTATATTTACAACTATAAAGAAAATTATATACACTGTTGATAGTATAAGCTGGCTTCACTACATGCATAACAATTTGTAAACACTGAAGAAAACACACACAAATCAACACTTAAAGAATAAAACATATTACAAACTTCAATAAACTTGCATTCATGACACATTTTCTATTCAAACATTTGGTTTAAAAAAAAAAAAAAAAACAATTCTGGTTTGCACTATTTTTTTCCTTATAGGCATTGTTTACCACATTACAAAGCTTATCAAAGGCCAGTACTTATCAAGTATTGGTTGAGTAGTCTGTATCCAATCTTTAACTTTGGTCGTATCTACTGCTGCCGACTCCTCACACATAGTTTTGCCAACAAGATTGTTGCGATCCTTAAACTGTTGTAGCAAACCATTGCTGAACTTGAAGTCTGAAATTCCTAACCTCAATGCTAGGTAGTCTGCCTTCTGAATCATAGGTCCAGAAATAGGCAAGTTTGCTGCACACATTTTTTCAAATAACTGCAACAAGGTAGCTTCCATTTCTTGATGTTTTGGGCCTCGCATTCTTTTTCTTGTTGATAATTTGCAGGAACTCGCAAAAGCCTATTCAATCTTTTCACCATTTTTTAGTATTTTCTACAACAACGATTGCGGGATGTTAAATTCTCTCGCAATTTCAGTTTTCGTTCTCCCTCCATTGTCTACTTCTTCGATAATTTTAACTTTAACTTGCAATGTAAGGTCGTTGCGTTTACGTTTCGCAGTCATATTACAAAACAACTCACACTCAAAATTAAGGTTAAGACACACGTGCGTGAACAATGGAAAATATGAGACCTTTTTTCCATAGATTGTTTAAACTTCTACGTATGTACACTTCCGACGACTAATATTAATAAGGTATAGAGTACTTTCCTTTTTGTTTTCCGTTTACAACATGGCATATTTTCTAGTTTAGTTACTAACATCGCCACTAGAGTTGAACTTTTCATCTTGTTTTTCGACCATTTTGCGCTGTAGGATACATACATCTATCTTTGGAGACACGTTTGTTTACATGACGGTTATGAAGACATGATTTACTTTAGACTTCGGCTGTGAAATTCGTATTAACAGTTTACTTATACACGTTAACAGCTTCTTAATTCATATTAACCGTATTTCGTATTAAAAGTACTGAATAACATAGGAAAGCATACCTTATTTTCTGGGACTGTGAAAGTACTTCGCATAAACGGGAATTTCGTACTGAGCGGATTTGTATTAATGAGTTTTGACTGTATCAGTTTTTCTGTTATCTTTATTAAATGTGTATTCTTTGCATGTGTAGCAAAACACAGAATGATTCACAGAACTTCTACTGGAACTCATTTTTTATCGACTTTGATCTATCCTGCATGGTTAAAACTCACAAACTGGCCTCAAATTTAGTTGAAGCTTTGAATTAAAGAATGGGATTCCCATCCTGGGGTATCCCTGTGTTGAAGTGGCTTTAGTCATGCAGGTGGTTTGACTTCATTTTTCACACTTAACTCAAAAAGTAGAGCACCCTAAATGTAGCTAAAATCAGCTCCAAAATCCTAGGCACCAAAGAATTTTTTTTTCCTTGTTGGCATATTATACATAGTGTTTCCTTAATTTAACATAAAATTAGTCACATATTTTTATGTATGTTTTATTGCACATGATTGATACCTGTAACTACTGATGAGAGCGTGTGGTATGGAACATCATGTGTTGGCAGCCCTGGGAGCCTAGCGACGGACCCGCGAGCGGCTACGGCTCCTTCCACCAGCAGTACTGGCTGGACGGACGGCTGATCGCAGTGGGCGTGGTGGACATCCTGCCGCGCTGCGTCTCCTCCGTCTACTTCTACTACGACCCTGAGCTGAGCCATCTCTCGCTGGGCACGTACGCCTCCCTCAGGTGCGACGGCAGTCTGGTCCCGTGTGGCTTCTCCTCCGGTTGTTGGCCGGCCTCAATCAACAATCCTTTCCCATCACAATTAATATTATGCCAAAATAGGCTTTAGAGCACAGAATGGATCACAACAATATACCGCTGCCTTTTAAAAGTTCTGTTTCTGCATTAAATGACTGTTGGATTAATAGACATCAAACCCTTAAGGCAGATTGTTACGTTTAATTCAAGAAAGACTGAAATCACTTAAGTTACTTTACTATTTTGTCACCACCCACCACCTCCGGCTAGCTCAAATTAGGTGATGAGTGGAACATACAGGTTGCAGGTCACGAAGTAATTTATACTCAATGTTCGATTACCTCTTTTATTTATTCATGGAAAAATCACACTATATTCCACGCAACAGAATAAATAAAATATTAAATGTACATAAAAATATAAAAAATAATATCCGGAGCCATTGCCCGACCACTCGGCCCGGTGCTCGCACATTGACTGGTCTTACAGCCTTCCTTCCCTTCGTGCGGGCAGTGTCCTGGACTCGCTGACGTAATTCTCAGCCAATCACGGTGCATGGTAACAGAACCTTCCACGAAATTCTTACTTCTGTTCCCACGACGCAGCAATTTTGTCTCTGTCTCCTACTCCCGTGACCGTGATTCACATGCCTAGCGCGTGAAACAAAGCCTCGGTCGTGGAAAAAACGAAGGAAAATTATGTCAGCATGTCTTTCCACACAAAAAAGCCAGCAAAAAAAAATACTAGAAAAATAAATGTATTAATTTGAAAATAAAAACAATAAACCCGGTGAATTACGTTCGCAATAACTTATGAAAGGAAAAACTTTACATCTAACTTGAAATATGACAAACAATTATTATTACTTGATTGCATGAGGAAGGCTGGAATCTCTGGGTTGTTACATTACCCCTCCAACTTCTCAGTTAAAAGCCAAAGCTTTTCACTGAGAAGTTACAAATGGACAAAAAAATGAGAAAAATCTGTTCAACTCTAACCTCTGAAGTCCCTACATATATCATAAACATTTGAATGCACTAAAATAAAAATTCTTACAAATGTGGGTGACATCCAAAATTTATCTTCCCTGCCACTTAGGAAATATATTCAAACTCACAAATTCTACTTTAAACTGTCATAGGTTTACTCAACATGCTCAAATAAATTTAAAAACAATCTCAAAAATATATCAACAAACAAGTAACACCATTCTACAGTCATGGCATGATAATTAGTTACGATGTAACCAACATGGTTGGATATACAGTAAACTCTCGATTATCCGGGCCTGGATTATCCGGTTTTCGGGTTATCTGTGCTTGATTTTTTTATGAAGTTGTAAAAAAATGAAGGGGTGTAGCTACGCCGCGACTGCGCTGCGCTTTTTTTTTTACTGCTGTGTCAGAAAGCTATTTACCTAACCCTTCAGATCCTCGTTCCCCCGCCACCTTCACCCGTCAATTGGTCACACTTTAAACCAAAAAGGAATGCCTTCACTGCTGCTTCCGGCTCAACTTCCCCCCCCCCCCCCCCCCCCCCTTATTTTTCATTTTCTTTTCAAGCGTTCTTTTCACAGCACCCCGCCACGCTAAAAAAAAAAAAAGGTCCCTCTACTTTTTTTACCTTCCCACACTCCTGACAAAAAATGTGTTTTACATTATCACAGTAATGGTCACAACTTTAATGATATTATATTAATAAAAGTGAATTCTTTGTGTGGCGCATCTCAACATAGCAGCAGTATCCCTGGTTCCTCCACACAACTAGACAAAGGTTATTTTGTGAGAAAGCTCAGACGCTATTGGAATATTGCATCATTAAAACCTGTAAAGCTACACAAGAAGAGTGCTTGTGTTTTTTTTTTTTTTTTGCCACGCACACGCACGCAACGAGGTCTCACACACGCACGCAATGAGGTCTCACACATGCACAAAAGGAACAGGGCTCTCAGCAGCCAGTAACACATTGAGAGGGGAGGGCTTCTTGAAACCGCCGAGCGAGAGAGAGAGACAGAGAGAGAAAGGGAGCATGTTGTTCGCCACCAGACACCCCTTCCTCCCCCCACACAACCATCCAACAACAGCCTTCATTCTTTCTCGACAGCTAGCTGTGAGTCATGGTCCACAGCCCCGGCGCCAGCATAGCCACGGCCCTCTCTTGCTTTGCAGCCTTTGTTTACTGCGTGAACCTTTTTTTCCTTCCAACTACTGTATTTTTCCTTGTTTGAAGATGCCATTTAAATCACTCTTTCTTACGAAAGAGCCAACAAAGAAGCACTCGTAATAACCAGATTAGTTTAGTATTACTACCGTATTGGTCCGAATATAAGGCGACCATTTTTACATAAACGAGAGATGCAAAAATTGGAAGTCGCCTTATTTTCGCACCCAAGACGCCAGAACCGCAAACATTAGTTCCAAGCTGAAAGCTACAGTAGAAACATTGTTTAACAAAACGTTCACGATTTTTTATATTAACTAAAACTTTGTTACCTCACACGGAGAAAAACGATAAATCCACCTAATATTGCAGTAATTCACAATTGTTTGAAGTTGAAAATTAAAATATTTGTTATTGAGTAAAAACGTGAATGTTGAAGCATCTCAAAATGGCAACCTTTTATTTCACAATTCATATTTGTACTTTGTGTACAACCGCGTGTTAATATTTACGGTAATTTATCTTCAGATTTTTAACGGAAATATTTGTACTAAAATATCACAGTTATTTTCAGAACGATTGTTTACGTTTACAAACATTTCGGATGTAATGTTTGGAAATTCACGGCTGCCAACTGTCTTTCCACAATATTTCTTTGTTGTAAAACGAACATTGCCGAACACGCACGAAGACGCCATATTAACAGGAATTTGGTACGTTGCTTCAAAAGCTATTTTAATAATCCACTCCTTATTTATGTAAAAACCTTTCATAATTATAATAGATTATTCTTTCAAATTCATAGAACAGACTCTCTCTGTCAGAGAGTAATATGGACAAATATACGCGGTCACGTAACCGAAGTTATTCTTGGCCGTATGCTTCATCATGTCAGCTAGCCACTTGTTTTGTTCCGGCAAGATGCATTCTTTGTTTGCTTTTTTTACGTTTAACACACTACAAAATAGTAATACGCCTTGTTCTGTGGTAATACGTAGCTTAAGTCAAACGGAAAGTTAATTGCTGTATTTTAAGAGTGATTAATAGCCATTGTAAAAATTTTAAATTCGTAGATACAGTAAACTGTGAAAAATGAACAATCACACATCAGTGGAATGGCGGGGAACGAGGTCTAGACAAATAAACAGCTCTGAAGATGACAATTATGCAGCTTCATTAGAGTAAACATACGAAAAAATTTATAGTGTAATACTTAAAAATGTAAATATTTTCTAATTGTTTTCTTTTGACTTTTAGGGTAGGCCATTCAAACTTATTTTAAATAAGTAATGTGATAAATATAAATTAATTGTTATACATAAATTCAAAAACGATTTATCAACACAAAATGTATGTCTAATGAATTTTCACATTAATTTCTACCAAAAATTACTTTTACATTTGTTTGGCCTCCTGAAACTGCAGGTCGCCTTATATTCGGGGTCGCCTTATATTCGGGCCAATACGGTATTTACGTAGTCAAACTGACGGTGCATTTCAAAACTCTTGTAACTTCGAAGGTCTCGTAGTATCCCATACTCGTAGTTATGACTGTAAAGTGCATCCTAATTTTAATAGGCGGAATTAACAAGAAACAATATCTTGCAGCGCGAGGTAGAAAAATAAAATGCAATAGCTGGAAGGGGAAAAAAAAGGTGTATAATATTGTGCTGTGGTTCAGACACTTTATTTTGTAGTGACCCCGGATAATAGGTTGTTAAAAGGGTGGAGGGAGATACTGAGTTGGGACTGCCACCGCTCTCCCTCCCGTAGCAATAAAGGGGACAGGAGAAGGATGGCAGCAACACAGTGCCAGTATTGTTTACGGTCTAATAATCTGGGACACGGTATACAAAGCCTTTGCTTGTACTCATAGAATTCTACTGAAGAGACACTCTTTTGCCAGTAAATACACCATTTTTAAATGGTGAAACGGATTATCCGGTTTTTTTTATGGGCATTCAATTATCCGGGCATCAGAAGGTCCCAATTAACACGGATAATCGAGAGTTTACTGTATTTTTATTACCTAAAACCTAACATTAATGAAATATCTTAGAAAAAACCTGGAATTTAGTTTTGTCGAACGAGTGGCCATGAGCAAGTTTTCCTATTCTTTATAAACTTAAATTTCTAGGGTTGTGCGAATGTTCGGTATACCGATACCGAAATCGAAATTTTTCTACTTTCATTTTCGATATCGGTAAGAATTTCATCTGTCGAAGTTCGTTTTTAGCGAAATATTTCGAGCCAAACGAAAGTTCAATAGCTTACCGAAGTTCGTTTGTTCTAGTTGAAAAAGAAATCGTAATTTAATAAAAATGTACAGTATAATACCGGTACAATAACGTTCCTTATTATAAAGTATATTTCACTTAACAAATTTTTTTTAAGTCCCCGCCAAAAATCGTATCTTCGCCATGCAAAACGGTTTCAGTTTAAAGTATCATTTTCACTATAACGTATAAATTCTACTAGTAGCGTGGCATTACTACACCAAAATTTACTTAAACTGGTAAATAAATTTTCAGCTAAATGATTAATGTAGTAGAACAAAGATACACAAATACCAACGCAACGTATTTTCTAACCTCTAGATTCTCAAAACAAAGTTAACAAACAGGCACAACCATAGATTATACCGTACGTAGTATGCGACGTGAGCAACACAACACCATTCGATACATCGAAAGACGGAGGTTTGAGAGAAGTATTAATTATTTAGACAAAAGTGTTACGCTACGCTAAAAATACTGTTTGATGTCTGTGCCGGGATTGTTTATTGTTATTGTTGAGTTTATTTTCAGGTTACGTTATTTAAACACCGCATTGTATTTGTGCTACAATATGAATGATCCTGGAGATAAAAAGAAACGAAAGCAATTCACGCTTAAGGAAAAAGTGGATATACTCAGAGAACTAGACAAGGGGAAAAAAGCAAGTCGCAGTTGCGAATACATATGGCATTGCGGCTCTCCTGTAGCTTTTTTTTTATATATTTTTTTTCTCTTTGTAAAGATATGTATGCATGTTTCAGTGCTAAGTACAAAAACTTGAGGTACCTGTAAGTACTTAGCACTGAGATTCTACTGTAATGTCTTTATATGATTTGCTTGTTATTACTAATAATGTAATAACATATGCAAATCATATAAAGACATTAATTTAGGGATGGGATTTTCGAATCTTGGATTCGTCGAATATACCGAATCCTATGGATTCGAGGATTCGTAGGATCCGAGGTGGGATTCGAGGTGGGTTTTTAAGAGCTTTAGGTAGTAATTGATAATTGTAGTGCTGGGCGAAGTTTGAAAATTTTGAACCGAACCGAACCCTTACGTTCGGTTCGGTTCGAAATCTCTTAAAATATATTCGAAAAACCGAACGTTCGTTTAAAAAAAATTACGTTTTTCTAATTTTCTAACCCCCATTTGAGACCATTCACAAAACAGCTCAACAAAATTCTATTACTTGTAATATTCCGACTTTTATCGCATAATCGTCGCCTCAACAGTTTCAAGCTCAGACAAAATAAAATAAAAAATTATTAATCTTCGCATAACTCGCATAGCATTTTTTCATATGGGCGCGCTTTGTTTTTTGATTACTTTAGAGAATTTTGTATGCATTTGTCGTACTACGTAATATAAACTATCGTACAAATGCCAAAGGTATTGTATATTATACCTTTAACTATAGTGCGTGTACGAGAAGTGTTGTAAAATCACCAAAGATTGCGTACCCCATACGTTAAACTAAAGCGCATGTACGAGAACTCTCGTATTTCGGCAAAACTAACGTGATCAAGTTAACACAAGACAAATGCGGTATGAAATGATTACGTAAATTACGTATTTTATATTACTGGGATGTATTTATTTTCTTTGGCCTTTTTGGTTATAACAGTCAGGCAATGAAAATATTAATTTAATCTTGTGTATTAAAAGTACTGGTCCAGTAAATTTTACAGTACGGTACTAATTTGACTAGAGTAGTCGCGGCAGCCATCATTATTTCTCGTGTTTTCTTTTTTCCGACGCAAATTTCTATAACCACACTTTTTACGTTACGTTTACAATATTATTGTTCTTGAAGTGATTTGCGATGAGCAGGCTAACGTCGTTTAAGTTTTCCAAATGGATAAAAGATAATGACGACCCGGATGACCCAGAACCACCCCAAAAAAAAGTCTACAGTTTCTTCTAACGAGCAGCATTCTTCCAAGAAAACAGCAACTGCAGTCAGCGGGTTTTGTAATGTAGATAGGTAACTTAATTCACATTCGTCTTTTTTTTGATGTCCTATTAAAAAGTTTCACTTATTAAAAATGTTTGGTTATGTCTACCACAAAAATATGTAGATAGGTAACTTAATTCACATTCGTCTTTTTTTTTATGTCCTGTTAAAAAGTTTTACTTTTTAAAAATGTTAGGTTATGTCTACCACAAAAATATGTTATGTGGCCTTATGCTGAATGTTCGTCATCTTTATAATATTTTTTTTAAATGAAGGTTAGTGTACACTTAAAAAGGAATATAGTCTTTTTGAAATTTAGATGTAACTTCTTCACGAATTAAAAGTTGGTATATATATAAGCTAAGCTACATAATGTTTTAATTTTACATATGGCTGGAGAATCTTTCTTTCTCACCACTCAGTTAAAGACCAAAATGCTGGAACTTCTTCATGAATTAAAAGTTGGTATATATATAAGCTAAGCTATATAATATTTTAATTTTACATATGGCTGGAGAACCTTTCTTTCTCACCACTCAGTTAAAGACCAAAATGCTGGTCATCGGTTCATTTTAATTCAAAACAATTATTTCTGTATGAGGTTCGGTTCGGCTCGGTTCGAAACCAGAGAACTGAGGTTCGTCCAGCTCTAGAAAATTGTATACCTAAACTATATTATAAAGGTAACGGAAATGGCACAAACATAAGATAAACTACGCTGCATTTTGTCAATTAGCATAAATACTCTATCATTTCCAACCTTCAATAATATAACATTGCAGAAAAAAAACGTAACTTTTTTTTAATGGTGTCTGTTATACAAACGTATTTTATTGAAAACATAGGAAGGATTAATTTAACAGAGAATTAGACAGATGCAAACTTACGTGTGTGGTTTTTGAGGTTATTTGTCTCTATTTTATATCAGGTGTATACACTATGCACTTATTTTATAATTTTATAAATACACATGTGATTTTTTTAATACATAGGCCTATGTAATTTTTTAAAATAAATGTGTGATTTTTTTTAATAACATGTGGTGAAGTTTAGTGTGGGACTGGGATTCGAGATTCGATGACAAACACTGAGGATTCGAACAAGGATTCGGATTCGACCAAAATGTGGATTCGTCCCATCCCTACATTAATTAGAAAAAAGATTTCCATTAAGATTAATTTACGTGGTGATGAAAAAAACTCACGTTAATGAAAATACGGTAAAATCATAATTTGAACAAACATGGCAGATAAAGTAAACAAAATTCAACCGTGATTACAGTAGGCCTAGGTATCAAAACAAAATCATGCAATATTTGAAAAATTACCTGATTCATTTGCTTTCAAACAGTAGTGTAGGTACTATATTCGTAAAACATACATTCCAGAACTGTTAGTACACTATTTAGTATTTACCGTATACACATAAACAAAGAACGTACCTACTTTTATTCGCGCACAGCCAAACAAAAACATTGTCGTCTGCTTTATTTAAATTTTACATACTCTGACTGGCATATAAAATCCTCATAATATACAGCCAATTAGACAAAAAGGTCAACAAGTCACTGCATGTAATGACCACTTGGCAGCAACCATTTGTTATGTTTTGTTTTGACCATGTCCATTGCCTAGTTTACAGCTTCCTGAGCTAGCCATGTGTGACAGTGGTGCAAGATGGCGGCCGTTCCGCAGTATTCACGTATTTTTTCATCAGTACCATGCACGTGATAAATATATTATCATAGACTGCGACATTACGACTGTAAAGGAAATAGTCTGTGCGCTGAAAGATCTGGATTGATTCTTGAAATTTACGAGTGACATGGGGCTGTGTTGTGTGGTCTAGGGCGGATGTTGATTTTATTAAATAGTAATATTTATATATACATCAAAAGGTACCAAAATGATTTATGTAATAAAATTTATTACTGAAGAGCAAATTTTGGGGCACTTTTTTTCTTTATTAATTAAAAAATTTCGCTTAACTTTCGTTAAGAATATATTTATCTCATAGAAAAATTCATTTTCGTTTCACTTTCGCGAAACTTGATAAATTTTCTTTCACTTTCATTTCGTGTGGATAAAGTCACTTTCGCACATCCCTATAAATTTCAATTCATTAGTAATTCTTTTTAAAACAGAGAGTGGGAATTCAAGAGATTTTAATCGTCCATTTACAAAATTACTGAGTGTTATTTAATTATTACGGAAACAAACTAAATGATACTTCTAAATGATCGCATGTATCACCATTCCGTATTGTGAATCTGGGTCATGTAGCTTATGTAAGGAGAAGTTAAACCTTTCGTGATATACTTAACATAAATTTAAATCTTAAAACCTTTTTACAGTTTTTAAATTTTGAGTGGTTTGCAAGCCTAAATATTTTTTGTTTCAATACCATTTGTAACCAATATGACACCAGAGGTCTCTTGGTGATTGCAAATTAAATAAAAGGTTAAAGAAATACTAGCTGTTACCCTAGTGTGTTTGTTTTGAAAGATGGACACTACCTAAGTTCAGAGTAATAGTTTAAAATTCTTTAAATATCTTTTCATATAAAACAACAAATGTATTTTATAACATATGCTTATATCTCATGCTTTTGACTTTAAATAACAAACTTAAAGATAACACTAGTTTACGAAAAGAAAAATATATTCAATAGTTTGTTACAAACAGAAAGTGTACAGTTGAGATCTTTGAACATGCTGCATTCATCATGTCTAATTTTCATTGTATCTATTATAAATGTTTTCGTTACAATCAGAATCAGTTGTTTCCTATCTGGTTGAATAAGCATTGTCCTACAGCACTCCTTTCCTCATGAACCTTAATGTTAACTTTCAATACAAAACAAGAAAATGTTCAACTCGTAGCATCATTGCAAATTCCTGAAGATGATTGCATCCTGACAAATTAATTAAGCAGTGAGCCACTCAAGTTTTAGGTCAATGCTTTTCTAGACTGTTCGACCATTGTATACTGAACACTTTTCGTAATGATCTCCACACAGCTACTAACGAGTTTAACTGAACAGTGTTTACTTCCCAAAATACTTTAAGTAAAATAAATTAACCGACATGTCAAGCCTAAACACTAGAAAACAATTCACATAGCCTACCAAAATTAAATCGCGGCCGTGTGTCTCAGTCGCGGCCGTGTGTCCCAAGCGGACGGACGTGTTTAGTGCGAGCTCCGCGGTATTATATCTAATCTTTGTTGTTCTTTACTAGTGGAACGAGATAATCAGTATTAATTCCTCACTACTCAGTCAGTCGGATTTTGAGGGATTTTCTCTATCCTATAGTGATGCAACGATTGAGATAACTAATTGTGAATTAGACCATATAGATAACTTGAACATGTTCCGGTCTCCGACAAAAAAAACGAATGTGAATACTGCGCCAAATCAGTTTCAAACTGAGAGTGTAAATACGACTAATCTTAATGCTCTGAAAGTAACACTTATCCCAGAAGAGGACGCGACTTCAAACAAGCCTTCTAGAACGTCATCATCCCAAAAGGATTCAACTGCATCTGGTAATGTAGTCATGTCACCCGTTTCCATGGAAATGAGCAAACTTATTGAATTATATGATCTTGTTAAATCTATGAATACTAAAATTGACGACCTTAAAAATGAAAATCAGGTATTAAAAACTTTACTGGGCGACTCCAGAAATGAGATTGTGAAGTTAAGTGAAGAAGTGTTCAAGATCAAAAATGAAAAAAATCCTCAAACTGAGCCAAAGAAAACCAATAAAACTTATAGTCAAGTTACAGAACAAAAGAAAATTGAACAGAAAAAGAAAGTTGAAACATCTGTCGCCGCGCCGGTTGAACGTGCGGCTGACCTCGTTACCAGTCAGCACTTTTCCCGTGTTGCAAGCAACGCTGATGCAAGCAACTTAGTAAACACTTCTCCTATCAAGCGGACTACTGATGAGCAAGGTTTTACCACCGTGCATTATTCACGTAAGAACAAATCCAACGGCAGCCACGTAAACCAGCCTGAGTCTGACAACAAAAAGAAATCAAAAATACAAGTTGGGATGAGGAACATCTCATCACTTAAAACAGTTTCAAAACCAGCTTTCAAAAAAACAAAAGCATTATTTGTAACCCGTTTTGACCCATCAGTTGAAGAAAAAGAAGTTGTTGATTATATAACCAGTGATCTTAATCTATCACAACTGAAAGTCGTTAAACTACGATCCAAATATGACACCTATGCATCTTTCCATGTATCAGTATTAGAAGAAGACTTTGACATGATACACAATACAGTTTTCTGGCCGAGCGGCTGCCTTATCAGCCCATTTTATGGTAAGCTATTCCCGGATCAAATATTTAAGAAAGCTGATAAAAACATCAATAACCATGAAACAACCAACTCTGCATTAAATTCTTCTGTCCAAGATCACATTCCGGTGCCTGGAGGAGCACACTGAAACCCGTGTTGCGCATACTGGACTTATGAGAGTGGGAAATTCTTTACCAAAATGTGAGAGGACTGAGAACTAAATCAATAGAATTTTATAATAATTTAGCTATTAATAATTTTGACATTATTTGCTTAACTGAAACTTGGTTTAATAATAATTGTATTGACTCGCATTACTTTGACGATAGATATTTGATTTTTAGAAATGATAGAAACGCAAAATTAACATACAAAAATAGAGGTGGTGGGGTTTTAATTGCTATCAACAAGCAAAAATTCAATTCTGCTTTCTCGATTAAGATAACTAAGCATCATGAAATTGAATCTATTTGGGTTAAGGTCAAAACATCACATACCAACTTCTTAATACTTGGCAATATTTATATTCCTCCTGATACTTCTACGGCAACCTACCAGTCCTACTTTGAAGATCTCGAAGAAAAATTTGCAAATTGTTTAGATAACGTTATTATACTGGGTGATTTCAATGTGCCTGGTATACATTGGCTAAATTCTCAGTCTGATAGTATAAATTATAGAGGCTTATCAGCCAAAGCTATGGCTATATGCAATTTCACAACAGGTTTAGGCTTGTCTCAATTCAATTATACTCAGCAGCCCATCCATCTTTTAGATCTTTGTTTCTCTAATTTACAATATTGTTTGGTCAGCAAATCATTAAATCCTCTTGTTACGGAAGATATTTATCATCCTGCTATCATAATTAATATCAAAATGGATATATTAACAAGGGATGTTAATACTACGTCTTCTTATCTGGACTACAAAAAAGGTGATTATTTAAGTCTATTTATGGCAATTAAAGAACATGACTGGTCTACACTGTACAAATCTGATGATGTTAATCTAATGGTTGATTTTCTCACTACTACTTTGATTAATTATATCAAGAACTACATCCCGAATAAAATAAATAAAAAATCCAGTTACCCGCATTGGTATTCCAAACAACTTATAGAAACATTAAAATCCAAAAAACATTTCCATAAGTTATACAAAAGAAATATGAACCCCTATTATTATGATTTATTTTCTCAATACCGAAGAGAGGCCAAAAGTCTCATTTCTCGGGACAAAAATTTTTGGCTACAAAATCTTAACAATAAAGTTAAAAAAAATCCAAAATTTTTTTGGCACTATGTAAAAATTATGAAAGAAGGATACAGACAGAAATTATCTCTTAAAATCAATGATAATGTTACCAATGACCCAGTACTTATTGCTAACAGTTTTGCACATCATTTTTCTAGCATTTATGTATCACCTACAAATAATTTAAATTAGTCAATTTCTGAAAACAGTAAGTGCTCTATTCCTATGACTACCATATCTGAGAGCCTTGTACTTTGGGGAATTAAATCATTGAAATCCACTATGTCAACTGGGCCTGATGGTATTCCAAATTTTATTATAAAAGGATGTGCTGTTATTCTGGCCCCTATACTTAACTTTATTTTCAATACTAGTATAAATAGCGGAATTTACCCCAAAAAATGGAAAATTGCAAAGGTAATACCTGTACATAAAAATAAGAATAAACTTAATGTTGCAAACTACAGACCGATATCACTTTTGATGGATTTGCTAAAGTATTTGACAAAATTATATGTAAGGATCTTGAATTCAATCCTAAAAATAGACTCTCTGACTGTCAACATGGGTTTAGAAAGGGGAAATCTACTACTACTAATTTAATTAGTTTTGTTAACCCAATTTATTCAGAAGTAATAACGCGGGGTCAAGTTGACGCATGTTACTTTGACTTAGCCAAGGCTTTTGACATGGTAAACCACTGTATTTTACTAACAAAATTATCAAATATAGGATTAAGCAATAAATATCTAAAGTGGTTTAATAGCTATTTATTAGATAGAATCTTTTATGTTTCAATTAATAATATTAAATCTGATCTACATATAGTTAGTTCTGGTGTACCCCAGGGTGGAACATTATCCCCTCTTCTCTTTAACATTTTTATAGATGACATTGTCATTACCAAAGTATTACAATTCTCAAATTGCCTACTTTTTGCTGATGATCTTAAGATTTACAGAAAAATTTCTCTTCATCTAGACTGTAAACTTCTTCAAAATGACATCTCATCAGTTTTCGATTGGTGTAAAAGAAATCTTGTTGACCTTAATTATGAGAAAACTACATCTATAACCTTCTCCAGAAAACATCATATCATTGCTTCTAATTATAAACTTGGTAATCATGTTATCTTGAAGTCAGTTTGTGTTAGAGATTTAGGTGTCTTACTTGATAATAAATTGTACTTTCATAACCATATTGAATCTCTTAGATCGCAATGTAATAGATTGTTAGCGTTGATTAAATATATTACTTTCAATGCCACTAATTTAGATTCTATTGTTAGTTTATATTTAGCTTTAGTAAGATCCAAGATTGAGTATGCCTCCGTGGTCTGGAACAATATCACAAAAACAGATAGTGACAAACTAGATACATAAATTACAAAATAAATTAATCAATATCATTAATCAAAAGACCAACATTACCAACAATTCTAATAGTCTATCCTCTCTCAGATCTTTAGCTCTAAGAAGAGAGCTATTAGATGTCCTTTTTATCTATAACTGTTATACAAATAAAACTAAATGCAATTATATTCTAGATAATACTGGGATTAAAGTACCCACCTATAACAGTCGACAGACACCTTTATTATGCTCCTTAGGCAAATCAAATGATATATTATACAGAATTATAACAAATTTTAATAAACATGGTTGCTATGTCTCTCTATCAAAAAATAATTTAAATATAAAACAATTTTTCTTATCTTAATTTAATTTGAATAATTTTAAGGTTAAAGATGCTACCATATTTAATTTTTTTTTTTTGTTTTATAATCAGGATCTGGATTATCATTACTGTTGTTATAGAATTATGAAACTTGTTCTTGTTTATCTGTTAGTTGCTTGCTGTATTGTCTTGTGTATGTGTTATTATAGTATTGTCCTCAATGTTATTCATTTTGTTTCATGTATTTGTTTTTTCTATGTATTTTTTTTTTATGTTTATCGTGCCTATCACCCATGGCCTTATGCCGTTGGTAGGCATGTAACAAATTGATAAATAAATAAATAAATAAATAAATAAAACATTTTGGGTGTACATGTTAGATGCACTATGCCACCCTGCATTCAACTGCGAGCTGAATACTGCCAGTGGGTAGAAACAAGGCATTTTCTCTAACATAATGTCCACAATATTGTAGCTCCAGAAACTACTTTGTCGTAATACCCTTGCGTGTATTTCGCCCAAAAATCATTAGTTACAGCATGAACAAGCAACATTTGACACAAAATTCGTGCTGCGAGCTCACTACCATACCTGTTGCCAAATTTACCCATTTATAAGTTAAATAGAAAACGAACACATGAAACTAGCAACTATACAGAATCAAACTAAAATGCAAACAAGCTCCATCCGAGTTGAAATTTCGGACTCCCAAACATTTAAAATCTTAACTGCTAATTAAATACCATCGCGACCGTTGCTCACACAGTGTTGCCCACACAGCAGTTCAGCGGCCGTCAACTGTCCTTAAATTGTGACACCATGTCTGGCCAAGAGTCGAGAGAAGAAGAAAGTTAAATCGTGGTTCAAACTAGCTACGACTGTCTACGACCTGAGGCGCATGCGCGGAGGGGAAAACGTCAACTCGAGAGGGGTAAGGAAAGGAGAAGCAAGCTGAAGGGAGGGGTAAGACATAGTCCATAACTGGAAACCACATGCAGCCGGTACAAATTGATGGGTTAGCTAGTACTGTAGAGAAGTAAGTGCTAATTATGTTGCAGAGTCTTGTATTTGGTGTAAACTTAATTGCATTGTCAGGGAACGTAACTCACTTCGTGTTATGGTTTAACCAATTCATGTTCAGCAGTGCACCCATCTTGACTCAAAACCCTGTTTTTAAGTCTTCATTCTAATGTTTTAAGTGTGGTGAGTTTCCAAGTAAGAATGTAGTACACAAAAAGCAGCAGCCTGTGCCTCGAATCAGTAACCTCTTGGCACAATTCAAGGTTTTACCTCAATTTTATTTTTTTTAATATCTGATCCACCTAGCTAATTTAAATTTATTTTCCTTTCTGTACTCTCCAACTTAAACTTTGCCAGATTGGTTTCTGTTTGTTTCTCAGCGCCGCGCGCTGATGATCCAGCAGCCCCACGTTAATTTAGCACTACTCGTTCTTTTCTCGTCGCTCCTGATCGCGGCTAGGATGTAGTTCCTCTCCCTCACGGTGGCTCCGGGCGAGACTCCTCGTCAGCCCCTACTGGGGCACGAGCCTCCGAACTCGGCAACGCTGGTCAGGCCCATCGCCGGTTCTGCCAAGTTCCCGCCACAGCAGCTTCCCCCGAACCCCTTGTTCCCTGTGTCCGGAGCATCGACCCGTGGTCTGTCTCGCCTCGTGACACGGAATTCGTGGTTGCCCCGAGATGGACTGGCTGTCGCGAGATGCAGTCGCTTTCGCGTGGGAATACTAGTCCCTTGTTTCGTTTGCTTTTCTGTCTCGTAGCGATTTATCAATGCCGCTCCGCAGTAGTACGACGTTTCGGTCCCGCGCGTCTGCCTCGACTGTGCTAACTTGATCTTATGTACATTACTACCCACCAAATGGTAAGTAATACGCCTTGTTTATTTTATTTTGGCCTTCCTTGCATCTTTAGGCTTCTCCATCTGGACTCACTACGCTTGGTGTCTCTCTGTGCGTAGTGTGGGTGCAACTGTAAACTTCCCCCACAGATCTCATCTTCTCGGAGAGACCGGCGGTGTTACGCATCCCCCAATGCAGGAGCTCTCGATTCTCACAGCATGAGTCGCACCGCTCCTCCTGTTGGTGTTACCTGCTGGTTTGGTTTGGCTTTCACTATGCGGTTTTACCATCATAACTTTCTCAGCTGGCAAGGAGACCATTTTATAAGAAAAACTAGGGAAACTATGTAATAGGACATTCTAGCACCTATGTTTTTGGTTAAATTAAAACTATAAAAATAAACACGTAATGTCACTGCGGCAGGCCGACAACTTTATTAAATTTAAGGGTACCAGCTCTTCGTAAAATTTCACTTTGTAATTTCTGTGTTTAATGTCAAGTTTAATTTTATCGCCAACTAATGGTGATCCTTCTGTTCAAGATAATTTAAACTCATATTATGTGCTTGCTGGAAAACTGCCACAAGAAAAATAATAAGAATGATAATAATATAATATACCGGGGATCAAATCTAGACATTTGGTTGTTGTCACGTACATAATTGCCTATCCCAGTGGGTTACCTCTAAACTTTATTCCCGTTTTTTATTTTTCCTCAAAACAGCATAATAGCCCAAGCCAATTAGTCTTAAGATCCACAGTAACTGTGCAGCTGATGCTTGTAGGAGGTAAGCTATATTTATTTGCCTCTCACTCCGCTCTGGCTCTGGATATTCCGCACACTACTGTGTTTCCTTTGCATTTGTCAGCACATGCTTCCAGGCCTTGTTTGTTATCAATGATAAGTTAGAATTTGTTACACCCATAGTGGAGCGTTTCAAGCCACCCTTATTCTTAATTTTTCTTTCACCCCATTACAAAAGCTTGCAATGACACAACGTTAAAGTGAACAGGAAGTGTAAAATGTTAATAAAAGAGTCTGTACCAACTTGAGGATGCTTTTTGAGCATCATTTCACTATGTGCATTGTTAACAGTGTTTTTATCACAATCAATCGTGCTCACACTGACATTAATTAAATGAAATGGTTTCAAAGAAATCAATTTAAAAAGAGCATTATAACCTGAAATCAAGTATGAAGATGGCTTTTAACAAACATGTCTCATATTATTTGGAAAATGGAGTAGGTATAATAAAAACCATTATAAATGTACCTACAGGAGGTCAGCCACATGGAAACTGGGGAATGTGTGCAGAGAGCTGGAGTTCACGCGCGCACTTCACCGTGCCACACCGACGCTGCAGTACTACTACATGGGCTTCTACATCCACTCCTGCGTCAAGATGCGCTACAAGGCCAACTACAGACCATCTTTCCTGCTGTGCCCTGAGACATACCGGTGGATACCAGTGGAACGCTGCCTGCCCCTGCTGGATGTCAGCAAGTACAGTCGCCTGTGCGAGGACGCTGGAGTCTGTGACCAGGACGGCTGTGTGGTGCTAGGACAGGTAACTACTGTCATTCCTGCTGTGCCCTGAGACATACCGGTGGATACCAGTGGAACGCTGCCTGTCCCTGCTGGATGTCAGCAAGTACAGTCGCCTGTGCGAGGACGCTGGGGTCTGTGACCAGGACGGCTGTGTGGTGCTAGGACAGGTAACTACTGTCCTTCCTGCTGTGCCCTGAGACATACCGGTGGATACCAGTGGAACGCTGCTTACCCCTGCTGGATGTCAGCAAGTACAGTCGCTTGTGCGAGGACACTCTAGTCTCTAACCAGGACAGTTGTGTAGTGCTGGGTCAGGTACTACCTACCTTTATGGTGTGTCCTGAGACATATCAGACGAGCTTGAAGGTGTGTTACCTGCCACTGATGAACGTTAGGAAGTAGTTTTACCTGTGTAAGGATGCTGTAGTCTGGGACCACAAGGCTGTTGGGTGCTAGGACACGTTACGTTTGTCCTTTCTGTTGTGCCTAGAGACATACCTTTGGAGCCATGTGGAGCTTTGCCTGACCCTTTTGTACGTTAGCAATTAATATTACATTTGTAAGGAATCTGTAGTCTTTGACCAGGACAATTGTGTGATGCTAGGATAGGTATATATTGTCCTTGCTGTCTTGCCCTGAGACCAACTAGTGGAGCTTGGTAGAGCGTTGCTTGCCCTTTCTGAACTTCAGAAGCACAGTAGTCTGTGCGAGGATGCTAGAATCTATGTCAAGGACAGTTGTGTTGTGCTAGTTCAGTCACTACAGACATTACTGCAGTTTTCTGATCCATACCAGTGGAGCTTGGTAGATCCTTGCTTACCCAAGTTGAACTTAAGGAGGTACACTCAGCAGTGCGTGGATGCTCAAGTCTGTAACCAGGACAGTAGTCAAGTGCTGTATCAGGACCTATTGAACTTCCTGCTGTTCTTTCTGCTGTGTCTTGAAACAAACCAAAGGAGCTTGGTGGAGCATCATATGCGCCTGCTTAACGTCAGCATGAAAAGTCACCTTGAGAGGATGCTAGATTCTGCGACCAGGACAGTTTTGTAGTGCTATGACAGTAACTACTGTATTTCTTGCTTTGCCCCGAATCATTCCAGTGGAGATTTTTGGAGCGTTTCCTGCCCTTTCTTGACGTCAGTAAGTGGTTTTAGCTGTGCAAGGACGCTGGTGTAAGCAACTAGGTCAGCTGTGTGTTGCAAGGACATCTAACTACTGTCCTTTCTACTGTGCCCTGAGACATACCAGTGGAGCTTGGTGCAGAGTTGTATGACCCTGCAACCATCAGCAAGTACAGTAGGTAGTGCGAGGATGCTGTAGTCTGCGACCAGGACAGTTGTGTAGTACTAGGACAGGTAACTACTGTCCTTCATGCTGTGCCCCGAGACATATCAGTGAGGCTTGATCGAGCATTGCCTTCCCTTTCCGAACGTAAGCTAGTAGTGTTACCTGTGCAAGAATGCTAAAGTCAGAGACAGGGCAGTTGTGTAGTGCTAGGACAGGTAAGTACACTCTGAGACTTATAGCAGCGTTGTTTGCCTTGGCTTCATATAAGCTATTACATTTTCCTGTATGTCAGTGTGCAGTAATGACTGCAAGGCCGGCGCGGAGGGTCGGGAGCAGGGCGGACGGCAGCGCGTGGTTGCAGGTGGTGGTGCTGTGGAAGCACACGGCCATGCGGTTCAGCGTGTTCGCTGCCAAGAGCTCGCCCGGCCCCGACTGCCTGCAGGAGGTGGAACAGTACGCTCGGCTCGTGGGCATGACGTGCGCACGCCGCATGCTGCTCATCCGGCCCTAGTCTGCTCATTCATGGCATCCTACAGATAAATAAATTATATGTTACACTATTAAACTGTTTGTTGTCTTTTTTTTTTTTTTTGCTCTTTTCCTAACTGGGTGATTAATGTGTATATTTGATGTTGTGTATTTTTGTGTGTGTGGTATTGTGTGTATATTTGTGTGTGTGTGTTAGTTGTGAGAGTGCGATTTTTATGTGTGGTTTATGAGTTTGTGTTGTGTGTATGTGTATTTGTGTTGTGTGTGTTTTATGTGTGTGTGCGTGTTGAGTAGTGTGTGTGTTGAAAGTGTGTGTGTGGTGTTTGTTTTTATATTGTGTTGTGTTTTGTGGTGTTGTGTTGAGTTGTGTGGGTTGTGTGAGGTGTGTGGGGGTTTGTGTGTTTTATGAGTAGGTGTGTGTGTTTTTGTGTATGATTGTGCGTGTTGGTGTGTGTTTGTGTGTTGTTTTATGCACACACACACACACACAAGATTTTTCAATTATCTTTTTCTCACATCCCCTGGTTGGTTCTGTTAGTAGTGATTCTCGGTGTCTGCCATCCTGTGTTTTTGTCTATACAGTGACTTAAAGTGATAAATTTGAATGAGTCATTGACCATTGACCAATTGCAAATTATTTTTAGAAGTAGTCATGTTATAAGGCAAGAATGTTTAGATTTTCTCTGTACCTAAAAATGTAATGATGAAATAATACAATTGTGACCAAGTGTGAAATATTTAGTAGAGGAGCGAATGAGACAAATACAAATTAAAAGCACAATCTTTTTTTTTTGCCTGTACAGTACTCTTGCTGACCCACATCAGTGAAAAGATGTACATGGCTGACTAGCAGTACCAAGGTTTTTCCCCATAATCGTCGCACTTGCATAATCATCGCACAATTATTTTAGGGCGTGTGGCAAATAGTGCAAAATAAATTAGCAAGAGAAACACCCGTCAAGCAAAACCAGACAGAAAACAAACCAGGAGAAATCTCAAAACAGAATTCTTCAAGCCATTCCCAACTCAGACGACAAAGCGGGCACGAAACGGCCATTTTGCGGGCGAGAACCGATCAAGTTCAGACAGACGGCGCGTCGAGGCGAGAGGACATAGGAGCTTCTCCCCACCCCCCGCAACCACCTGCTTCGTGTCATTCGCGACGCAGGAGCGCGATGCCACAGCCCGACATCCCCTCCCCTCAACGACTGTTTTTTTTGCGGCTGTCCGGGCACCTAGCCCGCGGACCAGCTAAGGCGCGTGCGGCACGTCAACGATAACAGCTGTCCAAAGCACCAAGAGTCGCAACACAACTATGTTTCACCAAACATCCAACAGGACATGTGCACACTGCAAGCAACCGAGAACCGCCGAATTGCTGACAGGCTCACTGCCTTGGCAAAGCACGTACCAATGCACAGCGCAAACCAATACCACGTCACCTACCAACCAAGCGAACCACGAACAGTGGAACATAGACTGGGAGAAGATTTGGAAGGAAAAATTAGTTAGGGTATACAATACCACCACAACCCACGCTGACAGTGCCAGTCACCGGGAACAAGCCAAACACGTGTTACGGCATGCCCCCACACCAAACCACAGCACAACCGATTGGGCACGACATAGCAACGCGACCCACCAACACGCGCATGGAGTCGGTGCGAACTGCCCCATACTCATCGAGGTTACCCGAATTCAGTGGTGTGCCTCACGAGGACCCTCGCACATACCTCCACCAGTGCGAAATCCGACTCACGCGAAGTGGAACCCCAATCGACGAGTGGCCCGAGCGGACCAGCGAACAGCTGCGGGGAAGCGCCCTGAGATGGTGGCGCCTATGGGGCCGCTTCTATATGGAGTGGCAGGAGTTCACGGTGACCTTCAGCCAACGGTTCGATGCAGGCGCGACGATGGTGCAATGCACCGCACAATTCTACGGGAACACACAGTGAGATGGCAAACCCGTTGAGTACTTCGTGGCACACAAGCTACAGCTCTTCAAGCGCATAGCACCACTCGCAGAGCCCACCAGAGCACTCCCCACTATCACCCTACTGTTGAGGGACGAGCTCCAGCCGTTCATGCGTGTCACCCAAGTAAACACCATCATGGAATACGTGCAACTCGCGATGTCAACAGAGCAAAATGTTCAGAGGATGTGGGGAAGGAGCGCACGTGTCCCCGAGCGAGAACGGAGCAGCCCACCCAACCACCGACACCTGCTAGCAATCCAGGCACCACCACCCCAACCTCAGGGAGCCAAGAACGCTACGCATCGACGGCCTGACGCAGCCAGAAGCCAGCGCGAGTTATCAACCGCCGCTGTGCAGGTTAGGATGCTCCCAGAGCACGTACCATTGGCATAGCGACTGTCCTAGACGGGCAAACGCCCGGCGCACAACACAACCCACCTACCAGCCACCCACCACCTCGCACGACCAAGAGCCGACGGGAAACGAGTAAGGGGGGGACACAGATGGATCCCCCCGCCCGCAATACCGACACGCGAACCAGGTGATGCCACGACCACTGCAAAACCAACTGCGACAAGGGCAGCACGACGTGAACCACCCACCACGACACTCACGACAGGACGCGATGACCCCAGAACCGCACCACGCTCAACTGCCGAGTGCATCCACCGTGCCGACATATACGCCATATGAGCGCCAGTGACGATCACGACGAGCCACGACAAGCGCCGCCTATCACAACACCTCGCTACCGAAGACCACCAGGTATACCAACCATGTCAGAACCCACCACGACACTTACGACAGGACCTGGCGACCCCAGCACCACATCATGCTCAACCGCCGAGTGCACTCACCACACCGACATACACCATGCCTAACAGCCCGGCCACACGCCCACAGAGATGGTGCAAGGGAGTAATTTGCACCTCCCAGGCGAATGGGCCAGCCACAGGATGCTGCACGATGGTGAAGGGACAGAGAAACGCGACCAGCGCAGGACAGACATGTATGAAGAAGCACGACGACGACAAACGTCCTACTCGCAGAATATCACCCCCAAGACCACGCGGGAGCCACCCCTAGTCCGAGCGGGAGACCAAGTCTACGCCCGGGTCCACCCGCTGTCTGCAGCCCCCTCAACTACTGCGCCAGATTGGCACCGCGCTGGAGCGGGCCTTACAAAATCCAGAGACGCGTGGGCAGGACCGCATATCTGGTCAGACTCGGGGGGCGGCTCATCCGGAAGATCCACCGCGACGATCTAGGACTGGCCACGACACCGGGTGAGCTGATGCCGGAAGAACCCGACCACGACGAGACACACGACGACATGCACGACGATGAACAACCGGTAGAAGACAAGCCCGAACCAGCTACCGGAGAGCATGACCACGACATCCGAACCAGGACACCAGAAGAGGCCCTCGACGACCTGGAAACACCAAGTGACGGACAATATTACACGCATGAGATGATGTCACGCAAACCAGGACAGATGACCCGCCACGGACAGGTGACCATTACCGACGTCTCACTGAACGATCCGGAGGGCCTATTGGGAGACACCGCCACCATGAACGAACCCGACGATGTGGTACTCGGCGCTGCCAGACAACAAATACAACTCTGTGCGGCTGGGCCAGTGATCGCCCACGCATCAGAGGAGGAGGCGGCAACCCTACTTGAGGGCATAACACCCATCGTGGAGGAACCCGACGACGAGGCAGGAGAAACCCCGGGTATACCCGAACAAAGGAGGCAACCTTACTCTAGCGGGCCATCCAACAGCCACGACGCGAGCAACCGCCATACAACACCGATGTAAGACCACAACAACACCACCACAACCACCACTCGGACGCATCACGACCCACCAGAAGCGCCTGACGAACCGCCCACACACCAAGTGATGAGACCTGCCAGGGACAGGCGGCCCCCGGGGCACCTTGCCGAGTACGATCTCGGGAGGGCCCAGAGGGGCCATTGCGGCCCCCGCAATCCTGAGGGCACGACAGAGGAAACTCGACCACCGGTGGACACGCACTACCACCTGCGACTGCCCAGAGCCCCAACCGCCTGGACATGCTGTGAAAACTAGGCCACCACACCACACCATCACACGACCACAACACTGCACACCACCACCTACCTCATCACGCCTCCACGTGCCCCACCAGCCGCAGCCACCAGGTCCAGAGCGCCGGCCCCACCAGCCGTAGCCACCCCAGGCGCCAGGATGGGGAGTCAACAACATGCTAGGGTTGCAAACCGCTGCAGAGACTGATCGCGTGCAAGGCCGGGCTTCTTCAGGGCGGAGGGGGGGGGGGGGTGGCGTTTGACGTCGTACCGACCGAAGGCCATTAGCCCAGCCTCAGCCCGCAGTACTGGCTCCTGCTGGCGGAACGCACCCCTCGCCAAGTCTCCACCAAAATGAGATGAGCGGCGTAACCTTGGCGCATGGAGGTTGTGTCCCCCCCTATGCACGCCAACCACTGAGGCAGTTCTGATCAGCTCGCGGCCCGGAGCGGACGTGCGTGAACCGTGGGGAGCCTTCAAGTTTTGTCTCCGATTCCTCACGACTGATAACTATAGTCATCACCGAATACCTTTTTCAACGCAACTCCCAACGCGACTCCGGGTCGGTTTTTTTTCTATGGTGCAGGGATTAACCCGGCCGTCGCTACTTTCCAAGTCAAGCCACCGAGTATAGGGGACACGCTGGGGCCAATCGACCCACTCACGGTTAGACGACAGAGCTAGCCTGGCGCCCTCCCGGAAAACTATCTTCACTCACCACGGGAATCGCACCCGAAACCCCGGCTGATGGCAGTTCCAAATATTTAAGATACCGACATTGCCAATCACAGAAACAAATATAATATTCTTATACTTTAAATTGTAGTTCAGTTACAAGCTATTTCTCGTCACGAACACATGAATTTTAAATGTTGGAATGGTACGACTCGTTGATAGGACCGCCTAGAGTACCATGATATGTATTTATATCCATATATATATATATCACATAATATAACGAGGCGACCCAGTTATTTTGGTTTTAAATTGTGCTAACCTTATGGAACAAGTCATCCACACTATTTCACAATATTTAAATGTAGCTAACCAAACTTAACCAACCATCCACGTGATTTTAAATATATTTTAGAACCATAACATAGCATTCATTTTCAACAAATAGATGTACCAAGTAACAACAAACTCTCAAATCTCTATCGAAATTGTTATTCCATCAGCTAAGGGATGTTGCAGAATAATTCCGACAGTTTGTGATGTAATTCCGATACATAATTTCGCTAGCGAGTGTTCAGGAATAGGATTTAGCAAATATCTCTCTGAATTAAACAATTCCTCTAAAGGAATTATTCCGACAGCATCGAGAATAGGGCCTTAGCTGCTATTGAAGACGTTCCAAAGAAATTTCCATCGTGTGATAGGGGCTTAATAATACTTGCATGATTGAAACACATTTTCTTCACTCTGAACTCGTAACTATATATTCACTAGACCTAATCGGTTTCAAATAAATTAAAAAAAAATTATATATACTATAATTTTCTTCATATTCTCTCAATTTCACGACTGAGTAATGGTTGTGACACCATCCCCGCTACCTTCTATGATTTTTACGTGATTTTTGCTTGGGTTCGAGATCTCAGGGAGGGTTCGGCCTTGTGGCTAGAGGTAGGGGTTAACGCTGCCGTCGTCCGGGGTCTCGGGCTCGAGTCCCGGTGTGGCTCCTAGTGGGAAAAGGCGATTCTTGATCTGTGTTGTCCGGGTGGGCGCCAGACTAGCTCGTTTCTAGTCGTGAATTTGGGGTCGTGGATGTATGTGCCCCTGCGTGGCCCACTAGGGCCGGCGGCGGTGTTGCGTGAGATGATTTTAAATAAGAGGCGTGGAGTTGAGGTGGTGGTGTCGTACCTTTTATTCATAGGAACGAGTCGTACACAATACAACACTCTACAGAGGTCCCCGGGGGTGACGGGGGGGGGGGGGGGGTTTACTCGTTATTCCGTGGCGCCGTATTGTTTGTGTTCCGCGTTACGTGTCCTCGGACGTTGTAACGTCTCAGACGTCTCGCTGGGTACGCAGGTAACGTAATTTCGTAACACAAAGGCAGGACACAAAATACACTGAATTAAGGGGGCGCGCACAGGTTACGTGGCACTCGTTACTCGGGTAACGTAAGTTAGCAATACAAAGTACGGGATACAAAAATACACTGAATTAAGGGGGCGGGCGATTGGAGACGGCCAATCCCGTATGCAAATGTCTCGGCGCGGGTGTTGTGCCCACTGTGGTGAAACACGCACCGCAATTAAGTTTGTCCAAGTTCCCTTGCGGGTTTGTGGTCAGCGCCGTGCGCGTGACCTTAAATAAAGTTCTGTAAGTTGCGGGAGACGGCCCGTGCCGTATACTGAAGAACAGCCCCGCTGACCAAGTGTGGTGCGGGGTGTCTTTAAATTGATGCGGCCGGATTAGGTCCTAGACCGAAAAAAGGGACAGGGTACTCACGGAGAGGTTAAGTAATAAAAGGGGTTCTGTTAATTAGTGACTATATTTACCGGACGTTACTTTCGATGAAGACAAAAGATGTTGCCTCTCCGTGGGACGTAGGTCCGCCCCGGTCCGTGAGCTGCGCTGAACTGCCGAACTGGCATGGCGTCCGAGGGAGGCTCGGCCTCTCTCGCGCCAGGGGTGACCTCATTACGCTAGACTCCAAACGGGTGTGTCTGGAAGAGATTTTATTGTCGCTAAAATCCTAATTTAATGTTTCAGGAGGAATGGGTACGGTTCTTCTCTTGTCTACTCAGGTTTCCGCGGTTTTGCCTCTAATTGCTGTTCGGCTCGCCTGACTCGGGTGGGCCATGGCCAGGGGTGTGTTCCGTTAGCGGGAGCGTATACTAGCGGGTGCAGGTCGGGCTCTGGGGTGGTCGTCGGCCAGACGACGTCAAACTCCCCCCCCCCCCTGCGAAGCCCGACCTTACGCCGCTTATGGTCCCGCTAACATGGGGCCACCCCTAACCCTGGCCGCTCCATCCCGGCGTGGTTCGCGGCTCAGCAGCTGGTTGGCTCCGCGTACTGGACCTGGTGATCGTGGCCGCCTGGGCCAGCGTGCGCGCCGCCCCGGTTGCCGTCGTGGCCGGCGTGCCGGGGGCGGCGTCGTGGCGCCTGTGCGGGGTCAGTGGCTGGTAGGGCCAGCGCACTGGACCTGGTGATTGTGGCCGACTGGGCCAGCGTGTGCGCCGCCCCGGTTTCCGTCGTGGCAGGCGTGCCGGGGGCGGCGTCATGGCGCCTGTGCGGGGTCAGCGGCTGGTAGGGCCAGCGCACTGGACCTGGTGATTGTGGCCGACTGGGCCAGCGTGTGCGCCGCCCCGGTTGCCGTCGTGGCAGGCGTGCCGGGGGCGGCGGCGTGGTGCCGGTGTGGGGTCAGCGGTTGGTAGGGCCAGCGCACTGGACCTGGTGATTGTGGCCGACTGGGCCAGCGTGTGCGCCGCCCCGGTTGCCGTCGTGGCAGGCGTGCCGGGGGCGGCGTCGTGGCGCCTCCTAGCTCCGGCAACAGCTCCACCCGGGTGGTGCTCGCGGTGGCCGCAGTTGGTAGGGTCCGAGCACCTGTCCCGGGTCGTCCCACGCCGAACATCCGGGGGTCGACTCGTCGAGATGGCCTTGCGGCTGACGGACTCTGCGCCCTGGTCCCAGGTCGTAGTCGGCTAGGTGAGCTGGAGGTCTGTGGGCCTGTCGGGGTCGTTCCGCGGGCTCGCTGGCGGATTCGCTTGTCCCCGGTCGATGTCCCGGTCCGCGGAGGTCCTCCTTCGGCGGCGGTTGACAGTTCGTGGACTAGTACGGAGTCCGTTCCCGTTCGGGTATGGCGGCTGAGGCTGAGGCGGCGATCTCCGGGTCGGTCTCTCCGGAAGATCGGCGTTGGCCCGTCGTCGTTGCCCACGTCGGATTGACCTATGCTGTGTGACAGCTCGGCGATCTCCACGGCCTCTGCTTCATCGCCCCGTGGGTAGTATTGCGGTGGGGGGCTCTTGAACACCCCGCTCCCTTCCCAGGGTACTACTGCCGTCTCCGGTGCGTCCTCGTGGACCTCTTCCGGTTCGTCTGGCACGTCTTGGGTGGGGTCGCCCCCGGTGTCCCCCGTGGCTGTGCTAAGGGCGTAATCGTCGAGGCACGTGGGCGGGCGCCGCCACCGCCGTGGCCATGACCTCGCCTCGTCGTCTGACGCGGCCTCTGCGGGTGATGTCCCGGGCGTGTCCGCGGTTTCGTCTCGAGGCCTGTCGGACGTGGTGTTCGTGAACACCAGGGTGCGGTATGGGCGTGGTTCGGTTCGGCTTCTAGCGGGGGTCGCTTCTGGCCAGTCGTCCTCTTCCTGGACGGCGTCGCGCTCCGGTGCGTCCTCGTGGACCTCTGCCGGTTCGTCTGGCACGTCGTGGGTGGGGTCGCCCCCGGTGTCTCCCGCGGCTGTGCTAAGGGCGTAATCGTCGAGGTACGTGGGCGGGCGCCGCCACCGCCGTGGTCGTAGCCTCGCCTCGTCGTCTGACGCGGCCTCTGCGGGTGATGGCCCGGGCGTGTCCGCGGGTTCGTCTCGGGGCCTGTTGGACGTGGTGTTCGTGAACACCAGGGTGCGGTATAGGCGTGGTTCGGGTCGGCTTCTAGCGGGGGTCTCTTCTGGCAAGTCGTCCTCTTCCTCGACGGCGTCGCTCTCCGGTGTATGGCGTCCGTTTTCGTCCGGAGTGGGGGGTCCTGCGTCTCCGTCTGGGTTCCTCTCCCCAGGTAGGGCGGTGAGCCGGATGTCGTCCCTGTGTACTTTCTTCAGGCGCCGTCCCTCCTTGCGGACTAAGTACGTCGTCCTGCCTAGTCGTCGCCGTACCGTGTATGGCCCGCCCCAGCGCGGGGCCAGTCCCGCGCAATAGTTGCGGGGTGCGGCTGAAAGTGGGTGTAGTCGCGCGAACACCTGATCGCCGACCTACACGGCGGGTGGAGGTTGGTCTGTGGTTGGGGTGATCCGGTTGGCGTACCTCTCCTGCCTACATCTTGCCTCGTCATGCAGAGTCACCCGTCGTTGGTCGCGTTCCTCCGTCGTCTCATCGGGGTGTGGAGTGCCGTGTGTGGCCCACTCTCCCGGTAAAGGCAGGTTGTGGCCCTGTATCACTTCGGCCGGTGTGCGGCCGGTTGCGGCGTTGGTGCGGCGCCGTACACAGAAGAGGGCGTCAGCCACGTGTAGGTCCCACTGCGTGTGGTCCGCCCCCAGCCGGATCCGGAGCTGTGCCTTCAGTTCCTGGTTCCGGCGCTCTGTCGGGTTCGCTCTCGGATGGTAGGCGGGTGTCGTGTGGTGCTCGATCTGGTGTTCGTCGCACCAGCCCTTCCAATGTCGCCCCAGGAACTGACTGGCGTTGTCCGTCAACACCGACTGGGGGTATCCCCAACGTGACAGGAATTCCCTGGACAGCAGGCTGATGATGGTAGGTGTGCGCACGTTCCCGCATGGATACGCCTCCGTCCACCGCGTGAAGAGGTCCGTCACGACGAGGAGGAAGCGTTTGCCGCGCGGCGTGCGGGGGTAGGGGCCCATTACGTCTAAGGCTATCGTTTGGAAGGCGGTGGTGTGTTCCCTGGGTCGTTGTTGCTCCTCGCCGTCACGCCGCCTCGCTTTCCTCGCCTGACAGATCTCGCATTCGCGCACGTACGTACGTACGTCGTACGTGATGCGGGGCCAGTGGTAGTTCCGGGTGACTTCTCGTCGTGTCTGATCGGTCCCTGGGTGTCCAGCGAGGTCGTGGTCGTGGAAGAACCGAAGGACCGCTTCTCGGGCTTCCGTCGGGACGTAGGTCCTCCAGTCTTCCTGGTGTCTGGGTGTGTGAGTCTGAATCAGGCCGTCTTGCACGCGCCACGCCTCATGTCCGGCGGTCGCTTGCTGGCGGCGTCTTGCCGCGTCTATTGACGTTTCCTGTGCTCGACGTACCCGGTCCTGGACGTCGGCCACGGTGTTGGGTGGGTCTTCGTCCCCGTCCACGTCGGCCGTGATGCGCGCGCATGCCGAGTCGTGCGATGCGTGTCCGTGTGGTGTGTCCGGGGGTAGAATCTCCTCCCAGTCGTCCTCGTCCATCAGCTCTGTTCGGGCGTCGGGTTCCCGCGACAGTAAGTCGGGGAGCTGGTTCTCTGTGCCGGGAACGTGTTCGACGTCGAAGTCGAAAGACTGGAGGAATAGCGCCCATCGTATGAGTTTGCCTTTCCGCCCCTGCATCGTACGCAGCCAGGTGAGGCAGCTGTTGTCCGTCCTCAGTGTGAAGCACTTCCCCTCCAGGTGGGGCCGGTACTTTTTCATGGCCCAGACTACGGCTAGGCACTCTTGCTCGTTGCTGTGATACCGGCGTTCGGACGGTCCGAGCTTCGCGCTAGCGTAGTCGATGACCTCGCGGACCCCGTTCGGGTCCGTGTGGAAAAGCACCGCGCCCACACCGAGTGCGCTGGCGTCGGTCTGGAGGTAGAGGCGGCGTCCGGGGTCGACTCGTGTGAGGGTGTGACAGCGAGTGAAGGCGGCTTTTATTTCTTCAAAGGCGCGTTGCGCGGGTTCGCCCCAATGGTACCGTGCCCGTGGTGACAGGAGGTCGGTCAGCGGTGCGATGGTACGGGAGAAGTCGGGAATGTACCCCCTGAGCCAGTTCACTAGGCCGATAAACCGTTGGAGTTCCTTCCTCGTCCGCGGTGGTACCGCTTCAGCGATCTTGCGCAAGTGAACGGGTTGGGGTCTGTTACCAGCCGCGCTTACTAGGTGGCCTAGGAATTCGACCTCCTGGGTCCCTATATGACACTTGAGGTGTGCGGCCGTGAGATGGTGTGTGGCCAAGCGTTCTAGGACCAGCGCCAGGTGTCTGGCGTGGTCCTCCTACGTCTCGGAGAAGACGATCACGTCGTCGAGGTACGCGATCGTAAACCGGCCCAGGTACCCCTCCAACACTCGGGTCATCATTCCCTGGAACGTGGCCGGTGCGCACTTTAGCCCAATGGGCATGGCGCGAAATTGAAACTTCCGACCGTCTGGTATCGTGAACGCGGTTTTTCCCCTGTCTTCCGCTCGTATGGGCACTTGCCAATACCCAGCCTTCAGGTCGAGCGTACTGAAGACTTTCGCGCGGCCGAGTCCGGCTACGGCGGCGTCGACGCTGATTTGAGGTGGGGGTGAGCTAATAGTGATCGCGTTTAGCGGCCGAAAATCGACGCAGAAGCGTAGCGAACCGTCTTTCTTTGGGGCCACTACGACGCAAGCATTGTAATGACTGTTGGACGGTTCGACTACCCCGTCGCGAAGCATGTCCGCCACCTGCTCCCGGATGGCCCTCTGCTCCCGGAACCCGTAGCCTCTCGGGGCCTCGTGTACTGGGTTGTCGTGGGTGGTCGGGATGTGGTGTTCGGTGATGGTGGTGCGCTTCAGTGGGTCGGCTACCGCGAAGACGTCCTGTCTTTCTGCCAACACGCGTTCCACTGCTGCTCGGTACTTGTGGGGAACGTTGTGGCGGAACTGGTCTAAGGTTACCTTCTCCCCCTGACTCTCGGGGATAGTGCCTATGGCGTACACAGTGAGTCGCTCGCGGGTGCCAATGTAAACTCGTCTGGGTTTCATTTCGATCACCGCATCTTGTCTCGCTAACCATGGTTGGCCTAGTACTATCCCTTCATGTAAGTCCTCTACCACCAGGGCGGTTACCGTGGTGACGTCGTCCCGAATGCGTACCTCGCGTTCGGCTTGCCCCACTGTCCTTCCCGGTTGTGTGCTGGTTGCTTACCGCAACTCGGCTTGGTGGGGCTGTAGCGCGCCGTGGGGTACCAGGTGGGGGGCCACGAACACGTGGCTCGCGCCCGTGTCTACCAGGGCCGCCGTGGGTCGTCCGTTGACTTCCACTGGGATGCGGAGTAGGCCGTCGCGTGGGCGGACTAGCTGGTTGAGCTGCGGTGTGGCTGTTTCCGCGGCGGGTGTGGGTTGGCTCGGGTTGCTCGGAGGCGCGGGTTTTACCGCCGTGCCCCCGGGTGGGCGTTTCCCGACGTGTTGGTGACGGGTGGTGTTTGCCGGCGTGGGCAGTCGACATGCCAGTGGCGAGTACCTGCAGGGCAGCCCAACTGGCATCGCGGTAGTGGGGGATCCTGTTGTGTCGATGTCCCATCGGGCCTACCAGGTGGTGGTGCGTCCTCGATGGCTCGTCGCGGTCGGGTGGGTAGCCCCCTGCTTCCCGGTTCGGGACGCTGGCTATTCTCTGACCCATTGGGCGTCTGACCAGGGCCGGTCGGTGTTCGGGGGGTCGTAGTGCCGCAGTCCCCGGATGTTCCGTTCCGTGTCTATGGCTTGTCGGACGTAGTCCTCGACTTCCTCTGCGCGGTAACACCGCATGAACGGTTGCAGTTCATTGTGTAAGAGGGTGGTAATGGTTGCGAGCGCGGTGGTTGGTGCGGCGCCGGGTGCTACTCGGTTGAACAGCTGCATTTTCTTGGCCAGAAACAGCTCGACGGGTTCGCCGTCGCGTTGGCGTTCGCCATAGAACTGCATAGTGCATTGGACCAGTGCGTGTTCCGTGTCAAATCGGCGGTTGAATGACGTGGCAAACTCCTCCCAGGGCATGCCGAAGCGTCCCCAGATGTTCCACCATTGGCGGTCGGTCCCCTTCAACTGTTCGCTCGCTCGCCCCGACCATTCATCGGTCGGTATTCCGGACCGTGCCAGTCTGACCTCGCAGTGTGTTAGGAAGTCTCTGGGTACTTTGTGCCCTATTCCGCTGAACTCGGGTAGTGCTAACTTCCCTGTGTTGCACGGGTTGCGTGTATGCATCCCCGTGTTTGGTCCGGTGATTGCGCTTGGTGTTGGGATGTATTTGGGTGCCAGATTGTTCCGGGCACTCGTGAGGCCCATAGTCGGTAGTATGCCTCCCAGTGTGACATTAGCTGGTGCCTCCGTCTTGAGCGGTGCCCATGACCACGGTAATTGGGTGTGCGGCTCGCCGAGTAACGTCTCGCTCCAGGGCTTGACCCAGGTATGGTCGGTGACATTGTCCCGGGTGTTCGCGCATTGGCATGTCCTATACCACGGCAGTGATCCCGTAAATAGGTCTATTTCCCTTGGTAATAGGCAACGCGTGCACACGAGGTCCGTAGGTGGTGCCTGCATGGTGAGCTGTATGTTGTATGTTCAAGTTCGCCATTTGCGACAGGCTGTTTGTAGTCCGAGCGTGTGTTGTAGCGCGCGGGTTTGAGATCGGCGGCGGGCAGGAGCCCGGATAGCCGCACAAAGAGGAGGCGAAAACGGTCCGCGCGGGGTGGGGGTATCAGGATGGTTGCCCGAAGCGGAGAGCGAGAAGAGGGGTGGCGAGGTGGGGGCAGGCGCCCGGACAGCCGCACAAAGAGGAGGCGAAAACGGTCCGCGCGGGGTGGGGGTGGTGACGTCGCTCCGTTGCTCGCCTCGCCGTGATGACGTGCGGGGGTGGGGGTGGTTGGAGTGTCCTTTGTCCGCTCGCCTCGTCGCGCCGGTCTGTCTGGCTTTCGACCCTTCCTGTGTCCAAAATGGCCGTTTCGTGTCTCCGCTGTCGCCTGTTGGTGAATTTATCTCGAAAATGTCCAGGAGGTGGAAAAAAAAAATTTTCACGTTATTTTCTGCCCCACGCAGCGGGCGCCAAATGCCGTCGTCCGGGGTCTCGGGCTCGAGTCCCGGTGTGGCTCCTAGTGGGAAAAGGCGATTCTTGATCTGTGTTGTCCGGGTGGGCGCCAGACTAGCTCGTTTCTAGTCGTGAATTTGGGGTCGTGGATGTATGTGCCCCTGCGTGGCCCACTAGGGCCGGCGGCGGTGTTGCGTGAGATGATTTTAAATAAGAGGCGTGGAGTTGAGGTGGTGGTGTCGTACCTTTTATTCATAGGAACGAGTCGTACACAATACAACACTCTACAGAGGTCCCCGGGGGTGACGGGGGGGGGGGGGGGGGTTTACTCGTTATTCCGTGGCGCCGTATTGTTTGTGTTCCGCGTTACGTGTCCTCGGACGTTGTTACGTCTCAGACGTCTCGCTGGGTACGCAGGTAACGTAATTTCGTAACACAAAGGCAGGACACAAAATACACTGAATTAAGGGGGCGCGCACAGGTTACGTGGCACTCGTTACTCGGGTAACGTAAGTTAGCAATACAAAGTACGGGATACAAAAATACACTGAATTAAGGGGGCGGGCGATTGGAGACGGCCAATCCCGTATGCAAATGTCTCGGCGCGGGTGTTGTGCCCACTGTGGTGAAACACGCACCGCAATTAAGTTTGTCCAAGTTCCCTTGCGGGTTTGTGGTCAGCGCCGTGCGCGTGACCTTAAATAAAGTTCTGTAAGTTGCGGTAGACGGCCCGTGCCGTATACTGAAGAACAGCCCCGCTGACCAAGTGTGGTGCGGGGTGTCTTTAAATTGATGCGGCCGGATTAGGTCCTAGACCGAAAAAAGGGACAGGGTACTCACGGAGAGGTTAAGTAATAAAAGGGGTTCTGTTAATTAGTGACTATATTTACCGGACGTTACTTTCGATGAAGACAAAAGATGTTGCCTCTCCGTGGGGCGTAGGTCCGCCCCGGTCCGTGAGCTGCGCTGAACTGCCGAACTGGCATGGCGTCCGAGGGAGGCTCGGCCTCTCTCGCACCAGGCGTGACCTCATTACGCTAGACTCCAAACGGGTGTGTCTGGAAGAGATTTTACTGTCGCTAAAATCCTAATTTAATGTTTCAGGAGGAATGGGTACGGTTCTTCTCTTGTCTACTCAGGTTTCCGCTGTTTTGCCTCTAATTGCTGTTCGGCTCGCCTGACTCGGGTGGGCCATGGCCAGGGGTGTGTTCCGTTAGCGGGAGCGTATACTGGCGGGTGCAGGTCGGGCTCTGGGGTGGTCGTCGGCCAGACGACGTCAACGCAGTAGGGCCCCCGAGCTGTTATGGCCACTCGGGACGCCTGAAGAAGAACACAAAGTTTCTGGTGGATATTTGATGAATTTATTGCCCTATACATAGTGCTGCCCGTTCTGCCCGTAACGGTTGTCCCGAATCGACTAGTCACACGCGCAGCCCAGAGCCCACTTTCTCAGTAGCGGCTCACGATTTTAATGCGCGTTAAGGACGTACTCTTGCACACGATGCGGCGATTACAAAATAAACTCTAACATGACAAATTATATCTTGACGAACAAAACACTTCACTATTACACAATACTTATTATACTGGGCTAATGGCACGTAGGCCCGTATCTCCGGCGACTCTACATGATTCCTAGACGTGTCCCAGGGACTGATTCGTTTGTATGTTTGGTGGCACGTGTCGCCTTCTGGCTGCTCCGTGCGAACTAAAAATAAATAACCGGTAAGCTAAGTTGTCGCGTTAAGCGCCGTCGTAACATCTCGTAGGTTTCCCCACAGTACTTACGTAATTTGTTGAACACCCTACTTGGACACAGATTTATTTAAGTGATATAACTCATGGGGGCCGATTCTTGACGCTACCGGAATAATTCCGCTACCTGATTAATCCGCGAGTTTCATTCCGGTAGAGAGTAAAAAACCAATTCTTGAAATTGCTGTAGTGGCTACCGGAATCAACATTGTCGGGTCAACGAAAAGTCTTTACGGAAGTGTGGCAACGTTGCTTTAACTGTTGACATCACTGGTAGAAGGCCAATCACAATGAGGAAAGGTAAATTTCCCGTGAAAGTGGGTGAATACTGAATGTTTTGTTTTGTTTACTCTTTGCAAATATCCTCTTGTTGGTGTAGGGGTGTAGGTTGAAGATCTACTTATCAAATTGAAATGAGCTGTAAAGTTATGGCCGAACAACGGGAAATTTTGCTATCATTCATGGAAAAAAATGATTCTTTGTCCAGAGGAAAATTTATTTATTTATTTATTTTTACAATGTTCCGGAGAGCATAGCTCTGTTTTGGCATAATATGACACATAATTTTTTATAACACAATTCATACAAATATAATAAGTTTCACAGGTAATAGCATTACAGTTGTACCAAGAAACGTGCTGATAGTTTGTGGCAAGAATTTTATTAAAATTTACACTTCTTATCCCTTAAAAGTACTCGTTTTTTAGTTTATTGTTTCTGCTTACTTGATAGAATTTAAAATTCTTATCACTTAAAAGTAATCGTTTCTTAGTTTGTTTCTGCTTACTTTGCCGCAACTTTTTATGTTAGTGTAAAATTTGAGGTGAAAACAAATTTTATGCGGTGTTTCTTGATTCAGCAAACAATTGTGAATGTGTACATTAAGATTTTTATAACTGCAAGTCAATACAAAATGATAACATTTTATGAACATCATCTGGCAATTATCTCATGGTGCGGGGGGAAATGGGTAAAAGTTCCGTATTGTGTATCCAAGTTAACCTGTGATCCTGTTGGCATGATCCTGTACACCTGATCCTGTGGTACATAATGCTTATTTTTTTAGCAGTGGGCAGGCGAGTAGCGCCGACGCATTTCGCTCGACAGCGCGAAATCTGAAGTTATTCCAACTGATAAAAAAAGATAAGCATCATAGAACACAGGATCAGGTGTACAGGATTATGCCATTAGAATCAAAGGTATATCTGGATACACCTGTATAAGCAAAACGGAACTTTTACCAAAGTTTGTAATTGTTTGGTGTAGGGGCTTCTTGAAAACAATGTTATGAATTTATTAACATAATCTTTCAACTATATCTTCTTTCATCATTTATTTAATAATACTTGTATGGGTTTTCATCGGTGTGTGTTGTTTTCAATCATATTATTTGCGTGGTAGGAATGTTGGCTCTGTTTGCAAGATAGGGAAGGGTAAATAGGATAACCTTTATTTTCACAATCACTTATCACTGTGGGAAATTCATATATAAATAAACTCATTTCGAGTACTTTTCAATTCCGGGTTGGATGTACTTTTAACGAATACATGTGCATAATCTAACTACCACTATAGTTTTGTTCCATCAAAACATGACACACGATTGCAATATTTGGTGTCAGAAACGAATTACGTAATATGGAAACTACGTTACCGGTATTGTATTTATCACAATACACGTCAAATAAGCCACAAATTTATACACAGCAAAAATTTCAAAGTTTTTTATGCTAAGTAGGTACAATATTAAGTACTTAATGGAAGATGGTAAATATAACTTTCGTAAAGTAATATTTAAATACCTGCCATTGCAAATCATACAAACAAAAATGTAATACTTAAAACATTAAATATTAGTTAAATTGTTACAAAAGTTTTCTCGCCACGCACACACGAATTTTGAAGGTTGAAAGCATCACATGGCGTATCTGAATAATCACATAACATAATGAGACGAATAAGTTATTTCTGGTTTTAAATGAAGTAATATAATATAAGTATATAAACACACGCATTATTAAACGAGATTTAAATGTAGCTAACCTAAACTAACCAAACATACAAACGATTTAAAAAAATTTCAGAACCATACCAGAGACTCCATTTTGGACAAATCATGGTTTCAAATAACAAACAACGTTTAAATCTCTACCGGAATTGTGATTCCGCCAGCTCACGAGGTGGCGGAATAATTCCGGTAGTTTGTGACGTAATTCCGATACATAATTCCGCTAGCGAGTGTTCAAGAATAGGGTTTAGCAAATCTCTGGTGGAATCAAGTAATTCCGCTAGCGGAATTCTTCCAGCAGCGTCAAGAATAGGGCCCATGGTAAATTGAGGCCGACTGCAGAACTGTTCGTAAACAATTAAGAAAGATTAAAACTATTGAAGCTACATATCGGTGAATGCAAGAGTTGATGGTTCCGCATTGCGCGAAGGCTGCCGGCCTATCCGAGCTCCTGAAGGACACTAACTGTCTCGCCGCGCGCGACCCCCCTTACCGCTACCACCCTTCCCGCGGAAACGTGTGAATTTCGCGGGAAACTGAACCAGCCAGGTTCGGGACAAGGCGCACAGTGAAACATGATTTCGAAAGGACTGAAATATTAATTGATGAAAATAATGTCTAATAAAAACCTGTGGAAAAATATACATAATTTCATTTGTTGTAGTTCGGCGTAGGGATATGCCACACCCGGCCGGATCCTTCTGCCGATGTAGCACTCGTTGCCTGGCGTTCGTCTCGTTGCATGAACTACACTTTGTTGCGCGCACGAGCGCGTTCGGTGCACACACCTTTGCGAGATGTTGATGAGGCATTGCTGTCAATGCGACATAGAGGAGCATTGGCGGTCGGCGTCAGATGTTTCTTTTTTGAATTCCAAATGATAACAAAATATTTTTTGTTTGGCAATTTGGTAGCAGAAATTCACAACTTAAAAGTAACTGAAAAATTAAATTGCATGCCTCATTACGTAAAAAAATTTCATGCAGAGATTGATTTATCAGAAATAACTAAAAGTACTTTGAGAAAACCATCAAAATATTGACAGAAATAACCAGGAGCTTACGGAGAAAAGAAACGCATGTTTTTCCAAAAAATCAGAAAATCTCAGTATAAAAAAAATGAAAAAAAAAATTAAATATTACAAAAAATTCTAGCTTGTTCAAGAACTCTATCCTTGCTCTACAACGGAGAAGTTAACAAGCGGGCGGAAGTGATTTTTGTAATTTTTCGTTCATTTTTTGATTTTATTTATTATAATATATATTATTTATTTTTACGCTAACAAGGAGCTAAACTTTCTTACACTCCCCTCCTTGTACATATATCATACCATATTGTTTGTAACTCAACATATAAATTTTAAACAAAATAGTGATATACATGAATATAATACCAGGGGTCAAAATAAGTTACAGATAGTAGGGCATAGAACCAATATATTTGCACAAGGCCCGTACTATTGTGGCATAAAATTAAATAACAAACTTCCAAGACAGATGATAAATACTAGAAATGATAAGAAATTTAAAAAGGAATTAAAAGAGTTTTTAACTAAAGAAGCGTTCTACTCTGTTAAAGAGTTTTTAGATGGGTGATTCATATTTTTTGAAAAGTGATTATATTAAATCATGGGGAGGAAACTGGAATAGGAAATTGTTGCACAGGCTTTTTTTTTATGATGGACCCTTTTTTTTGTTAGTTCGTCATTCGCCATGATACAGCCGACCTCCGTAGCGTAGTCGGATGCACACCGGCTTACGGTGCGAGGGGTCCTGGGTTCGAGTCCCGGGTAAGGCATGGGTGTACCATATATATTCTGATATTTGATAAAGAGTTGAAACTGAGATTCACACTGAATATAATGACCCTTTGGCCGTTGGCGAAAGCTGTAGGATACATAATATAAAAAAAAAAAAAAAAAAAAAAGCCATGATACAGGTGGCCGCGCTAAATGCTATATCACACAATCACACTAAAGACTTCAACAAGTATAGCATAGCTACTTGTACTTGTAACGAAGTTTCTACATCATTTTTTAAAATTTTTCAATATTATAATAAAAATAATTTGCTTTGAAAATACTCCGCTAAAAAAAAGTAGGATATTTATTTGACTCGTAAGGGTTGACTTGCTGGCGCCATGTTGTGTTTAGTGGTAAACAACAACTTGCAGCTGGTAAATTAGAAATCATTTTAAAATATTTGGTTAGCAAGAAAACGTGAATAGATAAAAATGTCTGGACGATATGCCAATGAGCGAAAATGTGCAGTAAGATGCTGTCGTTCAAAACCAGAAGAGCAAAGATTTTTTTCTAATGAGTTTAGTGAATATTTTTATAAAATAGTGCATAACCAACTCCGTGTTCATCAGATTATTAAAATGTGTACAATACAGCCTCCATTTCTGGCACAACCTATACATCGTCTTCTATTTTCATATCTCCTGTAACTAAAATGGAGTTATTGTCAGTAGTTCATAAATCAAAAGGTAAACGTTCATCAGGTTTAGATGCTGTACCTGAGTTTATTATTAAAGACTTGTATTGATTATATAGTTGACCCATTGTTATATGTTTATAATGAATGTTTTATGCAAGGTTATTTTCCTACCTTATGGAAGTGTTCAAATGTTATTCCCTTGCATAAAAAAGGTCCTCGTGACGCCTGTCAATTATAGGCCAATATCTCTTCTGTCCTCATTCTCAAAAATATTAGAATTATTAATTTTTAATAGATTAATGTCATTTTTTGAGAAAAATAAAATTTTAGTGAGCAGTCAACATGGATTCAGGCGTTGTAAATCGACGATAACTGCACTTTATGAATTTATCAGCATTATAACTATGTACCTACACAGAACGAATCATCCTGTTGGGCTATTTTGTGACCTAAGTAAGGCTTGTGATAGTGTTAACCATAAAATATTAATAAAAAAGTTACGCACATATGGTGTAAGAGATACAGTGCTTAATTGGTTAACATCTCACTTGTCTCAGCATTTACAAGTAGTCGTAGTACAACATATAGATCCCTTAACCAACATAAAATATAATGTTCATTCAGATAGGCAAAACATATCTGTTGGTGTTCCTCAGGGTTCTGTACTAGGACCTTTGCTTTTTCTTATATACGTTAACGATTTGCCTAAAAATGTTAAGAGTGGGAAAATTGTATTATATGCTGACGACACTAATATATCTATACATGGAGATAACCCTTTAAGTTTAATTGCAAATATTAAAATTTTAACTAGGGACATCATAGATTGGTTTAAGGCTAATGAATTAATTCTTAATAACACAAAAACAACGTGGCTGCATTTTAAACTTAATAACTTATAATGCAATTTGCAAGACCCAACTGTATCGATTAATGGTTGTTATAATATATCTCAATCAAATTCAACCAAAATACTAGGTAAATATATTGAGAAGAACCCTAATTGGAAATCTCATATTGCTCATTTAACTAAAAAAATGAGCTCAATATTATTTGCTATGAGAACATTTTCAAAACGGACTAATCTAAATGCTTTAAAGATTATTTACTTTGGTTATGTTGAACCTCACGATATGGAATAATATTTTTGGGTAATTCCACGGACTCATCTAAAATTGTTCAAATACAGAAAATATTTGTGCGTATAATAATGCATATAAATTATTGTACCTCATACAGACAACTTTTCAAAAGCTTAGGTGTCTTAACATTACCATCGTTATACATTTATGAATTACTTATATTTGCTCATTCACAATTGAATGAACTGCAGAATTTCAATTTACATAATTATTTGACTAGAACAAAAAATAATTTTCATATATTACAACATCGTAGGTACAAAATGTTTTGCTAATAGTTCGAGATACTCTGCTATATGTTTTTTTATAATAAACTTCCACCACATTTTAAATCAGAAAACCAACTTATGTATTTAAAATAAACTGAAAGATTTCTGTTGGAATTCAGTTTTTATTCTATTAATGATTTTATGGAAGCAAAACTATGCTATAAATGAATTATTATTATTATTATTTTATGATGTACATTTTTTTTACTATTATTTTTGTTTATGTTTATATGATTGTACTTAAATGTGTATTCATAATGTTTGATATTCTTGACGAGTCCTATACATACTACATGTACAATATAATTGTATATGTTTGAAGTCGACTTGGACATTTTAAAACAATAAATAAATAAAATAAAAACTTCTTCTTGCCGCTGAAGAGTGTAAATATTTCTTCATATATTGGTTGATTTTTTGCTCATCATGATATTTAATTTATGAAATTCACTTGTCTAATATATTTGTAAAGAATTGTACTCTGAAATGATCTGGCGGATGTAATAAACTAATTAGTAGAGTAAATTATGTTGTTTGACTCAGGTAAACTAGTAATACATATAAATAGCCTATTCAGGTTACCTTTGCATGAAATATATTCTGCATTTGAAAATAATCTGGCCCAAGTAGGTCATACCCTGACTTTGGAGCTTTCAGTATACCCTGTGACAGTTATGGCACTACAGCACCACAAAAGTGAGTGGGTGAAACCCTAACAACTGGAAAAATTACCTTGGTACATATTTACACTATTATACAGCATGAGTTTGTTGTAACAGTTTTGTTTTTGATTGTTGAAATATAATTTTAACATTAATTTTGTAAATATAGGAAAACACGACAACTATAATTGCACATTTTATTGGCACCAGTAAACATGGGTTTAGGTTTTGTGTCTTGTGAACAGTGAACCTTTTAATTTTTGATCTTGAATGATATTTAAATATATTGGTATAACATGTCTGAAGATACATTTTTTATTTACAGCAAATTCAATTTACCCTTTCCTTTTTTCAGAAAGTATGGCACATAAATGAGACATTCATTAATTCATTCATTGAAATAGGTTTCTTATCAAACATCAGAGTGATCATGGTTAACTGTTTTTGCCAACTTTTGGACAGTTGTTTTGACAGCTTGATCTACTATGGCTCCCAGAAGCCAGATTTTTGCAAAACAGAGTACACAGAATTATTGATCCGTCTGGCTAAATGTATGCTCATGACTTAGGCAAAAACTGCTATATTAATTATTCTGCTTTAGTTTTCTATATTCTGATTAAAAACCTGAATAGTTCAACAAATATTAACAGTGTTGATTATGTGTCACTGTTAGCCTACATTATATCCCAACCTTCAACATGCTTCTTATTCTGCAAATAAATATTCTGAGAAGTGGCGACTGGCAATGCAGTGCAACAGCGCAATTTCACTGAGTAGTTTGTAAAGTATAAACATGTTCTCGCTTCTCAATATGTTAATGTATAGTCTGTATGGCTACACTGCTTCTCCGCCTGAAAGATAGTTTACCTACCTAGCTACTGCTGCCTTGTGAGGACCTGCCAAGCAGGGGTTTGGTCGGGCTTGCAGTGTGCAGAAGGACGTCATGGTCTGTAGGAACGCCACATAGTTTGTGGTGAAACTCTCCCTCCAACCTCCTTGCGAAGCCAGCTGTATGCGCTGGCCAACATTTAAGGCCCATTCTATAAGTGAGAATCTATTACAAAATGCAATTTTGGCCTATTTGTGTACCATGTAATTCATAATTTTGAGGTGATATGTTATTAATGTTTAACTGTGTATAAAACTAATGAAGGGGGGGGGGGGGTTCAAACTGTAAACCCAGTTGTGATAAAATTGGTTTTAATGGTAACAAAGTAGGATTTAGTCAGGCCTACAGGAGAAAAAAAACTTTAGTAACGAACATGATAACTAGATTCATTTCATAACAGAACCTTCCTGACCAATGTGTTAAAAGTGTAATTAAATGTATTCACGCCTGGGTTAGAGGCCTGTATGTTTTTAAAATATAGGTACGTTTTATGCATGCGCATGGTAACTTAAGCCAAACAAAATGCTCACGAAAGTGATTCCATTCTGGCAATATATTTATTATGGTTACATGACATGTCGGGGTTTCATATGGTACAAGCCAGATAATATCAGGCACCTTAACAAGAATATTAGCCTTTCTTTGCAACTGAAAGCTTAAAGAAGGTTAAGTATTTAACGAGTGTAACTTTCGGAACTAAACATGCAGAGATGCAATAGGTCCGAATTACGCCTGTTTAGATATAGTACATAATTATTTGCCGAGAAAATTAATTACAAGTGTTTTATAAGATAATATCAAAGTAATTGACCAATTTAGTTTCGAAAATAATAAAAAGTAACATCCTTTGTGAAGAATGTTTTGCTTCTCTGCATCTTTGTTTACAAACAAATCGTTAATTTTTTGTATGGCGGGAAAAGCAAGCACCTGGCAGCTAAAAAAAAGGGCTCCTAATGAGCATGCGCCGCACGCTCGTTAGTTCAGGTTTTGCCACGACACACATGGTATCGCTGCGGTCGCTCCATAGCAGTCTGCTTATTGTGACACGCATTTAACATGGAAGTTACCACTCTTTCCGTAGGAGTAATGCTCGTTGTATTAAATGCTCTGCAAATATAGTTATTGTATCTGTTTTGTATATTAAATGTTCTGTAAACATTGACTATTTATGACTTGTATCTGTCTTGTCTTGTATCTATCTACATATGTATATAAGTCCCACTTTTGTTTTTATTTTTTAATATATGTTATATAATTTAATGTATCAAAACTGTATATTAATTGCTACTGTATATGATTTGCTGGTAGCACCATGACAAAATATCCGCTGTACTGAATTTGAGTTCTGTATGTGAGTGTCCTATGTGTTTTGTATTGACAACTCCCCTTCAGGCTGCCTGGAGAAATGGAGGCTTATAAATAAATAAATAAATAAATAAATGCCTTGAGACAGCACTACCACTATCGCTAAGACTAAACGGAAGTTTTCCATGATTTCCGGAAAAGGTCCGGTATTCGGTTCTATATTATTGGCAACAACTATATACAAGAATCAAAAGTCTAGTGCGGGCTTTTAGTTTATTCATTTTTTTTAATTTTTTTTATTTTTCATAATTCTTGCACTTCATAATAAATGTTATAGGATAACGAGTAGAGTGATGTGTTGTAATTTTCATCAGCTTACTTCCCCCACATAGATTTTAACTTGTTTCAGAAATTAAATAGTGACTATCTCAAGTGTTATGTTTCCCTTTCCAAGACTGATAATATTTTGCTATGTCACTGACAACTTCTTTATCTCCTGTAGTGTAATTTAACTGCCGTTTCAGTATACGGATTATAAGAGAAAAGAAAATGGAAGATCTGGATGGAAATCAAATATTGGCAAATGCTCTTGCAAAACAGGTGAGCATAATTGAGTTAGATCAATATTAACCATTAAGGAATTTTACTGCTTCGTTAATATTCGTGAAAAAATGTTTTATGTGCGCGCCTCTTCATTTAATCAGATGTTTGTGGTCAAATAATAAAACAGGTAGCTCTAGTGCAAAATTTTAAGAATCTAATTACTATAAGTGCATATTCTGGGAAATATTTCTACATCCCTCTTCTAACTGAAAGTAATATTCTTACAGCTCTAGGGACTTCTACGTAATGTAAAAATAAAACTACGAAAATATATTTTTCAAACACTTGAGTTGTTCCTCTATTTACCCTGTAAACAGCATTTCTTAATTCCTACTGGTTTCTGAGATATTAGCTACCATTTGTAGGTCACATTAGATAGCCTGTTGTCATCCTGTAGTTTTCTTACATGCAATATCAATTTCTTTTATACGTCAGGTTTTATGCTATTGAACGTAAGGAGTCAGCGCTTCGTGCCTCCATACTTTAAAGGGATTGGGGTTGAATGCACAGTAGGGTATCAGGTAATTTTTTTCTGAAATTATTATTGGTTAATATGTATTTTAGCGGTATTTGCGGAAATAAAATGTTAAAAATCTGAAAATACTTTTATTATATGCTCTTTAAATTCCTCTTTTCATTAAAGCCGGCGGAGATAAATTCCAAATACTTTAGGAGATATCAAGTTTTTTAATTTTCATAGTGGGGTGATATTTGTTAAATAAAATTTAAAAATTCAGAAAATGCTTTTATTCTATGCTTTTTAACTTCCTCTTTTCATTAAACCTGGCGGAAATAAGAAATTCCAAATACTTTAGGAGATATTGAATTTTTTAATTTCATCACAATACCTGTACATTCATGCGGCGTTTAAAATTGTTTCTTGTTAAGGAGTATGAATTTTTTTATTTCCGCGATGTAGGTGAACGACTACATCATTTTCTACTAATGGCAAAGGAATTGTAGCCTCCTCTAACTTAGGTGAGTTTTTAACGTTTCAAATTTTAATGTTTTCTTTGTTATTTGAATATTGTTGCGCAAGTAATAATTAAAAAAAAAATTACGTGAGTTCCTACTGTCCATCCTTTGTCCCGGTTGGTTAGGTCAGGTCAGTTACATTATAAATAATTTATAACTAAAGAATAATTAAAATTAATTTACATTATTTTTAATGTCACCTTAGTTCCAAAGTATTTATAATGTAACTGACCTCACCTAATCGACCATTTTAATTAATTAGTCATTCACGAACACGGCAAAATTACAAAATTTGCGACAGTCGAATGATTACACAGATCTTCTATAGTAAAATTAAGAACGGCGATATCTCCTAAAGTATTTGGAATTTCTTTCTCCGCCAGCTTTAATGAAAAGAGGAATTTAATGAGCATATACTTAATAAAAGTATTTTCAGATTTTTAACATTTTTTTCGCAAATACCGCTCAACTACATAAGGTAGATGTGCTAATAGTTGACCACCCACCAGTGGTTGACCATTTCCAGTTTTAAATTAAAATATTAGATATGTAAATGAAGACAGAACAATTCTGACTGGTTCCAGATGTTTCTATGCTACCAATAAATGAACAGGAAACAAAATAACTTGACAGGAAAAAGATGCGTGTCTGCAGAGCCATCTTGAATTTCCTTACAGCACATGCTCACTTATAAGAGCCCTCATGCAATAAGCCAGGTAAGGATGCACCAGTAACATTTATCCATTACCATCTTATTTTATAATTGATGTATTTATGTATGTTTTTATTGAGTAATGAAGAAAAATGTACAAAGAATCATATAATGTTTGTGTCAAAACCATTTGTAGTGACCTTAACCTAAAAACCTAACTGGTCAATTAGTGGTTACAATAAAAGTACAGTTGACCACTGATTGACCATTTTGGTCAATTACTAGGTTTTTTGGTCTTTCACCAATATTTGATTATTTAAAGTTCATAGCTCCATAATATTTCATACTTGATCTTACCAACAAAAAATAACACCAGAAATCCTTTTCATTCTAATGGTTGACCATGTGGTCAATTATTGGCTGTTTACTGGTCAACTAATGGCTATATACTTAATATTTTCATTTACATTAAAAAATAAATTTAAAAAAAATTTTGCTTTTACCGATGTTGTTAAATATAAAATTCATTAGTGTGTAGGCCTATTAGTATATAAATAAATATATAGTATAAAAGGCTATGAAATTTATTTTCTAGGCTGCATGTCCAGGATGTGTTCTTTACCTACATCATAATCCATAATAATCAATCATCTATTTCAGTATTAGCGATTAGGATGGATGTTCATTCCAGCATTTTAAATAACTGTGCTTACAAATCACAAATACTGAAAAAATTATTTTTTTTTCCAGTTGGCGTTCCAATGACTGTCACTGAAAATGGCTGCAAAACAGGTAAAAAAATCTTTCTTTAAGTACTCTGAAGATGACTTAAGGGAAGCTCTTCAGTTTGTAAGGGATGGTGGCAAAATAAGGGAAGCTGAAAGAAAGTACAATGTACCTCACTCTACTTTAATAAACAAAATGAAAGACAAAGTTCCTGTTGCTAGGAGAATGGGGCCTCCTACAATTTTGACACCACAAGAGGAAAATATTTTATGTAGATGGATAATGGAAAATGCTAAGAAGGGTATTTATTTAAACAAAAGAGCACTAATAGAAACCGTTGAGGAAATTATAGCAAATGATAGCAGACAACGAACCTTTAAAAACCAAGTACCTGGTGAGAAATGGTTCAACCTATTCTTAAAGAGACATCCTGATATTTGTCAACGTCATGCAGAAAGCATAAATTTAGGAAGAGCACATGTGACAGAACAGAGTATTAGACAATGGCATAATGAGTTGAATGAATACTTGATGAACGAAAATGTGTTGGATATACTACAAATGCCAGAAAGAATTTATAATTCGGATGAGTCTGGTTTCTTGACCAATCCGAAAACTGGTCTGGTACTTGGGCCTAAAGGAATGAAGGACATGTATGAAGTGAAAAGTGGCCCCGACAAAGAATGCTTAACGGTTTTGATGACCCTTAGTGCAAATGGCAGTATTTTGCCCCCAATGATAATATATCCATATGAACGCATTCCTGCTGAAGTAGTGCGGGGTCTGAATCCAGAGTGGGTAGCTGGAAGATCAAAGTCAGGGTGGAAGACTGGTCAAACATTTTATGGTTATGTGTGTAATACATTTCTTCCTTTCCTCAAAAGGAAAAATATAAAATTTCCTATTTGATGGTCACCGATCACACTTGACTTATAATGTGTCAAAATTTTGTAAAGATAATGGGATTTTACTCTTTGCATTGTTGCCAAATGCTACACACATTTTGCAACCAGCAGATGTGTCGGTTTTTAGGTCACTTAAAAATAACTGGAAACATGTTGTGTATAATTGGAAGAAAAACAACAATAACAGGGCACTGACAAGAGCTATGTTTGGCTCTTTATTAGAAACTGCTGTTAGCCAAGTTACAGAAGAAACTGTAAAAAAATGGCTTCCGAAAATGTGGTATTTTTCCTTTTGATGCCAATGCTATTGACTATCAAAAATGTATGACACATGAAACAAGAGTTGTCGGAAGTGAAGGGAATACCATCCTAAAACCTACAGAGTTTAAAATTGAACATTTACTGTACTTTGAGTCGGTTATGAAACCTGAAAGAGCAGAAGAATTCAGAAAGAGTTTTTCTACTGGCTGGACTGGAGAAGATTCTGCCAAAGAGCTATTTGATGTATGGAAGAAATTGCGGTTGAGATGTGTTGGGTCAGAAGATTGCATAAATTCTGAAAACTCCAGCTTCAGAGATGTGTCTCTTGATGTCCAACCTACGACTTCCAAAGATTCTCGATTGGAAAATATTGGAGAAACCGAGGCTTTCACAAACTGCAACACATTTCTAGACCAGCCAAATGAGAACTTGGACACATCCGAGCCCAGTCAAAATGAGCAACGTACAACTCCAAAACGCCATTGTGTTATTAGTGACCATTCAGTGAGCCCCAGTTTTCTGGACCATGTCTTATGGCCTACTGAATCCCATCAAAAATCTACAAAACGAATAAAAAGAGAGAGGCTGCCACATGCAGCAACATCTCAGAAGTGGTTGTCATATTGGCAAGAGAAAGAAAAGCTAAAAGATGAACAAGAAGAAAAGAAAAAGAAAAGGGAAATGTTACGAAAACAAAAACAAGAATTGAAGGCAAAACCCAAAAATGCAACAAAAAAGAAGAAATCTAAAGTTTGCAAGGACAGTAGTTCTGAAACTGACGCAGAGGAATGGGTTGAAAGTGGGGAAAGTGAATACAACGAGACTAACACCGAAGAAGAGATGGAATACATAAGGCCTACTGCTGCAAGACGAGAACTACTTCCAATGACTGTTGACTTAAAAGACTACAGTAAGGGAGACTTTGTTTTGGTGTCTTTTCCAGGGAAAAAAGTTTCTCATAAATATGTATGTATTGTTCAAAACACTCTTTGTGGGGAAATCGAGGTTATGGCTTTGAATTCATGTGATGAGATTGGGACAGTATTCAAAGTAAATGAAAAAGATGTCAGTGTTGTAGAAAAAAAAACAGATTCTAAAAAAACTTGAAATGCCTCAAATTATAACAGTGGGTGATCGTATCAAGTATAAATTTTCAAAGCCAATTGCCAACCTTTTTTAAGTGGTGTGTAAGCATGAGTGTAAAATCAACATTAAAACACTCATGTTCTTCCTGTTTGTAACTGTGCAAATATTTTAATGAACCTTCACACAACACTGTGCAAAGTGTGAGAGTCAATCTAAATAGTTTTTTTACTAAGATCATGTATTTTTTTTTGTAATTCACAGGGCAATTACTAATTTTCTGTATTTATGTATGAAAAATATATATTGTAGGGAGATCTAAGTTACTTTAAAGTTTTTTTTATTATATTTTGTTGTCATATTATGTAAGTGTATTTATGTACTTGTTACATTACAGTTTTGATTATATAAGGCCATAAAATTGCAATGAAAACTAAAATGGTCAATTACTGGGTGGGAAATGGTCATTCTCTAGACATGCCTGGTCAACCACTGGGCAAAAACGACACGTAATATTTAAAGAGATGGAGGGAACTTATACCCAGGACTTTTGTTTATTGTAAATATTTCAGTAAATGCAGAAATAAATAAAGTATTTTTCAAGCACACAAGCAATTACCTAGGTGTTTTATTTTCTTCCCCAGAAAATGTGATGCAAAAAAATTCTCTTGTGTGGTCAATTATTGGGATGTGTACCCTATTTACCTTATTATTTATGTTCCATTGCATTACAATATCCAAATCTAAAATAAACATTTTATAATGTATGGAAAACCACACAATTGCGACGGTCGCTTCACTGCATAGGCTATCTAATGTAACATACATACTGTCATTTCACAGAAACCGGTAGGAATTAAGAAAAGCTGTTTGCAGAGTAAATAGAAGAACGTCTTTAGTGTTCAAAAAAGGTATTTTCCACTTTTTATTTTATTTACGGAAAAGCTTCAATACGAGAAAATTACCTTGAACACTATAGAGATTATTCAATATTAACCCTGAAAACAGGGTTTCTATATTCCTACTGGTTTCTGAGAAATCACAGTTAATAGGTTTTTATCGTAACACCTGTGCATTGAAGTGGCCGCCGTCATTTTTTGCTTTCCCGTGTGGGTCAGTGTGTGTATATGATTTGGAGAAATTGAGTTAATTTGTGAAAATGGTCGATTACGTTACATTAGCAACATAACAAATACTTCAAAACAATGTGAACGGTGGGTTGGGTTAGTACAGCTACATTAAAAATACTGGAAATAATGTGGATGGTTGTTTAGGTCAGGATAGGTACATCTTAAATTCCATAATTCCTAAGCAACCATTAGAAATATTTTACAGTATTTTTAATGTAGCTATACTAACCCAACCAACTGTCCACAATGTTTTGAAGTATTTTTAATGTAGCTAACCTAATGTATTCAACCATCCTCATGATTTTTAATTTTTCACTCCCATTCAAATTGTTTGTTACTAATTATGTGACTCAAAATACTACTTTAAATACAAATGTCAGAAAACAAAGATTAGCCTACATAATGCAATTAGTTAATTTACCTACAAAAACAAACAGAAAATAGAAACATAAAATTTTCCCATGTAATTGAAGTACAGTCATTATGTAATACCCTGCTCTCTGCAGTGGGCCAGAGCTGGCAACACTGGAGGACCACGTGGTCACGCCAGTGTCCCCCTTCCCCCTTCCCCCTTCCCCCTTCGACTCATCCTCTGCCTCTGTCATCACTTCACCACCGTGACCTTGACTGCCTGTACACAACGGAAGAAATATGAGTACAATCCCATTATGAGCCTCCCATTTCAAGTCTTGGTTTTATATTTATATTAATCACTGCTCAACTTTTAGACTTTTTCAGTTGTTTAACTTTCACGAGATGAAAAATATATACAGAGCATACTTTTTGCATAATTAGCTGCCAAAGTTACATTTTTAATGTTTTTGGGTTGTACAAATAACTTAAGGAGATTTTCATTTATTGAAAAAATGAAACTTTTTATGTTTAACTGCAATGCCACTGGCTACTTCAAGAAATGGTTTGAATTTCTTTCAGAAAATATTAATTAATTTTACCTGGCATTTCAAAACTCTCAAATTTGTTATGATTTTGACAGCCAAGAAACATGAAATGAGTTTTTGTGATAAAAATGAAAACCATATCATGAAGTAGCCAGTGGCATTCTAGGTAAACCTAAAAAGTTTCAGTTCTGCAATAAATTAAATTCTCCTTATTTGTACAACCCAAAAATGTTAAAAATGTAACTTTGGCAGCTAATTATGCAAAAAGTATGCGCTGTATAAATTTTTCATTTCGTGAAAGTTAAACAATTGAAAAAGTTTAAAAGTTGATCAGGGATTAATATAAATATAAAACTAAGACTTGAAATGGGAGGCACACCCTTAACAGGACATCAGTAACACAACACATTCTCATTTCAAATGTTATTGGTAGCAGGGGGCAGGAATTATGCTATGTTACATAACCCCCTTACTTTTTGATTGAATTTGAAAAATTAAATAGAAAAGCACACAAAAAGTGACAAGTGTCACGAAAAATATCACAATTGCAAAATGTTAACAGCTTCCGCACAATACTTCATAAGTTTTAGCAATGCATTAGAAATTGGTTCATCATAAAGATCAAAATATAACTTAAAATATTTCTTCTTGCCACATAAATATTAAAAAAAAACATTATTCTTGAAACATGATTACAAATATTTTCAAAATATACTATCATATTTTATATCAACGATACAATTTTATAAAGGTTTTGATAACATTTTTAGCATGTGTTCATTCATGTGTTGTTTTGTTTACACTGTAAGAGTACCTATTGCTGTGTCTTTGTGAAGAATCAATAAACATTGGCTACTCATTACCATTGCCAGCAAGCAACATCATATACAATACCTACACTTCAACAGAGATGTGGAAGAGGTCGAGTAGGAGGGACTCTGCCCTGAAAAACAAAATTGGCCTGTTGCTTGATTACATCAAATTAAATCCCCTTGCATTCCAGTTGCCTTGAAAAATTTACAAAAGATACAAAAATGCTGTACTTCTAGACATCCAGATACCTTATTGGCCAACCACATCAAATCAACTCTGCAATGATCAGAACATAAAACTCATATCTCAAATTGACAACACATTCTCATCACATTAGAAAAATGTAATTACCTTGATTATGTACTTGAAAATAATTGATAACAATATTATTTTTATTTTATTTATTTTTTCATGATTTAAATGTAAATTTTTCACATTTAGTATTGAATATTGACATTTCTTTTATTGAAATCTATAAAACATTTTAACTCATACAATTTTACAATAATACTTTTAAATAACCATTTCCATTTCTGTACCTTCAAATAAATTGTGTAGTGTTACTTTCATACACACAAAGTATTGATCCTTGGAAGCAAACCATGTTTCCCTTGATTACTCGACGGTATTTCATCCTTGTACTGTTCTCAACGACGACGACAACTCTGCTGAATGAGGGTGAGACGGGCCAAGGAGACGCAAAGGGACCCAGTGCCCTTGCAGAAAGCAAACCTCACACTGAAACACAGTTGAAGTTAACCTCCCTGCCACCCGGGTGCCTCACCGCAATGAACACTGAAACATGTGTTACTGCAGAGCTATCCAAAGACTCCATAATGCCTCATAACTTTAAGTAAACATTTGAATATATCATTTTTACCTCTGCAAGAAAACAACTTAAACATGTATTTCAGTAGGTAACATATATAACTTACTCTCAAGCACAGAAAAATACACAACTACTTTTCAGTATACATCATTTTTTTTTTACAAAACTATCTATGTATCATCAGTTTATAAAATTATGCAGTGATGTAAATTAATTATTTGATTATAATCTGCATTCCCTTAATTGTGACTCAAACATCCATATGTAAGAGCATGTGAAGGTGTATGTTTTAAATTTTTTTTTTTTCAAAATAAACATATAACATTGTTTACAAACTTAAAATCATATCATCATTATAGAACCAATTTGTTTAATCAGTTTCAAATACGTGTCCAATAATTCATTGTTCCCCTTTTTTTAAATACAAGAACAAATACTGTTAAAACTGCATCTTTATCATGTAATCTTATTATGTATACATAATAAGATTTATGTTTCCTTATGTCAAAATTTAATCTGGTTTTCATATTCAATGTAAATAAAAACTTATTTAGTCAATATCATCTAATAAAACTAAAACCCTACACCAAGATGTATATGCAGTCAATTCTATCGATCTATCCAAACAAATACCCCAACACCAAATGTAAACAAATCTTTGTCAAAAATAATAATATTATTCACTTACCTTGACACGGCTCCGTCTGCCTCCCTGTGGAGATTGCGAGTCCGTAAGGAAAACAAGTGGGTCTCGGGGCTCGGTCCGGCCATGTGACCGGAGGCTGAGACTCCCTGGGTTGTCAGGGCTACCCAGGACGCCGTATTAAATGAAATGAAGAATACACGGATAAATTATAGTCTTTTATTAGCCCTGGCATGAGGTACACGGTGCTATCGTACTCCTGACCGTTTCTGTTACCGGATAGACGTCTCTGCACTAACGCGGCCCCTTCCAGTGGCGGTACTGATTACGCTGCTATTGCAGGTCTCTTCCCGACGGGTGACGTGGCTAATACTAACGTACGTGCGTGGAACACTAGCAACGTTGGTTCCTTACAGTTGTGGCACTAATTAAGTCGCTAGTGAAGGTCTCTTCCCGACAAGTGAAGCGGCGGACATTTCTGGTTGGAACTCAATCCTTGAAGCTAATACTAAAGTACATACATAAAACCCTAACACTTTACTTGAGACATCAACACTTTCGTACTGACTGTGCACTATATTAGGGAAGTTCCATGAGTAACGGAATGACAGTTTTGAATCATCTTTACATTTTAAACACTGATTTGAACCACTAGAAAATTAAAGTGAGGATAGTTACTTACTTGTTTCTCAACGGAAGTGGAAAACTTAATTTTTAAGCATTTTACAATTTATTAGTTATTAGCAGACAAAGCAGTTGCAGGTAACTGAATGACATCATTTTGGACATGCGTTTTGTTCTCCCATACAATACAATAATAATTCAGCTCACTAACTGGATACAAACTCATACAAACATTAAATAATAGAAAGAAAAGAAAGAGGAACAAAATTACATGTTCATTAAATATTTCACACCCTTATTAACAGTATACAAAAATAAAATAAAAAACAGTAACAGAATGTCACTATTTGGTAATGGAATGACAACTTCATTCTGCTGTAGTGACAGGGCAAGCAAAATGGTATTTATTCCTCTGATCAATAGTAGGCGACAGGAGTTTTATAACAATTTGGCCTGCTTCTACCCAACATTTATCTTCTTTAGCTGGACATGTAAAGAGGTTCCCGAATTCGTCACTTTTTCTTAGAAATGAGATATCATATGTTTCTGTACCAGTGTCAGTAACCTGCCCCACAAAAAATGAGTGCTTCTTTTTCCAGCATAGGATACTAAAGCAAAATCTCCTTGAAATAGCTCTGTATGTTTTTCAGGTTCCTGTGCAAAATTCCGATTTATTAAAGATTGCTTTTTGAAATGATGAATCAATTTCTGGGATGATAATGAGTAGTGCCGATGTGCAGTTATGTATGGAGCAATGGGTATCACAGCATGGATATTTTTTGGCCGTCCTACTGGAATTATTCCAATCCACATATGATCCAAGTCATCCTTATGCTCAGATATTTGAAGGCTAGAAACATATGAAATATGTATCCCATGGCATCGTTCACGTGCAATGGTTGCAAAGTACTCTGCATTCTTGACTGCATGTTGCCCAGTTTTGCAGGCTGTCCATACTGTACGTTTAATGGTTCCACCAATCCCATCGACAACTCCGTTGCCATGGGAGGTGGCAAAGAAGTGTCATGACAAGAGACTGTTACCCCATTGCGTTCTTTAAAAAAATGTGAAATTGCAAAATAGGAAACATTGCTTAAATTGACTGGCAGCTCCATCACTCATGAATGTTACAGTTTCTACACATGGGTTAGCAGAAATAATGTACTTCATTATTTCATCTAAGAAAGCATACACAGAATACTTACAGTGATCAAGGTCATCACTAACAACAACAATGGAGTATCCACTATTTTCTGAGTTCCAAACATATGCTGTCAAGATTGTGATTTGTGCCTTTGACCAATGACCACTCTGTACTTCATTCTGCTGCTAAGTCCACTTGCACTAAAATGTCCCTTTCCCTTGCCAAATTCTTCTTTTGTTCAAAATATTTTGACTGCTGTCGTTTAATGAACGTATGTTGTAAGAAATGGGGTACCAAATCTGAGAGAACATCAAGACACTGATCAACCGTTCCTAGTTTTTCAATTAAAGTTACGCGTGGATTTATTGTCTTCCAGTGATCCCACCTAACCACTTACTGTAGCAATTCTTCATCTAAAGAGTACTTATCTTTAAGAAGTATATTTGCACATTTCTCACACTTCGACAACGTACAGTCTTCATTCTCCTGACTACACACTACAGTGTTAATTAAATCCTTATATGTAATACCAACTTGTGGTAATTTCTCACTTATTGCTCGTAAAAGCAACTTCACATTCTCGTGATAACGGCACAGACAAACATTGTGTGGTGTTTCTTGTACGGTACACACAAACTGGGGTCGTAAAAGCACAAAACTTGGCCAGTTGCACTGGCATGTTTGGAAACTCTCCTTCATATAAGGCATAAGCTTCTTTTAAAGTCATGATCATGAACCTCTTCTGAACGTTATCTTCTTCACCAGTTTTAGCTTCAACAATCACATATGTAATCTTTCATTCCTGGAGATTGCCATGAAATGTCATCTCGAACATAAAATGCAATAACACATTCTTCTGTACCCGGTTGTAAACGCTCAATTTTATTTCTCCTGTAAGATGTGTTAATCAAAAGTCCATGAGCAACTGCAAGCTCAGAGACAACTTTTTTGCACTTACTTGGACTATTAGGTACTTGAGTACACACACGTTTAACAGCTTTCTGTAATGTTGCCCGTGATTTATAAGGACTGGTAGCACTACTATTGTGGGGGTTATTAATAGTTTCAACTACGTTTCCCAGCTTACTTCTACATTTCTTCTGATTAATTCTCTCTTTTTTCCTCAGCACCTTCAGCTGAGCAGAAGTGAAACTTCTGCGCTTTTGTTTTTACGTGACGTCTAATAAATCGATGAACGTCGGCTGCATGCACGAAAAAGTGTCCCGTAATGCACATTGTCCCACTACGGATGTCCCACTACGGATGTGTCCTATTATGCTCATTGTACGCATGCGTGGCATCTCTCTTCCACTCGGTTGGGACAACAATCGATTTGACTTTTCAATCATATTTTCGTCGTTTGAATTATTAATATTATGTAATTTAACGATCGTCCACCGATTTTCAGCCGACAATATATTTTTAAGTTCCCGCCTACCACTAAAATAAATAAATATGGCGGACTACATACATTTTTAATACTCCCACAACACAAGACAAAAATTTTATAAAAAAAATACACACACACACACACACACACACACAAAACACAAACAATCTGAAACAATTATTTTCAATATGTCCTCGTGGCCGTGCGGTTAGCATAGCTGACTACCAATTCAAAGGTTCATGGTTAGAATCCCGCCCGCTGTGAAATTTTTTTTTGTACTTGTAAAAATAAATACGGCGCGCATGACACTTCAGAAGTAATAAATATATTTGAATTAATGAAAGCAAATAAAAGTAAATTTATTAATTCAATTGTACATTTCATTTCACTCCTTTGTATCCATACAAAATAGTGATAATTCAATAAAAATGATTCAATTTTATTCATAAAAGTATGCAGAGGTAGATTTTATCATACAAAAGATAGAAAAATTAAAAAAAAAAATTCTTCCTCAAAGAATATAATATTTTTGATGCCTAAATGGTTTGGTTGCAAAAACCTATTACGGCTCAGTCTCAGGCCGAATATGATATTTCCTTTTCTTCTGGATCAATCCTTTCATCAATGTTTTCTTATGACGTCACGTTAAACTATCTTATGCAAACCGACCTTACAGACAACCAATTTTTTTTTTTCTTTTCGTATCTTTGCTTCATTTCATCACCCAAGCCTTTTCTCCTTACACCGTTGCCATACCGCTTCATCTTCTCAGCTTCTGTGAGAGGCATGGCACCCTCTGCAACAAGGAAATAAAGTTTATTATGCTACTTGAAAATAAACATTGAGATTATGTGGCAATTACCAGCTTTCAGAATAAGTAAATGAACTTTATATTACCTTATTTATTGAAATGAAAGTAAATACTTTGTTACCACTCACCTCCTCCGGCTAGCTCAAATTATGTGGTGAGTGGAACATACAGGTTGCAGGTCATGAAGAAAGAAGAAATTTATACACAATGTTCAATGTATTAGGTACCTGTTTTTTTTTTAATTAATGGTTTAAATCACACCATATTCCATACAACAGAGCACACAAAAAAACTAAACTGTACGTCCAGAAGAGAATAATACACGGAACCATCGCCCGACCACGGCCTGCTCGGCCCGCCGCCCGAACATCGACCGCCCGGCCCGGTGCTCGGACAATGACTGGTCTTACAGCCTTCCTTCCCTTCGTGCGGGCAGTGTCCTGGGCTCGCTGACGTAATTCTCAGCCAATCACGGCGCATGGCAACATAACATTCCACGAAATGCTTACTTCTGTTCCCACGATGCAGCGATTTTGTATCTTTCTCACACTCCCGTGACAGTGACTCAAACGCCTAGCGTGTGAAACAAAGCCTCGGTCGTGGAAATAACGAAGGAGAATTACGTCAGCACGCCTTCCCACACAAAGAAGCCAGCAAAAAAAAAAAATACTTCAAAAATAAACTTATGAATTTTAAAAATAAATTCAAGAAACCCGTAGAATTACGTTCTAAATAACTTTGAAAGGAAAAAAATTTATATCTAACCTGAAATTTGACAAAAAAAAAATTATAAAAAAATATTATTACTGGATTGCATGAGTAAGGCTGTAATATGGGTTGTTACAACTTATTTGCTTTCTCTGAATTCTCTCTAGGTTCTGAGTGCCAAGTACCTAGCTAATTGTCTGTAAAGTTTTCTTGTTAAAACTGTTTTCCTGCTTTTCTTTGATCATTCGGTACATTTACAGTATTTAACATCGGTACTAGTAGAGCAAACAAATATGTCTCAAACAATTAACTATATAAGAAACATCAAAATAAAATTATAACTAAGTAGTAGGCCTATGGTCATTCCATTACCATTTTATGTCATTCCATTACCATATTAAAAATATGCTTTTGAAATGAATATCTAAGTATTTGTTATAGGTATATTTCTTTATACACTAAACTATATTTACTTGCCTTTTTTAACTTTGCATAAAATTTCTGTTGGTTTTCATGGGAAAAAATATTTTCCTGGTAACGAAATGACAGAATGCAGTCATTTGAACATAAGTATTATATAAACATTATATATTAAAAAATTAGTTTTCACCTATTGGCTTGTGTTGAATTAAGATAATTGTAATGTTTCTCATAAATATTTAATTCTTTGTGGACTTTTAATGTATTATTTTTAATTTTTGAAAAAACTGCATGTTTCAAATATGCATTTTTTTTTAATTCTAGCACTTTTCTAAAAATAAAAGTGATGATGAATTTAAAAGTACAGAGATTTAGCTTTCAGAATTGTTTATAAGTTTGTTAATAACTAAACTTGTAATTTTTTTCCAACCTCGTCCACATTCTCATGGAACTTCCCATTAAAGTGGCAGGCGTTCTCGCGTTGAACAAAGTCTCTGAAGCTAATACTAAAGCACGTACGTGAACTCCGACACTTTTCTCAAGGCGTAGCTGTCGTCGTGTTGGCTGCGAGCGTGATGAGCCGTACTGTGGCGGACGTCTCCACCAGATGCTCGTTTGCCTGCGGAAGTCCTGTTTCCGCGAGGCACGGAGGCTGCCGGCCTCTGTCATCTCCCGACTGTGACTGGCTTGTCTCCCCAGCGCCGGGCCGGAGGGAGACGCCACCTCCCGCGGGAAAACAGACATGGTCGCACGTTGAACAATTTTTATGTATGACAAAAATAATTGAAAGCTGTTACAAGTTTTAGAAATGCATAAATCCTTTTGCCTAGTTCGGCGGAAGCGCCTAGCCACACCCGGTGGAGTGATATGGCCAGCGTGGCCGGTAGCGGTGCTATCTTCGTAGCGTTTGCCCGCACGCGCTTCTGGGCAGGTGTTGTTGATGCAACGAGAGAAGCACCGACGGGGGGCGTCAACCTCATGGACTTAACAAACTATAATTGTAACAAAATTTATTGACACAACATATCAACTCATTCTTTCCTCATTAGTTTTAAAAAAACACTAGTAAATATATAAAAACCATCATAACATGACATTTATGTGAGTAGTGTAGTTAGTTAGTGAGTGTAGTTAATTCAAAACCCAAATGAAGGCAACAAAATAATAAAATTAATTACTTTGTAATTATTTCGCTATTGCCGTTGATTGGGCAATAAAACAATGCAGGTCACAAATGTTAACAAACCATAAAAATATTTATTAAAATTATTATTAATTTTCTTTATGGTATGGAAAAAAAATGAGCAACTATATTTGAGGAAAAAAAGTGAACTGTGAATATCATATAAAATTTACTCATGTCACTTAACAAAAGAAAAATAACATATTGTCACCCTAACTAACGGCTTTAGTGAAATCCCGTAGTATAAACACGGAATTAAAGCAATGGTCAGTAATAAAATGTTTCTCCATCCCTCACTCCTGTCAAGCAAATTCAAATCTGTTGTATTACAAAGCAAGTGTTGAAATTCATGCCTGTACCAAAAAAGGCACATTCCAAAAAGTCAGTAACTGTTTGACTTCCATAGTCAAAAAAACACTGGAAACCTCAGGCCCTCTAGGTCAACTGGACAACCAAGTTGTCTTCCCTTACAAAGGCGAAAACATAGGGGAGGCAACCCCGTTTGCCAAATGACCAACCACACATCAGAATAGGAAAAATGACCAGGAGAAATACTGTAAAAACATTTTTCTCTGAAAGTCTGGAGAGATACATCATGCCACCTCAAAGTTTATTCTGATGGGTTTTCCCACTAATTCGAGGCGCGAAATCTACTTGCTGGAGACAAAGTGTCACGCCCGTGTCTTCCTTTACTTTTAAACCTTCTAGATTGTTACTGTCTTGCCGCCCAGAATATACTTTAAGATTTGACAAATGTAACTAATACACATGTTGATTTTAAATGATCAAGCAAACTTTATGGAGAAAAAATGACAATAAAACATACTACTTTCAGATTTATATAAAACCTAACCCCAATTGATAATCATATTAAAGCACAAACAATAACAATATGACTTAAATGCCTATACACAACAGAAGAAATATGAGTACAAATCCTTTATAAAACATTAAGAGGACATCAGTAACATAACACATTCTCATTTCAAATGTTAGTAGTAGGGGGCAGAAATTATGCTATGTTACATATTGAGATGTAACAGAGTGTCGTTCTGTTCTGATTATTGCAGAGTTGATTTGATGGTTGGCCAATAAGGTATCTCGATATCCAGCAGTACAGCATTTTTATATGTTTTGTAATTTTTCAAGGCATCTGGAATGCAAGGGGATTTAATTTAATGTGATCGGGCAACAGCCAAATTTGTTTTTTCAGGTTAGTATCTCTACCCCCTGGCCTCTTCCATCTGGCTGTTGAAGTGTATTATACATTATGTTGTTTACTGGTGATGATAATTAGAAGCCAATGTTTATTGATTTTGCACAAAAGAACAGAAATATTATTATATTGTAAACAAGAGAGCACAAAAAAGAATATATCATTGAAAAAAATATATGATGACCTATTTAGAAAATATTTGTTATCATGTATCAACAGTAATTATTTTTCTAATATTTATGTGGCAAGAGGTAATACCTCATTTCAATTTTGATATTGATGATGAACATGAACAACATTTCTTAATTCATCGATAAAACTTATGATGTACTGTGTGATAAGCTGTTAACATGTTGCATTTTTATGGTATTTTTCTTGCTACTTTTAATTTTTTGTGTACTTTTTGATTTAATCTTTCTAATTCAATCAAAAAGTAGGGAGGGGTTTGATGTAACATATCATTCCTTCCCCCTGCTACTGTTTACATTTGAAATGAGAATGAACAGGTTAATTATAAAGTCAGTGAAACATTTCAAAAAATTGGTTCAGTGAAATGGCTAAGAATTATGTAACAAATTATATACCACGTGAAAGAAAAACTCTCAAAGTTTTTTTTTCACTAGTTATAATTGTTCTATGTGTCCACCTTGCATCACACGACACACATCTAATCGATAGTCCAATTCTGCCCATACCCGACCCAGAAATCAGGAGGGATGGTAAGAGCAGCTGCTACGATGCGGTGTCTCAATTCGTCAAGGTTCTGTGGTAGAGGTGGAACACAAACACTATCCTTGATGTATCCCCACAAGAAAAAGTCGCAAGGTGTCAAGTCCGGTGATCGTGGTGGCCACGGGAGTAGCACTTGGTCAGCGGCCGCCCCACGGCCCATCCAGCGATGTGGCAACGTCTCATTCAGATAATCTCGTACCACATTGTGGTAATGAGGTGGAGCACCATTTTGGACGTGTTCGAGAGTTGCTTGTGGATTCTCTGTCTCCCATATGCATGTGTTGTGTTGGTTGACTCTTCCTGAGAGATGAAAAGTGGCTTCGTCACTGAAGATTAATTTGCTTGCAAAGTCATCGTCTTCAAGACGGTTCTGCATGGCAATGCAGAACTGCAGTCGGAGCAATTTGTCATCGTGGCTGATGGCTTGCAGAAGCTGCAATTTGTACGGCTTCACTCTTAATCGCTTACGAAGAATTTTCCACACTGTTGGCTGAGTGATGTTCAATTCTGCACTAGCCCGATAAGTTGACTTCTTGGGACTCCGCACCATCACGTCCCGTACACAATCCACTGTCTGTTGTGACACGCCTGGCCGACCCGACCGTTTTGCGTCGCACAAACAGCCGTCTTCCTCGAATTTCTTGTACCACTTCATTATGCTACTGTAAACTGGTGGTATTTTGTTAAACTTGCCACGGAAAGCTCTTTGGACACTCACTACCGATTCGATACGGGCGTATTCAAGCACCCAAAAGGCTTTCTCTGCCTGGTTCGCAGCCATTTTCAGCAACTACATGTACTAGTGCCCCTGTCGGTTGTTTTTTAAAATAGCTTTTTGGCGCTACATTCAAAAAAACTTTGAGAGCTGTTCTTTCACGCGGTATATAATTTGTTACGTTATTCTTTTCCATTTCGCTGTACCAATTTTATGAAATGTTTCACGGACTTTATAATTAGCCTGTATTATGTTGCTGATGTTTACTTAATGTTTTATAGGTAATTAATTCATACTCATGTTTCTTCTACTATGCATAGGCATTCAAGGTATTTTGATTGTGCTTCTATATTAATTATTATTTTTGATTAGGTTCTACATAAAATATGACTGTATTTTATTATTATTATTTTCTCTATTCTGCTTAGTCATTTAAAATTAGTTTGTCTGTTAATTATGTTAGTGCAGTTTTAAAGCATTCTCTGGGCAGTAAGATTGTAACATTCTAGAAGGTTTAATAAGAAAGGAAGACATTGTCACCAGTAAGTTATTTTTCACGCCTCGAGTTAGTGCATTGTTGGGAAAACCCAGCACGTAGGCGCACGACTGCACAGCAATGGACTAGATTTTTTCCTGGGTGCCAGCCAATCAGAGCGAACCTTGAGGTGGTGTGATGTGTCTTTCCAGACTTTCAGAGGAAAAAAGTTTTTCTAGTATTATTCCCTATATGGTCATGTACCTGATTCTGTTTCGTGATTGGTCAGTTTACACAGGGTTGCTTCCCCTTTGTTTTCACCTTTGTAAGGGGAAACAACTTCGTTGTTCACCTAGTTGTCGTTCAGTTGTTGCCGAATTCGGTCGTGTCGTCGGCAGCTCACGGAAAAAAAATGAGTTGAGTTACAAGTACAGAAGCTGGTCAGGGCCAGGCTAAATATAATTTTTTTAAAAAATTTTTTTTTGGACTAACTTGGAATTCGACTCCAGGCATTGGTGTCTGTCCACGGTGATTCCAGGACATATCCGCGGGATATTTTGCCTTTCTTCAACATTAAACAAAGAGATTAAAATTTTTTTTTTGGTTATCTAGCGACACGCTACAGTGTTTATGTGATATATCATCTGGACCTGTTAGGTAAGTTGTGATCCTCAATTTTTTTTGACAAGTAATAATTAAACAAGATAATAAGACAACAACCTTAGAAAAACTCTTTTATTTTAAATACAACTAAATACAAACTTTTATCCTAAGGGAATAATTCATCATCAATGTTGGCAATACGATAAACTTAAAATGAAAACAAAACTTCAAAACAATTGTATGTAAACTTTTCAAGTGATTAAACTGTCTTGTTACTATTCTGGGTTGCTCAGCTGGACCAACCTCGATGTAACACAGTGGGTAATGGCATAAATTAAGTCTTGTTCATAAAATGTAATTTTTAGTACTTACATTATTAATTATTTTGGTAAATGAAAAATATCAGTTCAACCATAGTCCAATTTCTCTATCTTCTGTTAGGTTAGAAAATTCCTTCAGAGGGTAGGAAGGGTGTTTCTAAGAGAACATGTTTTATTCATACAGCAAAATAAAATTGTCACAGAATTTAGTAACTTTTTTAGAAATCAAACCAGTGCTGCTTTGTAGGAATCAAATCAGGATCCCCTTGGCTTAAAGCAAGTGACATTACTTCTCAGCCAAGATGGCTTTCTCCTTCTATGGTAATTGTCTGCAAGCAACTTACATGGGTTTGGTGTAGATAATGACAGTTATAAATAAATAATAAACTAAAGAAACTAACTGTGCATGAAAATACTAACAGATTTTTTCATGAGTGATAAAATATTTTTTTTTGCCATTGTAAAAGAAGATTTGTTATAGCAAACTAAATTGCCCATTTTGACAATATAATCTTTTTCATTATATTTAGTCAGTTTTCTTTCACCTGATACAGAGTTTTTTTAAAACTTTGTTTAAATGATCCAATGCCTTCTTAAAATAAACTACCTGTACTAAAAATTCTAGTACACAACTCAAGATAGTATCAAAAATTAATAATTTTTTCCATATAATTAAGGGTTATTGCAGATAATGTAAGTACCTATTAACAAATATACACATTTCCTTTTTACCTTGGAAATATTGAAAAATGGCCAAATACCAAATGCAGAAGTGTTAAAAATGCTTAACAAATCTTATTTTAAATTGTAAATAGTTTTAAATATTTATATATGTATATATATATATATATATATATTTTCTGTTCTCAATACAGAGCATTAAAAATATATTTTAATTAACTGAAATAAATTGTTTAAGTGAAAATATTTTGGCAGATACATTAACTTATGGGTCAGTGAAGTACTAATGAGTGTTTTAGTCATCACCATAATTAAATAAAAAATAAAAACGAATTTTTTTTACTAAATAAATGTTTCAATTTTATTTTTATTTTTTGGAATATGCTTATAAAATATATAAATTATTGTGAAATAATGCATCAAGTATTTTTGTTTTTGGCGTAAATCATAGAGGGGGAACGGTTGCTTTTAAAATCATAGCAGTGAAATAAAAAGTATATCCGTAGGGCATCCTAAAAAGCTTACAGATTTTCACTCTGCTGCACTTTAAGTTATTTAAGGCTTAAATAAAATGATAGTGTTCATCCAACAATTACTAAAAAGGGTTTTGGGCACAACAAAAATTTTTAATAGTTAAAAAGTTAAGTTATCAGTCTGCTTGCAACAAGGTCTCACCACAGTTTCATTGTTAGTTGGCTTGCAACACAGAAACCAAACATTTCCATTTATAGTCTGCTTGCAACAAGGTCTCCTGACAGTTCCATTGCTAGTCTGTTTGAAAATAGGCTGTTTCACTGCTAGCCTGCTTGCAACAAAGTCTAGTGACAGTTCCATTTTAAGTTTGCTTGCACAGAAGTCTTGGGATATTGTTCCATTGTTAGTATGATTGAAACACGTTCTCGAAACAGTTATTATATGTCTACTTGCAACAAGGTCTTGTAGCAATTTCATTGTAGTTTCCTTATAACACAAGTCTCAGACAGTTTCATCATAGGCCTCTTTGCAACAAGGCCTCTCAATAATTCCATTGTTAGCGTGCTTGCAACAAGGTCTCATGACAATTTCATTGTGTGATTGCTTGTAATACAGTTTCAAAACAGTTTTATTGTTACCCTGTTTGCACAAGGTCTTGCTTGTGACAGTTTTATTGTTTTTCTGCTCACAACAAGGTCTTGCAACAGTGGTATTCTTAATCTGTTAGCAAAAAATTTCTAGAAAATTTTTTTTGTTAGCCTGCTACAATATCTTGCAAAATTTCCAATGCTAGTTTGTGTGCAATACAGCCTGAAAAAAAGTTCAATTTTAGCCTGTTTACAACAAAGTCTCAGGAAAGTTTTTTCTAGTGTGCTGAAACCCGGTCCACAGACTCAGAACAGATTTTGTTAGTTTTTTTTTGCAACAAGGTCTCACACCAGCTCTATTGTTACCCTGCTTGCATCACCATCTTTCAAAATGACATTTTTATCATGCTTGCATCACAGTCTCAAGACAGTTTCGTTGTAATACTGTTTGAAAGAAGATCTGGCAACAGTTCCATTGCCTGCTTGCAAAAAGGTCTCTCAACAGTTCCATTGTTTACCTGTTTGAAACACATCTCAACAGTTTCATTGTTAGCTAGCTTGCAGCAAGGTCATAAACTGTTTTATTTTTAACCTGCTTGCAATATGGATTCATGACAGCTTTCACTGTTAGCCTGCTGAAACACAGTTTAATGACAGTTCCTTTGTTAGCTTTCTGATAACATCTTGCCACAGTTCCATTGTTAGCTTGCTTACAACACAGTAAAATAAATTACATTGCCTACTTGTAGCAAGGTTTCACAACAGTTTTATTGTCTATCTACTTACAACAGTCTCACAAAGATTCAATGTTAGCCTGCATGCAACAGTTTTGCGGCAGTTCAGTCGTTAGCGTGCTGAATAACAGTTTTGTTGTCAACCTGATTTCAACACTAGCTTTCAAAAGATCAACTGTTAGCCTGCTTGCAATACTGTCATGGGATATGCCCGTTGATAGCATGCTTGCAACACTCTTTTACTATAGACTTATTTTTAGCCTGCTTGTAACACACTTTTAAAAGAGTTCCATTGTTAGATTGTTTGAAACTGTCGGCAGACTGTTCAATAGTTGGCCTACTTGCCAAAAAGGTCTTGCAAAAGTTACTTCATTGGTCTGCTTTTAACAGTGTCATCAAATTTCCATGTTAGTCTCGATACAGTTAAAATGTTATCCTGCTATAACCTGTTGCCTAAAAGTTACATTGCTACTTTGCTTTCAACAAGGTCTAGCCACAATCCGTTTGTTCGTGTGCATGCTACACAGTAAGCAAACATTTTCATTACTAGCCTGCTTGCAACACCATTTTGTCAGAGCCATTGTTAGTCTTCTTGTAATTTGGTTCATGAAAGTTTCATTATTTGACTGCTGGAAACATGCCCTTACTATAGTTCCATTGTTTCCCAGCTCTCAACACAGTCTCATGACAATTCCTTTGTTACCCTGCTTGTAAAACAGTATCGTGACAGTTCCATTGTTAGCCTGCATGCAACATGGTCCTAATACAGTTCTGTTGTTAGCTTTTTACAACACAGTCTCAAAAAAAAGTTTTGTTGTCAGCCTGCTTGCAAACATATTTTGTGTCTTCAATTGTTATTTTGCTGAAACTCTTTCTAACAAATTCTATATTAACTTGCTAGCAATATGGTCACTTGACAGTTCCATTGTAATACAGCTTTTAAAACAATCTCAATACAGTTTTATTGTTAGGCATTTTATAACAAGGCCCCAATATAGTTTAATTGTTAGCCTCCTTGAAACACAGTCTCATTGTTTGCTCTTTTGCATCAAGCTCTCGCAACAGTTTCATTTTTTTTTTCTTTGCTTTGTACAACACTGTCTCAAAACAGTTTAATTGTTCACTTGCTTTCAGAAAAGTCACCCAACAGCTCTATTATTCTGCTTTCAAATGGTCTCAAGATAATTTTAATGTTCACTTGCTTGCGATTCCCATCTCGTGATACTTGCACATTATTAGCTTTCTGGCAACATCATCTCACTACAGTTTTTGTGTTAGACTGCTGGCAAAATTTTTTACTACAGTTTCATTGTTAGTATTTTTGCAACACAGTCTCAAGACAGTTTCATTGTTTGCCTTATTGAAACAAAGTCTCAGGACAGTTCCATTGTTAACCTTCTCGCAACAAAGTCTCAAGACAGTTTCATTGTGAGCCTGCTTGCAACAAGGTCTCGTGGCAGTTCCATTTTGGGTCTACTTGCAACATGGTGTCAAAACAGTTAATTTGTTAGCCAGTTTGATACCAGGTCTTGCCACAGTTAATTGTTGATCTGCTGCAACACGATCTCTTCCATGTTAGTCTGCTTGGAATACAGTCTCGCAATATTTTCCTTGTTTTCTACTGGCAGCCAGGTCTAACTAGAGTTATATTGACAGCCTGCTTGCAACAGTCTTTTGACAGTTTCATTGTAAATCTGCGGGCAATATGGTCTTACTAGAATTCTGTTGTTATCCTGATTGCAACACAGTATTGTGACATTACCCTTGTTTGCTATCTTGTAACATGGTCTCCTGATGGTTGTCCTGCAACAGTTTTATTGTTAGTCAAATTATAACATGGTCTCATACAGTTACATATTTTGCCTGCCTATAATTTCACATTTCCATAATGGGCCTACTTGCAAACAATCTACTGACAGCCTGCTTGCAACAAGGTGTTGAAACAATTCCTTCGTTTTTTGTTTGCAACAGTCTCACAAAGGTTCTATTTTAGCCTGTTAAAAAACAGTCTCGTGACAGTTCAGTTATTATGCTGGCAACTGTTTGCTAACAGTTCCATTTTAGCTTGTTATAACGTCTCGCAACAGTTTGATTGTTAGTCTACTTGAAACTCAGTCTCAAAATAGTAAATTGTTAGTATGCCGGCGACAGTTACAACAGTTTTCTTGGTTATCCTGGTTGCAACAGAGTCTCATGATGTTTCCATGTTAGCTTGCAACAATGACTCGTGAAAATTTTATTTTAAGCCTGGTTGCAACATAATCTCAAAACAGATTTATTGTTAGCCTGTTTGCATCAAGACCTTACTACAGTCTATTGTTAGCCAGTTTGCAACAGTGTTTAAAACAGTTTCATTATTAGCCTGTTTCCAACAAAGTCTCTTGACAGTTTGATTGTTAGCCTGCCTGCAAGACAGTCGCAATACAGTTAAAATTGTTTGCCTCTTTCAACACAGTTTCAAAATGTTTTAATTGTTAGCCTACTTGTAACATGGTCTCATGTCAGTTTCAATGTTTACTTGATTGCAACACCATCTCATGACAGCTTCTTTGTTAGCTTGCTAGCGAAACAGTCTCAAAAGAGATTAGTTATCCTGTTTATAAAAAAAAAATTGTGACAGTTTAATTTTCAGCCTGCTCGAAACACGGTCTCTCAATTATTCCATATTAACTTGTTAGCAACAAGGTCATGCGACAGTTACATTGTAATACTACTTGCGACACAGTGTCAAATTTTTTTAAATGTTACCCCTCTTTCAACACAGTCTAAATACAGTATCATAGTTAGCTGTTTTGCAACAAGGTCTCATGACAGTTTCATTTTAGCCTACTGTAACATGGTCTCACGGCAGTTTTCATGTTTACTTGCTTGCAACACAGTGTCGTGAAGGTTTGTTAGCTTGCTAGCAACACAGTCTCATTACAGTTTCTTTTTATTATTAGACATCTTGCAACAAGGTCTAAGACAGTTCGTTTGTCTGCTTGCAACACTGTCTTGTGACAGTTCCCTTTTTATTCTCATGCAATTTGATCTCACTTTAGTTCTGTTAGCTTGCTTGCAACATGGTCTCACTAAAGTTCCAATTTTTTGCTTGCTTGCAACACAGATATGAGTTTTAATTAGTAGTCATTTTAAAAAGGTTCTCAACACAGTTAGCCTGTTTGAAACATTTTAAACATAGTCTCATTGTTAGCTGTTTTGCATCAAGCTCTCACAACAGTTTCATTTTTTGCTTCTTACAACACTGTCTCAAAACAGTTTAATTGTTCACTTGCTTGCAACAAGGTTACCCAGCAGTTCTATTATTCTGCATGCAACATGGTCTCAAGACAATTTTAACCTGCTTGCAATTCCCATCTCAAGATAATTCCATTATTAGCGTCTCACTACTGTTCCTCTGTTAGACTGCTCGTAAAAATGTTTTACTACAGTTTCATTGTTAGTCTTCTTGCAACATATTCTCAAGACAGTTACATTTTTAGCCTTTTTGTAACAAGGACTATTGATAGATCCATATTTGGTCTGCTTGCAACACAGTCGCAAAACAGTTTTATGGTTAAAAGGCTTGCAATCATGTCTTGCCTCAGTTCTATTGTTAGCCTGCTTGCAACAGTCCAGCAACAGTTTCATTGTTAGCATGCTTGCAACACAGTCTACCGACAGTAATATTGTTAGCCTGTCCTGAACATTGTTTTGCTACACATCTGTTATTAGCCTACTTAAACAATAGTCTCAAGTTAGTTTCATTGTTAGCTGGATTTTAAATATAATCTCACGACTTTTCTATGGTTACTTGCTTTCAGTAGTTTACCAACAGTGTAGTTGTTAGCTTGCTTGCAACAAGGTGTTGCATCTCTTCCATTGTTGGTATGCTTAAACATGGTCTTTTGAAGGATCAATTTAGTCCGCTTGCAACAAAGTCACACAACAGTGCCATTGTTAGCCTGCGTACAATTAAGTCTTGTGATAGTTCCCTTGTTTACCTGCTTGCAACATGGTCTTCTAATAGTTCTGGTGTTAGCATGTTTGCAACATGGTCTTGTGGGTATGCATGCCCTCATACCAGGAATGCATTGCCCCTGGCTGGGTCTAAACTCGCGATCAACAGAATTATAAAAATTAGAGAAATATAAAAATTTTAAAGGTTGAATTTAGTCCCTGTCACTACTGAAGCAATGCTAAAAATAGCAGAGACAAATAAAAAATTTAGTGGGAATTGAGTCATCTAGGCAAAGAAACCAAAAACTATTTTCACCAAAAAATTTATCAGTAAAAACTGAAAATATACTTTTTTGTTCCATTTGGAAAATCTGTAGGAAGCTAGGCACATATACCGGCAAGATAATAAAATCTTGTAAATGATTATCAACATGAAAATTAACACCATTAAAAATATACCATATTCCTATTAGCAATTTCACCTATAACTTAAAATTAAGTTCTAACTATAAATCTTACAGTTTGTTACAAAGTTCGGTATACTGATAATAAACGCTCTTGCAGCGAAGTCCCAAAAAATGTATCTTTAAAAAAACTATCAAACACTATACACAAAGATAATGAAAATTTGCAAAAGTTCATGAGCTCTCTGCCGCGGTCGTACCTTTTATTAAATTACTAATTTCCGGATAAGTTCTTTTGAAAGATTATCTTTCCTTTTATTTCTGTTCACCTCTGACGACATCAATTAAATTTATTCATATTATTATGTGTCTTCTACTATACAGCCCGACACAGGCTGTTAAGGATCGATTACGACCAACGAAACAGCTTTACCTCTTTCTAGGTCACCTAACAGATAAGGGTGATGTTTCAGTTCAGACTAGAGATCAGAAAATATCGGGTGTTTATTTCCCTCAGTGATTCCATACTTCTTGGGCGAAAATGCCCATGATGTAAGTCCAGTGCGAAAGAAATCTCGAGACGGCGCGTACAATGTATCCTGGCCTGTGCGGGTGAGACAGAACTCGGCTGCGAAGGCTGCCCAACTACTCCACGTGTACCAGCGCAAAAAAAAAAATAAACAGTCTTATTTCCCTTTCGTTCACTGCCCAGGCTTACAGGGACTCTTAGTCTGTTGCCTTGCCAAAGTAAACACTCTGTAAGAAATCTGACCAGTATATTTGGGTTTGTTCCCGGAGCTCACGCCCAATCCAGTCGCAGCTGCTCGGATGATGGTCGACCCCATCTGTCGCGGCAGGCCTCGGGCTGTCCAACTGCACGGGCCGCAACCACCAGGTCCTTGTTGGTTCTCTTCCGCTTGCAGCGCACCTCGCGGCCGCACACGAACACCCGCGGAGCTCGTGCCCTTACTACTTTGCTACAGCAATGCGGGTTGAAGTGTTCGTCGCCACCACATGTATAACGGGCATGTGGACCCAACTACTCTGTTCTCAGGGCCGCGATGTAGCCCGTGTGTGGCGAGGCCCGTTTCCCCCTGTCTCACTCATAACCTCCGAGAACGACAGGTGCATGAAGCTCCTTCCTCTCTCAGCGCTCGCGACTCACTGCCCGTTCGTCCTCGCTCGGCAACTCTCGGGAGCGGAGCACTTACGCCACACCGGCGGGCGGTCGTAGAGGGTGGGGGTGGAAGGAGGGGGCTCGCAGCGTGTAAGGGGAGAGGTGGTGGCACATCGGGCTCAGAAGGGCGCAGCCCGGCACGATGTCAACTTTTAACTGTTACATAACTCAAAATAAAACTGTTTCACATTAGCTAAAATAATACAGAAATAAATTTCCTGTAAATATTGCATGTAAGTGAATTTAGCCATTATTATCATTCAAAACAAACATTAACAAATTAGCAAAGTATTCAAAAGCAAATGATTACTGAATTAAATTAAAAAAAATTACTTAAACTAAATTAAGAAAAAAAAACAATACTAATCTGAACCAGGCAAAATATATAATTGAAATCTTGTGGCGCAAAGAAACATTTGTATTGTTATTTAATAATTCCATTGCTTGTCCCCTTATACTCTCGGCGTGCCATGAGAGACAGTAAGCAGTAGTACCTCGCGCTTCTCTCTCTCTCTCTCTCTCTCTCTCTCTCTCTCTCTCTCTTCCCCCCCCCCCCACGGTAATAACAGTACCCCCCACTCTTATTCTTTCTCTTAGAGCGAGCTCATCATTGGTTAACTATTTTAATTAATTACTACTTACCTATGGGTCAGATCAAGAATCAGCAAATACTTCCTGTCTCAGAAATTTATTCTCTATCTGATCCAATAATAACGTGCCGTCTTTCACGGACACCATATATAATAAATAAAAGTAAGTTGTACTTTAGTTCTTACTCAGACCCCATGACAATGTTGGAGATGGTGGCAATGTGTATCTTGCAGTAACCTCATATCTACACCCTGTAAACACAACGTGTATGAAAGAGTCAGGGGTCATAAAGAGGGCTGACAGTTCAGGAAGGCGTGTGTGCATTGTGTGCAGGGCCTGCAGTACATGTTCGGTATAGTGGGCATCCCAGTGGTGGAGCTGAGCCTGGCTCTGCAGCAGGCAGGTCTGCACTACGTGGGCATGCGCAACGAGCAGGCGGCGTGCTACGCTGCACAGGCAGTGCAGGAGGGTGTGTGTGCATTGTGTGCAGGGCCTGCAGTACGTGTTCGGTATAGTGGGCATCCCAGTGGTGGAGCTGAGCCTGGCTCTGCAGCAGGCAGGTCTGCACTACGTGGGCATGCGCAACGAGCATGGTGCAGTTCTATACTGCGCAGACAGTGCAGGAGGGCGTGTGTGCATTGTGTGCAGGGCCTGCAGTACGTGTTCGGTATAGTGGGCATCCCAGTGGTGGAGCTGAGCCTGGCTCTGCAGCAGGCAGGTCTGCACTACGTGGGCATGCGCAACGAGCATGGTGCAGTTCTATACTGCGCAGACAGTGCTGGAGGGCGTGTGTGCATTGTGTGCAGGGCCTGCAGTACGTGTTCGGTATAGTGGGCATCCCAGTGGTGGAGCTGAGCCTGGCTCTGCAGCAGGCAGGTCTGCACTACGTGGGCATGCGCAACGAGCAGGCGGCGTGCTACGCTGCACAGGCAGTGCAGGAGGGTGTGTGTGCATTGTGTGCAGGGCCTGCAGTACGTGTTCGGTATAGTGGGCATCCCGGTGGTGGAGCTGAGCCTGGCTCTGCAGCAGGCAGGTCTGCACTACCTGGGCATGCGCAACGAGCAGGCGGCGTGCTACGCTGCACAGGCAGTGCAGGAGGGTGTGTGTGCATTGTGTGCAGGGCCTGCAGTACGTGTTCGGTATAGTGGGCATCTCAGTGGTGGAGCTGAGCCTGGCTCTGCAGCAGGCAGGTCTGCACTACGTGGGCATGCGCAACGAGCATGGTGCAGTTCTATACTGCGCAGACAGTGCTGGAGGGCGTGTGTGCATTGTGTGCAGGGCCTGCAGTACGTGTTCGGTATAGTGGGCATCCCAGTGGTGGAGCTGAGCCTGGCTCTGCAGCAGGCAGGTCTGCACTACGTGGGCATGCGCAACGAGCAGGTGGCGTGCTACGCTGCACAGGCAGTGCAGGAGGGTGTGTGTGCATTGTGTGCAGGGCCTGCAGTACGTGTTCGGTATAGTGGGCATCCCAGTGGTGGAGCTGAGCCTGGCTCTGCAGCAGGCAGGTCTGCACTACGTGGGCATGAGCAACGAGCAGGCGGCGTGCTATGCTGCACAGGCAGTGCAGGAGGGTGTGTGTGCATTGTGTGCAGGGCCTGCAGTACGTGTTCGGTATAGTGGGCATCCCAGTGGTGGAGCTGAGCCTGGCTCTGCAGCAGGCAGGTCTGCACTACGTGGGCATGAGCAACGAGCAGGCGGCGTGCTATGCTGCACAGGCAGTGCAGGAGGGTGTGTGTGCATTGTGTGCAGGGCCTGCAGTACGTGTTCGGTATAGTGGGCATCCCAGTGGTGGAGCTGAGCCTGGCTCTGCAGCAGGCAGGTCTGCACTACGTGGGCATGCGCAACGAGCATGGTGCAGTTCTATACTGCGCAGACAGTGCTGGAGGGCGTGTGTGCATTGTGTGCAGGGCCTGCAGTACGTGTTCGGTATAGTGGGCATCCCAGTGGTGGAGCTGAGCCTGGCTCTGCAGCAGGCAGGTCTGCACTACGTGGGCATGCGCAACGAGCAGGCGGCGTGCTACGCTGCACAGGCAGTGCAGGAGGGTGTGTGTGCATTGTGTGCAGGGCCTGCAGTACGTGTTCGGTATAGTGGGCATCCCGGTGGTGGAGCTGAGCCTGGCTCTGCAGCAGGCAGGTCTGCACTACGTGGGCATGCGCAACGAGCAGGCGGCGTGCTACGCTGCACAGGCAGTGCAGGAGGGTGTGTGTGCATTGTGTGCAGGGCCTGCAGTACGTGTTCGGTATAGTGGGCATCCCAGTGGTGGAGCTGAGCCTGGCTCTGCAGCAGGCAGGTCTGCACTACGTGGGCATGCGCAACGAGCATGGTGCAGTTCTATACTGCGCAGACAGTGCTGGAGGGCGTGTGTGCATTGTGTGCAGGGCCTGCAGTACGTGTTCGGTATAGTGGGCATCCCAGTGGTGGAGCTGAGCCTGGCCTTGCAGCAGGCAGGTCTGCACTACGTGGGCATGCGCAACGAGCAGGCGGCGTGCTACGCTGCACAGGCAGTGCAGGAGGGTGTGTGTGCATTGTGTGCAGGGCCTGCAGTACGTGTTCGGTATAGTGGGCATCCCAGTGGTGGAGCTGAGCCTGGCTCTGCAGCAGGCAGGTCTGCACTACGTGGGCATGAGCAACGAGCAGGCGGCGTGCTATGCTGCACAGGCAGTGCAGGAGGGTGTGTGTGCATTGTGTGCAGGGCCTGCAGTACGTGTTCGGTATAGTGGGCATCCCAGTGGTGGAGCTGAGCCTGGCTCTGCAGCAGGCAGGTCTGCACTACGTGGGCATGAGCAACGAGCAGGCGGCGTGCTATGCTGCACAGGCAGTGCAGGAGGGTGTGTGTGCATTGTGTGCAGGGCCTGCAGTACGTGTTCGGTATAGTGGGCATCCCAGTGGTGGAGCTGAGCCTGGCTCTGCAGCAGGCAGGTCTGCACTACGTGGGCATGCGCAACGAGCAGGCGGCGTGCTACGCTGCGCAGGCAGTGCAGGAGGGCGTGTGTGCATTGTGTGCAGGGCCTGCAGTACGTGTTCGGTATAGTGGGCATCCCAGTGGTGGAGCTGAGCCTGGCTCTGCAGCAGGCAGGTCTGCACTACGTGGGCATGCGCAACGAGCAGGCGGCGTGCTACGCTGCACAGGCAGTGCAGGAGGGTGTGTGTGCATTGTGTGCAGGGCCTGCAGTACGTGTTCGGTATAGTGGGCATCCCAGTGGTGGAGCTGAGCCTGGCTCTGCAGCAGGCAGGTCTGCACTACGTGGGCATGAGCAACGAGCAGGCGGCGTGCTACGCTGCGCAGGCAGTGCAGGAGGGTGTGTGTGCATTGTGTGCAGGGCCTGCAGTACGTGTTCGGTATAGTGGGCATCCCAGTGGTGGAGCTGAGCCTGGCTCTGCAGCAGGCAGGTCTGCACTACGTGGGCATGCGCAACGAGCAGGCGGCGTGCTACGCTGCACAGGCAGTGCAGGAGGGTGTGTGTGCATTGTGTGCAGGGCCTGCAGTACGTGTTCGGTATAGTGGGCATCCCAGTGGTGGAGCTGAGCCTGGCTCTGCAGCAGGCAGGTCTGCACTACGTGGGCATGCGCAACGAGCAGGCGGCGTGCTACGCTGCACAGGCAGTGCAGGAGGGTGTGTGTGCATTGTGTGCAATGTGTGCCAAGCCTGCAGTACGTGTTCGGTATAGTGGGCATCCCAGTGGTGGAGCTGAGCCTGGCTCTGCAGCAGGCAGGTCTGCACTACGTGGGCTTGAGCAACGAGCAGGCGGCGTGCTACGCTGCGCAGGCAGTGCAGGAGGGTGTGTGTGCATTGTGTGCAGGGCCTGCAGTACGTGTTCGGTATAGTGGGCATCCCAGTGGTGGAGCTGAGCCTGGCTCTGCAGCAGGCAGGTCTGCACTACGTGGGCATGAGCAACGAGCAGGCGGCGTGCTACGCTGCGCAGGCAGTGCAGGAGGGTGTCTGTGCATTGTGTGCAGGGCCTGCAGTACGTGTTCGGTATAGTGGGCATCCCAGTGGTGGAGCTGAGCCTGGCTCTGCAGCAGGCAGGTCTGCACTACGTGGGCATGCGCAACGAGCAGGCGGCGTGCTACGCTGCGCAGGCAGTGGGCTACCTGACACGGCGGCCGGGAGTGTGTCTGGTGGTGTCTGGGCCGGGCCTGCTGCATGCGTTGGGAGGCCTTGCCAATGCACAGTCCAACTGCTGGTGAGTGCTGCCACATTGCCTTCAACAACACTCATGATACACTGTAGCACGACGTACAGCCTACGTATTCAGTTACTACCTTCTCTATTTTCTTCTGTGCAAGTGTATGGCAGGCAGATTTCTTAAAGTAGTTGTTTATGGATATTAGTTGATTTAGTTCTTAATCAGTGTGGTCAGAGACCGGAAAACTGTTTACCGTGAAAAGTCAGGTTTTTTTTTAATGGGTTAGTGTAATTTTTTGATAAGCATTGTTACACTCCTCAGTCATAACAGAGTAAACCCAAGTTATGTAATAACTTTGTTACAATTCACGCTCCTGATGACTGGGGGTAACTAGTGGATCTTTTGGTTTCAGAAGGCAAAATAATGATTTTGTCTAGATATTAGTACTTCTGTTTTTATTTTACTTTTGATTATTTTCACATTGGATATTTTATAAATTTATTAACAAAAAAGTATACATATATATATATATATATATATAACATAGATTAATAATCACATTATTAAAAGAATGGGCCATCCGTTATTAGATAATTATATGGATGATTAACATAATTTAAATAAAATTCGTAACAATAAACATCTTAAGGAGTCGCAGTCCCAGAAACGTTGGATCAACGTCGTGGTTCAATGCTAGTCCGAAAAGGTAAAAAAAAAAAAAGAAAAACTGAAGGGCTGGCTGTTTGACGATTGCTGGACGAAGTGGAACAGCTTACTGGACGTCAGAGGGCCTTAGTCATCCGGCCCTTGGAAACTGATCTGGTCCTTGGTATGTGTCCGGCTCTTGTAATCTGTCTGGTTCTTGCACCCTGTCTGTGAACAGATCCGAAACACATATGTTCAGGACTGGTTCACAGACAGTTGTCAAAATAGGCAAAAATGGCTTCTAATTACGATGATGTTCAGGGAGAAAAAGTTTTCAAAATTCACCAAACAGGGAGATGGCTTTTAGGATCAGCCCGGGTGCTGAGCTCGCGAACTCGCGGTTGTTGCGGGAGTTTCCATGATTAAAAAATTAATTATTAACTGATGATGAATAAAACATGACTACTCCTACGAGGTAGAGCTACATAGACTGACTAAAGGCTAATCACTACAATTGTGGGAATCATTTCCCATGTCTAACTGATTACATCTTAAAAGAAAAACGGAGAGGCGTTCTGATGACGAAGATACTAAGTGGTCAGGCCAGAATCGCGGCGCGCGAAGACTTCCGTGACGACCGCGTATGGGGAAGTCCCGTGCGGATGACAGAAAGACTTCCGCCACATCCGCGTGTGGGGCAATCCCGCGCATATGACAGGAAGACTTCCGCCACTACCGCATGTGGGGCAATCCCGCGCGGATGACAGGAAGACTTCCGCCACTACCACGTGTGGGGCAATCCCGTGCGGATGACAGGAAGACTTACGCCACGACCGCGTGTGAGGTATTTCCGCGTGGATGACAGGAAGACATCCGCCACTACCGCGTGTGGGGCAATCCCGCGCGGATGACAGGAAGACAACCGCCATGACCGCGAGTAGGGCAATCCCGTGCGGATGACAGGAAGACATCCGCCAAGACCGCGAGTAGGGCAATCCGGTGCGGATGACAGGAAAACTTCCGCCACGACCACGAGTAGGGCAATCCCGCGCGGATGACAGGAAGACAACCGCCACTACCACAAGTAGGGCAATCCCGTGCGAATGACAGGAAGACTTCCTCCACGACTGCGATTGGGGCAATCTCGCGCGGATGACAGGAAGAATTCCGCCACTACCGCGTGTGGGGCAATCCCGCGCAGATGACAGGAAGACTTCCGCCACGACCGCGTGTGGGGCAATCCCGCGCATATGACAGGAAGACTTCCGCCACTACCGCTTGTGGGGCAATCCCGCGCGGATGACAGGAAGACTTCCGCCACGACCGCGTGTGGGGCAGCCCTGTGCGGATGACAGGAAGACTTCCGCCACGACCGCGAGTAGGGAAATTCCGTGCGAATGACAGGAAGAATTCCGCCACGACCGCGATTGGGGCAATCTCGCGCGGATGACAGGAAGACAACCGCCACGACCGCGTGTGGGGCAATCCCGCGCGGATGACAGGAAGACTTCCGCCACTACCGCTTGTGGGGCAATCCTGCGCGGATGACAGGAAGACTTCCGCCACTACCGCGTGTGGGGAAATCCCGCGCGGATGACAGGAAGACTTCCGCCACTATCGTGTGTGGGGCAATCCCGCGCGGATGACAGGAAGACTTCCGCCACTACCGCTTGTGGGGCAGCCCCGTGCGGATGACAGGAAGAATTCCGCCACGACCGCGATTGGGGCAATCTCGCGCGGATGACAGGAAGACAACCGCCACGACCGCGTGTGGGGCAATCCCGCGCGGATGACAGGAAGACTTCCGCCACTACCGCTTGTGGGGCAATCCCGCGCAGATGACAGGAAGACTTCCGCCACTACCGCGTGTGGGGAAATCCCGCGCGGATGACAGGAAGACTTCCGCCACTATCGTGTGTGGGGCAATCCCGCGCGGATGACAGGAAGACTTCCGCCACTACCGCTTGTGGGGCAGCCCCGTGCGGATGACAGGAAGACTTCCGCCACGACCGCGAGTAGGGCAATCCCGTGCGGATGACAGGAAGACTTCCGCCACGACCGCTTGTGGGGCAGTCCCATGCGGATGACAGGAAGACTTCATCCACTAACGCGTGTGGGGCAAATCCGCGCGGTTGACATGAAGACTTCCGCTACGACCACGAGTAGGGCAATCCCGTGCGAATGACAGGAAGACTTCCGCCACAACCGCGATTGGGGCAATCTCGCGCGGATGACAGGAAGACTTCCGCCACTACCGCTTGTGGGGCAATCCCGCGCGGATGACAGGAAGACTTCCGCCACGACCGCGAGTAGGGCAATCCCGTGCGAATGACAGGGAGACTTCTGCCACGTCCGCGTGTGGGGCAATCCCGCGCCTATGACAGGAAGATCTCCGCCACTACCGCGTGTGGGATAATCCCGTGTGGATGACATGAAGACTTCTGCCACGACCGCGAGTGGTAGTTTTGTCATTGGAAAGTGTCTTTTCCAGGATGTCGTCAGTATTATTTTTGCTAGGCATAGGGCGGAATGCTGTGTAGTGACTAAGCTTCCGCGTTGCACGGGATTCGTTCCTACCGCCTGCAGAATTGGTTGGTGTGCTAATATTCTTTCGTTGCTGACACCGGTTTGGTCAACTTCGGTGAGAGCATTCCAAGTCTTAGCATTTTACAGATCCGAAGGACTACAGAAGCTGAGGAATCAATGCCTACGATAGCTACAGTCGTAGCTTCTGAATTGTCTTTCCAGCTAGTACCAGACTGTGCTTATGACCGCTGAGTGCCCACCTCGCCGACTACCTGAGAGTCTGCACTTCCAACATAGTGTAATGAATATTCATATTGATATCACATTATTATAGTTTTCTGTATTTTCCAACACAGGACCGTACACATTAAACATGGTGTTACTATAATCAGATGCTATATCTGACATTTTAATATAATAGTAAAAATACAATAAAGATTCGCCAGTTAGTGTGCTTAAATATAAGTAAAATTATGAAGGAAATAATGCAACTGTCACTTAAAGGCCGTAATAGTTAACGAAAAGAATAAATTCTGTAAGCATAAATAGTTTTTTTTACAGGCCTGTCGAACAGTTTAATATAATACATCATAATAACACCTAGCATCTATAGTTTTGCAACAATCAACACAATATACATTACACTAAATTTTTTTAATGTTAATTTTCTTCTCGCCTTCCTCGCATGTGAAAGACTTTAATTATTACTTTTAATAATTAATCCAGCGGGGACACATATAGTTGAGTATACACAGGTATTCTCAGCTTGGGCTCACAATCACAGGGGAAGAGTGACAGCGGATGAATTTTTCAAAGTGAAGCAGCATAACAGTGCAAAATGAGGGTCAGGGAAAACCTGGACAAGATGACATCGTCCCGGGCTGCACCCTTCTGAGCCCGATGTGCCACCACCTCTCCCCTTACACGCTGCGAGCCCCCTCCTTCCACCCCCCACCCTCTACGACCGCCCGCCGGTGTGGCGTCAGTGCTCCGCTCCCGAGAGTTGCCGAGCGAGGACGAACGGGCAGTGAGTCGCGAGCGCTGCGAGAGGAAGGAGCTTCATGCACCTGTCGTTCTCGGAGGTTTTCAGTGAGACAGGGGGGAAACGGGCCTCGCCACACACGGGCTACGTCACGGCCCTGGGAACAGAGCAGCCGGGTCCACATGCCCGTTATACATGTGGTGGCGACGAACACTTCAACCCCCATTGCTGTAGCAAAGACAAGGAATTTAATTTGAGATTTTGTGTGGTCACTCTGTGAATGTTTTATTTTCTTTTTTGGGCGCACAGGAAGTGTACTGGAAGCTTGTGACAGCATGCTGTGCACGGTGTAGGTCAGCGGTGGCCGGCGTTGCGTTGCAGGCCCGTGCTGGTGGTGGGAGGTTCGTGCGCGCAAGACCACGAGGGGCTGGGGGGCTTCCAGGAGTGCGCGCAGGTGGACATGGCGCGCCCCTACTGCAAGTACAGTGCACGGCCTCCCAGCGCAGCCCTCATTCCGCTGCACGTCGAGAAGGCCGTGCGTCTGGCCACCTTCGGCCGCCCAGGTAACACCCGTCGTGTCGATACCAGAGGAACATAGCGTTAATCTGTTACGTTTCCTATTTATGTTTCACATGTAATATTAGCATTTTATTAATGCATGAAAATAAAATGCTTGTTATACAATTGAAAATCAGTTGTAACCATGTTGTCTTACGACGAGTGCCATGCATCCATTGATAGGCAGTTGTGCAGCTGTGGCGTGTGTGACACTAGCCAGCTACCTGAACCTCACGGTTAATGCGGCCAGGAGAAGTTGTGCAGCTCTGGCGAGTGTGACAGGAGCGAGCTACGTGGACCTTTCAGTTAGTGCTTCCAGAGAGAGGAATTGTTTCAGCCGTGGCGTGTGTGACAGGATGCAGCTACCTGGACCTTCCAAAAAAGATGGCCAGAGAGAGGCAGTTGTGGAGATTTCTAGTATTTAATAGGAACCAGCTACTTGGATCTCGGAGCCAATGATTGCAGATTTAGATGTTTGATAGGAGCCAGTTTTCTGCACCTCCTAGGGAATGTATTCAGAGAAGAGCAGTTGTACAGCTTTGGAAGGTTTGACACGAGCCACCTACCTGGACCACCCAGACAATGCATCCAGTGAGAGGTGCAGCTGAGGCGTGTATGACAGGAGCCATCTCCTGGACCTTCCAGGCTATGCATCCAGAGAGAGGCAATTGTGCAGCTGTGGTGTGTGTGACAGGAGCCAGCTACCTGGACCACCCGGACAATGCATCCAGTGAGAGGTGCAGCTGAGGCGTGTATGACAGGAGCCATCTCCTGGACCTTCCAGGCTATGCATCCAGAGAGAGGCAATTGTGCAGCTGTGGTGTGTGTGACAGGAGCCAGCTACCTGGACCACCCGGACAATGCATCCAGTGAGAGGTGCAGCTGAGGCGTGTATGACAGGAGCCATATCCTGGACCTTCCAGGCTATGCATCCAGAGACTGGCATTTGTGCAGCTGTGGTGTTTGTGACAGGAGCCAGCTACCTGGACTTCCCAGCCAATGTGCTGAGCCAGAGGGTGGAGGCGAGCGCCGTGTCAGCTGTGGCCCTTGTGCCGGAGCCCCCGTTGCTCTGGCCCGACCCTGCAGACATCAGCAAGGCTGCCGACATTCTTCGGGCTTCGAAGAGGCCGTTACTCATCATTGGGAAAGGTCAGCACTCAACCATTTTTTGACTGACTACAGTGATCTGTATGTATCTGCAGCTCATGCACTGATTGAGCTGTCATGCTTACTGCATCATTAGCAAGGTTTTATCTTCGAGGATCCGCTGGCCATTGATCTGTACACTTCCCGAGTATGGAGATTGTTCAGGCCGTCGTGGGCCAGATCTTCAGAGCACTGAGATCCTCGTTATTTGCTCTTTTGATAGGAGCGTTATTTGGGTTGCATGCACCCTCACGGTAGCAACAGCCCTGGTTATATTTAATTTTGGAGCATGCGTTACCTTGTGCAGGGGCTGCGTACGGCCGAGCTGAAGACGCTGTCGGCGAGCTGGTACACAATTGCCTGCTGCCCTTCTTGGCCACGCCTATGGGCAAGGGCGTGGTTCCCGACACGGACCCGCTGTGCGTGACGGCTGCACGCACGCTCGCCCTGCAGCAGGCAGACACGATCGTCCTACTGGGCGCGCGACTCAATTGGATGCTGCACTTTGGCCGCCCGCCACGCTTCAGCCCGCACGTCAACTTCATACAGGTAACAGGACTCTCTTGAACCTGACACGCCTGCAGACGTACGGCCCGCGACACGTCTCGGCAAACTTTTGTCAGATGGTGTGCAGCTGGTACGTGGCATAGCCGGCATCCTTCAGCTGCTCAATCTGATTTCGTGGTAGTTGCCTTTGTGATGTGTCACAATCACTCTTATTTATTCAGCTGCAAATATGTGCCTTCTGTTCAAACCTTGAACACATATTATATTTTTTTCAGGCACAATTTTTTGGGCATGCTATATTCAATTATAAATTTCGTCAGGTACTCACAATTTTAAAATTTTTAAGTTTATCAAATACTGTTTTAGAGAAAGAAATAGCTTTTCCTGGTGGCAGTTTGGGGGCACAACTTCTAGTATCAACACTGTGTTAGGTTTTGCAGTAGCATGTTCAGCTCAACTTCAGGAGATCGTTGGTTCGATCCCAGGCATCTGTACTGGGGGCGGTTTTCTTCACGAGTAGGTTCCCACCCTCACTCCCTCGATTAGCCCTTCACTAGACAGTTAGGGGCACCTAGAACTCAAATTAAAAAAAATTAAGTTTTGTAGTTTATGATTGTATTCCTGCGGCTGGATTCTGGTTGTGGAGCCGTGGAGCTGGTCTGTCATCTTGGATTATGACGTCAAGGTGGTCATCAAAATTAGCCAAAAAGACTCAAAATTCCTTAAAATTTGCCCAAATTTCGCCAAAATCCTCCTAATTTACCAGTTTTTAGAATACTTGATGAGTTGATAGGAGAACCAAACAGATATTTGATATAGTTTTCACAATAGTAGGAATATACAAATGTATAAAATGATTCATTGTAAATGTCAAATGATCAACCATAAAGTTAACATCACAAGTATTATAAATATGTGACCAATTATTTTTTTTAAAGCATTATATGAACCAAGATAATCAACGTCCTTATAGTTTTTAAAACATAAAGAAACATTTTAAAATAATTGTTCTGTGTTAAGTTCAATGTTAATCACAATAGAAGGATGTAACAGATCTTCTTTGACGAGGGAATCCAGAGCTTTGCTAACAGTACAATGATCGAGATTGGTGAAGCAGAGTTCCAGTTGCTGATTAGAAAGTTGAGTGAAATTAAATTGAGATAGACCCAATGCTGAATTGAAATTGATTAAAGTCCGTGCTTTAGATTTGATACTTGAATTAAGAATATTTAATGTATGCAAGTGTGACCAATCAACACCAGGCATGTTGAAATCACCCAATATTAATAAATTATCAAAAGTATTTGTCAATTTACCTTCAATATCATCAAAATAAAATGCATATAGAGAAAGAGATGTTTGTGGGGGAATATAAATTTTGCCAATGGTTAAAGACTTTGATTTCTGGGTTTTTATTTTTATCCAAATGGCTTCAACACCTGAGTGATTGAAATCATGCAATGGCACTACGCCTCTTTCCATTAATGTAAGGGTAGGGTCTCTATCTGACCTGAATATGAGATAATTATCGGTAAAATAATGAGAGTTGATGCTGTTGTTGGTGAACCATGTTTCAGTCAGACATATTATATCTTGATCAGTAGGTACTTAAGATATTATCAAAAAAATTCAACAGGTTTTGTCCTTAAGCCTCTGACATTTTGATAGAAGATTTCACATTCAGAGGACACAGACACAGTCATAACAGACATGTGCTAAGGTGGTTCTCCTGCCACCTTCATGGAAGACGTTTCTTTCAGGCTGCAAGCAGTTGATTTGTGGATAACAGGATTGGTTATCTGGTTTGTAGAGATTTTATCATTATTTAGTTTTCCGTAAAATGGACTAATGAAACATCCGTTGGGCCTTTAAACTGTGTTTTAAATTCTGTCAAAATCTTCTTCCAATACCGAGACGTGAAAGGAAGCGTAGGTGTTGTACTTGGAGCGGAGTTTAACTACTTTAACCTGAGTAAGGTTAAGTTCTTGTTTAATGTAATCGACTATGTCTTTCTCTGTAACTGATGGGTCAAAGCTAGTTACAAAAAGAACTTTAGTTCTTTTGACTGAAGGCTTAATGATAGTTTTTAAAGAGGAAGTATTCCTGATTCCAGCTGGCATAGGTGTTCTCTTCTTTTCACTTGTAGAGGATAATGGAGCTTGGTTCACGTTTGAGTTGGACTTGCGACTGTTTTTCACTAAGGTGAAACCTTGGTCGTCGACCTGCTGGTTGTTGTTACAGTTGGGCAGGATGTTATTGTCAGCATGAGAGTCCCGCTGAGTTGTAAGTAGGTCAGCCGTCCCGTTGCCGTGCGAGCCGATCGCAGACGCGACATGTCTTGACGCCTGATGGCACTCGCTTTCGTTACAACTTGACTATAAGACTTTTGAAAATCATTTTGACAATTCAGCTGTTGCTTTATTTGAACTAGTTAACTAGTTAATTTTTTAAGTCACTGATTTATTTTTTGAATCATTCAGAAGCATTTTTATTACCTGATTCTCTCTTCTGAGTTCGTCAACTTTACTACATAATATTTTAGTGAGATCCAATAATTTAATTAACTTACTTGATTCCAAGGTAGGAGGAATAGATGCGGCCGTTGAAGATTCCTTCCCGATAAATAAACATTTCAGAAGAGAGTTTTTGTTCTTATTCATACCTTCATTAGAAATGATGGTACAGGTTAAAGATTCATTATACTGGAGCATCATAAACCCCAGAAATTCCTGACATTTTGTTTATTGATGAGTTAATCTTAAAACTATCACTACTATCACTATGTGTTTGAGAAAAAAGTTAGTAACTGCCAACGCGGGAGCGCACGAGTAGAGCGACCATCACCGGCTGACGACCGACCGCGACAGTTCTTTGTCATTTCGGTGTTACTTTATTCTCAATAGCGCAAACAACCTGCACATTCACATTAATTACCACTTTGTGGTTCTACTAACCGATTACATACTGGCAGTGTACCTCGGGTATGGGTGTTTCTGGTTTCGTTATTGGTAAGATGAGTTTGTAAGCCATCTCACTTATTTTCATTTTAAAATAAAACTGCAAATATTAAAGTTTATTAGGAAATGAAATATTTTTTTTGGCATAGTATTTAACCATGCAATAGGTATGTCGCGAGTATCACTAGAGGAATAGGAAACCCTAACAAGGAAGGAAAGAACGGATGCGAGTGTGTCAGAAAATTAGGTGCCTAGAGGATTTCGTAAAAACATTTTATTAACAGCAATATTCCAACAAACAAATAGCTCATCTTATTCTCAAACTGACATTGATCGTTATTGAGCGGAACCCCTGAGTGGTGGGGTCGAAAATTCGTCACCGGACGGCTATAACACAAAACACACAAAAATTAACAATCTGATAATTTATCTAAACAACACCCTTAATCAAGTCGCCTGCCTCGACTGACCCTACTCTGCATACATCGTCAATCACAAATGCGGGTTGCCTTAGATTTACTGGCTGACCTTTGCATAAATATTATACACAATTGAACAAGTTCACAAAGAAAAAGATTGCTGCCCAGTACATAACTGATATGATATCCTTAAAGTTTTAATTATGTCTACTGAAAGTCTCGCCGTCACACAAAACTCACCTATTCCCCGTGGTTATTCTTATGCCCTGGTAACATCTGTTCATACAGCACTTGTCTTGTGAGGACGGTGGTACGTTTGCCGGTGTTAGTTTCGTAGGGAGTTCTCTGTCGACGTCGCTATTTGCATTTACGTGTTGTGTTCGGTTAATGTTTCCGTAGCCCTCCACTCGCTCGCCCTCCTGGAACTCGCCTTGCACTCGCCTAATACGACTTCTAACTAGAGACGTGAATTCAGTTTCATAACTGCTCTCAGTTTTTTATGCTTCCAAAGCGACACTATCTTCCTACACTTGTCTCTATCAGTCTTGAAAAGGTCTCACCAAAATGAAGTCTGTCGGGGTATCTAGGCGGCGGCGATTCCACTATGTTGACAGCGTAGGGCGGCGAGCGGTGTCCGAGCAGTGCGGCGGCCTGTCTCGGTGAAGTCCCAGTTCTGCTTTTGTTGACTCGAAGCATGCCCTTTTATACTCGCTGGTCTCCTTCCCAGGCTAAAACAGAATAGTCTCGTACATTTGGGGGAACGATGGCAGACTTCCGTTTCCGGTGGATCGGCGCGCAACCGATGATGCCCGACCGCTTCCGAAGAAGCCAGACCACCAGCCGCAGCGTTCAAAGCCCCCGCGCTCAGTGTTGCCCGGGCGGCATCCACAGATGTGTTAAGGGGCACTGTGGTTTCTGAGTGTGTATGCAGGTACACACGTTACAGGTACAGTCATGTAGGGCAACTTTGTGCCAGTGGGTGTAACTTTGCTCCACTAGCTTCTTTTGTTTTAAAAGACAGTTAACAATATCTCTTTATTCTGTGGAGAGAAATTTTTTTTTGTAAACATTTCTGAAATTTCACTTTTCCTGTCAAGTTGGCAGTAGTGCAGACAAGTCCTCTCATCTATATTAAGATATGTTTGAATTCAACTGTGATTTTTAGTTGATTTTGACTGTTGTTTTAAAGTTGTCAGTGTTTTTAGGGTGATGGTCAAGGAGACACCTCTTAAAAAGCACCATCTGTTTCACAGTTAACACTTTAATGGTAAGTAAATAAAGTGGAATAACAAATAATGAAAAAATTACTAATAATACAAATGCATGCTTACCTTCAATTCAGAACATTTCAGGGCAACTTTGCCCCGGCTCAAAGTTACACACAATTTGTGTTTCTGAGATGTTTTGTAGGCCTATGTGACTGTGTAATTTACCAAATATTATATTGTAAACCTAATATTTTGATACAAACCAAAATCTTTTCACAGCCTATTTTAATGTTTAAATATTGTAAAAAAGATACTGTATTTACGGTACAAAGAATGCTAATTTAGGCCTAAGTGATTGAAACTGTAAATGCGGTGATTTCAAAATATTACTTATTGTACTGTATTATTTGTTTACAGAAGACTGTACAATGTCTGAGCTGAGGAAAAAGAAGTTACCTGGTACCAGGCCATATAAATCATATACTGATGCTGTTCTACAGCAGGTATTAGAGGATATCAAAGCAGGTAAAATTGGTCATCGCCAAGCAGAAAGAGAGTATGGTATACCAAGGAACACAATTCGCAACAAGTTAAAGCGATGCCACGAAAAAGCAATAGGCAGGCCTCAGGCGTTTACCGAGATAGAAGAGCAGAGTTTTGTAAACCATGTTATAACATGCAGTGAATTTGGAATGCCTTTATCAATGTGTGATGTGCGCTTTATCGTAAAAGGTTACTTAGATTCAACAAACACTAAAGTGCCTCAGTTTAAAAACAATTTACCAGGCGTGGATTGGGGTAGACTGTTTCTAAAGCGTCACAAAGCTGAGTTAGGTCAAAGGTTCGCAAGTAATATCTCAAGATCCCGGGCTCAAGTCAGTGAAGACATGGTAAAACATTTCTTTGTGCATTTAGAAAAAGAAATTGAGGGTGTACTACCTTGTAACATTTATAACTATGACGAGACAGGTTTCCATGATGTGCCTAGTAAGAAAAAACTTCTTTTTCGACGAGGGTCGCGCCACCCTGAACTGATTTTGAATAGCACAAAGTCTTGTTTTACCACAATGTTTTGTGGAAATGCCTTAGGAGAATTTCTTCCTCCTTATGTTATCCTGAAAGGGAAACAGAAATGGAGTGACTGGCTGAAGGGTGCTCCACCAGGCACTAGGTTAAATGTAACACTTCATGGGTGGATTGATCAGGATGTCTTCGACGATTGGTTTGAGAACCACTTCCTTCCTTTTGCTTTGAAACATCCAGGCAAGAAAGTGTTAATCGGAGACAACATGTCAGCACACTTGACTTTGAAAACCTTAAAGTTATGTACTGAAAACAATATATCTTTCGTCATGCTTATTCCCAATTCCACTCATTTACTCCAACCTCTAGATGTGGCATATTTTTCGTCGCTAAAGTCTAATTGGAGGAAAATCCTGTATGATTGGAGACAAACCAGAGAAGGAAAACGTTGTGTTGCCCTTCCAAAATCACTTTTTTGTCAGCTTCTAAAGTTTACACTAGATATGGGTGAACCAACTGCATCAAGTAACCTAGTGAAAGGGTTTTTAACAACTGGTATCCATCCCATAGATAAAGATAAGGTTATCCAAAAATTGCCGCAATATGCTAAAGAAGCATTGCAGATAACTGACAATGTAGGTGAATGTTTCAAATCATTCATATCAGAAGTGCGTTCTTCTGATCTGGATAAGGTTCAACGATCAAGAAAGTTTAAACTACCTATTGAACCTGGCAGGAGTGTATCAGTAGAAGAAGTAGAAACTTTCTATGACAAAAAAATTCTGTGTGCGCGCTCAGGACCAAAAACTAGAGGTGGTGTTCGGAAGTTTCCAGGACGATGTAAGGTTATCAAACCAAATAGGCCTAGGGAAGGCGAGCACATTCCATGTACTAGTACTTCAGAAAGTCGGGACGTAGTTGACGTTTGTGTGTCATCAACAATACATGCTGGCCCTACTATGTTACTTGAAGATTGTACCAGTGAACATGCTAGCCCTACTGTGTTGATGGAAGATAGTACCTGTGAACATGCTAGCCCTACTGTGTTGATGGAAGATAGTACCTGTGAATATGCTAGCCCTACTGTATTGATTGAAGATTGTACCAGTGACACTATAATCACAACCAGTACTGTAGTCATTAATCGCACAGATGGTTATAAGGTTAATGACTATGTAATTGTAGTGTATGATGGCCATACTTTTCCTGGTACAGTAACATGTATAGCTGAAGAAGAAAATGAACTTTTGTACAAAGTCAAATGCATGGCTACATCTGGTGGATACTGGCGCTGGCCAGATCATCCAGATGAAATTTTTTACAGAGCTTGTGATGTTATTTGTAAGATACCTCCTTGTAACATTGAACCTGTCAGTGGCCGAGGACATTTTAAAATTAATGAACCTCTCCTATTGTCAAAAGTGGTTTTAAAAATATGAAAAGCTGTTCCAACATGTTGCATGTACTGTACAGTATGCAATAACCAATTAAGTCATGTCAGATGTTATAAAATAGCAGACTTTGACAAATAGAGATATTGTAACACATTATGTGTGATGGTTTTATTTTAACATCTTCATTTAACCCTACAAAATTTATTTCTATTAATAAACAGATCTAGAAAATACATTTTCACTTTTTGTATCATCACTGTTGAACGAAAATTATGGTAAAACTTGACAAAATACTTGATATTTGGCACAAATGGTAAGCTATATGTGTAGATTAATATCTACTTTGTGGAGCAAAGTTATACTCTCCAGCAATAGCCACCTTTTTCATGTTAAATAAAAGCAAAATAAAAATATGGTGCAAAGTTACACCACTGACTTGGTTAACTTTGCTCCACCAGAAAAATCAACATTTTAAATATTTATATTCATCTAACACATGATACGTTTCCAAAAATTGGTTCCTTTCCAATATATGGACTAAATGATTACACAGATTTAGCCCACTTTTTTATTTCACAATCTTGGGACAATCAAAATCCTGTTAAGTGGACCAAAGTTAGGCCACTTGACTGTAGTTATACTGTCCCAAACTTGCATCACAATTTATCCAAGATGACCTTCATGTTTCTACAGTGTCATCTGTTTACAGCTCAGCATCTTCTTCAGATAATGTCAGCACCATTATTTCAACTTCAGCTAGCCCATCTGGTAATGAAATATCTCTTGGGGCAACATGTTACAAGAGCAGAGTCATTCATCGATCATAAAAGAAGTGGAAGTTGTAGCAGCTACGAAACTTATTTTTCCTAATTTTGAAGTTGCTCAGAAAATGGAGTTAAAACGGACCAACATTGGGTATCTGTTCAACTATGACCTAGCTCTTTTTTTTCTTCAGAAAAATAGCTCCGAGAGTGTTTTAAGAAGTTATCAGAAATTGTGATAGGGGTTGATTAAAGTTTAAACAAGGTGTCTCAGAATGAAATGTTTGATGTACAGGTCAGATTCTTGGATGATAAACCCAACAAGGTTGAGTTTAGATACTTTATATCAGTTTTATTGACCTCTACCTGGGTTCAGGATATCTTGCAGGCTGTGAGGTGCCTTAGTGTGTGAAATTTTAAGAAAAAACATTCAGATATCAATGTATGGCTCCTCTGTAAATTGAAAACTGGTCAGAGAATTGGTTGCTGAACTGCATATTGTTCATGAAGGCTTTGACCATATTAATATTGACAGTTGTGGTCTTCATGTTATACATGGTGCTTTTAAGGATGGAACGAAGAAGACTGCATGGTTTTTGGAAAATTTCTTCAGATCTTTGTATATTCATTTCAAGAATGTTTCTCTGCGCAGAGCAGATTTCATGTCATGCCCAGGGTTCCAATGTATTCCCCCTTAAATTATGCTCCATTAGGTGGGTTGAAAATTAGAAAGTGGCTACAAGGACTCTTGAAATATTGCCATGTATATGAAGACATGTGTGGAAGCTGTTGAGAACCAGAACAAAGGCAAAGTCAAACATATCCTGAATTCAAAAGAAGTTTTTTTGCTCTGATGATTGTTTGTAGTGCTGTAAAGGATGGTTTGATGGATGGATTGATTGGTTACAAGCTCACATTATTAATTGTATCATCAGAGCTTGTAGAACCTTTACTGAAAGAGTTTCAGACTGATAACCCCATGATGCCATTCCTTCATTAAACGCGTCAAGCACTCACAACTACTGTGCTTCAAAGAGTAGTTAAAAGAGAAGTTCTGGAAATAACTCATTCAATTTCAAGTATAGACTTGAAGAAAAAGGCAATCTTCTTGTAGAAAACCAGGTAGACATTGGTTTTGTCACAACAGATGCTTTGCGGAAAGTTTGAGGCCATGTTTCTGAGAAGGAAGTGTTACAGTTTAAAAATGATTGTAGAACATTTTATATTGACTTCCTTCAGGAAGTTTCAGGGGGCTCATCTCTTGCTTACTGTATTCCAGATACATCTCGTGTGTCAACTCAGAGTTAATCTCAAGTAACCAGAACCTCGCTGAAAAGAGGTTCCGGTCAAGCCTGGAACTTCTTGTTGAAAAGCAACATATTCCAGGATCCCTTGCTGATAAAATTACAATGAGCACAGAGTATTTTGGCAAATGTGTTCAGTGAAAGGAGCTAGGAAATCGTTCTGTCTCACTAGTTAGCATCTAGATTGGTTTTATATGCAGATCATATTGGAATATGGCAAAACATTCCCAAATTTGTTACAATTTATCAAGCATTTTCCCATCCTATCTCACGGAAATGCATCCTTAGAGTGTGGTTTTTCTGTCAATTCTGATTGCTTGGTTGAGAATCAGGCTGAGGAAAGTCTTGTAGCTCAAAGAATAGTGTATGATGCTGTATCACATGTTAAGGGGGTGCAAAAAGTTTGAAGTTACTAAAAATCCCTTATTCACTATGCCAGTAGTTAGTAAACTGTCACCTGTTTTTAGTAATGCATCACTTTTGTGCATTTTTGGTTTATATTTAAGTACTATAAATTTCATGTGTTTTAAAATTATTGCTTTGTGTTATCTTGTATTAAAAAAATTAGTATTTTTTACTTTTGATTGCAAAACCTGGAAAATCTTTAAAACAAAACCTGGAAAACACTGGATTATGTATCTCGATTAAAGTGGCCACCCTGAGTGCTGGACAGGCATTGCGTGCTGTGTGTAGAGGAGCTGCACAACAGTGTGTAGGCACATGTCGCAGTGCAAACAATGATGTGTGTGCAGGGTTAGAAGTGCGTGCTGCACATAAATGTAGTTGCATATGTCGCTATGCAGGGCAATGTTGTGTGTGCTGTATAGGCAGTGCTTGCTGTGAGCGCTGGTCATGTGTGTAGGAGCTGCACAACAGTGTGGCGATGCATGTCGCTCTGCAGGGCAATGTTTTGTGCTGCCAATAGGGATTTTCGGCACAATTTTTAAATTTGTATTTAAAATTATCTTCTTAACAGTAATTTTAGAGCTTTAATTTAAACTTGTTCAGCCCACTGTAACCTCCCACTTAATTTTTGTTCGGCTAGTTTCTCGGACCGTTCCCAATGCAGTATCTGAGACCTTGTCGATCCATTGAGAGGCCAGCATCTTACCTCGTATTCTCCCCACGATCGGCGATTGAATTTCACCCCTGCTTGCCTGACCAGGACCACCAGCCCCATGCCACCATAAGCCCCATGTATTTGAAGTAGTCTCGTTCGAGATGTGAGAGTCAACTTCATCTCTGTTTCTGCCACTCCCCAGTAGATAGCACTGCGATCATGCGCCAACTGCAGCGCCGAGCTATTTCTCGTCCCCTCCCTCGGAACCTTTCGGTCCTGTAGGCGAAGTATCTCTTCCTTTCAAAGTGAAGAGTCGAATTTAATTAAGCAACACAGGTGCCATACCAGGGACTTCTTGGTGCGACTTACGACTGACTGCATCGTCCTCGGCCAGCTCTCAACTATATTAGACTTCACTACTTCAACTAAGATGTAGTCGCCTCGTCAAGGGATTTTTTTCCCAAACTTTGTTTTTAGTTAACTTTTAGTAAACAGTCAGTCAGTCAGTGTTATGGTTAAAGGCTTGTTAATTTTATAAATAATGAGTGTTTCAGCGTCCACCGCGGTAATTTTGCGTCGAGTTTTGTGGGCACCTTGGCGAGACTCCTCATGATTCCAGGATAAACATGCTGTTTTAGTGAGTGGTCGATACTCGTTATCTTCCTCGATTATTCCCCTTTTATGCAGGAATTTATGCCTATTTATAACTGTCATGGAGGAGACTGGTGGTGTGCTCTGGTGGCTCAAAAGAGAAAAACAAGAAAACGTTTGTTGCGTAGGTCGCTAGAGGGCAGTTGTGTTGAGCAAAAACTCGAACACCCAGGGAAGTTGTAGACAACTCCGCCACTAGAGGTCAGAGGCGGTACATTCGAACACCAGTGTCCAGACCTTGAGACATGCCGTCGCTAGCCAGGGTTAAGCACCGGTCAATGCTGTGGGCAGCGATTCGTGGGATAGAGGGAAGAGAAGGTGCTGGCTCGAGAGAAATGTCTTACCTGGAGCACCTATACGTGCTCGACAGCCCTGGAACATTAGAATAGGTCATGAAAGTAAGTGCTCACCTCAGACAAGCTCTGAGAAACGGGCTGATCTGTGAAGCTGCAGGCACAAGCGGACATGGTCACGAAAGCTGGGGTGAATTTCAATCTGCGGTCATGCACTGAGGCAGGGAAAAGTTGAGACAGAATGCTAGCCTGGCAAGGATCAGTAAATTCTCAGATACTGCGCTGGGAACGACTCGAGGAACTAGCCGAACAAAAATTAAGAGGGAGATTACAGTGGGGTGAACAAGTTGGAATTCCAGCTCTAAAGTGACTGATAAAATAATAATTTATAATTTAAATTTAAAAATTGTGATGAAAATCACTATTGGCAGCACAGTTGTGTGTGCTGGGTAGGCAGTGCTTGCCGTGTGCGCAGGTGGACGTGTGTGCGGAGGAGCTGCACAACAGTGTGGCCGTGCAGGGCACAGTTGTGTGTGCTGGGTAGGCAGTGCTTGCCGTGTGTGCAGGTGGACGTGTGTGCGGAGGAGCTGCACAACAGTGTGGCGGCGCGTGTCGCCGTGCAGGGGGACGTGGGCGTAGTGGCTACCCTGCTGCTGCGTGAGCTGGCCTCCACCAACTGGTACGTGCCTCCGCACGGCACGTGGGTGCCGCAGTTGGCAGCGCGTGCGCAGGCCAACAGGGAGTACGTGGCGGTACGTAGATCATCTTCGTGTGTCTGTCTTCACGTGGGTTTCCATGGCGTGAGTTCAGGGGCGCAACAACTAAATTTCCAAAGGAGGGGGGGGGGGGGGGCAATATACCTTTTTATAAAGTCTCATCGATCCCCCCTATTGAAGCGGGGGGTCCGGGGGTCCTCCCCCGGGAAAATTTGTATTTCAAGGTGGAAAATGGTGCTATTTAAATAGTTTTATTATCTAAAAATTGATTTTGCCCCCACTTCAAGGTTTCAGAGGGGGGGGCAAATTCCCTTGCCCCCCTCCCTTTTGTTGCACCCCTGCGTGAGTTGTGCAAGTAGTGGCTGCTTGACTCAACTCAAAAGACAAATATGTTGTACTGGACAGTTATTTTCGTTCAACTCAATACTTTTTTTTAATGTGCTACTGGCTTAAAATCACACGGTAATACTTTGCAGAAAATTCACATAGGAGTTGTCTTTATTTACGTCTTTAAGGTTTCTTTAAGTTGCGGATTATTTCATGATTCACCTTTATCAAAAAACATACATCCTTGCTATTTTTGTTTCAGAACATTGTAATTTTTCTCAGTTTTGGAATGAATTCCTGCGGTATGTTTTAGATTATTAATACGGCAATCTAGACTTCAAAAGGAAATAATTATGTCTTGAATGTATGTTTTCCTATTTAATTGTCAATTGATAGTATTTTCTGCACAAATGCACGAAAGACACATCCGGATATAAACAGTATCTTGTGTCATTCTATCTTTGATTATCTTATCTAAATATGCTATAGTGTATTTCTCACATAGTTAAATGACACTTAAAAAATAACATTATATATAAATTATAGTATTGTCATTTTCGAATTACTGAAAACAATATTAACAAGAAAATATCATACGTAAATGTAAAAAATACAGAGTCGATGTTTCACTCTGTGGTTTACACTTTTTGTTTTGGTAATGAAATAGTTTATTGAGGGTTTTGTTACGTATCCAGAGACTGATATATAAAAAAAATTGTTTTGCTAAAATATCAGTTTTTCCATAGAAAAATAAATTATTGTAAATATTGTGAAAGTAGCATTTTTGAGTACTTTTAATTATTATAGATGGACCGAGACTTGAAAACTTAAGCCTAGTCCAGCGAGCAGCTTAATCTAGACTTGTTTTATATAAAGTAGAGTTAATTGTGCTTGACAGGATGGACCTAGGCTGTCTTTTTCATTTAACTGGACACATATTTTCATGGACGACAATCATTTAATTCACATGCAATTATTTTGAAAACATTTTACAGCATATTTATGTTCGTATTTATGTTCCTGCATTTTTCTTATATAAAGTCCAGTTAATTTAACGTAGTGACTCTGACATAAAACATACCTATAAAACTATAAAAATCACCATTCTGAATGTAGGTGATAGAGTTGCAACACAGCAAACAAGCTGAAAACACATTTTTTTGTACTACAATCTGCAGGGTGGCCTCCCGACCGTGAAAATCAGGATACATTGAATCAACCAGGTGCTGGGAAAACCGGGAAAAAAATCGTTTTTTTTTTTAACTTATGGGGGAATTATTATTTGTTTGTCTATCAAGTTGAAAAGAGCTTAGTTGAAAAACTGCTCATCGTGGGTAAACTGTGAGGCACTTATGCCATTTCTCAGCTGTGTATTCGGTTCTTTTTGAGGGCTGTTCACAGCTTAGTTGGAAAACTACACTCAGTGCCTACCATTTTTTAGCGCTGTTTATGTATGGGCGAACCTCAGCAGCAGATGTAAGGAATGTGACACGTGTTAAGATAACGTTCTGGAGTTGCGGCGAAACTTTTACTTTGATTTGCCACATCAACGATTGGAGACTCTGCTACAGAATAAAACCAACAAATTATTTTGAACGTGGAAGGAATTAGACTAGCGGATGGTGCCATAAGACAAGGGCTATTGTGCAGTGATATATGCAGGAGGTGTTCAAGCAGTTAAAATCACAAATCCCGTGCTATAGCACCGCAAATTGTCTATGCACGTTATGTGGATAGCATGGAGGAAAAAAGCAAAATTGACTAAATGCAAACAAAAAAATTCATCAAGAGAAAAAAAATGCTATGCTAAAGAGATCAAGGAGTAATAAGCAAAACAAAGTTTAACTACTCAGTGAAGTTAAAAATAAGGTAGAATAATATAAGATTACATAAAAGCATTGTCAAATGTCTAAATGTTGTAGTATGTAGTGTCGAACTTGTAATTCACTAGCAAAATATTTTCTTAAACGATATATATTGTGAGTGTGTGTATTATGTTGGTCCTGATGCACTGCCAGAGAGCCGCGTTGGCAGTCTTTCATAACGTCACTTCCGCTGGCCATCTTGGATTACATCATTTCCTGCGACCATATTGGATAATATCACTTCCGGCGGCCATATTGAATGACCTTGACCTTTAATCCTGGTGGCCATCTTAGATTCCGCCATTTTGAATTATTATTACAATGTTTTGTATCGAGCACTCAACTCCTGCGTGTTGCACTTTTTGATACTATTAAAATTTCGAGCGTCACACACCTTAACTTTTTTTGTTACGATCAAACCTCCAGCGTCTGCTGAGGCAGCCAACTTGTTTTGGTTTGGTGAAGACTGCCATCTTGATTTCATCTAATGGATGTCGCCATTATTGTTTCAGGCGTTGGTTCCTAAAGTATGCCAGTGTTGCTCTTCCTCAAGCATGTAAGGTCGTGCCACATCGGGCTTCTTCGGCCAGAGGGTGGGGGGTGGAGGCTAATAGACGCCGACTGCGACTACGCCCTCCCTGAGCCCGATGTGGCTTGCTCCACCTCAGACCCTTCTCCCCTCTGTTTCGAGCCTGCCGCTAGCGAGTGTGCGTGCGTGCGTGTGTAGTCCGCCCTGCAAGAGACACTCTTAGAGCCAGTGCCACTTACCACAATCGCCTGATTTCATTAATTGTCATTTTTACTTTACATCTTTATTCCAGCCCCTTAAGCACAGCAATGTTTGCAGGTAGCATGTAAGGACGGAGCAGCGCCATGCCTACCCTTACGTGGACAGTTTATTTTTGAACTTCAATGATTTATTATTATTAATACATGTGAGTGATTATAATGCTATAATTAGTTGTAATCCTTTATTAAGAACTTGGAGGGTTCTCTCATATAAAGTGGTAATGTCGAGGCTTCCGGTCGCCATGACACCCGGACCGCAGACCAAGCGCTCGCAGATGGACGCTTCGTCGCACCTCGGCGATATCTGATCAGCTAACAACCATCATGTTAATTATTGCTCAAATACCTTTCATTGTGTTCTCGAGGCCCGCTACTGGCGGCCAACTGTTTAATTAATTATTTAATATCTCAATCGACATTTTGAATTTGATGTCATTAAGTAACCACTAGACCAGGTCACGGCGGTGTCCTGGTCCGCCGTAAGCCCATTCTATTGCAGTTGGCATTTTTATTCAGTATTTTAAGAGGGAGAGAACTACGTGCAGCATTCTTGTGCAAACAAAATATCATCTTGACTTGAGCTGTAAATACTGTGTTGTGTGACCGCGTGTACCCGCCACGACCGTCCAGTGGTAAGGATAGCGGGCAGACAACTACAGGGGACTTCAAGCCTAGCGACCCCGAGAGGGCGCTGTAGCCGGGTCCACGTGCCCCAGTCACGTGTTGGCACAAGTGGTTACCATTAACATGATAGCTTTCATATCCGTGAATTACCCACTGCGACAAGAGTTTCCCAGTTTTCCAGTCGTCAAACATCTACTTGATATGTTTCGATTAGATCAACTTGGAAATAAAAATAATTAGCTATTTGTTCTTTAGTTGTTCATGCAGATAATCATGTACATGTAGATATTCCCATAATTAGTGTACATTCAGTTGATATCATTTATCCTCCAAGTATTATAACTTCTATAAATCTATTTTATTCTCCATCAAAGTTTTGAGGATTTTGATATAATAAGTTTGATTTATTGAATGTTTATTTGTGTCTGTGTCCATTGTTTGTTATGTCATTTTTCTTAGTATTTTAAAAATTTTTGTTCCTTGTATGTTTCGTGCACATGCTTGCAATCTCTTCAAGAAGTTTTGGTGTGCATGTGACAGTTGTCAAATTGTAAATAAAATAAAATGGAAAATAAATAAATATTTTATGATCAGTTTTCGTAAGAAGGTGTTTACAACATTCCAGATTAATTAAAGTCCTGCACGAATCCGCATCAATAAACCCTACTAAGCCTATCCCTCAAATGTCGGCTGCCACGCTCGGTAAGTTACACCTCTTTCCCTTGACTTGCGCTAGTCCACTCTTCCTGCCAGCGGCTTGATATGTCCATTTTGAGGCCTAAGCATCCATATCTACAGCCTCCGATAGGACTCTGACGACATCCTGAATTATGATGTCACCGTTGCAATTTCCGTTACGGCCGCCATCTTGAAAATCCGTATTATGTATAATGAAAAAATTTAAAATTCATAAAAAATTAAAACATTTTTAAAAATAAAATATTATTTAAAAGAACGTACATCATGGAGTCTTCGGTTCGAACTCGGCTAGAGCAAAAACAAGAAAAATGCCATCAGGTCCTTCCTCTACGGAAGCCAACGGCAGACTGACCTCCCACCACTAATGCCAAGGTATATATCGACAGCTAGTATGACGTCATGTCCACCATCCTTAAAATCTGTATTTGTTATGCTAGAAAATTGGGAAAAATATTAAAACACATAAAATTTTTTAATTAATCTAAATTTATATAAAAAAACAACATTGCACATATCGTTATGGTCGCCATCTTGGATACCAGAAATGTTGCACATTTCGTTACGCCCGCCATCTTGGACTGTATGACATAATTGTTGCTCGTTTCGTTACGGACACATGTTGGCTTCTAGATTGTTGCAATTTCTGTTACGACCGTCATTTTTAAAATCTGTATTTATTATGCTAGAAACTTGGAAAAAAATAAAAACTCATTAAAAAATTAACAAATCAAATATTAATATAATATAATTTAAACACGCACATACATCCTTGGTTCGAACCCAGTGAGGTAAAAAAAAATGATGATAGGTCCTTCCTCCACAGAAGCCACTGACTTACTGACCTCCCACCACGAATGCCAAGGCATATATATCGCCAGCTAGTATGACATCATGTCCGCCATGTGTGCTAAAGTGCGATACCATCATGTTAATAAATTTTTGGCCGCTAGAGTGCAACATTAATTTATTATTACTGAGATGCATGCCATCTTGAAATTTGAATGCCATCTTGGGAATTCGTAATTATTTAGCTATAATTTTGGGAAAAATTCCAAAATTCATTAAATAAATTTACAATTTATATACTGATTAAATTAATAAGTTTCTGTCTTTGATTCGATTCCTGGGTGTTGCAAACAATTTTATCTAAAAAATAATAATTTCAATAAATACGTTGGAAAGTCCTAAAAGCAGCATTTTGTCATTGCCAACCAGCCTCCAGTAAGCATTTATGACCGTCATCTTGAATATTCATAATAATTAACCTATAAACTCGGAAAAAAATCAAAAATTCATCAAAAAAAATCACTCATTAATGTAGTGATGGAATCGATGAGATCTTTTCCATGGTTCGATCCTTGGTCAATAAAAAAATGTAATAGAATAAAAAATACGAAAAAAGTGACAGGTTCGAAAATAAAATGCAGCAAGTTCTTTTACAAAATAAATTTTATTACATAATTTATATTCTTCTACAGGAACACTGACTAAAGTTAGCAATCTTATAAAAATTTAGTTCTGCATTGCTTGAACTGACTAATTCTTAGCTCCAATTGGTTTATTGAAGACAGAGACCAACTATATCCATTGCCTACATAGTCTTTTTATTCCCGACAGAGTTTCTCGACACTGTGTTTAACAGACTGCTTCACATTGTCAGAACTGTAAATTAGAGCAGCCGATGTCTTGAAAGCAACACTTCTTCACTTTATCATCGAACGGATACGGCTATACACAGTCCAACAACAATTTATATTTCAAAGGTCCGTATGTAGCTAAGCTGATTGATAATGCTCTGTATGATATTGTCAAGAAAAATACAAATATCTTTGGTATCCAACAGTCTTAAGCTCCAACTGTCTTTGGCTCCAACAGGATTGACTCCAAAGGTCAATGCTCCAATGCTCCAATTGCTCCAACAGCTCTAACTGCTCCAATGCTCCAACTGCTCTAATCGGTTTCAACTGCTCCGAGATCCAAGTGCTCCAATGTACAAACAGCTCCTAATGCTCCAACTGCTCTAATGGGCTTCAACTGCTCCAAAGTACCAACAGCTCCAATTGCTTAAACTGCTCCAATGTGCCAATTGCTTTAATGCTCCAATTTGCTCCAAAGTTCCAACAGCTGAAATTGCTCCAATCCACCAATTGCTACATCAGATCCAAGTGCTCCAACTGCTCCATCTATATTGAGCTCCAAATGATTCCAATTATGTACATTTTTTTTTATCGAACTTGGCCTGATTGCTGGTATGACTATTATTACTCTCCATTTTTGGCTGTCAATGGTGATGATTTTTACATCTTTAAGCTTGAAATTACATTACGAAAACTCGGCATTAGATAGAAATCAGACTTTGAGAAATGAAAAAAAAAAACATTTTTGAAATCCAAAATATTATTAATTTTTTTCAATTCAATACACCCATGCAAGTAATACAAGTCATTATTGTATGTAGCCAGCTTCTCTGAGTTTTTTGAGTATGAAGGATATTTCTTTGATGTGCGAATAGTTTCCTGCACAAAGCGAAGCATATACAAGTATTAACCTGTCAACCAATATGTTAGGATCTTCCCATGATGCATAATTAATGTCTTCTGCTGTCATCTTCCTGGCATTTTTATATTATTATTATGATCTCTGGAGTCTTCCATTTTATCACCAGCCTCTTGGTCACTTTCGTCAACGATCTAATGATCATCGCAATAACAAAGATATTCTTCACTCCTCCGTTAGATTGAAGCAAAGGTCTAAACAAATCCAGGGAAATCAGTTCCAGAGGCTTACTGGTAGAATGGGTTGCAGTTCACCATGTAACTACAACTATGTAACTGTGGTCTGTGCAAGTGAGAAGTGCAGTTTTAGGTCGCAGACTAGTTGCATTGGGAGCAGTTGAGCGCAAACTTTTGATGACTCGGGTTATGCGGGCTGGTCTTCCACGTATGCGACGGTCATCGGGAATTGTAATGTCGTGCAGCAATGTGTGACCATATTGAGAACATGGTTGAGGCTGATTTACAAGATTTTAGCATCACGGTTTGTGAGCATTTGAACCTGTTTATAAAAACGAACTGTAAGTCTAATTTTATCAGTTTTATATTTCTCGCGCAACACTCTTGTCCTTGCATCCCGAGGACATCAGTGCAACAGGTTTTATCACGAGCATTGTTTTGCGAGTGCAAATTTTAGCAGATATTAACTAGGCTGTATGGAATTTATGAGGCGAAGAGGGCCATTCAGCTGAGAATGTCTAGGCATGTTACGAGCAAGGTTGGTACTAATTTGAATGAAGTTAAGGAACTGAACTTAGCTGCCAGTTTAATTATTGTGTAGTTGATCAGCGAAGAAAGTTTGTGAATGCGCAACAGCAGCAGCTTTCAGATGTGGATTTTCTTTGCGCCACATGATCTTTAGGATGGATTACCTGCAGCATTCAATTAATAAACTTTAATTAACATTTTGTTTGGCATCATTTATGGTGTTTCTGGCTAGCCAATTTTGTCTTAGTTCAATTTTATATGAATTCAGGCTTGGAGCTGCCTTATTTTACCTTGTGTTATATATATTATTTATATTTTTGTAATATGTATTTTTAAATTACCTTTAAATAGCATGGCCAGTAAATTTTGATGTCAAATGCAATTTAACATTCGTGGTGAACAGCCAATTTGGAAAATGTTTTGCAGGTTTTACAGCTTTGTATTTGCATTTATTTTTAATAAATTGCCATATACTTATGAAAATTATAGATATTGATGTTTGATTGGTATTCTTGGCACGGGTAACTATACCCTGCATCTATGCAGTTTTCCTGTTAAGAATTCTTGTACTCTGCAAGATTGGTTTAGTATTTTAAGACGTGTGAGACAGTGGCTTAATGGGAGTTGCATTATTGTGGGGATTTTTCATTGGTTGTTGTGTGCAACTCCAGTCAGAGCGTAATGATTTGTGCGGCTCTGTTGATTAAATGGTATTTGAGCAACAGGGAGGGGGAGGGGGGGCACAATTATAGTTAAGTTACATCAGTAACGTGTTCCTGCTCATGTAGCTTCTTTCTGGGGTAAACGCTATGACCCTCATGAGTTAATGTGTCTTGTTTGGCAAAATATGTGTTTATAATCAGTCAGCAGGGTTGCACTTGGTATGTTTAGTTTCTATTGTGCAGTAGGTTCTTTGCAGTTTTGACTTGTTTCAGCAGAAGATGGCTCAGGACACAACTCCGCCCTTGAACTATCACACTGTTTTCCACCACGTGCAGCAAATCATTCCTAAAGGTATTGTGCATTGCAATTTTGTTTCTTTAACTCTATCTAGCTCATGATTAGCTGTAGATTGATGTTAGTACCTTGAGCACAATTACTGTGCAGATGCATCTGCATCCAGTTTAAAGAGTAAAAATGAGACAGGAACAAAAAGGGGATTGTCTGTAAAGTCGGTTTACAGACGATAATTTTACGTGATAACGTCATAAGAAAACATTGATGAAAAATTGCATACTTTTTAATTTTCAAATATTATTTACAGTTTTTGCAAATTTAATTTAAATAATTTGTTTAAATATAATCACGAACAATTAGTTAAAAAGCCCGCCTTAACCTGTTTGATATTATAGAAGGTTTCTCGCACGGTGGTTGGCCGGTTCTTGCACGCTCGGCTCAGGCGCAACGTGACAATGAGTCATGCCTTTTTCGTGCGTGCAGCCGGCGTTCATCGATTTATAAGACGTGATCAGGTCAGAAACCCACAGGCTGCCGCGTATCTGCAGTTGAACTGGAGGGCGCTGGAGGGCGCTGGTGCAGGGATGTGAGGTGGCGCCATGGAGCAGCTGGTTGCCCTCAGTGGAGCTGCTCTATGGGGCCGCCAGTGGCGACGAGAGAGCCCCCGCCTGACGGGCCGGCTCGAAGGTCTGCACGGAGGCCTTGGAGGCCTCTAGGGCCAGGTGGAGCAGGAGTGAGGAGTCAGGCAGTGCAGCTGTTCCTCGGCCCAAGTGAGAACCGAGAGGGGAGGAGGGGAGATGAAGGATTGTGGGAGGGGAACAGGGGAAGCCAGCGTGCGCCAAACATTTTCAAAATGTTATATCGTTTGAATGGTTGTGTAGGAATTTACCAATTTAAAATTGTAGCTAACTCAACCTAACCATCCTACTACCAACAACCAACCCTTACTGCAGCATACCGTTCTTAACGTAGTTTAGCGTAACAAAACCAATCATTCACACGGTTTCGAAGGTTTTTTTAAATGTAGTTAATCTAGCCTAACTAACCGCTTACAACAATGCCACGGTATTATTAATATTGCTGACGTAACCTAACCTACCGTGCGCACAATTTCTCAGTATTTTGTAATGTACCTAACCTAACCACTTGTTTGAATGGTAGACTGTGTCACAACACCCTCTTAGAGAATGACTGGAAAACATGTTAGGATGCAAAAATAAAATTGTTTTAAATTTTCATTTTATTTAAAAAAAGGCATCCTTCAGACTAACCCAAATTCCACTAGATACAATTTAGAAATGTCAAAGATATGCAATTTACATAAACAAAAAACAAAAATTAATGGTAAAAATCTTTTTTGCTGGTCAATTATCAAAACTCGTGCTTCTAAAGAAATGCATTGTTTTTTATAATAACCTATGAAATAGATCTTAAAAGGTACATTGCTCAATGTATTAACTCATTTTTTACATGGCGAGTTTCCCCAATAATTGTTCCGTATCATGTCTCTAAGTTTATCTCTTGACCCTGAAGGCATGATCTTCTATATATTTATCCTATGGTACATAATTCTTGCTGTTTTAAATTAGTACCTATGTCTAAAGATCCTGTACACAACACAAACTCAAATATCAAAAAGCAAACAAATTATGTCAGGTCTTGTGGAAATGTTTTCATTTGTGTTCAACTTACAATCATAATTCATTGTTGTATCACAAGTTTATGTTAAGGCTAGGATATGTCGATGTACTAAAAAAAAGCATCATGTACCACATAATCAGTGTATCCGGGATCAAGATATTTGGATCAAGGGATTAACTTGAATAATTATATGATACCGAATTTTTACTCTTTTTTCCTATATAACTTTTTTTTATATTTGTTAATGTAATTATAGCATTTAGGTAGATATTTTAGAACTTTATGACAAGTGTTAACGATCTTATTTATGTGAATTTTATTTTAAGAAGGCAACAAGTGTTGCATCAAAACAGTTCATCTTGCTACATGATAAATTGTTGTAAATACTTCAAATTGAGTAATTTATCTTCCATGCCCAATTATAATCCCATTGGGTAATATCTTTAATTATATTTTAATTTTCGGTATTTTCCCGCAATTAACGACATATTCTTTATGTTCCATTTACTTGTCTTTGAATGCAATGCAATACTTTCCCTCAAATTGCACAGTGAAAATTTTTTGCTTTCTGCCTTTCATGTCTCGTTTACTACGTAAAAATCTGGTCTTTATTTGGTAAAACTCATTTAAGACTTTCTCACATAATAGAATTTCCCATCAAACATGATAAAATGTTCAAGCTTGCCATTTTCTAATTAAGATGAATGATGTACGTTATTATTTCTGACGTTTAAGTGGCCCGAAAACATTGTATTTAATACAAAATATATTTATTTTTATATTTTTAAGTTGAAATCCATGAGTCTTTAGGAAATCACTGTTTACTTATTTAATAACAGGAATACGAAGCTGTGCGATGTGAAAATTTTCCTTCAGACACATTTTCAGTTACTTGTTCCGTTGCACAGTGGAGCGCTCGTTAGGTTGATGCAGTTCAGAGTGCGGGCACGTAGTGAGTACCTACCGATATCAATAGCGCGCGGACTCTGTATCTTGCCGCTTTCGTGGTCAGTGTTTACTACGACGGTAATGTTAGTTCTGTTTCACATTTCAGTCATGGTTTTTGTTGTCATTTTGTGTTAAATTAATACAAAATATTTTTGTTTAGTAATATTTATTTACTAGTTATAGAGGGTTGACTGAAATTGAGAATAAATGCAAAAGTAGAGTTTTTGTTTTATGTGTAAATTCTCATTCAAAAACTTTAACACCTAAATATTTTTGTACATGCTTATTTAACCGAATACCATAAATAAGATAAATTAATTTAATCCAAAATAAATTTTTAACTTTTTGTGGTTTTTTTATGTTATGTAATTTGGGCATGGTTTGAGTATGGATGGTATATTAGTTGGCTTTATTGTAAAGTGTAAGTATATATTAAAGAAAGAATCCATACATTAAATGTACTTATGTATAAGAGGAGTTTAAGAGTTTTTCCTCGGTTTACACTTTCCTGCAATACTTACACTGATACAAGCAAAGCATTTGTTTGACCAGTTGTGTGGCTTTCTCCAAAATGTGTTTAATAAAAATGAGAAGCAAACCAAATGGTTAATTTGTTTTCTTCATGAATCTCAGTTATTATTAGATATCTAATAAGTCAAAGCAATATACATACCATTCAAAATTATAAACATTGTGTTAACTTTCATGTAGGCCAACGATGTTTTCACTCACGCAGGTGTGCCCCAGAGAGTGCATGTCGTGTTTCAGACAGCATCATCGTCAGCGAGGGGGCCAACACCATGGACATAGGGCGCTCGATGCTGCTCAACGAGCTGCCTCGCCACCGCTTGGATGCAGGTGCAGTTCCTGTCTCCTGTCTCCTGTCTCCTGTCTCCTGACTTCTCGCTACTCTTGCATTCTTGTTTATTCAGTTCTCCTGTAGGTACCGTTTCTTAAAGGTTATTATGCAAATCGATAGGCCTGAGAAAAAAATTCAAATTTTCAAATATGAACAGATTTTTTATTTTTATTAAATTTTACTTCAAATGATAACTCTTCAAAATAGTGAATATTCTTTTGCTTATGACTATTTGACATAGAATACCTTGTGTGTTTGTCGTATACCAATGTTCGCTGTTGAATTTGAATTTATCATTTGTGTAATATAAAAAATTTTTTTTATGTTTTATTGAGACTTCATCATTAAAAAAAAACAATAAGCTACGTTTCAAACATGTAACAAGTATACCAAGTTTTTTCACAACTTTTTGCTAAACAGTAAAAGAAAAGTCGTGTAAATATTAAAAACACTGCATAATTTTGACATTTCGAACTTTAAAAAACAATATATGTGTTGTAACACGTACCATTAGTGGGAAAAAATAAATGTCAACAGTCCGGGAATTCAACACCACTAAACATAGGCTCCATTGCGATGGCCATTAAAAAAAGTGAACGCCATAGTTTCCATGGCACATGAATCAACAGTCACAATCGATCTAACACCATGTGACACAATAGCAGCTTACTTGCTGCATGTGTTTATGACAAAACTGATGTGACTTGCCCGCCAAAACCTGCGGAACGTGACGATGAGTCATTCTTTTTCGTGCGTGCAGCCGGCGTTCATCGATTTATAAGACGTTATCACGTCAGAAAAGAAAATGACGTGTGTAGCCGTGAGGCAACTGATTACTCTGGAGGGGCAGGTAGTCAACTGTCACACACCGTCGAGTGCGCTAACAGCCTGCTAGCCTGCATGAGGAGGGGTGCTAATCCCCTGGGCATCAGGGCTAACGGGACTCCAGCCCCAGGGGTGTACACACACACCGACAGGACAGCTCCTTTGTTTCACCTGCCATCTCTCCTACTCCTTGCGAGTTGGAAGTGTTGGGATAAATTTGAACTGACGTCAGAAACAGTTGGTAACTCTCGTATAGGAGAAGAGAACGGCATATTTTTTTTTACTTTTTTTTTTTACACGGCACTAAAGCAGACATCTTGAAAACTAAAGATGCAAATAACGATTTGTCGGAAGGTAAAACTGCTTAAGCTGTGCCTAATTTGACAATTGATAAGATTTTGAATAATTTGTTATGTGTTTTTATGTAGGATTGCCAATACGAATATATTCCACATAACATAATTAAATAAATACATGTTAACAAAAATACTTTGTTGGGGAATACGGGGGGGGGGGGGGGGGAATTTTCTTCAACAATCTTCAAAAATTACTAGTGAGGGCTTGCTTTGACAGTAACAACAGCATTTATTACCAATAAATTAAATAAGGCTCATTATGTATAATGAATAAATGAAAGAATGTGAGCGCTGACAATATTTGCTCAGCTCCTCTAAGATGTTTCCAGACTTAAGCTGCGAACAGACAATATAAAACTATGTATATAGAAATGGTAATACAAGAAACCAGTGACATCAAACTTTAGTAAAAGCAGCCCTCAATCTAGGCGGAACACATCATTGAAGAGGATAAGCCACTTATAACCAATCAGCACACTTGTTTCAATTACAGTAGAACCCCGATTTAACGAAGTGCTATGGTTACCGAAAATGTTTACTCTAAATCGATGTTTCGTTAAATCCGATTTACCCTTTTTTCAATGACCCCCGCACTCATAATCGCGTCCCTACGTTTCCATATCGTAGATAGAGTCGACGCAGATATCTTGTGCTGCCATGCTATCTCAGACTTTGTCAACTTTCCATCTTAAACGATTTTTATCTCTCTCGTACGGCCCCCGGTTCGTACGTACACCTCAGTCGTACGTACAGATTTTCAGAAACCATGAAAAATTAGGCAAAAAAATATATGAAAAGTGTAAGAAATATGTTAAAGTTTATTAAAATACAGTCGCAACCTGCAGCGTTTATAACAAATACGAACTACATACACATTGCGTCACAATAAAAAAATTTAAAAAAAATGGCCGCAAATTGGTGGGAATTTACCGTCCATAGCACGCCGTACGCGGAGAAAGGTAATTAATTGTACTCGTACTCAGTCAGCTGTTGTTACGGCACGGCGTAGCCGCCGGCTGGCTCTCTCTGTTCGCTGAGCTGCGCATGCGCAGTATAACTCACTCAACGCTCCACCCTGACTCGTGACCTTCCATCAGCAGCCAGCCAATAGACACGAGCTTAGCGGAAAAAAAATAAAAGCTCCAACGCCCATGTCCCAGTTTTGTCCAGTTCTAATACCAGTAACATAAACAAATCGTCAAAAAAACGTAACAAAGCTGATGTCCAAAAACAGTAAATAAAGCCATGTACAGTAGAATCCCGCCGATGCACGCGGCAGTGTCTAGCTAAGCTCGGCGTGTCCACTATCGCACGAATAGCCGTCTCAGCTGTCAAGTTATCTTACCCGCCCGCACGCACGAAAAGCCGCTGTGGTAGCTTCTGCGAGTGCGTAAGAAACTCGTGCTGCCTGGCTGGCGGTAGCGGTGGCTTGACGTCATGTGACGTGACCCTTACCTCTCCCATCCCCTGCTAATTCTTCAAGGCTCATCCCTCCCAGAGCTACAAACCATGTAACCCCCCCCCCTCCCCTCGCGCCCCCATCCTTTTATCAACTAACATTTCAACACATTCCCTCCCTTATTTCAACCTTCTGCGTGAGAAACTGTCACCATCCTCCTCCCCTCCCACACCGCGTGCGACAAAAGCCAGGTTGTATAGTCCATTCTTGGTAAAATAAATATTTTTATGGGCTTATACGACTGTCCTTCGCCGTTAATAAATACTTTATAAGTTTAAGTTATTATGATACAATTTGTTTATTAGTCACACAGCAGTTTCTGCTGAAAAATCACTAATACCTCGAATTTTATTGAATAGAAAAATATAGCAGGGCCGTAAATATATTAATTTTAATGCATAGTTACTTTTCCATCTGCATTCCGTGTTTTTTTTCTTCCTTTTTTTTTTTTACGCTGCGAAGGGACGTGGGAAAGATAATTGCTTGAGCTGTCAAAATAAACATCGCTGACGGCAAGGGCGGGAGCACATCCTGTTGGTCTGTCGCTGTGATTATCTACTCCAAAAACATCGAAGTCGGAACAGCACTTATAAAAAATGTATTCCAAAAACTAAACACCGCGCACAAAGCTCTTACTGAAAATAATGATAGTGGTGTATTGGTGTGACGTGGTCACAGTTGAAAAAACCTGGAGGATGGGAAAAGGAATATTTGGAAACGTGTGATTATTGGCTAGCACTGTTACTATGCGGGCGTGATTGGAAGATAACGTGGTGAGTCAAGCCAGGGATAAGGAAGGGGGAGGGGGATGCGGACAAAGAAACCCTTCATGACGTCATGTGTCGCGGACAGTCTATCTGTCCAGGCGCGCTCAATGGCACGCACCTACGCAATTCAGTTACAGCGCCTGGAGTTTGAACAATTTTTTTTTATTTTTTCGTGATTGGACAGATGATGCAAAGGCACATTTTAATATATAGTACCTCCATTCTATTACTGACACCACAGAGTGTATTTTTTAATAAGTTTCCGTTACAATTTACTTTCATTTTTTGGAAATCTATATTATTATTTTAATAAATTGGTGTTTTTTGATGGTTCCTGAAAACCTTGACGTTAAATCGCTGTTTTCGTTAAATCCATGTTCGCGAAATCGGGGTTCTACTGTATGTTTCCTTTAAAATTATCGAGGTTATTTTTACCACAAAACTAACTTACTATATGCATGTTCTACATTCAGGCATAAAAAACCACCACTAAATATTTACTCTACACCTACCCATATTAAGAAAGGATTACACAACGATCATAAATTTGCTTGAGTTGCAAACAACAAATAAACAATGAAAACAAAGGGAAATGTCAAAGTATCCGAGTACTTTACGAACTGTAATGTAAGTCCACTTGGAAGTGAATTCTGTCCTGTTCTGAGGACGTTAAGTAAGTTACTCCACTCACCTCGTCAGTACCTGCAGCTCGGCTGGTCGTCCGCTGCACGATGTGCGGTCTCTGACACCAGGATTCTGTAGTCTTCCATCTCAGGTTCCGCGTGCTGGTTTTGGTCACCACCACCCGCTGATCCGGAAACGTCCACTCCGTCTTGAATCAGCTGCCCCGCCGTGAAGTCAGCTGCGGCGGTGGTACGGACCTTTCAGCTGCTCGTCTCGACGATCCTCTTGAGCTAGACCTGGGGTCACTCCAACCACTCGTCCGCGGCCACTCTCTGGTCAGCCCTGGGTGTCCTCGTTGTTTGTCAAGAACACCTGGCGCCACCCCCACGCCACTTACTCTGGATATCAACTAGCTGCAATAAACACCAATACTGCCGCTTCTCCTCACCAAAACCACTCGCTCGTACTTCTCACGGTTCACCACGTGACGAAGTTTGTTTTAAGTGTGGGAGCGTAGAACCTTTTTCACTGCACTTACCAGAGTCCCTCCTGGCATGGCTGCCTCGAGCATCCTTATGGCGTAGGCAGGTTGGGATGTGACGGTAGCTATCCTATGTTGTCTAGACAAGGAATTGGCACTGACGGGCCCCCTTATACATGCAAAATGAGCCACTGATATATTCGATTAATACTTTTGGTTCACCGTTCAGCGACCCGGCTCTCTTCTGGGCTGTTCGCCGATGGTCTCGGCCGCGAATCACTGCCATTGGAGTCGGATCCCGGGACCGGGTCCCAGCATGTGCCTCGAGGTAGACGGGAGTCACGTGGTGTGGATGACCCTGATCACAGGTCACTGAACCATGTCCCTTCCAGTCTGTTCGATGAGCGATGGGTCACAGGTCTTGGGTCTTCGTTCATGGTTCTCTGTTCTCGGGACACGGGTCACTTTCAATAAATGATATTGCCTACAATTATACAAAAAAATTACAGTGTGACAAGACACTGGTAACAACTTTATTCAAAATATCGTGAGATGTAAATATACAATAATTTTTGTAAAATGATACATAATATTTTCATTGTCCTAAAAATCACAATACACTGAACATTGCAAACAACACAGAAGTAGGTTATTGGGCCGAAACAATTAGCAGACAACTTGAGTAGGTGTATTTAGTTCATATGGGGACACCGGCTCATGGCTGGGGAGCCGGGGAGCCGGGGAGCCACGGCGACCATCTTGGATTACGTCACTCTGGTGGCCATCTTGGATTGAGTCACTTCCGGCGGCCATATTAGATTAGGTCAATTCAGGTGGCCATCTTGGATTACATCACTTCCGGTGTCCATCTTGGATTTGACCTTGACCTTTGGCAATGGTGGCCTCAGTAGATTCCGCCATTTTGTTTTCTAGAGAATTCCGCCATTTTGTTTTCTAGAACATTCCACTGAATTATGATGTCACGTCCACCATCTTGAAAATCCTCAAATATTAACTTAGAAAATCGAAAAAAAAATTAACAATTAAAAAAATATTAATAAAATCTTATTTTAAAAAATTGATGACTTCGTCATCGAGCTACTCACTCCTGTGCATTGCACTTTTCGTTACAATGACATCATCATCGAGCTCCCTACTCCTACCCATTGCAAATTTGGTTACTTCGACATCTTAAAAATAAATTTATTATCAAAATAAAAAAATGTATAGCATTATAGTCTGCTGGAGGCGACCATCTTGTTTAATGGAAACCGCCATCTTGAATTAATGTGATGGATGTCGTCATCGGATGTAAATTTCTTAAGTATGTTAGTGTATGTAAGGTTGAGTTTATATTTCTTACCAGGGTTGTTATGACCCTAATAAACCAAAAAATTCACAAATTATGATAAAATAAATCACAAAATTCACAAAATCCACAGTAATTTTGTTGCTGTGACCACCATTTATGCTATGAGCCTTATAGAACAAAAAATCCGCAAAATCCACAGACATTTTGTTCAAGACAACAATTTTTTAAAGACATAATCATTTATGATGTTTAAATGTATAGTCTGAGATATATGTTATCATATATCAAAATAATCGTCTCATCGTGTCGGATACATAGTAATGATAATGTTTTTTAAAAATAGTTGGTTAATTTAATTTATTTACTAAATACTACACCGTTCAGGACCAGAAAATAATCAGAGTCCTCACACGTAAGTAATATTTTTATTGATGTATCTTCTAAGCAGTAACATGTTTGCATACTCAAGTTCAAAAACCTGCATGGAAGCAAAAAATTTTATGTTTGTGTATATATGTTCATTTCTCTATTAAATGTAGGAACATGTTCACGTATTAATGTTTAAAAAGTTGCATTGAAGCAGATATTTTAAATGTTTGTGTAAAAATCCGCCCCCCTAAAATTTTTTATGAAAGAAAAAAAAGCATCGTGCACGAGAATATTATGATAGAAACAAAAATGCCGATTCACATTTGTACAGTACTAGATGTGCCCCCCTCTTCATGAGAGAGGCCACATCCGACACATAACATTTTACGTTTCAACTTAATGTCTGATCGCTATAGTGTATATGATGCAGTTACAACACTCACCTCAGCCATTACTGCCGCTACGACATGCATTTCATATCAAATAAAAATAGTTTAATTTAAAAGTCGTGACAAGAAGTCGAAGTAAATATAATATTTTAAAATATATATTTAAATCTATTTAATAAAGAAACACACATATTCACACTATCTTCTCCCCCCACCAAAGCAATATCATTCAGAGGGGCGTTACCGACCCCCTTCACAACAGCCCGCTCCTGCATTATTTCCATACTAGCCATCAATTACTCTGTCCACACAACTATACAAGCATCACACAGCTCCAAAGTCGATAGTTCAGGAATAAGTGCCTAATATTCCCCCACACAGCAGCAATATACTCCCCAGTCAGAGTGGAGGTGTTCACAGGTACGTCTGTGATGTCTTCCCTGGACTCTTCATCTTCGTCCATCGTAAGAGCTTCTTCCTGGCCGCTAGCTTCCTGACAGCTCGCATAGAACTCCTCGTCAACAATCTTCTCATAGCTGGCACGACATATCTTACTAGCTCTGTTGATAACTACGAATGATACATCCTAAGGGTGCAATGGTTCAACTGTCCCCACACCTCTACCCTTTCTATTGCAGTCCTGTTCGTGCGTGCCAAGCACACACGTCACTGACGCACGGCCTTTGACGTCAGCAGACCTCCCCCCTCCCCCCTCACACTGAACCATCCACACCCCAAATAGCTGCGTCTTTTAGACCTGTCGCCACGCGTCCCCAGCCTCCTAATACCATTTCAAGCACCTTCAACGAGCATCCCGGCCTCTGGTAACTAATAACAAGTTTCAAACAGTACATGAATAAATACATTTTTATTTATTTTAGACTTGCATTTATTGATATAAATATTTACAACATTACAAAACATTAAAATTTATATGACATCAGTACATTTTATCCAACTGATTTTCACATTTATTGAATCCTAGCCACTTCACAAACAAGGGATCATCTCTCTAATGTATCAATTTTTATACTTATCGCTTGGGTATTTGGTAGGCTGAATTTCTTCCCCATAGAATCCGCCATGTATAGCCGAACTTCGCAAATCTTCCAAGTAGTAACATCTAGGATGGTAATTACGTTTCTTTAAAACACTGAATATTTCTGTCCACCATTTATAAATACATACAAAATCTTTAATTTCATATATAAATTTTATTACATCTAATTTATTTGCATTGCAATAAACAATTTACAGGAGTGAGTTATTTTTTACATTAAAAGGCACCATTTCAATTTTTCTGTGTTTTCTGTAACATATAAATCCCTTTTGCTGCGAACTCCCTTCACATGGCTTCCTTTAGAGTTGGATTAAATCATTCATCCACCCATTCTTTTATCTCTGTGAACATAGTTTAATTATTTATTCCGAACAAGGCTACAAGACTTCTTGGCTACAAAACTACAAGCTACAAGGTTCCAATCAGCTTCGAGTCTACAATACTACCAGGCTACAAGGATACATCAAACACATAGAAAAAATTTTTTGTATAAAAATACCAACTCAGCAAATTTAAAGCTTACTGTAGAGCCGAAACATCCCTGAATATGTATTTTATGCTTCCTACAAGACCAAGGGGGGTTTTGAACCATTAAATATTCAACCCTGGCTACAGACTTGACAACAAACATTCAATGAAACGGACACACATTTGAATAAAACGTTCAACTCAGTAGGATACGATCTCTAGGATACTGTAGTACGTACCCGTCACAATTGCTGGAAAGACGTTATGACTCTCCATTTTTTTAGTCATTTATTACGGATTTTACATATTTAAGTTAGAAGTTGTACTACGAGAACCTAACCTTAGCTAGAAATTAGTTTACACTAAATAAAACAAACATTTTTATCCAAAATAAAATTTTGTTTTTCACTTTTATACACATGCAGACAAAACAAGTTATTTTTGTATGTAGCAAGCATTTTTTATTTCACGAAGTATAGACCATATTTGTTTGGTATTGTATAAATTTTCTTCATTTTTGCGAGGTTTTTACAAGTTATCATGCTTCAGAACCTCAGTAGGTAACTGCTCCCTGATGATGGCGACTGCAGTGTCGACCGAAACGTCGGTGAATTATTCGCCAAGGACACGGCTACAACCCAGAAGCCAAGCTACTTCAACTCCTGAAGCAATTTTCACTGACACAGTTCACAGTTCGTACTAGATAATCTTCCTCAGGAAATTTAACAGTGCTCCTTCCAAGTTTCCGCTGCTGTGCTGGTAGTCTTTCATCCTTATGACAACCAGGTCACAATCATGTCCCATCATGTGGGCCAGTCCTGAAGTCGAGACAGGTATTCTACTGAGCATCACTGCCAGAAATACTGCACCAGCCATTGTAACAAATGCCATATGGACAAATGGTTGAATTTCTGTGATGCAGTCTCACATCTGGGTGTGGCTACAAGACTATCTCCATTTAAAAAGTTTTGGAGTCATCACCATGAGATCACTGAGGCCACTGGAAATGCTGTAAGTGGACGTGAGTTAAGGCATGCTTCAACCAATGTCAGCACTGTGTACATTTATTCAAATGTAAGGGCCCTGCCACTAACTACTTGACGTGATTGGTATTTCATACTCTGAATGCCAGCCTTCCATAGTCCTTGATGGGGTACTGCTGGTGGCTTAAAGTTCCAGGAAATACCTTGCTTTGCTTGATGTCTGCTTTCAGTCACTCTTCATTGGTGCAAACATCGCTTTCAATTCCCAAATGGCACCAACAAATGAGGTACCACAATCACTATATATTTCACTGAGCTTAACACAACGTGACACAAACCACTAGAGTGCTGCAATGAAAGCAGGTGTTGATGGGTCTCTTACAATTCTAAATGAACCACTTTTGTTGCAAAACTTACAAACAGAGCTACATAGCATTAAGTGGATATTGCTTCTCCCCTTACAGTTGTGAAAAATGAGTTATCCTGCATAATTCACTCCATACTGCAGGAAAGAATGAGCAAGGTTTACCATGGCTGCTGAAAAATTAACCATCAGTGGTTTTTGCTGACACTACTTATTGGCAATGAAATGTCACACATTTCCATAATATACACAGAATGGTACTCTTGGCTCTAAGTATCCAAAATCTCTGCTGAATAATCACCTGTACCAACTAAGGACCAGTGCGAAGATATGTTATGTGGTCTGCAATATAATGAGCTTGTTGTGCTTAGGTAGTAAGGCTGGATGTTTTTGTTGTTCTGGGATGTGGGCCACTGCCCACCCTGAATACCACATCATTTTACAAAAAAGAGCAGAGAGTAGTGATATGGCTCTTTACTGGCACTGGCTTGTCTTTCTTTAGACAGTGGATTTATAAGAAAAATTTTCATGTTGTACTATTCTCACCCAGTGGAACAGTGCCTTATTTAGCTCCTTTGCAGCCAAAGACGGGATTTGTTCCATTCCTCTTCTGAGATCCTTCAGTTGTTACAAAATCGTAGATGGTAATAAGGGTTTTCAACCTCATTATGTGGAAGCAAGGAGTCCTGAAGCCATGCAAGACTTGGCCACCACAAACGATAATTGACAATTCGTGATGCGCAGTCTGTTGGGTTGTCTTTACCATCCACATGATACCACAGATGAATCAACAAGACCATGGGTTAATGATACTCTGTTGGCCGCAAATGTTTTCCATTGCTTCTGTGGTGATCCTAGCCAACACAATAGTTGAGTCTGCATGATCTCTAATGCGTTTCACGGCTACCAGGAACTGTGCTAATAACACTCTGCCACTCAGTTCCAGTGGTACAACACCTGCTTCACTAAAGCTACCCTTGTTTTTCCAGTAACCATATGCACTAGTTTGATACCATCTTCATAGTGTGAGCATAAATACACCACAGCACATAGGCAGCATCAGACATCACGGAAACAAATGAGCTCAACTTACACAGGCTCAAGAACACTCCACTGACTCAGGTTCATAAAGCATGTTACATCTTTCAATTTTAATTCTTTTCAGCAACAAAGCTGCGTTCTATTATGTTTCCACTTGTCGCAAACCTCACTTTGAAGAGGATCATCCCAATTTAAGTGTAGTTCTCACAGCGATCGAAGTAACAGCTTTGCTCGAATTGTCACAAGTGACGTTCCTGCTTTTTAACTAAATAGCCAAAGTTTAAAACATAAAATATGTACACATTTGTGTTGCTACACATAGCTCAAAGACCAATATATCATCAGTATTACTGTATGATGCTGCAGTTGAGAAAATATTGCATTCAAAATATTTCAATACTCTGTTCATAAAATTTATTTCTTTTGTTAAAATCTACGACATTCCAATTGATGATTGCTTTCATAAATGGCATCAATCAACACCAAACACATAAAAACATTATTTGTTACAAACTTGGTATTGTAACTACAATTGGCACAGTAGTGGGTTGTTTGACCAGTTCTTGTACAGTGTCCTCATAGAGGGGAACAACATGGTGCGAAGTGACAGCAGGCCATTTAGGCACTCATATCGCAGGCACGTTCCGCATGATAAGGGTTAGGTTGCGGTTTGACCAGTTCCTGCAGTTTCCTCAGAGAGGGGAGCCACACAGTGCGAGGTTCCAGAAGGCCATTATGCTCTCTTGTCGCACGTAGGCTTGGCATTATGAGGGTTGGGTGGAGGTTCACGAGTTCCTGCAGTGTTTTTAGATTTAAAGAGGAAAACAACACCTGGTGAGATGCCAGCAAACCATTTAGACCCTCATGTCGCAGGCACTCTTGGCATAATGGTCAGGGTGGAGGTTGACAGTTGCCCGCACAGTGCCCTCGTAGAGGTACCATCAGGCTGTTTGGCTCTCGTGTCGCAGGCACGTTCGGCACGATGGGGGTCGGCCTGGGGTTCGCGATAGCGGCAGCGCTGTGGTGCCGCGACCACGCGCCGGACAAGAAGGTGGTCTGTGTGGAGGGCGACTCTGCCTTCGGCTTCTCCGGCATGGAGCTGGAGACCATGTTCAGGTGAGCTGTGCCCCTCTTCCCGTCATGTCATTCTTCTCCGGCATGGAGCTGGAGACCATGTTCAGGTGAGCTGTGCCCCTCTTCCCGTCATGTCATTCTTCTCCGGCATGGAGCTGGAGACCATGTTCAGGTGAGCTGTGCCCCTCTTCCCGTCATGTCATTCTTCTCCGGCATGGAGCTGGAGACCATGTTCAGGTGAGCTGTGCCCTCTTCCCGTCATGTCATTCTACTCCGGACCAATATTCATCTGCAAAAGTTTGCCTGGTAACTTGTAGAGCGATGTTTTTGTTTGTTTTATCCAGGGTTGGGAAAAAAAAAGTTTTTTTTTTTTCATTAGTTATTTTGGTTCTCAGCATGTTCAAGTGAAAGCCATACAACATTCCACTTTCTGCCACTTATTTTGAACCAGAAAAGTTATAACATCAAATAACTGAAGTCCAGAAAATCTGCATATCTGATTGGGACATAACCACAGAAAGGGTATTTCCTTAAATATGTTACTTACCATGCAGTTTACACCAAGTAAAAGAAGTTTACGAAAATAAAATTTTCCAACACTACAGATATTACTGTATTCACCCTGAAAAAATCATTCATAAATTCTTGCTAGTTTCTGAGAAATCTCAGTTTTTAATTCACATTTCAGTATCTGTGCATTCCTGCTGCCACTACAATATTGTTAAACCACGCGGGTTTGTGTGTTTATTTAGGGGAATTATAGTCAACAATATTGTTTTATAATAAAAGTAGTTAATATAATGGTGTATTGCAGTTGTAGGTAAATATTTTTTTTCCCAGTTTTTTGGTCGTTTTTCCAAATATCATTGAAGTAAGAAAGTTTTTTTTTTTTTATATTTCATTTAAAGTAGTTTTTTGAATCACGTAATAATACAAACGATTCATAGTTTTGGTTAGTGACATAAAAAATACTTAAAAATATTGTGAATGGTAGGTTGGGTTGGTATAGCTACATTAAAAATGTATGTGTAAGGTTGGGTAGGTCAGGATAGCTACATCTTAAACTCACAGTTCATGAGCAACCATAAGAAATATTTATAGTATTTTTATAGTTGCTAGCCTTTCCTAATTGACCATTCACAGTATTTAAGTTCTTCAGAACCGACACGTGTAAACAATTAATGGAAGCAGCAATGCATATATACTGAAATGTGAGCTAAAAACTGGGATTGCTCAAAAACTAGTAGGAATTTATTAACGCTGTTTAAGGGATGAATACAGAAATTTCTTTGGTCTTGGAAAATGGTATTTTTTAAAAGCTTTTATTTAACTTGCAATGTATGTATGTAAGTATGTTTGTTCGGGTGGAATCTTTGAACTCAATTTTGAAGTAGATATCTTCAACTGATTGAGCTGAAATTTTGTATGTACATATTTAGTTTGGATGACAATGCACGATATGGTGTGTGACATCATTTTAAATCCAATATGGCAGACCATCCAAGATGGCAGAATAATTATTTTTAATGCATTTCTACAATATGGATATCAAATCAAAGGGCTTGTTGAGAGTAACTTGAAAAATAATTTGGCTTCATTCTAAATCCAAAATGGCGGACTATCCAAGATGGCGGAGTAGTTATTTTTAATGCACTTCTACAATATGGGTATCAAATGAAAAGAATGGTTGAGAGCAACTCGAAAAATAATTTGGCGTCATTCTAAATCCAATATGGCGGACCATCCAAGATGTCGGAGTAGTTATTTTTAATGCACTTCTACAATATGGGTATCAAATGAAAGGGCTTATTGAGAGTAAATTGAAAAGTGTGCTCCAAGCTGAAATAATTTTGACTTGTGTAATTTGGCGAGATGGGCGTCATCAGCATTGGCCTACAACCTGTCTAGGAGAAGGACAACTCCAAAATCAAACTCGGATCTGTGTTTCGTCAGGCACAAGTAAGCTCCAAGCTGAAATAAGTGGCGCATTCTCCCAAACACCCAAGTCAAGGTGAGGCTGTGCCGAGAACTAAGTAGCATCGGGGTGTAATATGATGTCGTGAACGTACCACCTCAGGGCACCTGGGCGAACCCTGTGGTATATTAGCTCTTACCGTTCTAAACGGAGCTCTGGGAGGGTCGACGAATCTTTCTTCGGTACTCGTGGGAAGAAAATGGGAAAAACAGAAACATCAACACAAAGGAAGAGAAGAATGGAAAAAAAGAAATTAAAACGGCAGGAAAAGCTTGCTCACGAAGGCGATGACGTAAAACGCCAAAGACTTAACAGAAGACGTGATCAAGACAATAGCGTAACACCTACTCAACTACAGTTAACGCTTGATAAAGTTAAACAACGCATGCAACGGTTAAGAGCAGGGGAATCACAGGAGGAACACGATTCACAAATTTAACCTGCAAACGACCTTGCAACAATGATGCGTTGAATGAGATGAACAGACTGAGAAACCTTGCCAGCGATATCTAAAAAATAAAAAATAAATTAAACACAAAAAAATATTAAAAAAAGCTTTTATTTAAATGCTCTAAAAAGAAGAAAATAAATTTTTCCTTAAAAATTTTAACTATCAATTTATAACGTCATTATATACAATTTATATGATCATAAAAGCTTGTCGCGAGGTTTAATTACCTATCAGCATTTAATTAAATTGAAATTGAAAATACAATAAAATTAGCAGATCAATTTACATAATAAAATTGGTACTAGTTTTTTACAAATCGTGCGACAAGCTTTTATGATCATATAAATTTTATATAATGAGGTTATAAGTTGATAGTTAAATTTTTTAAGGAAAAATGTATTTTCTTCTTTTTAAAGCGTTTAAATAAAAGATTTTTTTTAAAACTTTTTTACTTTTAATTTATCTAATTTTATTTTTACTCTGCGAAAAACCTGCAATGTAAGATATTTACTGAGTTTTCTGTAAAGGACGAGGATTCTCCATAGAATATGTTTCACCCAAAAAGGGAATTACAGTACAATCAGGGATTTCCCACAAAAAAAAAGGATATTTTTTAAAATAGTAAATTTATTATTTCCTCTTTTTTTTACACTTTTGACTATGATTTGATAATTAATTTAATGTTAGAAGATTATTTAGCTGGATATAATCTATAACTTATTTAAGATAATTTAAATGCTAAGTTCTTTATTAGTTTATAATTATTTGTTCTTGAATCACAAGTAACATTAATGAGCAAACTATTGTAGTTATCAGAGTGGAATTAGACCTTTCATTACATTTTATTAAGATAATCTGATTAAAAACACATTATTTAAAAAAATAAAATTAAAACACTTGATTTAAACCATTGTGGTTTAAACCAGCCAACCCTGGTTTAAACCCGACACTCATATACAGAGTACATGGTTGAAAACGTGCTGGGCAACAGAAAGATGGCTTGTTGCAGGTACAAGCTTCCGGTCGTCATCATCATCGTGAACAACAACGGCATCTACAGCGGCTTTGACCAGGACACCTTCAGCAGCATCCAGGAGGCAGGCGAGCTCACTCGAGTGTAAGCACGCACCTACATATCACATTCACTTGAATACTGCACCGGGAACTGAAGACCAGCTGTAATTGAAAATATCTCAAATAAGATGACTTCTATACTTAAACCTACACAGCTAGGAGCTGGTGTGTCAGCCTTCCAAAAAAAAAAAAAAAAAAAAAAAAGATGTCGTCCATTACACAATGAACACACGATACATCGTATGTTTATACTGTTTATAAGTTTTCGACGTGATAACGTCTTATAAATCGATGAACCCCGGCTTTCACGCACGAAAAAGCATGACTCATTGGCAAGTTCCACCTGAGCCGAACGTGCAAGAACCGGCCAACCACCGTGCGAGAAAATCTTCTATAATATCAAACAGGTTAAGGCGGGCTTTTCAAAAGCAAGAATTTAAAAAAAAATTGATTTATTTGTCAAATTTTTGTCATTTCAAATCAAACAATTTATTGACATTGATTTGATTTCGGTTTATTTCTGTAACTAATTGTTCGTGATTATATTTGAACAAATTATTTAAATTGAATTTGCAAAAAAAAAAAAAAAAAAAAACTGTAAATAATATTTGAAAATTAAAAAGTATGCGATTTTTCATCAATGTTTTCTCATGACGTTATCACGTAAAATTATCGTCCGTAAACCGACATTACAGACAAGCCCCCCTTTTTTTCTTACTTTATTTCAGGTGCACAATGTTTACCATATTTTTGTGCATGTTAAGATTGTTATGCGGGTAATGGAGAAGCAGAGTCTACGGCTATGGCTTGCTTGAATGCAGGAAGAGCGTGGCGGCGGAGCGGCGGGGAGACGCGAGTGCGGAGTGTGTGGTTGCAGGACGCCCCCGCAGGCGCTGAGCGTGGGCGCCCGCTACGAGCACATGATGGGACTGGCGGGGGCCGAGGGCCACATCTGCACCTCGGTGGACCAGCTGCAGGGGGCCCTGCACCGCAGCCTGCAGGTAGTCCCTCAACCTTCGTCCACTTCCCCGCCTGACACATGATGATATGCAGCATTCCCACAACTTTAACTTCACAAAACCTTTGTGTATGGTTATTATATTTTTACACTGAAAAAGCGCTAAATCAACACCAAAAATTTTCTTTTTCTATCATCAATCTTAATATTCATCACTTCCCCGAATGCATCCTGAGCATCGTGACCACTTGTTTTGTACAATAATTTGTGTTTGGGTTTGTTGATGCTCGGCACGTCAAGCAGTGCTCTATAACACCTGGGTTGCCCAATAGGTTTCAGCCCATTTACGGTAACGGCATCCTGTGCCGCAAGTTCAGGCATTTCTGTCGGCACAGTGATTATTTCAACTTTTTGAACTTTGATAAGTGTGTAGAGGCCATTACTTAATTTTTTTTTACTGCTGTATCTTAAGGGGATGCTATAATTTAAACTTTAGACTGTGGGTTTGACCACAGGGACCTGCCAAGCTTTGTTCTTCCCAAGCTGTGTAAGCAGCGCGATTCCTGTTCCTACCGTCTCCCCGCGGGTCCCGGAGTGTAGTTCTTGCCATCAAACTGCGCGTCCCGGAGTGTAGTTCCTCCCGTCTCCCTGCGCGTGCAGAGTGTAGTTCATCCCGTCTCCCTGCGCGTCCCGGAGTGTAGTTCCTGCCATCTCCCTGCGCGTCCCGGAGTGTAGTTACTCCCTTCTCCCTGCGCGCCCCGGAGTGTAGTTCATCCCGTCTCCCTGCGCGTCCCGGAGTGTAGTTCCTGCCATCTCCCTGCGCGTCCCGGAGTGTAGTTACTCCCTTCTCCCTGCGCGCCCCGGAGTGTAGTTCCTGCCATCTCCCTGCGCGTCCCGGAGTGTAGTTACTCCCTTCTCCCTGCGCGTCCCGGAGTGTAGTTCCTGCCATCTCCCTGTGCGTCCCGGAGTGTAGTTACTCCCTTCTCCCTGCGCGCCCCGGAGTGTAGTTCCTGCCATCTCCCTGCGCGTCCCGGAGTGTAGTTACTCCCTTCTCCCTGCACGCCCCGGAGTGTAGTTCCTGCCATCTCCCTGCGCGCCCCGGAGTGTAGTTCCTGCCATCTCCCTGCGCGTCCCGGAGTGTAGTTACTCCCTTCTCCCTGCGCGTCCCGGAGTGTAGTTCCTGCCATCTCCCTGTGCGTCCCGGAGTGTAGTTACTCCCTTCTCCCTGCGCGCCCCGGAGTGTAGTTCCTGCCATCTCCCTGCGCGTCCCGGAGTGTAGTTACTCCCTTCTCCCTGCACGCCCCGGAGTGTAGTTCCTGCCATCTCCCTGCGCGTCCCGGAGTGTAGTTCCTGCCATCTCCCTGCGCGTCCCGGAGTGTAGTTACTCCCTTCTCCCTGCGCGCCCCGGAGTGTAGTTCCTGCCATCTCCCTGCGCGTCCCGGAGTGTAGTTACTCCCTTCTCCCTGCGCGCCCCGGAGTGTAGTTCCTGCCATCTCCCTGCGCGTCCCGGAGTGTAGTTCCTGCCATCTCCCTGCGCGTCCCGGAGTGTAGTTACTCCCTTCTCCCTGCGCGCCCCTGAGTGTAGTTCCTGCCATCTCCCTGCGCGTCCCGGAGTGTAGTTACTCCCTTCTCCCTGCGCGCCCCGGAGTGTAGTTCTTGCCATCTCCCTGCGCGTCCCGGAGTGTAGTTACTCCCTTCTCCCTGCGCGCCCCGGAGTGTAGTTCCTGCCATCTCCCTGCGCGTCCCTGAGTGTAGTTACTCCCTTCTCCCTGCGCGCCCCGGAGTGTAGTTCCTGCCATCTCCCTGCGCGTCCCGGAGTGTAGTTCCTCCCGTCTCCCTGCGCGTGCAGAGTGTAGTTCATCCCGTCTCCCTGCGCGTCCCGGAGTGTAGTTCCTGCCATCTCCCTGCGCGTCCCGGAGTGTAGTTACTCCCTTCTCCCTGCGCGCCCCGGAGTGTAGTTACTGCCATCTCCCTGCGCGTCCCGGAGTGTAGTTACTCCCTTCTCCCTGCGCGCCCCGGAGTGTAGTTCCTGCCATCTCCCTGCGCGTCCCGGAGTGTAGTTCCTCCCGTCTCCCTGCGCGTGCAGAGTGTAGTTCATCCCGTCTCCCTGCGCGTCCCGGAGTGTAGTTCCTGCCATCTCCCTGCGCGTCCCGGAGTGTAGTTACTCCCTTCTCCCTGCGCGCCCCGGAGTGTAGTTACTGCCATCTCCCTGCGCGTCCCGGAGTGTAGTTCCTCCCGTCTCCCTGCGCGTGCAGAGTGTAGTTCATCCCGTCTCCCTGCGCGTCCCGGAGTGTAGTTCCTGCCATCTCCCTGCGCGTCCCGGAGTGTAGTTACTCCCTTCTCCCTGCGCGCCCCGGAGTGTAGTTCCTGCCATCTCCCTGCGCGTCCCGGAGTGTAGTTCCTCCCGTCTCCCTGCGCGTGCAGAGTGTAGTTCATCCCGTCTCCCTGCGCGTCCCGGAGTGTAGTTCCTGCCATCTCCCTGCGCATCCCGGAGTGTAGTTCCTCCCGTCTTGCTGCGCGTCCCGGAGTGTAGTTCCTGCCATCTCCCTGCGCGTCCCTGAGTGTAGTTCCTCCCGTCTCCATGCGCGTCCTTTTGAATATTCGGTGGGCAGCATCTGGTCAGTACGGACCACACGTGCGATTAGCGAGAGTTCATCGCAGTTGTACTTCAAAGACTTGACACTACGTCATGTAGTCTCCAACACCAAGGCTTAGATGCCTTAGTTTTCTTATTTTTAAATTTGTCTGCCCGTGCTAGTTTTTTTTATCTAAATTATTTCTTCACCTTTCTCGTCACTGCTACCGCGAACTTCCGCGCCGGGAGTTGCCTACTCTACTCCTGGAGCCAGCTAACGTGACTTCACCCCGCTATTTTGGGTAAGTGGTCTTCATACCTCCCCCCCCCCCCCCCCCCCCTCTTTTTGGCCTTTCCCTGGACATAGATTTGCCCAACCTTAGCCGCCTGTTAACCAGTCTAAGCAATTTGGGACTTCGGTTACAGGCGGGGTGCAAGATTAGCTTCAAGAATTGGACACAAAATTAGAATATTTGTCTTTCCTTTGAGCTTGCGAGCTCACGTAAAACCAAGGTCAAGTTTAAGAGGTATGGTTGTTTTACTTTTATATGTATTTTGTTGCCCCGGGGTTCTATCCTGTTTGTAATTTATATATTTTAATACATGTGTACCTAAAAGATGAAGATAAAAGAAAAGAAAAAGCTAAGTAAATTATTTTAGTAAAAGGGCAGTTATATAAATCAAACCAGCATTTTTTTTTACATTATTATTCATCCTCGATCCACATAGCCTCTGTGCCGGAAATTAGGCATTTCGTCACTTTTTTGATTTTTCTATAAGTTTAAAAAATTTTTTGGAAATTTGATTTTTCTAATTTTATCTGGTTGATAAGGGGGTGATTTACTCTTTGTTAGGCCGGTGTACGCCACGTGTTTAAAATTTGTGCCAGTGGACCGAAGCCCCCTTTCTCAGGGGGCCTATCTGATATTTTGCTGTCTAATGTAGACATGGACAGCCCGGTTGAAATTTCTCTCGCCTGCAGTCACGTCCCGAGTTTGTAATTTTATTTCTCTTCATGACCAAAATTGCATAGAGCAGCTTGTGGACTGAAAGCTGCTACTTCTTACAGGCTTGCTGAGAATAGCAAGTCTCGTCAAGAATGGGTCTCCAGTGGACCTGCGTTCCCACCTTAGTGGCTATTTCTGCCCCCCCTTCCTCTCTCTCCACCTCACCTTAGTTCTGAGAAATCAAGCCAGGAGCAGTGACCTGACGGGAACTTAGCCAAGACGATGGCCTAATTCAAGGACCTTCTCCCTGGTCTTACAGACACGTCCACGACATCTAGCGGAGGAAAAAGTAACCGCGGGCCTGGTCGCCAGCGTGCAGAGCTCACCCTCATGACACCTGGTGGCAAGTCAGCTCACCGCCTCAGTTAGTTCCCCTTTACGCCGCTAGAGAGCAGCGTCGCTGCGCCATAAGGCACTATGCTTTCTTCTCGCGGCCTGTAGAAGTCGATTGTTCGTTGCTTTTGTTTAGGTCCGGTAGAGAGCGCGCATGTCGTGTTCTTGTCACGCCCGCCTCGGACTCCTTCAGAAATTTTCGGCTTAGAACCGAACCTTCCCCCCTCCTCCCTAGGGCTTTAGCGCCTGTTTTAATTAGAAGTCTTGTCCGCCATCATCGGCACTTAGTTCTCTGAGCTGGGCTGCTGACCACGTGTTCTCGGCGTCCTCTGCGCTAAGAGGCTTTTCGCGAGAACGGCGATTTCGGTTGCATAAAAGATGTAGTCAGTTGCTTAAGGGATGTGATCCCATTTGTACAGTAGCCAGGCAGACGTAGTTTTTAGAAAAAGTCATGTGTTGTTAATTTTTTAATTTTTTTTATTCTTTAAAAATTTGTTTTCCTAACTCACATCCGCGATTTCTCGGTGCGCGTCATCCTGATGTCGGCGCGAGACACCTCGGAGGCCCTGTTTCCACACCCTGTTTGGTGAGTAATCCGTTTTTTCCCCCTCCCCATATTTCCGTTTGTTGGCCTTTCGCGCCGAATGTGTATGACTGTCTGGAAGCAGGTCTAATTCGTTTTGAATTTGACTTGTGTTTCAGACAGGGTCCAAGTTTCTGGGGAGAGACATTGCTCCCCGCATGATCTTCGGGACCTCCAGCTGATTTCCCCCTTTAGAAGAGTTTTCCTCTCGGTCCGACGTCATCCTGGGAAGACCCGGGTGATATGAGCTATATATATTTTCCGCTTGCATAGAAGGAACTAAATTCATTAAAAAGATACCAGCGAGCAGTGCTTTAAGAACGTAATCCTCAAGAACGTGTAAAATCAAGGAAACTAATATATATGTAATCGTTGGGAGAGTTGAATTTTGGTGCTATACTTGAGAATTTTGTTAATGTAATCATTTGTTTGTTAAGGTGTAATGGGTGTTGTTTTAAATAATGTAGGGGCGCCCCCTTAACTTTGTTAATAACTAAGATCTTTATTATCATGTCAAAATAATGCTAAAACAGGGCCTCTTAATAATAAGCCAGGAAAACCTATAGACCAAATTATTTATATAGTGTATTTATTTATCATATACCTTCTTCTACATAACGATCCACGAACTCCCAAGTTACTAGTGTGCAGGGAGTGTAAATTTTGTCTTGTTCACCGCCTCGTGTCCCCTCTGGTAATTGATTTTAATTTCCTTAATATTTTGCCCAGCAGTTTCCAAGGTGTTTTTAATTAGTTAGTCTACAGCTGTGTTCAGTGACAAAGGCTTATGATGTTCTTATCAAAGAAGATATTTATCATCCTGCATTAAACATCAACATCAAGATTGAGTCCTTCAAAAACAGTTCCAACATTACATCAACGTTTAGAAACTATAAAAAAGGTGATTTCCTCGGTCTTTTCAATTCCATTAAAAATCATGACTGGTCAGATTTTTATAATTCTATGGATGTAAATGAACTTGTTGACCAACTAACCAATTGCGTTGTTGAAAATATGAATATCTTTATTCCAATGGCAAACAAAAAATCATCTAAATTTCCAATTTGGTTTACCAGTGAGTTAATTCAAGCATTAAAGTCAAAGAAGCATTTCCATAAGCTTTATAAAAGAAACAACAACACGTATTACTATTCACTTTTCTCTTATTATCGTTGTAAACAGTCAACCGTTTACAGGTTGATTTCATTATCTCATGTTTATTGTAAATTAATTATTATATTTAAATATGTATTTGTATTATAAGTTGTACCAGCAATCACACTAATATGGATAGCTAAGGCCAGCCAGTATGTTTAGTCTTTGGAAATCGCAGCAGTTTAATAATTTATTGTCTTCATTTAATTATTCTTTGGACGCCTATTGCTTTTTCTGCAAGCTTTACATGAGTTAAACACAGGTTTAATTACCGTACATTGGATTTTACTACAACTGCTGAGTATTTCTTCCTGCTAGTTGCGAGCTCGCTGGTTGCTACAACAATTCCTGGGAAGTTGAGGTTGAAAAAGGAGGAATAGAGAGGGATTCTAGGACGCCAGGTTCGAGAGAAGACGTTCCCCTTGCGAAGTGTTGCCAAAAACCTGGTGCCCGCAAAGGAAACAAGAAGATCGAGTCCGCTACGATAGTTAGATACTACAGTATAAACGGAGTATTCAGATAGGAGAATTCTGAGTTCATCTACCTCAGAATACAGGGTATACGCCTTCACACGACATACGAGGCGTTTCGCGAGTGCTTCCAGCATCGCGACTTCTACATCTGATTCCTGCCATCTCGTGGTGAGAACTTTCCTTGTACCACGTTTTTTCAGGACCATTTTGATGTCGCCGATCCAGTCAATGAGTCGTAGCCTACGGCAGTCGTAGTGGATTAGAACTCTATTGCAGCGTCCCTTTCTACAAGTTCCTGCGACCATACACCGATCTACCCAGCAGTCCTGAATGGCCGAAGAACCTGCCCTACCACAACTTGAGCTAGTCGGTACCGGTAGTTGCAAACCTTGATAATTCAGTAATGACGGTGTGGTATCGAAACTGGACCCAAATCTATTCATGTCTGGCTATCTGTATTTGGTAGGTTATTTAAAAGCTGGTCCAACTTTAGGATAATCTATTCAGATCAATAATTTTCAGTTTAAGGGTTGTACATATCTATGTGTTGAAATTATATCAATTATAGTATTGCAATACAATTAATACCATTTGATATTGTTTTAATTATTAAACGTTATCAGTTTTGTTATTAATCGTACACGAGTACAGCCAACCACCATACTTTGCCAGCCATTTAACATACATTATCTTTAACATACACTACACCGTACTATCATCTGTAATTACTCAAAGTTAAGTAACTGTGACGTGTTAACTGTGTCAAACGCAGTTGTAATAGTCATAGACAGAGACACACGTTCGCGCCACATCGTAAATTAGTAAAATATTTAATAAAAAGAGACAAAATTCAATGGACTCGAAATACCAACAATTATATTAAAACTAACCCTAAAAAATTTTGGCGATATGTCAAACTAATGAAAGATGGTTTTTATGAACAGCATTCTCTAAAAATTAATGGAACTATCACGAATGATCCAGCTGAACTAGCCAATGGATACGCTAAATATTTTTCCAGTGTCTACGAACCTTCTACATGTATCCAACAACCTGTGACAAACAATATACATTTAGTATCTATTCCTGTGCCCACAATCTCAGAATGTTTAGTATTATGGGGCATAAAATCGTTGAAATCATCCAAATCTACTGGTCCTGATGGCATACCTAATTTCATTATAAAAGGCTGCTCTGAATTATTAGTCCCTCTTTTGCTGCATATTTTTAATTTTTATTTACAATCCTCTGTTTTCCCGGAGAAATGGAAAACTGCTAAGGTGATACCTATCCACAAAAAAGGCTCTAAACAGAATGTTAACAATTATAGGCCTATTTCTCTACTCAATGGTTTTTCTAAAATATTTGAAAAAATAATTTTTAGATTTTTAAATTTCCAGCTTAAGAACAGTTTATCGAACAGTCAGCATGGTTTTAGGAAAGGTTTATCGACCACCACTAACTTGCTTACTTTTTTAAATCCTATACACAGAGTGGTTACCAACAGAGGGCAAGTGGATGCCTGTTATTTTGATTTAGCCAAGGCCTTTGACACTGTGAACCATTCTATACTTCTTAAAAAATTATTTAACTTTGGTTTAACTCAAAATTTTACAAACTGGTTTTCTAATTACTTAACTAATAGAAGTTTTTATGTTACAATTAATAACCACAATTCTTCCCTGTTTAGTATCTCTTCTGGTGTCCCTCAAGGAGGTACATTATCGCCTCTTCTTTTTAATTTATATATAAACGACCTACCTCAAATTCTCAACCATTCTACAGGAGTACTTTTTGCCGATGATCTAAAAATATTTAGGAATATAATAACACAGAATGACTGTATATTATTACAAAATGACATTTCCCAAGTAAACAATTGGTGTAAATTTAATCTGGTTACACTAAATAAACACAAAACATTTGTTATATCCTTTACAAGGAAATATCAACCACTTAATTTTGATTATATTTTAGAAAACTCTGTAATCACGAAATGTTCAACAATTAAGGATCTTGGTGTTATTTTAGATTCTAAATTGTTTTTCCATAATCATGTAAACTATTTATACATGTCTTCCCGCAAAACCCTTGCTATGATCAAATTTATTACTTTTTATGCTACCAATTCAGACTCAATTCTCTCCCTGTATTTTGCCTTAATAAGGTCCAAATTAGAATATTGTTCAGTAATCTGGAATGACATCAAGTCGGCCGATGCAAATAAACTAGAAAGTATACAAACAAAATTAATTAATTTAATAAACTTAAAAAACCTTCCTTCACCTGCTTTAACTCCTCTTGGTGCACATAGAGTATATTTAGATTCTCTGTTTGTTGAAAATTGTTTTAACGCTAAAATTAACTGTACTTATCTCCTGGAAACCACTGGGTTAAAAATACCACAGTTTAATTCTCGTTTATACCAAACATATTGTACTCTACATAACTTTAATGACATAATATACCGATTAGTTAGGAATCACAATGTAACCAGTACAACTGTTTACAGTTATATATTATTATTTTTATTATGATTGTAATATTAATTGTATATTCCATGAGTGAATATTATGTATTTAATTGTTTTGATTGTAAAGAGGACAACCAAGGCATAACAAATATGACACATCTTATTACCATAGACGACACACTTTCAACTTCAGGGTCTTCTAAGAATTATTCCTTGGAAACTTTATTCATTTGGTCTTAGTTCAATTCTTTTACACTCCAACATCCACGTTTTTATTTCACTATGTTGCTTATTCTGTTTACTGATATCGATAGCTCCTTGGTTGCTAAGGACGACCAGTAAATAGATATTAGGAGTAAGAAGGGAGACGCCATCGCCATCTTGCGGAAAGAAGACGTTTCTCGGGCTGGGGCGAACCAAAGCCTTGGTTGCCGCCCGAGAAATAGAAGATTTCGCGTCATCCGCGATCGTGTCCTGCTTAGAATTCTCCTCTCTACGAGTTGAGAGAATTGTATCTGGATTAAATAAATCCTAGATAGGGAGTATCGGCGACTTCGAGTGCCAACTTCCGCGTCGGTCCCGTTTTCGTCTCGTAGTGGTTCCAGACATCTGAGGGCAGCGCCAGCTGAGATTCGACCACGAAGATTGGTGAGACCAATCCAGAATTAAACCAGACTTTCCAGGACGAGAGGGATGTCGAGTCTTCAGCTGATACCCGGCGACAGCAGCCCTTCTGTAGTTCGCTAATTACAGAATTACAGCATCCAGAGTTCCAGTGTAGCAGCAGACCACCTGGAGGTCCTGTGAAGAGAGCCTCAAGCCTCCGACAACGTATAGCTAGACCCGGCAGGATATTCAACGTGTTCTAGTGACGTCATTTGCATCTAATTTCCGACACCTAGATTTGACACCTTGGTTGTTTCTCAATTAATCTCATTTTAAACGTAACTTCACACCAATATTTAAGAACCATTAAAATCATATGTTTTTCAATTATTATTATTTCATTTATATGCAAATTTCCATTATTCACGTAACACCACTAAATTTCCTTTTTATAATTACTCTCCATACAGTAACCCAGGGCAGTGACGTGCTAGCTGGACTATCAGTCTGGGCAGACAATCCAGCAGTAGCGGTCCTGGTATTTACTGCAACGAGGGTAGGCGCCAAGAACCCCGTGAGAACACATCAATACAATAGCAAGATTTAACTTTCAGTGGCACCCATTGTCGTGGGGCCTGTAATAGCAAGGAGGTTTATTTCAGTGGCGAGCCAACTTAGGGGCTTCGACGAGGGTCGACACACACTGGACCGTCTACCAAATTGAAATTGTGTAGTTTGCTGTAGCATAGCATACTAGTACGTCGGAACCACAACAAGATGGCCGACGAAGGTATGTATTTCCTGAGGCACAAAAAGACCAGCTCCGACAAGGAGGAAACGTCAGGCGAGGGCCAGAAAGAAATTCTAGGCGTTGTGGAAAGCGAAAACAAAGAGGATACACCCACACTAAGCGTTGAGGCAGGTCAAGAAATTAGCTTTGCTCCCGAACCCGCGCGCATAGAGGAAAGTAACGCTTCCGAACCAGTTGTGCAGGCAGCTAAAGAAAACACGAATAATATTTCCATGGAGGATTTAATGCGAGCATTGAATGTGGTTACTATACAAATTCATACTGCGTTAGAATCACAGCGTATGGAAGTAACTGAACATATGTCTAACGAAATGGCTAGACAAATTAATACTGCGTTAGAATCCCAGCGTACCGAAGTGACCGAACATATGTCTAGCGAAATGGCTAAGCAGAGGTCCGAAGCGGCGGAACAGGCTAAAAATTTGTCTGAAGAGCTAGCGCGACAACACTTTGAATTGATAGACAAAGTAGAAGCTAAAATTGGTGACGTAACCAGACAGCTAGCTACACAAATTCGCGACACGCAGGAGGAAGTTCATAACATTCGCGAAACGGTAATGAACAGATTTGAGGAAATTGATGCGCAAGTAACCGAGTTACAACAACACGTAATCAACACGGAAACTACGTGCATAGAAGTAGCAAAACGTGCTGCAGAGGAACAGTTCAACCATTACGTTCAGCTTAGCGAAACACAATTCGCAAACGTAAATACCGTGCTACAACGACATGAAGCGAGTAGTGCAGACGACATTCGAACCGTGAATAGAAAATTGATCCAGCTCGAGAACTGCGTGCAGCATTTATCATTGTCTGGAGCGGCAGCGCATACACCGATAAACGTTGACACAACGAGCGCGTCTGCGGCAGAAACGATGACGTCAGCGCAGCGAGACCCGTCCGCGTTGTCACACCAGGCTACGCCTACTTACCGTTCACAAGACGTGATTACCAACACTACAACCGGACAACAAGTAATATTAGTGGATACAGCAGCCTTAAACCACCCTGCTAGGCATTGGTCAGAGGAAATGCCTGTATTTTCCTCAAAATCCACGGAAAATCCACGTAAATTTATAAAATTATTTGAAGAATACGCGGAGAGATTCAATCTTTCGGACACAGAAAAATTGCGATGTTTGAACAACTGTTTGAAAAGTACCGCATATTATTGGTGGGAAGTTCACCAAACTTCCATATCGTCATTTGGACAGTTTAAAGCAGCTTTCCTACAACAACACTGGAGCTTAAAAATTCAGGGGAATTTACGTGCTCAGTTACACGGAGAAAAGTATGATCCTAAGAAAAACAAAACACTCGAGGCTCATTTAAGCGACATGTTTGAGCGTACCCGCTATCTAGACGTTGTCATGAGCGACGATGAATTCGTGGCAATGATTCTAGGCCAACTTCCGATGCGCTACCAATTACATCTGACAGGTAGAAGCTTTGACGGGATAGCAGATTTCCGGGAACAGCTACTCGCATATGACAGGCTCGACCGTCAGAATAGAAATAGCCAACGAGAGGAAACGGAAAAATCACCGGTAAACAGACAACCACCGTTGTATCAGCCTTGGAATCAGCGGCGTAATGAAAATTATCCGGACAATAACCAACGTAAACAGCCACACGTTAACAGTCTAATTTGGGGCAAGAATAAGCCGGCCCATAGACGAAACACTTGGTATTCAGGCCGTAACAACAACGATGTTTACCATAGAGGTTCGAAGTCACGCGAGTTTGAACGCTCAAAACACAACCGCTCGTGGCGTAACAGCGAGGAACGCGGAGAATACAGACGCGGAGGAATTATTTATGATTCAACGCCTAGGCGAGAAGGCAGGTGCGAACAGTCTAGAACCCCGCCTACCTCACCGAGACGGCCACCCAGGTCACCGCGCTATAAGGACGACAGACATTCGCCCAAATATTCGAGTAAAAACTACGACAACTCGAAACATTATTACGAAAATCGAGGAGAAGCGAAGTCATCCGGTAGTCCGCGGAACCGACAGCCACACAAACCAAACTCCCCTAGCAAGTTATCGGTTAACCAACTGAGAAGTGAAGCCGCCGGTAATGAAGCTATTCAATTTTCACAGAATACATTCCAGAATCAACCTTCATCTTCATCACAGTACGCAGGGTATTTTGCGAGACAAGAATCCGTCAACCCTATCACCTACTATGCAAATCCACAAGGCATAGAACCGATACTGGCTAAATCTACGTCCAGTACCGTGACGTTTAGCGCCGGTAATAGCCAGGAAAATAGAAAGTTAAACTGGAAGAGGTCGGTGATGGTACGCCCCGAGCACCGATCGTGAATAGTAATAAGGGGTTAATCCTAGTCCAAGACAGTAAGAGTATGTGTACAATAGTAATGCATGAAAATGAGAGAGATTTCTTGTCAAACGAAGATGACATTGTTACTAAAATTCCAGAAGCATTTTGTCCGGAATTAAATTTATTTGTTTGCGGATTACTCGCACCTGTGTTATTGGATAGTGGTGCTGAGATAAGTTGCATTAGCGAAAGTTTAGTATCTGCAATTGAAGATACAGCTTTTAAATTACCTATATTACCCATTTCAAGTCTCAAGATATTAGGAGTCACATCTAGAGCAAGCCCAGTAGTGAATCGACAGGCAATGATTACTATAGAAGGATTGGGACACACTAAAACAGATAACCCATTGATTGTTAGAGGTCTAGCTAAACCAGTCATTCTAGGAACAGACTTCTTAACAAAGTACGGCATTATACTAGACTTTGGAGGATGGTTAGTAATTACTACTGACAGCTCAGTACCAAACACTACAACAAAATGGCAGGTATCTGATAAATTAGTCGGATTGCTACAGCAAGAGATAAGGCTACACCAGATATCTAATGTGAGTGAAGGAAAATCTTTAATGGCCACATCCGAAGATTTGTTGCAAGCCGTTTTAGAGGTAAAGACGATCGAGAATAATCAGAAGCAGGAGCTGTATAATTTATTGGAAAACCATAAAATTGTATTTTCAGATAAACCAGGTCGGAACAACTTGTATGAAGCTAAAATAGTTGTGAAAGCAGGAGAACCGTTCCACAAGAAATCGTATCCGATACCGGCGAAGTATTTTAGGGAAGCCGAAGAATATTTAAATTTAATGTTAGACTGGAAAGTAGTTCACAGAGAAGCTAGTCCATTCGCTAATCCGATGGTCTGCGTAAGAAAGAAGGATGGTAGTGTAAGGCTATGTTTGGACGCGCGAGAAATAAACAAAATAACTGTAAGAGATCGTGAAAGTCCGCAAAACACGAGCGATATACTGAGATTATACCAGGGAGTCAAGTACTTAACTACTCTTGATTTATCTGCAGGCTATTGGCAGATTCCGCTCAAACGAGAGTCACAGCAGTACACCGCATTTCTTTTCAGAAATCACCAATACATGTTCAAAGTCATGCCATTCGGACTTTGCAATGCGGTGGCGGAGTTCACTCGTTGTTTAGATGCGACATTGGGTCCGGAATGCAAGAGTTTTGCACGCGCATACGTGGACGACATATTGATAACTTCCAGTACGTTTGAAGAACACATGCAACATCTAAACATGGTAATATCGAAACTGAGAGCCGCAGGAATGACAATCAAGCTAAAGAAATCGCTATTTTGCAGGGAAGAGGTACCTTTCTTAGGTCACATACTCACACCTTCAGGTATTAGAACTGCACCTGATAAGCTAAATGCTATCGTGAATTTTCCTACACCGAGGAATGTAAAGCAGCTCAGAGCTTTTATCGGAGTGATAGGTTTCTACAGAAATTATTCGGATCAAGTTGCTAAGATCGCATTACCACTTTTTGCATTACTTAAGAAAAGTAAAGAATGGAATTGGACCGAAATTGAACAGCAAGCGTTTGAATCGTTAAAAGCCATATTTTTGAAAGAACATGTAATACACCATCCAATCCAAGGACAAACGTTTATTCTGTACACTGACGCATCAGCGTATGCATTGGGCGTGAAACTAGCGCAATATGATGAATTGGGCATAGAGAAAACAGTTGCTATGGCGAGTCGTACTATGAACGCAGCGGAAAGAAATTATACAGTAACCGAACGGGAAGCGTTGGCAATCGTCTGGTCTTTGCAGAAGTTTAGAGATTTACTCCTTGGCGATAAAATTAAATTAATGACAGATCATCAGGCACTGACGTGTCTAAAAACTGGCAAGACATTCGGTAGCAGATTAACGCGCTGGTGCTTACTGATCCAGGAGTATGACATTGAAATACACCACGTGAAAGGTCAAGACAATATAGCAGCTGACTATTTGAGCCGAGCTCCGGACATGTTAGGCGAGTCGTCAATTCAAAACAGAAATAGTAAGGAGTACCTGGTAGCGAAATTAATCACGCAAGCCATAGAGGAAAATCCTAATTTACAGGATATATTTCACAATCTTAAGGGAGCGCAAGAAACGGACGAGTTTTGCCAAGCTGTCAAAACTAAATTATTGGAATTACCACAAACTCACAAGATACATCTATTGTATAGTATATCAGAGGAAGGAATTCTCTTTAGGAATAACGCACCTAAAACACCAGTGGAAAAGTATTGGAAACCAGTGATACCAGCTAGCATGCAAAACACTATAGTTCGAGAAATACACGAATTGGTAGGTCACATTGGTTCTCCTAAGCTCTACGAAATGCTACGAAGACAAGTTTACTGGAATAATATGCCGAAGTGTATATTAAAAATAGTGTCTACTTGTGACCTATGTCAGAAATCCAAACACTCTAACGAAAGTATGGAAGGGACATTTCAGCCAATTTTACCTGAAAAGCCGCTACAGCTAGTCTCTATTGATCTGTATGGACCCCTACCCACATCCAAGGCAGGCGTAAAATACGTTGTAGTAATTATGGATATATTTTCCAAATATACTAAGCTTTTTGCTATTAAGCAAGCAAACGCTGAGACCGTGTTAAGGAAGATGAAATCATTCATTTCGCAAATAGGAAAAGTAGAGTGCGTTTTGTCAGACCGTGGAACGCAATTCACCAGCGCTAAGTGGCAGCGAGGTATGCAAAGTTTAGGGGTGATCCCTACTACTTCTTCTGTCCGTCATCCTCAAAGTAATCCTGTGGAGCGGCAGATGAGGAATCTAGGAAATATGCTTAGGGCGTATTGTCACAATGCACAACAAAGCTGGCGAGATTATATACCGTTGGTAGAATGCATCCTTAATCATACAGTACACAGTTCGACAGGATTAACACCCCATGAAATTATTACTGCGGAACGATTAGAGGCGTTACCGATTGCCATATTACCCGACCACGATAAGAACACGAAAGAACCGGAAACGATAAGCGAAGATATGAGGGAACAAATAGAGAAATTTGTTACAGCTCATCTACATCTAGCTGCAGAACGTCGAAGTAAGCTACAGAAGCCGAAACGAATAACGAAGTTAAATATAGGAGACCTAGTGCTTAAACGAACTAATCCTGTTAGTGACATGTGGAAACAGGTGACGAAGAAGTTGTTTTTATTATACGAAGGGCCATTTCAAGTTTGTGAACGAATAAATGAGAACTGTTACACTCTCAAGGAAACTGACAGTGACAAGGTCATCGGAAGATTTAATCTAACACAGCTAAGGCTTTATAAGCAACCTAAGTCTTAGATACGCTGATCTATAACGTATATTTAAGAAATGATGTTTGGTCAAGTCATCAGTGACATTCGACATGAAGTAGATTTATTGTTTGGCTATAATTAATGTTTATCCCAACAGTAAGGGAGCACTATGTCGCATCGCTAAAACAAGCACGCATGCTTGAGGCTAATTTAGTGTCCACTGTGTCGGAGTACCAGTGAGGACATTTCTGTGCGTAGAGCACTTATCGACGATTTGTTTTTGTCCACTGAGCATGTAGGCCAGTGCGGACATTTGTCGCGGATATGCGATTTTCGTCGTCGATGTTTGTCACACCTATAGGTGGTGTGAATTTTTATTAGCCAGTGCGTAAGATTTGAGCCATGCCACATAATTATTTTATCTTTGAAATTATTGAAGAATTTGATATCTACTGTATGTCTACGTCATGGAAGATTTGAAGATCATGAAGATAACTCGTTAAGATCCAGTAGCGTTCGTCGAGAGGCGTCATCTGAGAGAAGAGCCAGCTGTTAGTCAGGCGAAACACGTCACTGTCACATACGCAATCATTAATACCTGAGATTCTTTTGAGATATAGTTCACGTTACCGTTCGTCCTTCAACCAACTTACATATCTGAACACTGTTCTGTCACTATTGCACATACACATACACTACTTTGTTTCATTTCTCCTAGCTTCGACATTCATATTCTTTTCTATTTAGGAATTGTTCCTACCCTACACGCTAAGCTAAACAAAGAGCTAGTATTTCATTACTCTTGTTATGAACATATGAATCTGATGAGATTTCATTTAACAGAATTGGTCATTTGACACATGCTTCTTACAAAAGAAAAAGCTTGCCTTATGAGCTAATTTTGAGAATCATTACACTCAACCATTAGTATTGAGCTTGTAATAAAGACATTTCAATACTATTATAAACAATTTTGCATAAGCAGAGAACAACCATTTAGTCCAAGTATTTTTGTCAGACAAACTAAAGAAAGTGAACACTAGCGAGTGCATTTTCGTCGACAACGAGAAAGTGTTCAAGAACACGAGTGTGTATACGTGATAACTACGTAATGTTTTATTTGTGATTCATAACTTCATGCATTATCTGAACTGAAAACATTGTCAGATATTTTGTCAACGATCTCCGAATTCTTCAATAACATTTCTACGTACTTGTGTCTATTGTACATGTTTATTCTCAGCTACAATATTTTGGTAATCTTTATCTACAAAGGAAAACAAAAACACTAAGTCACTTTATTCAGGACTAGATACTGATGATATGTGATATTGTGTATATATAATATGAGAATTTGATTTGTTTTAAATAATTAATTGATGTTGATTGAAAAGATAACAACATGTTACCTATTAGTTTAAAACAAGGGATATGTTTAATTTTATTATCTTGAATATTATGTTAATAAGTATTACTTTTATGATATGCTGAATGTAACGTCATGAAACTTATCTCACACAGACTCTGATAGACTTTCAACGAACAGAAGTAAGAAATTTATGAATTGTTATTCAAGAAAAACATAGTCATGTTAACTCAATGTATATTTAGAAAGTTTATTTTGATTTTTCTGGAAGAAAAGATCACAACAAACATTGAAGCGGCTCTGTAACCAGTACAACTGTTTACAGTTATATATTATTATTTTTATTATGATTGTAATATTAATTGTATATTCCATGAGTGAATATTATGTATTTAATTGTTTTGATTGTAAAGAGGACAACCAAGGCATAACAAATATGACACATCTTATTACCATAGACGACACACTTTCAACTTCAGGGTCTTCTAAGAATTATTCCTTGGAAACTTTATTCATTTGGTCTTAGTTCAATTCTTTTACACTCCAACATCCACGTTTTTATTTCACTATGTTGCTTATTCTGTTTACTGATATCGATAGCTCCTTGGTTGCTAAGGACGACCAGTAAATAGATATTAGGAGTAAGAAGGGAGACGCCATCGCCATCTTGCGGAAAGAAGACGTTTCTCGGGCTGGGGCGAACCAAAGCCTTGGTTGCCGCCCGAGAAATAGAAGATTTCGCGTCATCCGCGATCGTGTCCTGCTTAGAATTCTCCTCTCTACGAGTTGAGAGAATTGTATCTGGATTAAATAAATCCTAGATAGGGAGTATCGGCGACTTCGAGTGCCAACTTCCGCGTCGGTCCCGTTTTCGTCTCGTAGTGGTTCCAGACATCTGAGGGCAGCGCCAGCTGAGATTCGACCACGAAGATTGGTGAGACCAATCCAGAATTAAACCAGACTTTCCAGGACGAGAGGGATGTCGAGTCTTCAGCTGATACCCGGCGACAGCAGCCCTTCTGTAGTTCGCTAATTACAGAATTACAGCATCCAGAGTTCCAGTGTAGCAGCAGACCACCTGGAGGTCCTGTGAAGAGAGCCTCAAGCCTCCGACAACGTATAGCTAGACCCGGCAGGATATTCAACGTGTTCTAGTGACGTCATTTGCATCTAATTTCCGACACCTAGATTTGACACCTTGGTTGTTTCTCAATTAATCTCATTTTAAACGTAACTTCACACCAATATTTAAGAACCATTAAAATCATATGTTTTTCAATTATTATTATTTCATTTATATGCAAATTTCCATTATTCACGTAACACCACTAAATTTCCTTTTTATAATTACTCTCCATACAGTAACCCAGGGCAGTGACGTGCTAGCTGGACTATCAGTCTGGGCAGACAATCCAGCAGTAGCGGTCCTGGTATTTACTGCAACGAGGGTAGGCGCCAAGAACCCCGTGAGAACACATCAATACAATAGCAAGATTTAACTTTCAGTGGCACCCATTGTCGTGGGGCCTGTAATAGCAAGGAGGTTTATTTCAACAATAATAATCAATTGTCTAAACTTAAAAATTTATCCTCTTAACTTGTCCTCTACTCACATGTTATATTTTGTATTATCCATTTTTTTTATATATTTTGTGTATAGTTTAATAATTATGTAATTAACATTTCGCTAAGCAATGTGTCATGTTATCTTGTCCTTTTGGTATTTATATAATTTCTGTTTTCATGTTTTGTGTTTATCCTGTGCTGTCTCTATTGTGATAGTGTTTGTTTTTACTTGTTTTGTGTTGTACTTGTTTTGTGTCGTGCCCACCTCTAAAGTCTCAAGACTGTCGGTGGGCATGTAACAAATTTAAATAAATAAATAAATAAATAAATAAAAATAAAATAATATAGTTTTTGGGCACGAGGGGCATTACACCTCCTAGAGTTGCTAGTATGTTATAAGTAAATTCCTTTGTACGACGTCTGGGCACCTCTGTGCTAATTATTGTTGTTTGTTTTGTTTTCTGGGCTGACGCTTCCAAGGCCTTTTTTTTTACTTATTCTTGTTTTGAGTGTTACGTTACAACCTACACAATCATCACATCTATCTCGACAGGTTTGTGTGACACAACTGCATCCAAACACTGTTCTTGGAGTGAGATTTCCCATGTTTTCTACTGCAACATTCCATGACAAAACTGCTAAAAATGGCGTTATTTTTTTATAGAAGGAACTGCCAAAAAAAAAAAAATTGATCAGCATGCCATCTCTTCTCTAATGGGGAAGGAAATGGGTAAAAAGAACAGTAGATGGGAAGGGAAACACAAGTATAGTGACAGTTCCGAGTGGATTCTGAGCGAAGTGAAGTGCGACAGCGGTGAAGAGAGGTGAGAGACCCCCTGGGAGGACGCGACGCGGAGTTTGACTGGCCGATGGAGTTCGGCAACAGGTGCCGCGAGAGTCCCGTGATGGTTAGTGCCGTGAGGAGTGCGAACTGCAGAACATTTGCAAACATTGAGTGACTTGATAAACATTTTTAATTGTAAGTGATTTCTGTTCAGTGTATATATTAGCAATTAATAAAACTGTGTAATAAAACATAATGGGGCTATCCATTACGAACCCAGTTCTCCCACATTATTATAAATCGTAACAAACCATATTTACAGAATCACGTGTCCTTATTTCTGCATTTGTTCATGCGCTGACCACTTACGGCGAGACGGGGACGTGGGGACGCCTATAGGAGCCCACTTAATTACCCTCTTTTATCGCATAATCGTCGCACTCGCATAATCATCGCACCTATATTTTAGGCCATTAAAATTGGGATAAAAATAGGCAGTCATGGGGACTGCCGACAGAAGTGAAAACTTAAAAATTTGTTTTTAAATGTGTAATATGACATTATTTTTAGGTCAAATGTACGTAAGAAAATGATTTTGGTATTATATCAGTATGATGTCAGCATGATATCATTTAACCTTACATAATTTTTTAGTTAGAACAGATGTCAGTGGAATGTCAAATTTATGCAAAAATTCATTACTTAGCTATGGCTTACCAGATCATGTGTTCATTGGGCAATACACAGTATACACAAATTAAACTTCTTAAAGTGGTCCATTTAACTTCACTTACTGCTATTACAGCATGTCGGTGACGCGAATTCACAAAATTTTACCCATCCAAAGAGTCCAATGATACAGTCGAGTATATAAAATGTATTAGTGTACATATGCGTATACATGTACACAGGACGCTGCGCATCGCCAGTCTGGCGCAACACGTCACTAGCATGTCGGTGACGCGAACCCGTAAGTTTTGCCCCTACCAAAAATCGCTCAACGCGACTTAAGAAGTTTTCACTTCAAAAACTTCTCCCTTAAACGTCGCATGTGGCCGAGCATCAACAGGATTGGGATCATCACATCCAGTTGTTCCTGATGGCATATAGGTCTGCCATCCGAGACTCACTGGGCAGACCCCTGCGAGTATTGTGTTTGGACAGGAGTTGAGGCTGCCCTGTTACGTCAAATGTGGTCGTCATCGCAGAGAGTTGAACAGCACCACTGATTATGTGAATCGTCTAGAGGAGCGAATGGCGCTCTTCCATGAAGAAGCCCACAAGAATCTTTTATTAGCGACGAATCGAATGAATACGATGTATGACCTGAAGGCTAACTCAACTAGATTCCAGGAGGGCGATTTGATGTGGCTGTACAACCCGCGACATAGGAAGGGAAGGTACCATAAGCTTCTTGCAGCATAGGAAGGCCCGTATGGAGTCTTGAAGTGCCTAAATGATTTGGTCTACCACATCTTGAGAGGAAACAGGGGATGTATGAAAGTGGTACATTTGGACCGATTGAGGGAATATGCCTGAAGGATGTGTTACCTGTTCGGGATGAACAGGTTTAAGGAGGGGGCAGTGTTACTAACACGGACAGGACGGCGACATGCATCAGGTTGGAGCTGGCTGGCGGCCCTGCATGGCCACTGGCGTCATGTGCCATCCACTGATGTCAGGCATGCCACGAGTGCCTAGCCAGATGACGAGGGTCGTCGCTACCCCCTCCACCCTCCGCTCCCCGCGCATCGTCCTTCCTTGGTGTTGTTATCTATTACTGAGCAGCCTTGGGGATTCTGTGGGTTGCTGGGTTCTAGACGTTTCTGGCATCGGGTCGGCTCTGGATGGCGAGATAGATAGATAGATGGATAGAAATATAGAGATTATATAGATATATAGAGATTATATATATATATATATAGAGAGAGAGATATAGATATATATATAGATTTAGGTAGAGATATAGAGAGATAGATATAAAGATATATAGAGATAGAGAATTAGATAGAGAGAGATAGATAGAGAGAGATAGATAGAGATAGATAGAGATAGATAGAGAGATAGAAATAGATAGAGAGATAGATAGAGATAGATAGAGATAGATAGATAGAGATATAGATAATAAAACCACCAGAAATGTAAAATACATTCCATAATCAAGTAAAGCTGACATGAGAAAGACTGGCCAAGCCTAAATTAAAAATAAAAAAAATTAGGCAATTGTAAAAAAAATCATACATTTTTGCTTGTTTGTTTTATTTTACAAACAACTTTAAGCAACAGAACAATTATCAATAAAATTTTAATTTGAGAGACGTAAAATTCAAAACAATCCGATCGTAAGAAAATAATAACAAACGGGTATATTCAGTTCAAAGATTAATGAATGCACAAAATATGAGATCCGTGCCTTCGTAAAACGCGTGCACCATTTTCATAATCATTGCTAGTTTGCGCCACTAGTCTCGCTTGGTGCTGGACATAGATGCAACTAACGAAGTGAACAGTCTTCGTGATACTATCCTTATCTATGGTAATATAAAGTTATTTTCTAGAGGTGTAAAAGTAACGAAAAAATGTGTACCCGTATGTATTCGTTACTATAACAATCTGTACTCGTTACTTTCGTATCGTTACTCGTTACTTCTGATACCGCATAACATGGCACATGCTATGTTATGTAACAGCAACGAATCGAGTCGTATTTCGTACGCGTACAGTATGACGTCGCGTAAATAAAAATAAATCGAATATAAACAATTAAAAATATATGATAATTAACAGCTTTTGTTAACCAAGAAACAATTAAATCTCATTAGAGCGGCTTTATTATAATATATCTTTTAATATAAGAACATAAAACGTAAAAATACGCGATAATAAAAAACAAAAACATACATATTTATAATTTGTAAAAAATACTTTCTTACGTTGTTTCTGTTCGAATCTAAAACTTTGTCTACACACACAATACCTTTAATAAACAGTAAAAAACTTGGACGAAGAATTTCCAAATTATACTTTTATTAATAAACAAACATCGTTCTTTGTAACGAATAAGCGCGCGCATGCGTAAAACATACGAAAGATGCGAGTAACGAAAGGCATTCGTGTGTAACGTTTCGTTACTCGTTACTAGATGCCGCACCCGTTACTCAGTAACGAATACATACGGTTTGCTACAGCTCTATTATTTTCTTACGTTTGCAAAGGTAAACAATGAACGTTTTTCAAAATTAAAGCATTAAAACGTAGTTTATAAGGAGGAATATAACATTTGTGAATTTTAGGACTTTTCCGCTTCGTTAAAACGTATGAAACGGGAAATTAATGATTTTATAAGTGTGTGTTCCGGGAAAGTAAACCATTTGAAAAAGTACTTTCGGCGGGACCAAAATTAATAGGCGTATGACACGGGAAAATGTATGAAACGAACGTATCATCGAGGTTCTACTGTATTATGTTCATTAGCTGATTGATTTTAGGTTATGTTATATCTAGTAACGATAAACGTGAAATTCCCGAAAATTTCGGGAAATTTATTTTTCCGGTAAATATGTACAGTCGCGGTAGATGCCAAAAAACATGCTAAAAATCCGAAAACACTTATTCTGTGCTCTTTCACTTCCTCTTTTCAAATCAACCGGCGGAGATAAGAAATTCCAACTACTTTCGGAGATATCAAATTTTTTAATTTTCATCACAATACCTGCGTATTCATGCGGGAAAAAATGCTAACAATTCGAAAATACTTTTATTCTATGCTCTTTCACTTCCTCTTTACAAATCAACCGGCGGAGATAAGAAATTCCAAATACTTTATGAGATATCGAATTTTTTAATTTAGCAATACAACGCCCGTTTAACCCTTCGAACGTCGCCATTTTTTATTTTGACGTGTGTTAGTGAATGCGTAATAAATAAAATGGTCGATTATGTCAGGTCAGTTACATTATAAATACTTTCAAGCTAAGCGGACATTAAAAATAATGTGAATTTAATTTAATGGTTCTTTAGTTTTAAATTACGTATTTATAATGTAACTGACCTGACCTAACAAAACCCGGACAAATGATGAACATTAACAACTCACGTAATTTTTTTTACTTAATACTCGCGCAACAATATCAAAATAAAAAAATAATACTTTAAAATTAAAAACGTTAAAAACTCACCTAAGTTGGAGGCGGGTACATTTCCTTTGCCACTATAAGGAAATGATGTAGTCGTTCACGGCAGAAGTTGACCGATTAATTAAACATTGTATTGAACAATAAATGAATAAATAATCACGTATTGGTTCATTTGAATACTGACCAATCACGGAATAAATAATCACCTATTGGTTCATTTGAATACTGGCCAATCACGGAACAGTCACGTGACAAAATTGTCCAATAAGAAACATGATACTCGTAAACAAGAAACATTATCTATGACAAGAAACAATGGTGATCGCCGCATACTACGCAGGTATTGCGATGAAAATTAAAAAATTCGATATCTCCTAAAGTATTTGGAATTTCTTACCTCCGCCGGTTGATTTGAAAAGAGGAAGTGAAAGAGCACAGAATAAAAGTATTTTCAGATTTTGAGCATTTTTTTTGGCATCCACAGCGACTCTACATATGATGAAATTTAAAAATTCAATATCTCCTAAAGTATTTGGAATTTCTTACCTCCGCCGGTTGATTTGAAAAGAGGAAGTGAAAGAGCACAGAATAAAAGTATTTTCAGATTTTTAACATTTTTTTTTTTGGCATCTACTGCGACTGTACATATTTACCATTTTTCCGCCCGACGGGATAAAAGCCTCTATGTTCCCAAAATTTTTCCCGAAATTCGGGATCCCGCACAGGCCTAATTTTTTGGTGACCATATTTCTAATTTTTCGATGGTTCCTAAGAATGTATTCGTAATCTCGCTGCTTTGGTGAATTCAGGGTGCTGTGTTTCCTTCATCAAATATCCACTACACTTTGTTAATGTTTGAATTATGAATATGTAGAATTGATTTAAATTGAATACAAATTAGTATTCCAAAGTTTCAATATATATAGTATCATTATAGTATGTGCACATGTGATATCAATTTACTCTTCGGTTTAATATTATTCGTAAAATGTTTTTTCTGTGAATTAAAAACAGTAAAGATGCAAGATGGTTCTGAGGAGTAGATGTTTACATGTACAAGCTGTTTGGCTCCAGACGACGAGTGATGCTGGCCGGGCTGGTTGCAGGTGAGCGATGCTCCCAGCATCATCAACGTGATGATCAGCCCGACGGCTGACCGCAAGCCCCAGACCTTCTCCTGGCTCACCGAGTCCAAGTTGTGACCGGGTTCAGTGAACGTGAAGAGGAAGTGTTTGGCTCACGCTCCAGTGACGGGCCGCAGTCAGGGCTGCCCGAGACGGCTGGGAAGCGAGCACCCATTTTCTGCATGCCACTGTATATATATAAAGGGAGAGGTTTATATGTATTATTTTATTTTTATGTATTTTTGACTTTTAAGATGAATGTACTTATTAAAATTACAATAAATTGTTTTGAAAAAAAAAAAGTTGTAGCTGCTATTTCATATGTTTCATTGATTGTTTAAATAGTCGCTAATACAAAAGAATGTAACAGGCCTATAATTCACATTTAAATAACCGCAAATTGTTTTTTCGAATTCATTTTTAAAAGTATTTTGTTGAATATAAATTTTTGTAGATGTAGTTCCCCTCATGTAAAGAAAAGTACCTACCTGAACGTATTATTTGTGCGATGTTACATTTTTATTTATTTTGTATTCACTTTATGCCAATCCCAAATGCATGTGCAGGCCTTAGCTTAAAAGCAGGCGTCGAGATGACGAAGCCGTTGTCAGTTGCAGGGTGCTACCAGCCGCACAAGTGGACCAAAAATTTATTTAGAGAGGGAACCAATGCACAGGATGTACCAGGGCCTTTAATTTATTGTTGTGACACTACGTCACAAATTTTATTTTTTCTATCTCGGAACCGGAACCAGGGCCAATATAACTGTTACATAGATACCTTCCTACATAAGTTAATGTCATTGAAACATTTATTTAGCAAAGGAAATACATTACAGGTTGCACAAGGGCCTATTAGTTCCTCGAAAGTGTTTATCAGGCTGTGTGTAACAAATTAAAAGTTTTATACGCCAGAACCCTAAACGGTACCGATAGAGCGTTAGATATCATTTAAAAATTTATTTATTAAGTGGACCACCGTAAGGTGGCAAAGGGCCTCTGAGTAGCTCGAATAGCGCAATATATATTTCTTATACTTTAGAACCCGAACTGGTACCAATAAATCTGGTACATTTTTACCTTCATTTAAGTTTATACTATTATTGGAAAAAAATATTTAGTGATGGAACCACCTTACAAAGTGTCTCGAACAAAGTTTTTAGGCTACCTGTCATAAACTAAATTTTTATACCACTGAACCCGAACCGATACCGATAAAGCTGATACATTAATACCTTACTACTGTATTTACAAATTTTTAAAATTTTGTTTGGCGATGGAACCACCCTCCAGGGTACACCAGAGCCTCTCAGGTCCTCCAATGTGTGGTGTTAAAGCTATGTGTCATAAACCTTATATTTTATACCACAGAACCCGAACCGGTAATGGGAAATGTGATAGATAAGTATCTTTCTACATGTGTTTACTATAATTAAAAAAAAATATATATATATAGCTAAGGAACCTCTGTACAGGTTGAAACATGGCCTTCAGAGGGCCTCGAATGTGAGGTTTCCAGCTTTGTGTCAAAAACATTTTTATACCTTAGAACCCATTCTGGTACCAATAAAGCTGATACAAAGGTACCTATTTTTCATTAATTTACTATCATTGAAAAATATTATTTACCGAGGTAACCACAGTGTAATGTGCAACAGGGCTTCCGTGTTCCTAGATTGTGTGGTTTACAATTTTTATTAATTATAATTCAGAACCCAAACAGCAACCGATAGAGCGTATACATAGGTACCGTTTTATATGTGGTTTCAATTATTAAAAAAATATTAAGTGAGGCATCCAGCCTACAGTGTTCACTGTGGCATCTGAAGAGGTCTGCTTCGGCACCTGGGCCGAGCGGTCGCGAGTTTTCCAGGAGTTCCGTCGCCGAGCTTTCAGAGAGAAGCGAGGGGAAAACGAAAGACGGCTGGGTCGAGGCAGACAGACGCCTCCCATCCCCCGCCCCTCTCTTCAGGGTAAAACCCCGGGTCTACGAGGGATTCAGCGCCAGGTATCGTAAACAACACGTGCAAGGATGGCAGATATGAAGCCTCTGAGTGTCTCATCCCCACTAGTCGGAGGGGAAAACCTCCGCAAACCACCCCGCCCACCACAGCGAAGAACTGGGCCCCTGCCTGCCAGTCCCGTCAGATGTCTCATTCAGCGGCTCTGACGGCGAAGACCTTGCCCCGACCTTACCACAACAGGACCCCCAGACCTCCCAGCCTAGAGATATCCCTGCACCACAGAAAACTTGGCACAGGTCAGCCAGCAAGCAGCACAACGCACAGTGTTCAACCCCAACTCTGAGGGACGTTAATACAGGCCACTCGTGCTCGCCCAAGCGCCCCCAGTCCTCCCCGGCATCACCGGACTCTGACAGGCAACTCCGGGCAGACAATCCCGGAGCTCCCTCCCAGGTCGTTCACCCCACAGCCCACCAGCCCCGAGACCTGACTGGCTTCATGGTCCAGAAAGAGCATCGAAATAGAACAAAGAAATTCAAGCAAACTGCTCAGAGCTCCGCCAGCACTGAGCAGAGCACTCAGACCACAGCCGCCCCCCCCCCCCCCAATCCCAGGAACAGGGGCAGCTCAGGGCCATACCATGAAGTATGACATAGTAGTGCAGGACAGCAGCTGACACCAGGAGGTACAGGCCCGACAGGACGTCACCACACAGGACCTTGTGGAGGCCCTGCCGGACAATGAAGTTCCAGTCGAGAACATAGAGCAGATAACCTCCACCTACCAGGACCCAACTACAAAGAAACACAAGACCAGGAAATTGCCGATCTTTGTGGCCAGACTACCCCTGGGCTACAAGATTGAGGGCCTCTCGAAAATCACCAGAGTGCCATTAGGTGCGCATTCGAGTCGTACAGGCCCGAGAAACCAAAATTAGCACAATGTCACCGGTGATAGCAGTGGTTCCATACCAAAAATCAATGCAACCTGTCCTCTAAGTACCTCAAGTGCGCACAGGGCCAACTGACTAGCGCGTGCACATAAACCCCACTATGCAAGCCACCTGTGAAAACTAACAACAATACACCAATGTACCAGCAGCGGGTTGGAGAGGCCATGAAATCACAAGCCGAGACCCCCCCGACCCAGCCAAGAGCCCCTCCAGAATGCGAGCACTGGCCAGCGCCACCGGTGCGAAGTTAGCACCCCCACTTTTGGAAACCACACTTGTCTATATGTCAATCGTTAGATCAGTTTTGATCAACAAAAAGTTTCATTTCATAAAGTGTGGTATTTTGGTAATAATCATTATTTAAAAAAGTGCGAAGTTAGCACCCCCACTTTGAAAATCGGGGAAGGAAAAGGAGGATTAACACTTTTTTTATATACTTCGTTAGATCATTGTTATATCAGTTTTGATCAACCAAAAGTTGTGTTTGATCAAACATATTTTACCAAATATTCATGTTTTAAAAAGTGTGTAGTTAGCACCCCCACTTTTAAAAATTAGAACTTTCTTTATGCCAATCGTTAGATCAGTTTTGATCAACAAAAATTTGCGTTCGATCAAACATATTTTACCAAATAATAATGTTTTAAATAAGTGCGAAGTTAGCACACCCACATTACAAAATCGGTGAAAGAATAAGTTGATTTTAACTTTCTTTATGAGAAAAATATTACCTAAACATCCTAATATGGCTTCACATTCTTATATTTTTCCAGTAATAACTCATTGTATTGGTAAAAAACTGTTGTTTACTACCGTCAGTTTCTAAGACATCAAGTGCATACTCTGCAATACCTCCGAAAAATTGCATATATTTAAACAACTATTAATTGGTTTATTATTTGTAATAATAAATTAAAATATTTAAGTATGTAATAGATTAGGAACTATCTTCGGATAAATTTATGTTTGATACTAACAAAATTAGTCTATATATTTATTACAATCTAATATTATAATATTTCTGAAAAAAGTTATTTGTAAAGATTTTTTATACAATTAATTTGCATGCAGACACAAAATCACAAAGATAAAATTGGTTACGAAAACATTCCCACTCATACAAATTTATACAAAATAAAAATCAATCTTCATAGAGAAAAATAATGGATTTTAGTTCCTGGTAAAAATAATTAGCTTGGTGAAAAATAGGCTATTATTATAGCACTAACTTCATGTTTATTTATGTTTGAGTATTAAACTCTTTAAATTTAAGTATTGTAGTCACCATCATATAAAACTGATATAACACTAACATTGTATGCCTTACAATTATGGTGTGTTTAAATAACGTGCCAAATTAGTCTTCCTGCCAATGCTTGATAATTTAACATTTCTGTATCTGATATGATCATACATGATGTTTTCAGTCAGTAAACTAAATATTTTCCTCATTTAAACATGGTAAATTTTATCAAGGTAAAGTGAGCAAAGCTTCTTTTGAAAATAAAAATTAATGTATGTATGTATATATGTGTCGGCATTCATATTTCTTATTCGTTGAAGCATTTGGGTTTCTATATGTATATGGTTGTGTTTTATTTTACATTCCAGTGTTATTTCATTTGCATCAGTCACTTTATAATCTTGGCAATAGTAGTTTTTGACCACGTTATTTCAAAAAGGCTAAGTTAATTGCCCTGCAGTTATTGTAAACATGTCAGATACTAGTTTTGTGTGTTATCAGTTAGCAATAAAGTTCATTTTGTTCCAGAAATTCTTCCTGATGCCAGAATCCCAAAGCGTAGGAGGACGAATGTTGACCTCGAAATCAAATCATTGCAGCAGAAATTACGGAGAGCCCAGAAAACGGTTAGTAGACAGCGGAGACTAATACGGGCAATTAGGAAAGAAAAATCTGCTTTGGAGGAACAAGTGTCATCATATAGTGTTGAAAACTTAAAAAAGTGCTCTGGTGAAAAGTTTTTTATTGTCATTGCTACTCAACAAAAGGAAAAAAGGCAGAAGTCGGCGCTATACTGAATTTGACAAAACTTTTGCTTCCGCTGTTTACTATTGTTCTCCAAAAGCTTACAAAATTTTGCAGAATTTCTTTGGGTTACCAACAGTAAGATCATTACGTTTGTAACACAATCCTTTACAAAATGGAGTCAGCGAAAGGCAGGTGAAATTTTTGTGACTATAATTTCAACTTTGTTAACAACTTGCGTGGCTGATCCTGTAATTAAAGTGTTTTTCATGTAAGTTGTGCTTGTATTTTACAACAATTCGTTATTTGAAATAAAATAAAAAGATGTTCTTCCTTTTTCATTTGAGAGTTTTATTGTCCGAAAGACGAAACAACCGCATCCAAAACTACATATTTCGTGAGAAGCCGCCGAACGCGCCCTCCTGGTGCGGCGATCGACGGACGACTGGTGAGATCATGGCACTGGTTCCTCCACACAGGGAGGGCAGTCACATGACCTCACTGACCAATCACACACACGCTTCATTCACACTACACATCACAAGCCAATAAGAATACACGGCACACCTTGAAAACAGTTCTCTACACACAGAGCCAGGAACTTTACATTCTCCTTCTCTCTCCCACACCGTGAGACAGCAGTTATCACACATTTCCCACGACCAGTGGGGAATCCCAGCTTTCGTCTCTGTTACCGGGGAATCACTGTTTCGTTCTCTCTCGCACTTACAGACTCTTATGCCTCTCTCTAATACATCCCACGCCAATTCCAATGTTCTAGAACCTTATGTAACAGCTATCATATTACAAATTACTTTACAAAATTAAACTTATTTAGAAAAACCTGAAAAAGAAGGCCAAAACAAGCAAAAATCCAGTACAATGGCTTATTTGTGAATAATTACATAAAAATTAATAATGATTTAAAATGTCTGTAAAAATACATCGTACATCCTTAAAAAACATAGCACGTGCAAATATCAACCCTAAAATACATTAAAACTGTAAAATATTATTATTGAGACTTTAAGAAATGTTTACATTCATGAAAATAGTTTAAAAGAAAAATATTTAGCTAGGAGGGCAGGGGTCTTGCAATGTTACAATTTTGACAGTTTACTTCTGAGAATTGCCTTTGTAAACAGCATTGCAGACACACTTTTTCCAGGAAGCCAGGTAATACTGAAGGTCAACATCTTTCTCAGAAGAGAACTGTCAAAATTTGGAAAACTTTCTTTTTGATTGTGAGTTGGTCACCTTTACATGTGATCTGGATTGTACTTGCATATGTATTCAGACAAAGGACACACCTAGAAAAAAGTGTTGGAAGGTAGCTGCTGTCTAACACTATGAAAACAGCCATTTTACTAACATTTTAAGCACCTAAGTAATGGACACAAGAAAACTTTGGCAGTCGTATCTCTATATGCCATAAATCATTTGCCATGAAATATATTTTGGAAGAAAACAATTTTGATAGCTAATTATTATGAATTTTGTCATCTATTTCTTAATTTAGTATTTTAAGTTTAGCAAAATGGTTGTTTTTCGGGGGATAAACAAAAGTTCTTATTTCGTAACAATATAGTAATCACATGCCCCACAAATGAGTTAAAATATAATTTCTTTTTACACTTTGGTTATGTATTAACTGGAATTTCCTTGTATTTGACGTGGTTATGTGGCTCCATAATAATGATTTATTGAAGTAATGTACCTGTTTATACAGACAGAAAAAGGAAATAATCATTAACATTTCGTGTGGCCTGGATTACAATTGCAAAATTGCCCTTTTGTAATGATCAAGGTCAATTGAAACCACAGGCTGGTTCGTAACCGACATGCAGTGTTTCAAAAAAAAATTTTTGTACATAATTTATGCGACATGCTAAACCTCCCACCGTCCCAATGCCAGCTGTATTGTAGCAGGACCCTCAAAAATTCCAAAACTTTGGAGGATGGTGGAGAGAAAATGGAGCAGCTAGGATGCACCTTATACCACACTTGGAGCATGTGACCCCTACAACACGCACCAACTCCCACCTTTCCACAATACATTGCCTTGGCGTAGGAGCTTTCCGAATATAAATATTTGGAGGGTGGAGGGGGCAAATGGGGGGAGGGGGGTGACAAAACCCCAACCATACTTGGAGCATGTTACTCCCTATGTAATGCACCGACTCCCACCTCTCCCTGATTCATTGCCTTCGCGTAGGAGCCTCCTAAAAAAAAAAATTGTGTGGGGAAGGGGTATGCTGCCACCCCCCCCCCCCCCAGACTCCACGCACGGTCCCCCCTACAATATGAGCCATCCCCCACCTTCGTATGTTGAGCGGTTTGGGACGAGACCTCCGGAAACGGAAAACTTTCGTTTCTGATTTCTTATCTGCATTTAACAGTTTCAAGCAGTAATGTTTGCACCTGACGTACTTAATTAAAACTCTCATAGTCATGTACGTAATTGAGCATTATATTACCATCGATAATACCTCGAGTTTCAAATCTAAAAGACCAAAATCCTACCTAGACCGTGCGTGCATGCTGCCTTATGGAAATTAAATTTGATTGAATTTCGCTGGCATTTTTCAGTTCCGGCCGCTAGAGGCGCTGCAGTAGCGTGTCTCGTACGTTATCCATTGAAAACGATCAGACTTTCCCATATTGTCCTATACCTATACCATATTTGACTAAAGTACTTGATACTTGAATAGTGTCAGGGGCGCAACAACTAATTTTCGAAAGGGGAAGGGGTGGGGCAATATACCTTTTTATAAAGAATCATCTATCCCCCCTATTGAAGCGGGGAGTCCGGGGGTCCTCCCCCGGGAAAATTTGTATTTCAAGGTGGAAAATGGTGATATTTAAGCAGTTTTATTATCTAAAAATTGATTACATAGCACTTTCTTTGCCCCCGTTTGCTCCCACTTCAAGGTTTCAGAGGGGGGGCAAAATACCCTTGCCCCTCCCTGTTGTTGCGCCCCTGAATAGTGTACTCGTTTGCAGTACTTGATACAGGTGTGTATCAGTTACAAAGTAGCAGATTGATACTCTGCAACCCACCTCTAAACATACACACACAGACACATATACATACATATATATTCCCCTTGGACGAGGCTACAACCCAGAGCCAAGCAACTTCATACAATCGCCACTAAAGCCTGCAATCTTTACCTTTGGTATGATCTTTTTTTCTTTTGCTGCTCTGGATCAGAACAAAACTTAAGCTTCCTGCGACTCTTGCATTTTAGTATTTCTGCTTTGTTCAGGCAGTATTGTAGCTTACTGGGATCATTGTGATTCCAGTACATCGCAATAATACACCAGTATGATTATTGGGCATGCATTAGCAGCACACTACGTAACTAATAAAAATTGTATTGCATCTGTTTATGCATCAATACCAAGTATGTGTGTATTTTTATATGATAATTTTAGACTACTGTAATTATGAATACTTTGTAACGTTGCTAGACCCTGCCCTGCTAGATAAATATTTTTCTTTTAAACAAATTTCATGAATGTAAACATTTCTTAAAAGGTATTGCTAAGAATATTTTACGGTTTTTATGTATTTAGGGGTTGATATTTGCATTGCTGTATGTTTTAAGAATATACTTTGTATTGTAACAGACATTTTCAATCATTACTATTTGTTATGTAATTGTTCACAAATAAGTCATTTTACTGTATTTTTGCCTGTTTTGGCCTACTTTTTCAGGTTTTTCTAAATAGTTTAATTTTGTCAAGTCATTTGTGTTATGACTGCTGTTACCTAATGTTCTAGAACAACGGACTTGGTGTGGGATGTATGAGGAAGAGGCAGGTATATGAGACCTATGAGTGCGAGTGAGATAGAAACGGTGATTCCCCACCAAGAGAGAGACAGAGACGATAGCTCGTCACTGCGTGGGAACTGGAGGAGAACTACTCTCCCACGGTGTTGGAGAGAGAAGGAGAAAGTGAATCCCCTGTTTCTATGTGTGGAAATGGTTTTCAGTGTATATGTTCTGTGTTCTGATTGGCTTGTAATTGTCGGTGTGAATGAAGAGTGTATGTGATTGGTCGGTGAGGTCATGTGACTGCCCTTCCTGCGTGGAGGAACCAGTGCCGTGATCTCACCAGTCGTCCGTCGATCGCCGCACCAGGAGGGCGCGTTCAGCGGCTTCTCACAAATTATGTATTAATTGTAGAAGAGAAAATTTAACGTCGGTAGCTAGAGCCATGCCGAAGATAGTAATTTAATCATTTGTTGTTTTGGAACTTTTTGGACATTTTTAACTAGAAATTGCAACTGCCGACGTCGGCGTCTGGCTCATGGCGAAATTTGTTTTCGCTGGGTGCGGCCACGTTTGAGGCCGCACTGATTGCGTGTACTTACAGTAAAATGTTACTGAAGGACTTAATTTACGTTATTTTTCGTTAATTCTCATCGCCCGAGCTGCAAGCAATTCTCGACAGGTGGATGTACGAGTTGAATTAGGGAGAAATATTTTGGAAGTGATTAGATTCGTCTGTACAGAATTCTATTTTGAAAATTAAAACAAAAACTACAATTGGCGCTTAACATCTTTATTTTTTCCTATTTTTTATATATAACGAACCGTTATAACGTTTTGTACAGAGATTTAGATTTAAGCATTGTAAGATCATAACTAAGAAATGTTCAACAGCGACATTCGTAAAAAATATTAAAATCATCTAGCTGTTTTTTAAGTTTTTCGTATAATTTAAAAATATTTGTGGAAATATGAAGTTTGGCGCAAAATACCGCCATTTCCACGAGATGATCAATGCCATTCCTGAAAACTTCATGCTTTGCATCACAGTTTTGTACAAATTTCAGTAACAAAGTACTTAAATGTCTCCAACATATTTGATACAATTCTTTGAACAATCACTTTGCAGTTTTTCACTGTTTATAAGTACTCTATCTATTGCAATTATGTCCAAAGAGTGTATTAAATCAAAATTCCCTAATGCATTAATTATTTTAAGATTTTATTTTAAACATGGTATTTTTTTCTCACTTTCTCACTATATCTCGAATTGATATATTTATAAAATGCTTAAACATGATACGTTGCTTTTTGTGTGTTTATAACACAAACCTTCAACTTCTTTTATTTTAATATCTTTGGTATTTAGAGTAAAAGAAGAATTGCTTTGTTATGCACTAAAAGCTACTACACATTTGAAATTTAGTCAGAGTTTTACATAACTTTTCTTTAATTACTTGACGTGACACACAAAATATGGTCTTTTCAAGTTGAGAAAAGTGTTTCCGGGAAACATCTGATTAAAAGTGAAAAATAATACGGAAATAACCTGTCTCTTTTCTTAATTTTATAGTTAGGCCTAGAAATAATTAATGATATGAGAAGACATGTTACAATGTGTTTTACATACCTTTTGCCCCATCGCTTTGCTTATATTATACTTAAGTTATTCTGCCTTGCTTATGCCAAATGACAGACGTTGCTTTATTTAATACTTACCATGTTGTCTTTATGGTGCAAAAGGAAGGTTTTTTTAGTTTTTGGTTTAATTTAATTAAAGTTATAGAGATACTCAACAAGTAGGTATAGGTAATCTGTAGTTCTGAAGAAAAAAATTTAACTCAAATGTCTAAAAGGGTGCTGTAAAACTTCAAGTAGTTTACCACTTTAACGAGTGTAGCAATCTTACCAACAGTTCCAAATTCTAAGTACACCAATCCATAACTTAGCACGTCTTACAACAACACAAATTCATTTAGCGTAATGTTAATTTTACTGCCCCTGTCTTGAATAGCACGTCTGTAAATTTCAGTTAGCATGAAATTGTCACAGACAAAAAAAAATTCAGGCATCATTTCTGGGCATGATGCAAATAAGTCCGTTTTGACTTGGTAAGTAAAAGATATATCGTGGAATACATTAAGCTTACATGTATGAGGAGGGAAGAAATGTGCATGCAGGTCTGATTAAGCTATCAGCTGTTGTACAAACATCAACTATGGCAAGTTCAGTTGCGGCTATGGAGTGTAAAGGACTAGATGTTTTTATGACCATGCGTATGCCACCAGGTATACCCACAAACTGAGCCATGACGAACTTCAGTCTAGCCAGTGGCAGGGAACTCGCATGCACAACCACAAAGCAACTTCGGCCCATTCGTCTGCCGGTAACTACGTATACATATACAAGCACCTGCAGTTGGAATCATATTCGAATCCGGATGAAATCAGTTTCCCTGCCAAGGATGGTTTGGATAGATTGTGAAAAGGTAGGAGATGTAAGTTGAAGGTCATACACAGGCGGGCAGGCCAACCGGCCGTCTAGCAGTAAAAACATAACCACCATCTCCTGTTACACGGTGTTGTATTTATCATACAAAGTATTTGATGGTATGATTATAATTTATAAAGATAAATGGTGTGACGTATTTATTGTTAAATGTTATTCTACTCATTTATATTATGTAAAGAATACTTCCCTACACTTTTGGAACACATTAAATACATTATCCTTGCTATTTATGGAGACATGCTTCAGAATACGCTATTTCGAATAACACGAACATTTATAGGAACGAATTCGTCATACTAAGTGAAGGATTAGTGTACTTTTAATGTAGCCAACCTGACCACTCATTAAAATGGTGAACTACTTTTAGTAACAAAATGCCCTCCTAGAAAATGATTGAAAAATATTTACAATTTTTTTTATGGAAAAGAGGCTTATTCTTCAAAATTTACAAAAAAATGTTTAAGTTTCAATTCATAGGGTACACAATACAAATTTAAAGAAAGTAAAAGGCAAAAAATTGGTTGACTGTAAAGTCGGTTCACGGACGATAGTTTAACGTGACAACGTCATAACAAAACATTGATGAAATTATTGCATACTTTTATGAATAAAATTGAATCATTTTTGTTTTAATAATAAAAGAATAAATACTTGAAATCATACTAGTAATCAGATTTTTAAAATGCAAGAATAATTAACCTTTATTGTCGAAATTGTTGTTGTAATAAGCAATGAAAACCACATTAACTTTTCACTTCACTTTATAAACAGTCGACGAAACAGTTCACGTGTAGATGACTTGTAATTAATTTTAAAAACTGGTTTTTAGCTATAAAGTTTAAATATAATTATGAACAAGTTTTCATACAAATAAACTGTAATCAAATATCTATCATCAATTATATGAATTACCATAATTTTTTAGTCAATTGTAACATAACCTATTATTACTGCACTCACCGACAGTGTAACGGAACAATGAGCGTAATGGGACACAGCGTAACGGAACAACAAGCATAACGGGACACTGCGTAATGGAACAATGTGCGTAACGGAACAATGAGCATAATGGGACACAGCGTAATGGAACAATGTGCGTAACGGGACACTTTTCCATGCGTGCAGCCGGCGTTCATCGATTTATTAGACGTCACGTCAAAATGAAAATTTTGATCCAAATTTTAGAACAAACATAAATTTTTTATTCAAATGTTTGTACTGCATTATTTTATACTAGTACCAATTTTTAATACTGCTTTTGGCTTATTTCAATATCGCTATTGGTCAAATTTATTTACCCTTTTCTGGGGTCCCTAATTATAGCTGAATTGATAATTTAAAATATATTATTTATAAATTTTCTCTACATTGTCAATATACTATATGCATACAAAAATACAATGTAGTTTTCCACTATTGTGAATGCCAAATAAAAGTTAAGTAGATTACTCACTACATAATACTGTTAGAAGTTTTTCGACTCTCCTACACCAGTCCCTTTAATTTCGTTAAACAGAGGTACAAAGATTTGTATCCATGCAGCTTAAATAATAATTAAATTTTTTTAGTGCATGTAGAGAAGTATTATTTACATTTATCAACTAGAGATCACAGCACATCATGTGGCTTCTTGTTTCACACACAACGTTATAGTTTATAAACTCCAGCTCTCATGGCAGTTTCTTGAAGTCCCTATGATACATAATCTGAGAAGAATGAACACCAGGTCCGGCGATGCTGCACGCAGTTTGAGCAGGGACGCCAGTCCGGCTGCCACAAGCACTTGTGCTGCGGTTCCAACAGGCGGGCTCACAGCGGGTCAGAGTCCGGCCGCAGCTTTTCCACCAGAGCGACCACCTTCTGGGCGATGCGCTTGCAGCCCGTGCTGGAGAACTTCATGGACCCAGGCGGGCCAAATGTCACGTCCTTCAGGATCTCCCTGTGCCAAACATTACCAAGCAGTGTTGCCATATTCATATCGTGAATATCCTCTAAATTCCTTGAAAAAGACCTAGGTACATTTCTCATTAATAATACGAAACATTTTTCCAATATATCCTTTGATATATGTATAAGTTTTGGTATTAATAAACAGCAATCCATTTTTTCGCATGGTTCTGCTAGAAGAAGGGAAAATTTCCCCCCTTTTCACCACCCAGAAAACACAGCTGAAGTAAAAAGATTGTCATGACAGGCAACAACACTGTGCTGCCTGTCTGCAGGAGACATGATTGTAGCAAATACATAATAAGGTTGTCATGATAACATGCAACAAACCTGCGCTGCATGCCAGCAGGAGGTACAAATGTAGCATGTAATTAATTAAATTGTCATGACGGGCAACAATACTGCGCTGCATGCCTGCAGAAGATATGAGTGTAGCATGTACATAATGAGGTTGATGAGGACGGGCAAATACAAAGTGCTGCCTGTCTGCAGCATGTATGAGTGTAGCACATACACAATGAGGTTAACATGAGGACAGTAAACAAGATTGTGTCGCTCTTCTGCAGGAGGTATGATTGTGGCACATACATCATTACCTGCAGGAGGTATGAGTGTAGCACGTACGTAAAGAGGTTGTCATGAGGACAAACAGCAATACTGTGCTGCCTGCAGGAGGTATAAATGTAGCATGTACATAATGGTTGTCATGAGGACAGGCACAAAAAATTCTGCCTGTATGCAGGAGGTAAGAGTGTAGAACGTACGTAATGATGTTGTCATGAGGACGGGCAACAACACTGTGCTGCCTGACTGCATTAGGTATGAGTGTAACATGTACACAATAAATGTGTCATGAGAATGGGAAACAACACTGCACTGCCTCCCTCTTGGAGAATGAGTGGAGCACGTACGTAATGTGGATGTCATGCTGCCTGCCTGCAGGAGGAACGGGCGACAACAGCAGGTGACACGAGCGCATGTACGTACGTGATGTGGTCCTCGTGAGGACGGAGAACGCCGCTGTGCCTGAACTCTCGTGCGATGCACAGTTTCACATGACTCTCCTCCAGAGGCAGGAATGGCACGTAATGGTCGATCAGGTCGCTTTCGATCGTCTCGCTTTTGTGGAAACCACCTGCAAACACCGTACTGTCCGTACTTCATGCTTCACAACACAGCCAAAGCCTTTAGGTCCTCAAACTATTTTATAATACAGATTTTCTTTTATTAAACTATTTTAAATTTTAAAAGCTTTTGTAACCATTTTATATTATAACCACATTTCTAACAAATAATTACATATTGATAATACTGTATTAATTGAAATTAGTCATTCTATTATCATGATTATTAAAGAAGTTATAGACAAGAACTAGTGGTACAACTTTGAAAAAAATATGTGGCTAGGAACCAAGGACTATGTTTGAAACTGATTTTGCTTGTACTAATAATTCAGGGTTGTGTACACTATATACAGTTCAATATGACATTATGAACAAAAGTGATACTAGTAAAGACACAGAGAGTCCTTGTGTTTTCAACCTCGCTTAATCCCCAATTAATCCTACAGCCAGGTACCTTAACTGTAAACAATAACAGAACTCTAAGTGCAATTATACAGGTCGTGGAAAAAATTAAAAACTTAAATTTTGTACTTGGCATATTTTTGATACAGTTTGAAAAGTTTTATATTAGTGTTGCTGTGTAATGCGAAAATAGTACACCCCTCCCACACATAGCTTGACTGATGCGGTCCTAAATATATTCGTGTTATTTGAAATTGCGTATTCTGAAGCATTAGTCTCCATAAAGAGCAAGGTTAATTTTTACTTAATGTGTTCCAAAATGTGTAGGGAAATATTCTTCACGTAATATAAATGTGTACAATAACAATCAATGACAAATATGTTACAACATTTATCTTTATAAGTCTACCACTGAATCCTTTGTATGACACGTACAACACAGTGTAACGGGAGAGAGGTGGTTATGTACTTAAAAATTAAAGTGCTTATTCGCGTATCACCGCTTGGTTCACATCAATCTTGTAAGGTCGTAATTTTTTTTCATTACATCATTCATTTTACAACCTTTTCCATGTGAATCATTTGTTCATTTCTGTTCTGGTATTTAATGTCAAATATATTCTCGCTAGAACAACCAACAGCATTGGACTTAATATAAACAGTTGATAGAGTTCTTATTTACAATACGTACGATTGTGCACACAGTTAATTTGCTTAAAACTAAAGTGCGACCTGCATAACTATGGATTTGATGACATTCTGAACGCGGTAATACTTCTAGTTTTGTCTCAAATACTTGAACACAATGTAATACGGTCTCAAGTTCCCTGCCACTAGCAATTTTTTTTTTTTAATTGGTTGAATGGTTACCAGCTTCCACCCACAAACAGCACTAGATGTACACAAGGTCGATGACGCTGTAGTGAACTGCGTGACGATGAGCGAACACAACCAGGTCTTCAAACAAACACTTTCCCTCCAACTGAAGGGGTCATGACTCATGACTGGGCAATGAGCAATGGACGGAGCATGCTATTTTAACAGAAGAGTGTAAGGATACCTCACAAAAACAAATGACTAACTATCTTGGTAGTCGAGGCCCGACGAACAAATGTAGAATAAGACATGGAGCAGGGTCATTGGCATACAGAACAGGCCACTATGGACGGAGGTCTCAAAGGAAAAGACATCAATTAAATATGAATGCCATTTTCTAATAAAAAAGTAGTGAGCACTATACAGACCTCATGTGTGGACCGGAAGGGGATTGAGGGATACCCAAGTAGAAAATGCAAACCGAGAGCACTTAATTATATGTATAGGTTATGTCTGGATGGGACAGTAGTAAGACATTCAAACAACAAGTGATTAATATCAACCAGGACAGTCTCACAACCGCAGGCAGGTGAGTCCCCAATGCCAAGTTTACGTAAATGACCGGGGGATGCATTGTGTGTAGTCCGGAGACAGAACGATAAAACCGCAATAGCCCATGGTTGATGTTCAAATATAATGTTATTGCTCACTGCTCTATCCCGATATAAGTCTGTATATATTCTGTAGTGCTGGTGTACATATACTTGCCACATCATAGCACATACCTCCATGATTAGTGTCCTCAAATAGGGTACGAGAATGTTATATGAAATTGCTGTCACCACCATGCCTGTACGTATAGTTAATTTGGCAAGGTGGTCAGACATCTCATTACCCCGAATCCCAATATGACCTGGTGTCCATATAAATTGATAGGTGCAATAAATATTATTATTCTTAATCACTGGGAAGCAAAGTTTTTAAAAGCACTTGGTTAATTTTCATCTAGTAAACATGCATTGCTTTTTAATAACATCTAATTGCTTGTAGACTATGCCCAACAGTGAATCTGGGCACGCTGACAGCATAGTGCGTCTTGCTGGTCACCAGTCACGAAGAGAGAAAGGCGTGGCTTTGTGAGCTGGCTCGACGTTGTTATGGGCAACCACTGGCAAACGCGAGAAAGAGCTGGTGTTCATAATGTTTTCAAGTTTTGCTGACAGAGCGCACGATAGGTCATTTTCCACACAGAAAACATGAGTACCTTACACATTTCTGTAAGTTTACGTTTTTAGTTGGGCTTTTACTTAGACTCAAAATATAATATTTATTTCTTGAAAATGTCTATAGTTTTACAAGCAGAATTTTTAGATGTTTTTGTAACATACTTTTAATAGTTTCCAATCACTGTTGTGAGTTTATCACATTTTTAAAATTGTATATGGTATTTCTTTTGGCAATATACTTATGTTATCGGTTCTCGTGACATTTTATGGTACGCTCCTGCCTTTGTTCGGCTCCCATCTTTCCAAACAAACAGTTGGGCTCCAGCAGAGCGACGGGTTATGTGTATAAGGCTGCTCTGTATTCTCACGTTACGGGGACTCGTTTCCACACGACATAGGCCAAGCCCTGCCCAACCTATATATATATATATTTATTCACTAAAAAAATTAACTTTTTTGTACGTTCTTTTATTTTCTTGTTAAGGAAAATTCTCACACATATGCTGTATGGCCTATATGTTCTGTTATCATTGAAGAAAAAAAAAAAAAGACTTTACATAAATGTACAGTTTTTTCTATTTTTTCACATTCTGTACTGCTATAAAATTTCCTTTCTCATTCCTACCATGTCGTCTTCTTCTCAACCCGAGGCAAAGCGACTGTCGTGCTGAACATGAGGCTTCCACCTCAGGCTCATGCAATAAGTCTGATTACTCGCGGGGGTTAGGGGTGGAAACACACGTGTCTAATGACTTGCCTCCCCTGCAGAAGGTTACCTTAGAAATAATTTTTGTTAGCATGATAGTGGACTTTCGAATCAGCAATGATATCAAAACTGTCAACTCGGGCTTGAACCGGTTAATATAGAGATGTAGGTTTCACTTTCTGGCCTTAACTACAGATTTAATCTGCCCCTCTAAAGTTTATGTTTTATGCTCAGCTTCATTTGTGAAAGTGAATATGAATGTGAAATATTTCATTTCACAACCCAATCAACCATGATACTGCTCTCTGATGAAGTAGGAGAAATCTATGATCAGTATTTGTAATGGAACTAATAGGAACGGTAGAAATTTTTCTGCTCGTGGCAATGCTCTAAAATGATTGATAAGCATGGATTTCAATTTCTCAAGCTAAAGGGTTTAAGTGCGTGAGAATTTGCCAGAAAATGTTGCCTAAGCAACACTGTTTTCTGTATGCCATCATAACATGTAATGGCGGAGGAAGGAAACGTCAGATTAGCCAGTTCGTTATCAGAATCCACTAGTGGCTTTTATTATGAATGGCTTGACTTTTCCGTCCACTCTCCATGAGATAAAACCATTTGAGGGGAATATTTTTGACGAATTTTTTACTGGCAAATCAGAGTCCTCTATCCAGCCTCTTTGCTCATCTCCTGAGAGATTTGTTCGTATGATGCGACAGAGCACCAACATTTTGTAACCATTGAGAGTCTGTTGAGATTATTGCATTCACAACTATCCCAGGGTAATGATAACAAATGGATTTGCAAACACTGTCTGTAATATTTTGGTACTAAAGATAGATTAACTTACACACTTAAGAGCATTGGTGGATTATTTAAAAAGAGACATGAGTGTGTTAAAAAATGGACTTGCATACACAGCACTGTGACATTGTCCCGATGTGCCACCACCCCCCTCCTCCTGCTGCAGGCCCCTCCTTCCACCCCCACGTGACCCCAGAGTTTCAAACAGCGCGCCAAGTGCGTGTGTCGGCCCTCACCCACCGGAGTGACGTCAGTGCTTCTATCCCTTATCGATCATTGTGACTTGCTTGTTTCTCCCCTACAGTGTTTTATGTTCTCGCAGACGGAGTAATTGCTTCAAGACAGGCTTTTCTTTAAATTGTAACATAAAAACTATTCCGTGGCCAGAACGATGCAAATGAAGACAAACATTTTTGAGGCAGACTATGTTATAATATTTAATTCAGGATTTATGTGTGTTCATACCTTTTCTCGGTGGCACGCCTTATTTAAATATGTGTAACGACCGTTGGCTGGATGAGAGTTGTGGGCCCGCCTCGAGAGCGCGCTGGAGGAGCAGTCTGTCGCGGCGGCACTTTATGCAGCCGTCATCTATCACTGATTCACGTCCATCTGCCTACTTCATTCATATATATCGCTTTCTTTAATTCCAGGGCTTACCTCGGGCAGTAGACTGTTTTACTTATGTTTTATTTAATTCGCTAGAAGGATTCTGGTCATTTTATACGAATTCTAATGCAGTCCAGTAAACGTACCTGGACCATCCTTATACCGATTCGAGCCACCGGCTCTTATTAACAGTGATAACGTGTAGAATGTACAGATGAGCAAGTCAATAAAAGTATTGAATAAACATATCAGTTTCTTTTGTGTGGATGACCACATGGGGAAACAACACACCAACCGAGACGTGTGGGCTGCCTTCAAGAGCCTATCTTATCTTTTTGGAAGACATAATTACGTGTAATTTATTTATATTGTAGGAAATTGGCCTCGCTGCACACCGGTTACATCAGAGCTCTGAGGAGAGAGTAGCCAGGTCCACATGCCCATAAAACATGTAGTGGCGCCCTAGTCATAACACAAAGTTTCTACAAACATAAAATCAACCTCCATTAGCACAGCAATTGGCGCCCAACAGCGAGTGTTGAGGCAAGTGAAAGATCGGTAGACGTGTATTCTTGCGGCAGTTGCGCAGAGCTGAGAGCCCGAGCGCTAGTAACAGGACTGATCACATGGCCACCGCGAGCACACGGGACTCCGAGAACTCGGTTAGGTCGAGCGAAGGCGTGGGAATTTCAGACAATTGTGTACGAAAATTGTGCAGAGTGGAATAGTGAACATATTTCTGAACGGGGTGCAAGGGATTGGCGGACGACAGAAAACCAAGCGCCGGGGCGCGGGGGAGTGGAAACTGAGTTCATGTTAGACATCAATAGCATGTACTGTGTAACGTGTGCGCGACCCAAGTGCGTACCTCGTGGACGGACACGTGCGTGTGTTTGCAAAATACTGAAACACACAAGGATGGCGGCGCTTGGCAGGGAAATGCAGTAGGACTAAAACATCTTAAATGCACAGTGACCAGCTGTACGGGACTGGCACACGAGGGAGCATGGTGCCAGAAGAGCCGGGACTTTAATTACGTGCAATGTATGTCTGGAGCCAAACAGATCTCTTTTTGGTATAATTGGTACCACTGCGCAGCACAACAAAAGCAGGGACCGCCATCCCCGACTAGGGCACGGGCCAGTCCGACACCGGTGGGACATGTCGACCTGCCTGAAGTGTGACAACCCGGGAAAGTGTGTGCGCATGTGTCGCGAGAAGCTGGGATGGTACGGCGTGCCGGACATGGAGTGGGCTGGGCGTGTCGGAAACCCGCTACGCAGGGATGCAAAAACATGGTGGAGCATGTGAGTTGACATGCCTTGGGCGGAATTTACCCGGCGATTCGAGACACGTTTCGCCGACGTAAAAGCAGAAATGATGTTCAGAGCTGAGCTGTACTGTAAGGAGCAGATGTCAGCGGAGTCAGCAGAGGCATTCCTTGTCAATAAAATTTGATTACATAAGTGGCTGTTTCCGACGAGCGAGTCAGAGGAGATGATGGGAAGCATTATATAGCTGATTCATCCATATCTACGCCACACCACCCGCCAGATGGCTGAAGAGTTTACTCAGCGCGTTTTTGATTTTTGATGGTAGTGTCAAAACTGTTGCCTGTGAAACCACAACTGTATTTGTGGGTGTTCAAAACATGATGATACGGTACCTCAAAATGTGATACATAACATTATGTAATGGCAACAATTATGGTGGTGAATAAGGTTCATACAAATAAGCATATTACAACATTAAACTTAAAAAAAATATATGTAAGAAAGCAAATCATTGTTAAATAAATGAGCCCAGACTCCTTCCACTAATAAATGTGTTAATAAGTTACATTCAATGATCTAATTCTAACAAATGTAATATTATACAGCACAATTACCTTTTTCGTTGAATGCACCTTCTCTAATCAGATATTCAAAGTCTCTCTGCATCAAGGCTTCCCGCTTCTTCCCAGATGCCCATAGCTCCAGATGTCGCTTTATTATTAAATGACCTCCTGTATTGGAAATAAAGATGAATACTGCTTTCCTGAAAATTAAGTCCATCATAAAACTCAATAGGCTTTACACAGTTCTAATTAAATGAATGCCTAGTTACATACAAAAAATTAACACTAAGTCCATTGCATTTTGAACCACTAAAATCAAATATACATGAAATTTAAAATTATGTATATATAATATATATGAGATTAATGAGATTAAATTGCTATCTGCCTAATAGAGGGATAAATATAACTCTAAAAAAGCTAAAGTCTGAAGCATGTGCTTCATGCTTTGGCTGCATAGCCCAGCAATTCCTTCCCCTTTCCTTGTTGTTCCCCCTCCCCTCCGCCTGTTCTTTTGGTAGATTTCCCCCTCCACATTCCCTCTCCTTACTCGTAAAATAATAATATAACTAGCTTCAGAGAATTTACATTTATGCAAACTGGAATAATTTAAGTAATTGTAGAACATTATTTAATGAATGCAAATCAAACGCAAATATTCAAAAGTTTACTTATGTAATGTTTTCATTATTGGGGTGATAGAACACAAAAAACTCAGATATTAAGGTTTTTAATGTCCAATATTATTTTATTACTTAAAGTCTACAAAATGTATTTTTAAGAGACTGAATTTTGAGGGAAATATTTTTATGTTGTGTAGTTTGTGCTCTAGGGGAGACTTAGGCTCCTACATCGAATGTTGATAAGCTTTGCACAGGTTTCCAGTCTTTCAAAAATAAACTCTGCTAAAATTGTAGTATTTTTTCTATTAGGAAAAAAAAATTACTATGTGTAGCATATTATTCTGCTTCTTTAAAACTGTCACAACAAATTAAAATTCAGTTTTTTGTGCCTTGAAACACCTATAAACAAATTATGACACATTAAAAAATAGGTACCATATAAGCACATAAAATAATAAAAATACATGACGTACAAGCCATACCCTGATACATATTGATAACTTTACGACAAAACATGAAACAACACAACACATAGATAGATAAAGATTTATAAATTTCATATTAACTAATCGGTTATAAGTTATAATTGGTTACTTTGGTTTTCACAAAAATCTTAAACAGAAACTAAAATATCGTATACAAAATAAATATGTAGATTATAAAAGTTTTAAATAACTTTTTGCTTAAGTTTTTTACCAATGAATATTTCTAGATCATTCAAAAAGAATTATAATTTTTTACACATTTTATAGTTACTAATGGTTTTAAAAGTGTCACTAATTCTATAATTGCAAGTTGAAATTCTTAATCCAAACTGAGATATTATGTCTGAAGCATCCAAAATGGTAATAAAACGTATAGGCCTACAATAAAACGTGCATCACTGATTGATCCACTAATAAATAAAAAATGCAAATTAAATTTATATATGAATGTAGCATATTTAAAAGGAATTTAAAAGGCTTAAATTTTTACTAAATATTAATTTAAGAATTTGTTTATGCATACTTTCAATTCTACTACAATCAAAATTAGTTATTTAATTCCAAATTACGATACAATATTCTACTTTATAGCTAATCAATTTGAAGAACAAAGTTTACAACAGGTATTTATGCAGAGAAAGTTATCAATTCAATAAGACCTAAGACGTTCAAGAGCAACTAATAGTAGTATCCACATGCTGGTGAAAAAAAAAGCTTGGCATCCAATATAATTCAAAGGTATTAAAAAGTGGACACCATGTTTAATGTCATTACTTACTATGTGATAATTCTAATTAATTTGATTAGTTTTTGAAGTGAAAACTTCTTTAGCCGCATTGGGAAATTTTTGGTATAGGCAAAACTTATGGGTTCGCGTCACCGACATGCTAGTGACGTGTTGCGCCAGACTGGCAACGCGCAGCGGCCTGTGTACATGTATACGCATATATACACTAATACATTGTATATACTCGATTGTATCATGTGCGTGTTGGACTCTTTTTTGGGTGGGTAAAATCTTGTGAGTTTGCATCACTGACATGCTGTAATAGCAGTAAGTGAAGTTAATTTGACCACGTGAATACATGACCTAGGTCTGACATCAGTGGTAATTCATAGCTAGGTAATGAATTTTACGTAATTTTGACATAACACTGACTTTTGTTGTGACTAAAAAATGATGTAAGGATAAATGATATCATGCTGACATTGTACTGATATAATACCAAAATCATTTTCTTACGTACATTTGACGTCGGAATGATGTCATATTACACATTTAAAAACAAAGTTTTCAGTTTTCACTTCTGTTGATAGTCCCCATGGTTGGCTATTTTTTTTTACTAAAGGTTATACAATACATGCTATCGTAATTCAGAGACGTTTGTTAACTTGAAAACCAGATCTGGACAGTTGAAATATCTTGCTGAATAGTTTCACAAACATATTTCCCAATTATATATTTTTTCATCAGCATCTTTTCTTGATTAATTCTTGATGACAGTTGGAATATCATTTATTAAATATTAAAGAGTAGTGGAGACAAACTATTACTTTGCGGAACACAGAACACCATGAAAGTGTATTTGCAAATTTGACTTAAAAGCATACATTTGTAAGATAATTAAAACATATTGTTGTCACCTGAACTATCTCCTGTATGGTTTGTTAGGTCCGACTAGCTCTGAATGGGTTCCTGGCCATGTGGCGGGAGACAGTGGCGACGAAATGAAGAGTTTATGAGTTAACTTTGTTGTGATTTAATTACACCTTCCCCTTAGTACATGGCGCTGTCACAATCCTAGCCCTTTCCGTCTGCGAGTGCATGGGCACGGCTCTAACACATTAGTGATCGTTTTCTGGTTGATTCCGAACGCACAGATGTTTGCAATCCGGCCTACACAACACGAGTCACACTGTACATTTCCTGACCAATCGGTGATCCGGTACACGACGATAGTATTCCCGGTGCGGGACGCCCGGTTTACATGAGCACGAACTAAAAGGTGTTTACACAACACGTATCACACAGTATAATTACTGACCAATCAGTGGTCGACACGGATTACGCATAGGGATACACTAAGGCACTGAATATTTACAGTTTCGCTCCCTCGCACCGATCACGCGGAAAAGGTGAACTCTTTCACTACTCCGTTACACGGCAGACACGTTACACGGGGCGGACTTCACCGACAATGCGAACGAGTCAGAATGGACTTGTAGTTAATGACGGATCCCCAATGGTTGAGGGATGATGGCCTCGTGTTGCGCGGCGCGTCCAACCCCGAGAGCCTCGTCGCCAGAACTACCCCCTCCCCGCCGGAACTCCGCGCGCGAACCGGTCTGGGCTCGAACTGCGGCCTTGTCGCGCGGTCAACAACAATTAAACAAAACGACTTATCAAACATTACAGGAAGGATGGTTTAAAAAATGTATAATAAATATAATATAATTAATGGTTTCACGTAACTAATTGGTCCCAGGAGGGGAAAATACACTGATTCCATAACTCTCACAGAATAGCCGCGCAGGCGGCTATTGCACTTCTGGCTTGCGGCCGATCGTCGCGTTGCACCTTGCACTGACACTGCACTTTGTTCGCACTACACTACACGCCTCTGCCACGGGCAGGAGAAGGCGTTAGCACAACATAACGGACTGCGGAAATTAGGGCGACACTTGGGTCGACGTCAATATAAACACACACACACACACACAAACACACACACACACACACACCACGTATTGCTTGACAAGCCCTAAATTTGATAATATTTTAATTATAAAATTGTGTTGGAAAGTATCAAAAGCTTTGCTCATGTTGAAATAAATAGAATATTTTATTTATATCTGGTACATCTTGTAACGTTGCAAGACCCATGCCCTCCTAGCTAAATATTTTTCTTTTAAACTATTTTTATGCTTGTAAATATTTCTAAAAAAAAGGCTTTCTAATGATATTTTACAGTTTTTATGTATTTAAGGGTTGATATTTCACTTGCTGTACGCTTTAAGAATGTACCTTGTATTCTAACAGACATTTTCAATCATAACTATTTCTTTTGTAATTATTCACAAATAAGTCGCTGTACTAGATTTTTGCTTGTTTTGGCCTACTTTTTCAGGTTTTTTTCTAAATAAGTTTAATTTTGTAAAGTAATTTGTATTATGATTGCTGTTCTTAATTTTCATTAATGTGTTGCATAATAATTCTAGAAAAAGGGACTGTCTGGAGTGATGTGTAGAAAGAGAGGCATGAGAGGCCTGTAAGTGCGAGGGAGAACGAAACAGTAATTCCCCTCAGAGATAGATAAAGACGGGGATTCCCCCACTGCGTGGGAACTGAGTGATAACTGCTGTCTCACGGTGTGGGAGAGAGAAGGAAAATGTAAAGTCCCTGTTTCTATGTACGAAAATCGTTTTCATTGTATCTTTGCTGTGTTCTTGTTGGCTTGTATCTGTAAGTTTGAATGAAGCGTACGTGTGATTGGTCGGTGAGTCATGTGACTTCTCCTCCCTGCGTGGAGGAGACGGTGGCATGAGTTCACCAGTCGTCCGTCGATCGCTGAACCAGTAGGTCGCGTTCGGTGGCTTTTCGCCAAAAATGAAGTAAATTGCGGGATAGATAATTTAACGTTGGTGGTCAGAGCCATGCCGAGTATTAAGTTAACCTAATTTTTTCTATGTATTTGATTCGGACATTAATTAGAAATTGTGATCACCTTCGTCGGCGTTTGGCTCGGGGCGAATTTCGGTTTCGCTGGGTGCGGCCCCGTTCGAGGTCGCACTATTTTCGTGTACTTACAGTAAAATTTTACTGAAGGACTTAAACTACGTTTGTTTTAATAGTTAATTCTCATCGCCCGGGCTGCGAGCATTTTTTGACAGGCGAATGTATGTGTTGAGTGAATGAACAAAATTATTGAAAGTGATTGGATTCGTCTGTGCAACATTCTAAATTGAAAATAAAACAAAAACTACAATCGGCGCTTAACATCTTTTTATTTTTGTATGTAACGAACCGTTACAATCTGGTACACAAATCATATAAATAATACATGTGTGTGTTAAAGAAGATCTTCCTGATTGAAAACAATGAGGTTTTTCAGAAAAATAATATTTTTAGGAATAAAATTCATGTCCTTAAAAAAATATTTTTTTTTGAAAACTTCTAAAATACTACATAAAAAAGATATAGGTCAATAGTCTGTGACTAAATTTTATCTCTCAATAATACTTCAAGAAAATATGTATCGATAATGGTTGAACAATCAACATTGGTATACAACCATTATTTAAATGAAGTGGTAGCTGGAATATCATAGAAAATTATGGCACAGTTTACTACTGCCTGAATCGAAGTCCGAAATATAAGAATCTTAAATAAATATATACAAATTAATAATATAAATGAAAACAAGACACATCTTATATCAAAGTGAAAAATTAACTCACGTTAACAGTTCGGCCTTTTCTCTAAAGAAAAGGCTTTAGCTGCTGCCACCCATTGAAAAAGAAATAAAAATATTACTGCCACACCCGGGTGCCATTTTTAGTTTGATGTGACTACCCGGGGGAGAGGGGGCAATACACTACAAAATATACATATTGTAAATGCATCTTTCCATTATTTCATATTATCAAGAAAATCAGTAAATTATAAATAATTGACAATATGAAACCCCGAACCAAATAGTGAAAAGGCAAAGTGCGAATTTTAGTGCCTGTAAGCAAAGCATACAGTAGTTTAAATTTTAATATTATAGATTTTATGTTTGTAAATTATTATTTAAAAAAAATTATATGTAAACTATTTATACAATAATTTGTATTTAAAAACATTGAACAAGTTATGATGCAAACAAAATATATAATTTAAAAATTATATTGAACTGTAAATGAAATGCTTTATTAGGTTTAGAGAAATGAAAAAGGTAGTTGTACGGAAAAGGCCTGGGTTAATTTCACAGTTGGCCTCCCTGTGTTTGAGATGTCAGTGTCCTTTCAGCGAAATAATGTTTTTTTTCCAAAATATTTACTGAAATAAAAATTCTGGAAATTTGAAGTAGATTTGTTTACATCAATTGGCATATCTTGAATGAGCAAGAAAAAAATAAATTTTTCACTATGTTCGAACACTGTAGCCTCTTGCTATGTTTGCATGTCTTCACTGTTCCACGGTAATCCGTCAGCGGGGCGACTGAGTTTCTGTTTTACTGTTGTTGGTTCCAGCTCAAGGTCATGTCTTTGGTGAAGAATGTCGTTACAAGGAAGGGGGAAATGAATCCCGTGAGTCACAGCGAAACGGGGCGATTAATGTTTATGTATTCATTCATGCATTTTGGGAGATCACCTTTCAAAAACTTCAAAAACTAGGTAAACCACCTTAAAACCTCGAATCAGTTACTATATGTAGCAATATAAATAATTTGGAATTTCACACTAGTCCGCTTAGCGCATGAGAACACTTGGAAATTAACTAAGACCCTATATAATAATACGTACTGTTACAGAAGTAAGGTGAGCGAATAATGAAATGATCGTAATTGCCATAAAATCACATTAAATTTATGATATTTTATGCTTGGGAACAAATGTATACTGTTAAAAGGTTTGCAAATAATAATTAATATCAAAATAATTTTTGCCCGTGCTCTGTCACGAATACCATAATTACATACAATGTATGATTTTGCCTGTAGTCTCTGAGGTGACAGACCTAACAAAAACAGGTATATTATGTGTTTCAGTTCCTAATACCACAAAATCAGTTTGGACTGCATATTATTATGATTTTAATCCTAGAATGCAAAATGATTGAGCGTAGTTGTATTGATTTTTGGTGGGTAGGAATATCATCAGTTGTTGGATTGCTTGGAGAACTAGTTTTGTAAGATTTGCTTACTTATTTAGAAATATTCACATTATTTGAATACAACTATATTTTATTGGAACTTGCAGCTCTCTCAAGTACAGAATTCTTGGTAATAGCTTACCTCAGAGTTTAGCAGGAGTATAAATGTTTTATTTCATACAATAATACCCTCAAAAATCATTGGGATTATTAAACATAAACTTCTTTGGAGTAAACATCCACAGAAAGTTGTTTAATATTTGTGCACATCACAATGACACTGCTATTTAATTATTTGCAATTTTAAATGTAACATAAGTTGGAATACTGAGTTTTAAATATTTTGGTTGTGTAATATTTCTACGTGTAATAGTATCAAACATGTATTATGTTTTAACTGTTACAGTATCAAAAGTTCATTGAAAGGTTGTGAATGTTTATTTCCGTCCAAAAAAATTTTGTACAAAGTAAAATATCCTTCAACAAGAGATTTCACTTTTCTCATAATTTTGTTGTTTTAAATTATTATGGTTGAACCTTTCCTTCAGTTCAACAACTTAAGTAGATATCATAACTTCGCTAGGAAATTGAATTCTCCATACAAACTACACTTGATATTTTGAGATTATTCCAAAAAAATACATCATTTTATTTCAAATACATTTTTTTTGCAAACTTACGGGTTTCATATACAAAATAATAACTTTAATTTTCCTTTTTTTTAAAGGTTCTTGCAATTGGGGAGATTGATTATATAAATAATTTAGGACATACACCATTGCTGATTATAATGTATGTCATAAGAAACTTCGACAAGAAAGATAAATGTACAAACACACTGAAAACAAGCGAAAATCAGGGAACATCAAAACAAATATAACATAGACAGAAAATTTCATAGCAAGAATTGGTAAAAAAATTATCACAGCACAGACGGACACAGTGGCTAACAACGACGGACATTAGCAACAAGAACAGTAAATAAAGACGAAAAATATTTTGAAAAACTCACAAATTTGAATTTTCAGTACTCTAACAAAAGATTCTATTGGAAAACAGTTGGCAAGGAATAGTTTGCAATACTAAAATAAAGATATTACAACTTTGTACACCTCATGGCTTTGGTTATTTTTGCACATATGAAATACGGTTTATCGACTTACAACTGAGTATTTCTTACAAAAATTGGCTAATAATTTTATACTTCAATTGATGTGTACATTCGGCATAGTTTTTTAAACCCTGGAAAAGATAATCGATCGAATATTCAACAATTTGGCTTTCTTTTGTTTTACCATGCTTAATATGTGCAGTTAATAATGGAAAGCTATTCAAACAAGGGTTTACAAATAACTTTCAAATATTGGAGGTACTGGGGCAACACAAAGCATAAATGGTAACACTATTTTGTAGTGATACAGTTATTTTCATGTAAATGTACAATTAACAAATATGTAATTTACAATAAATATTTGTTCCATTTACAAAGAAAATTAACGGTGCACAACGGCAAACAGAATAACCCAACGATGAAATTTAACAGATAAAATTTGAAAAAAAAAAAAACAACGGATATACAGGGATACACAGGTGAATCAAGTAATGTCAAAAAACAGACAAACACCGTAACAGTCGATCAACAAAAACACAGGGTGAAGGGGAACTTTTTCGAAATCAGATGTAGTTAGTAATCGTCTTCTTAGCTTGAATGTCAAGTGTGCAAAATAATTTAAATCACCATCAGATTCCGAAAGACGTTCTGCAAGTGTATAGTTATTTACCTGTATAATCTAAAAATTGGTGGTCTGTATGTAATCTAGACTCTATAAAGCACTATAGAAAAAAGCTGAAAACTAAGAGATTACTAATATTGAAAAGATTAAATTATCTAGCTAATGCTCGGCATGCATTGCAATGCCTCATTCAGTTTTGTTTTGTAATATATTTGAAGTAGTTACATATATACAAATCATCTATCCATCTCTCCAAATATATATTTATCTCTATCTACATCAATATATATATATATATATATATATATATATATATATATATATATATATATATATGTACCTCTCTATCTCTATTTATCTCTTTATATATACATATATACACTATCTCTTCTATATATAAATCTCTATATAGCTCTATACATCTATATATCTCTTTATCTAACCCATTTCATTTTCTGTACCTTGCTCTATCTCAATTTATCTCAACTGATCTCAACTTATCTCTCTGTCTCTCTCTATCTCACTCTATCTCTGTCACTCTATTATATTTAAATAAATTGTGTCATGCGTGCGCACTTATACAACAAACACAGACAATTTGCCGCTATATAATATGTAATACACATTTTTTGAAAAGATCCGTGCTCCAACTATTGCAAAATTATTATCACATCTCAGAAACCTTCACGGGCTTGCGCATAACAACTCACCAAAATTTCATTGCAATCGGACGAATGGTAAAGGAAGGCATACGGCACAAAAAAAAAAAAACGAAAATTAAAGACATGACAAACGCATCAAAAGACGGTGCGTTTAAAATTCAAGGCAACTCTATCTATTGACGAAGTTAAGAACAAAACTGTTATTAGCGCCTTTATTTTGCTAGCCGCTGCGAGCTCCACTAAGTGGACTGGTCTCACCAAGGAGAAAAATATGAATTTGCCAGACCTTACTAGGTGTATGATCGTGTGGCAGACATATAGAAATGATACTCACTATTTGTATGTCTATGACCTATGATTTTTTCTGTTATAAAATGAAATTATCAGTTTTTACTCCTTTAGGAATGGAATTTCATATTAATATGTGGTGTATGTGTTAATCCAGGCTATGAGCTCGCTGTAGGCCAAATTTCATCCATATCCGTTCAGTCGTTTTGGCCTGATTGAGTAACAAACATCCATCCATCCATCCAAACTTTCACATTTATAATATTAGTGGGATTGATGTATCAGACATAAGGGTGTGGAAGCTTCGGAAAGTCAAAGTCGAATTTAAAAACTTAACAAAAAAATTCTGGAGATTTTTCTGAGAGCAGAATACATAAAATATGTTAAAAGTGGTCAACACCGGTGTTTGAGCCATAAATAACATCTGTGGTGGCGGCCAACTGCCCTTTAAATCAGTTAAACATGGATTAGAGCACAGATAAATAAGCGGCAGCTACGGGACCATATGCTGCTCGCTCCGTGACTGCAGCTGCAATGCTTCATTTTCCACAGCTCAGGAAATTAATTATTTATCCTGCTTAGCTAACAAAAAAAATAAAGTTGACACTCATCCCACGCCTTTCACACAAGCTCGCAGGCATTGGAGAAAACAAAAATTTTACAATGTACACACTGTTCAAGATTACGACACACATTTTTGGCAGGTGTTCAGTGAAATTTTAGACTGTTGTAGGTATAGTAGGGCCGCGACGTCTTGGCGGGTCGACTCCCTAGAGCTCAGCGACCTTGTAATCGACACGTCCCGCCTTGTCTGCTCCGCAGATAACAACGGCCTGGAAGTCTCCATGCCGTTCCGAAAACATTGGTCGAGAACAATCTCACGTACGGTGCAACACAGCGCAGATCTTAATGATACAAAGATGCGATAATGATTTACGGTAATTTATTATTTAAAGGTAGTGCACCATTTGCTCGACTGGGCAGCTTAGTTAAACATAGTTAAACATAGCTATACAATTCTTTAAAGTTAAGAACTAAATTTGTAATTGTGGGTTGCTGTAGGAAACACAATTAATTAAGACTTGCATGTAACTCCCTCGCTGATGCTTACTTTTCCATTTGGTTTGGCTGAAATGTGAAGACGATCGACATGACACTTTCACGCACTTCAAGAAGCTTACCACTTTTATGCACACGGGTTGGTATTTTTTCCATAACAGCACTCTGAAAGAACCATTTTAGTAATTTCGAGGGGTCCGAAAACCATATTTATAACAAACCATCCTCGCGTATTTTATAGTCTTCTGTTGTTGTGCTTGCTTTATAAACAAGATAGGCTCCAGGAAGGAAACCCTGCCTAGAACCAACGCTTAAAACTATCAGTCTGTGCGCTGCATTTCCTGTTGCCATTACCTACACCTTCAACGTCACCTTTCTTTTGCCAACATTTCTGAAAGGTTAAATTAGTGTCAACCCAGGATTCATCCATGTCAAATATATTCTTCCCAGCCTCCCTGCACTGTTTCATCTGAGTCAGCTACCGTTATCGCCAAGCAACAACGTCAGATCTTTCGAGAAGAAGCATTCACTTATTTTGGCTTCTTCTATACACAAAACCCATTTCTTTGAGTATTTTACGCAGCGATGTCTTTCCCTAATCCATCCGATTTTTTCTTTCAAAACTGGCAGTAGTTTCCTTGTCGTTTTTTTTACTGCATAAAATTCGTGGCTAGTGTCTCTGATCACTCTTCTATCAAAGTCATCAACTGACAACAAACGTTTCCCAGTTTTTTTTTTTTTTTGGCTTGAAATGAATAATTAAACATGAGAGGCTGTTTAACGGTCAAATAAAGGAGTGATATATATATGTAAATATAAACATATAAATTGTAAATAAATAATGTATTAATATAATATACATTAATATATATCATAAAATCATATATATCATAAAATATATAATGCAATATATAATGTATATAATGTAATATAATATCATGTAATATAATGCAATATAATGTGTAGCAATATCGGCTACACTTGTAGATAAAAAATATTCAAATAAGCGGTGCAGAAAGTTTGGAAAATTGCCAAATGCAAAACAAACAAACCGCGGGTGAAATTACGGGGAATGCGTTGAAAAACTTATAATGTTGTTGTTTGTTTTTTATTTGGCGTCTCTCTGTTGTGTTTTCGGATGCGCGAAACTGATCTTTGGCTTATACCTGTGTATCGCGCAGCTCTTTCGGTTGCATTTGTTAGAGGTACTAGCAGACATTTGTTGGCAGCTTCTTCATCACAACACTGGATTACACTACTTATAATTTCCCTCTCCCCACTATGTATTACTTTATTGTATCTTGAACGTCCTGCGTCGGGCTCCATTGTTCAATTCAGACAGAGAGCGTGGCGCCTGATGTTTTTGCTATGAACCGCATAGCGGCTGATGTGCGCGCGCAGCTGCTTCCCCTCTCATTAACTCTTCCCCGCTTCCCCGCAAAACGACATGCCAAGACGTCGCGGCCCTACAGTAGATAGTCTTTCAAATCAACAAAATAAATATTTTTATACAATTAGTCAGATGATACTAATGACTTAATGAGTCAAAGTCTAAATGTTGCTTGAAGGACCAGTCATTAAAAGTCTCACCTTTTGTGAAAAGATAGCATATATTTTTTTAAGTTAAATAAAAAACTCAAATATTAGATTCTATATTGTGTAATAAATAGTATGTCCCAAAACTCAACATCAAGCTGAGAAAAGTTGATAGGCCAATTAATGAAGGTTCTAAATCAAAAAAGCAAACAAAGTGTCCAGTTTATTGGCATTTTTTTTCTCCAAATGGTTTAATATCCGCACTCTGCACTAGATTTTTAAATACTGTGACTATAAATATTATATACTGTGACTACAAATTATTATATTATGTAACTACAAGTTTCCAAATTAAAATTTTATAATATTTCATGCAATCCGTAATAACCCTTCCATTGACAATAATTTCAAATAAAACCTAACATGCAATACTTTTGGGGGAAAAAAATTTATTTGCATGGCTTTTGAGCCAAAAATATATAATCAGGTTAACTGTTACTAATCATACTGTAAAAGAATGTACTTATCTAACTTTGCAAGTTATTATAAAGATGGCTAATTTAATTCAAATTTAATAATTGATGCAACACTGACTATTTTTCCTTTTTTTTTAAAACAATAATTTTCGTTTACAAGATACCCTAATTTCAATAAATTTCAGTTCTGTTATAATACATTCCTGATATTTAAAAGCTGAAAGATTGAATTCAATTCGTCTGAGTAAGAAACAGACAGTGAGGATAACAGAATATTTACTTTGAATTGATAAAAATAATTTCAATAAATGCTTCATTTCATTTCAAATTTCACTATTTGTCTCACTAACTCATGTTGAATGCCCACACTGTGTCTTACACACACTAATAGAAATCGAGCTTTGAATTTTATTTATTGTTTTATCAATCATGTATGGAAATTATATTTAAATTCGGTCTCATTGCAAAAAAAAATATACTTTTATAAATCTTGCTTGGATGAGCTTTTTGAAAAATAACTTGCAAAGTAATGATTTTTTTACAGTATAAATAGTTAAAGTAACCTGACTGAAAAACGTTTGCCGTATAAGTTGTGCACATAAATTTTTCTGCCCCAATAGAATTATTGTGTGTGTGATTTTATTTTGAATTATTATTAACTGCACGGTTATTTAAGGTTGCGTAGCAAATATTTTAATGGTTTAACCAATAAATTTGCAGTTATAGTATCTAATAATTTGGGGGAGGAAGCATTCAACTCAAAAACTAAGACACTTTTATTATTTTGTTTTTATCAGGAAGTGATCAATTGGCCTATCAACTGTTCACAGATTGATATTGTGACATTCTTTAGTCTCCCTTTTTTAGTTCCGTGAACCACTGAAAACATTTTATGATTTTCTGACCTGGAAAAAGGTTAAAGATGATAATGTACAGGCCACTGTTTCTCCCAACCATAAGCCTCTTTTCAGGGGGATTAGAGCACTATTTAAAAGAAATTCCTTGAACTAAAACCATTTTGGTTATACATATTTAATTTTGCTTATTGTTACAATGTACCTTTTTGATGTGGAACTCCAACAAGAGAGCAACAAGGTTGTACACTTTTGTCGATAGTACTGTGTCACAATGGTAGAAAAAAAATACTTTTGAAAAGGCCTTGTGTCATATGAATTCCTGCCTAGTTACTACACGGTAGGATAACCAGGTGGATTTTAACCTAGTGGGAATACGAGTTGGACATCCAACACACTCCAAGGAACACACAATTTGTTACAAATGCTCTATCACATAGCACAGGAGATACACAGGCTGTACAAATTTGAAAAAAATTCATATCAGTAATTTGTGTAATAAGGTGTCTCCCGTGTTGCTTCACGTTGTGCCTTGCCACACGCTCTCGGGCGCTATTTGCCGGCCATCCCGGCATGGACGAAACACGCAAGCCATTAGGGAGATGTTTTTACTGGCCAGGCATCGGCAGGTTCGTACGCAGCGCCGTGCGGAATTGCCAGCACTGCCAGCGGTGCAAACCACAGCATCCGGACGGACGGAAGCAGCAGGTGCCACGCTTACCAGCCGAACCGTTCCACACGGTCGCGTTCGAACTGATGGGACCGTACCCACGCTCAGCCCAGGGTAAAAAGATCTTGCTGGTCGTAACTGTCTGTTTCACGAGATGGATAGAAGCGTACCCCTTGTCAAACTGTCAGGCAGGGACGATCGCGCGGGCCTTGGAGGATGAGTTCTTTCCTTGGTGAGATTATCCGCGGGTACTCTTAACGGATAACGCCACCCAGTTCTCGGGGCGTAGGTGGGCAGAACTCTGCATGAAGTGGCGAGTGTTACCGCACACAAATCCCGGTGCACCACCCCAGGGCAAATACAGCTGCGAGGCGGAACCAGGAACTCAAAGTACAACTCAGACTACTAATGAAGGACGATCAGACCCAGTTGGAACATCACCTCCCAGACATCTTGTACTGTTTACGTCGCCGAGTAAACACTGTCACCGGCGAAGACCTTCGCACGGGCAACGCCACGTCGAGAGCCGCGACCCGGAGCATGAGGAAGCCAGTCCCGAGGAACGAGTAAGGGGCTTGGAGGACGCCCGCGATGCCGCACTGCGTAGCCAGGCCAGCCACAACAACACCACGCCCGCCCATGAGTCTCACACCCGGCCAGCTGGTCTACGCCCGGCTCCTCCCTCTGTCCGCACGACAACATAACATCTGCGCTGGGCTGGCCCCGTCCCGATCGTCCAAGTGCTCGGCACTACTGCCGTGTGATCCAGTTACTGAAGGGACGAACAGCAAAATATCACAGGGACACAGGCTGGCGGCCGAAGAAGGGGACTACCACCTGTCGGATGACGGACACGAATATGAAGGCCGCGAGGGGGGGAAGGGGGCGGGCAGCCACGTCAAACCCCAGGAAAGATGCTGACCTAGAGTTACGGGGGTTTTAGGAAACGGTGATGGCGTCACCTATCCGGGTGACAGCGGACGCATTCCAGCCGAGACAACTAGACGCAGAGCAGGCTGATGATACGACATCCTTCCGAGGTTTTCCGCAGGATGAAGGGACAAGGGTGGAGCTCGAACTCGCCCCCATAATCTGTGAAATGGAGGACGAGCTGTCACGCCCAGTGACACCAGACGAGGATGAACCTAGGTGGCTTCTTCACCTGTCACTGACAAACTCCACTTTTCGCGCGACCCTTGAAGAACCACCGGAACACGCCACCGACGATGCAGAAGCCACGCGGGGGGTGGTGGAGGACGGGGCAAACACCCCTGTGCCGCGCTACAACTTGTGACTACGCCAGACTGCACCCCGGCCCCGGTGTTGCGGGATACAAGGGGCGAACCAGCAACAGCACGAAGCTAATGAGAGCTGCAGGAACGAGGGCGTAGCAGAGTCACATCGGGCTTCGTCGGGGAGGGAGGGGGGACAATTGACGTCGACCAAGGCAGCGCTCTCCTTAAGGCCGATGTGCCTCACGTCTCGCCCGGCCCTCTCCTCCCACCATCTCCCTGTTTCAAACCGCCCGCCAATGAGTGTGCATGCGCGTGAGCGCATGTTTGTCCGCCCTGCGAGAGGCGATTGGAATCTGTGCCACGCACCCCAAAAATAATACTTTAATTAAAATAGATTGTAATTTTACTTATATTTTAATCCCCGAGTGTTTGGTTTTCTTTCAGCTTTAGTAAGGATGGAGAAGCTCCATCCGCAAACACTTTCAGAACGCACCCAGACACGGGCAGTTTATGTTTTGAACTTAATTAATAATTGGCAATACAAGTAAGTGTTATTATTCTGTAATAATTAATTGTAATTTGTTATTCAGTGCTCAAGAGGTTCTGTTGTGTTGTCTGTTTCATCACGTAAATATAAACGGCCTAACGGTAACCAAACTGCTTCCTGCCGCCATGACACCTAGACGACCGCCCCCCGGAGCAGGACGCAGCGACCACGTGTAATTCCTTCCCATCCTCCCGCGTACGGGGAGGCCACTCTTGATTGATTCTTGAGAGTCAAGGAGCGGGCGGTTAGGCCAGATTCCAGTAGTTATGGGATTGCAAGCCTCGTCGCACTTGGGCTACGATACGACCCTGAGGGGTGATAGCTGGGTCCACGTGCCCTTAAACCACGTGGTGGCACCAATATTTAGTCAACACACACCGTGTGACTCTTTTCAACCCCAGTGCCATAGCACTGTACCCTGTTTAAGAATATTTAAGTTTTTTTTTTAAACAGACCATGGACCAAGTTCCCTTGGACTGAGGGATAGACTTCAATCATCTCATATTTACCTGACTGTTGGCCAGAATTTAAGCCCAAGTACAAACAAGATAGTGTGGATTGCGTGACATGTTTTGCACACCAATTTAAAAAAAAACTTTTTCTTCCTTCTATTACTATACAACTTAGCAATGACGTGCATAAAGAACATTCCAACCCCTCACCCCAGTTCATGCTCGCTAGCGGACCTACCGGAAATCCACCCCGTCGATCTGTTTGTGGTAGTCGAGGAAAGGCTTCAAGCCGTCCAGAACTCCGCGAGGCATCTTGTCCACCTCGTCGAACACGAACAAGGAACGCCCGCAGTTGCTCACGTTGCCTCTGACCCAGTCCTGCAGGTGCATCTGCAACCAGCCACGCCCTCCCCTCGCTCACGGCACCGCAACTGTGACCATCACTGGACACACCACTTGGAGAAAGGCAGAGGACATTTTTTTGAGATAAAGTACCTAGTTTGAGAGTGGTGGATCATTTTACACCAGATAGAGCAGCTGGAGAGACTTGCTCACCCAATAAAGCAGTGTGAATGTGTCAGGAAATGCTAACAAGAGAGTATTGTAACGACTGTCGGGACATGCTTACGAGACAGAATAGCTTTATTCTTCCCTACCTTCTCTTTCCTACTCTCTCAATACTCTTAGGGCTCCAGTGTGCTGGGCCACTGTAACTACCTGCTGTTTGTTATGAAGGGAGTCCAATCAAACTCTCAAGGATTACTAGCTAGACGGTAGTTACATGTTAGTATATTTCTCAAGACGCAGTTCGTAAACCAACTCATTATACTTGCCACGAACACAATAGCAAACTTGTTTCTCTGCGACTCTCTTAGGCGACTGTCCGTCCGTCTCTCTATCTCTCTCCAAAGTACTCACTACCTCAGACAAACGTACACACAGCCCATGATGCGCCTAACAGTCGGGTACGACACTCGCACGCCTAGTCACAGAGTCAGCTGCGGCCTGCGGCCGACTCAACTAATAGCGGTGGTACATGTGCACGCATCAAGATATCGCTGCACGCAGCGACTCGCGCCACGAACAAACGCCCGCCAGGCAATATAAATACCAACACAAAAATGTGACGGGATGGAACCCGAACAACACCAGGTCTTTTATTTAGACATCTCTCTTGAGAATGTCCCAGAGCCACGTTCGACATTGACGCAGCAGTAAATGTATGAGATGCATGTGCAGTGAATGCAACTGAATGGAATGACGGGGTGGCTGATGCTGGGTTGGGATTACTTGGAAAGGGCACTAGCTAGCCCACGGGGATCACCGATGGTAATGGCTCTCAGGGTCGTGATGTGACCAGCAGCAGTGGTAGTGGCAACAGGTTGTGTATGCCCCCAGGACACCACTAGCCACATAATAACAATGAATCTGGCACAAATGCAATGAGCCTCACTTGCAGTCTTCTACCACAGCCATACTGGTCAAAAGTTGGGCACACACTTGTGCCCGAGATGGCTGCTGGGGAAGGAGGTACTGCCACGGTCAAATATCCATCTTGCATCCCCTCATCTGTTCGTCGATTCATTGCCATGGAGGTGCGTGATGACAGACTAGTAGAGCCTAGGTCACACCTAATGTTAACTTTTATTGTCAAAGTCTAGTTTGAAAAACTTTTGTAATTTTTTTTTTGAAGAGAATTTCCTTTTTGTATTTTTTTCATAGATTTAGTAAAAGAAAGGAATATCAGTAATATGTTGCTAGATTACATTAGTTTTATTGCGTTTTTTTAACAAGTCCTCTTACACAATAGAAAAAAAAAGCAGCAAGCTACCCTTCCTTGTCTGTATCTTTAAAAAAAACAGCACACACATTACAGTCAGCAAGAAATTTGTGTAGGAGCTGGAGGAACGTAAAAAGCAGTGCTTTGAAGCGCGGTTTTCAAAGCACCAACAATGGTGGCCGTATTTTCATGGAATGTTGCATTTAAGAGCTGAGTAATCTCACGCAAGAATTCAATTATGTGGGTCACAGTTGCATCTTAAAAACCTGTCGAAGTAAGACGCGTAGAGAATGGGTACACTGCCAGTACACTGACATTTACAACGATGAGGGAGAACCGTCAACACCGTTACACGACCACAAGCAATCACAGAATGCGCATACACAAACTCTGGGGTGGTTTATTTTTATATTTCCACCACCCCCCCTCCAGCCAAATGCTAGCCCACGTCACGTCATTTGCCGATGCCGGCTGGGCTACTGGCACGGGGGCCAGGCAGATGAGCATAATTGGGCCATTCACAGCGCTTTTCACGCACTGCTGAGATATATTTTAACCAAACAATTTTTAATTACTGTGATATTATACATAGGTATTAAAAACTAACTCAGGAGAGTTATTTACACACAATCTCAAAAACACATTGCAATTATAAATTTATTTTACCTAAAGTTATAAATTTGCATTGGATCACACTTTATTTTTTCCAAACAAAAAATTGGCATAAAATGTGATACCCACAAGCAGGTAAATATGATATTTGCTAAATTTTAATAGAAAACAAACAAACGTGAATTTTAATACATCCAAATCCCAGATGTGATATAATTGACAAATTTTGTTTAAACAAACATAATCTGTTGAAATATCAACCTTGAAAACTACAAGGCTGTAAAAACTCAACCGTTGTGGAAATGAACTCCAAACAAATTTAGCTTGAATGAAAAACTTATGCAAAAAAGAGTTTTTTTTTTAATAAAAGTATATGACTTTCATGCAGTAAAACTTCTTATTACATAATTTAAGAATCATAATAAAAAATATGTAAAAATATATGGTAACATATAAAAGTGTGAGATAAAATATTTTTTTTATCATTTCATGAAGAAATAATAAAGAACATATATATTAAATTAAATTTCAGATATTCTTAAGTATATACACTATATTTGAACTTTATTTACTCACAAAATGAGGACAATAGAACCAAACCAAAACATATGACAAATTAAATGTTAGTAGACAAAATTAACAAAAATTTATAACATACAGGTATTTCATTCATGATAAGAAATTTTCATACCCTTTTATCAGACAGCGAGACTATTTAATGTTAACTTCAGAGAATATTTCATGTTAACATTGAAAAATCAATTTTTTGTGTAAAATAATGCTATTAAAGGAACAACTCTTTTTCAAATAACTGTTTATGTTTAGGAGTAAAAAAATATTACAATTATTACTTTTGATTCAAAGTTGGGACATTCTATACTTCCAAAAGCTTAAAAATATTTTTGTTACTGTAGAAAAACAGGCATCTCCAAACTCACTAAGATGAAATATCTCAATGAATTTTGTTAAGTAATTTTCCATGAAAAATATTAATATAGAACATAAACCTAGTAATCTTATCTGACTCTGACTATTTATACATATGAGGGGAGACCCAAAAAAAACTGGACTCAGAGCATGCTGCCATTCGTAGACGTAGTAGAGAGTTCTCCCACTAGATAGGGTTAGAAGATACCTTCAATAAAAAGCTGCCCAGACAGCTTCAATTTGTAAGTTAACGTTTGATTGTATTTATTTTTTTCACTTACTATTCTTGTGTTCGGCCTGCAAAGTTGTTGTGCCAGATTTAAAATTATGTTTCCTGCTTGAAAAATTGGCAACGGAAACTTACCAAATGATTCAACAGGCTTTCAAGGAGGAAGCTAGGAGCCGCACAAAAGTTTTCAAGTGGTTTGGGTGTTTCAAACATGGTGAGATGAGTGTTGAAGACCATGATGATTCTGGGCGCCCTTTAACATCTTGAAACAAAAAAATTTGAAAAAATCCACCAAAAAATTAACAAGAATCGTCGTTTCACGATCGACAAAATTTCAGAAGAGACAGGAGGAGTGAGTTGCAGCTCGTGACAGCAGATTTTGACTGAGGATTTGCAAAAAAAGACGTGTTGCCGCTAAATTTGTTCCTCGCCTTCTCAAACAGGATCAAAAAGACATTTCATTGAATTTGAGCCAGGACTAGAAAAAAGAGATTCAAATTAATCCAAATTTGTTGACCAAAGACATTCGAGGTGATGAGAGGTGGTGTTATGGATATGAAACAGAAAAAAACCAATCGTCAAGCCAATGGAAGGCTCCCAACTCCCCCAGACCAAACAAAAAGCAAGAAAAGTGAGGTGGAATGTTAAGATGATGATCAGTGTCTTTTTTGATATTCATGGAATTGTGCACCAGTTTTGTTTCCTCTGGCCAGACACTTTTATTTGGAACATTAAAGACATTTGCGAAAGGATGTGCGTAGGAAACTCCCGGAACTTTGGCAATCGGGTGACTGATTCCTTCATCACGACAACGCCCCCTCGCACACGGCCTTACAAGTGAACCGCTACTGGCCTCTCAGTTCCCCACCCTCCGCATTCGCCAGACCTGGCCCCGTGCAACTTTCTCCTGTTCTTGAGAATGAAGACAAAATCTGAAAGGGAAGCATTTTGAAGATGTGGAGGTGGTAAAAACAGCTTCACAAAGGGTACTGGAGGATATAGAGTAGAAGAGTTCCAGAGGTGCTTCAAACAGTGGGAAAAAAGACTTGTAAGTGCATTGCACCTAACGGAGAGTACTTTGAAGGTGATCGAAGGCATTTTGTAAAAAAAGGTAATAAATTATTTTTTATGAAAAAAATCTGTTTTTTTATTTATTAGGTCCCCCCTCATATATATTACATTTACCACTGTTTTTAAGTGTAGTACATTAGAGTTTTTCAGTTTTCATACACTTGTGTCCAAAATTTAGGTTTAAAGCCTTATGGCTTTATGGCGCAGTTAGCAACAAAACATGGAGGTGACAGCTTTTTACTATGGCAAATAAAACTGCAGTGACAATAGACGTTGTCATATAAAATACAACTTTAACAAAATTCACTTTTAAACTTTGTGTAGTGGTCATCTAAAGATTTTTAGTAATGGATGCTATCAAATGCTTTGCAGCTGAAAAAACTGAAGCTATGTTAAAAATGTATTCACATAAAGCCGATAAATAATACAACTAAAAAATAGAGAAAAATTGTTTTGTGCAAAGAAAGCTAAATTACAGAAATTTGTGAATTTGGATGCCCACAAATAAAGTCATATGTAGTATATTAAAAAAAAGAAGTGACAGAAAAAAATATAAAGTGTAAACACCCCAAAACTACCACCTCTTTTAACCTAGTGCATGCAGCATGAACACGCTCGAGTTACCCTGTAGATGGCTGCCTCCTCTTGCAGAGGAAAATGCTTTTTTCCAGAAAAAAAATGGACGTACTGGCTGGCATGCGACATCTTGTACAGTCCGTCCATTAAGAATTGAGCGACATAGTTTTTGCCGACACCTGGTGGGCCGTGGAAGCTGAGAGTCAGTGCCTTCTTGGGGATCGCTGCTCGGAAGTGGCCCTTCACAGCAGACAGCACCAGCTCTCGCACCAAGTGCTGCCCGAACATGGACACCGACAGGTCCTGCTCCAGCCCTGTACACCCACAGTGCTAGAACACCACCAGGCCTGCAACACACCTGGTGCAGTGATGGGCAACAGCAACCCCAGCGACCGGAGGGAACACGACGGATGTCGTCAGGATACAAGTTTACAACATTCCTGCAGCACCACACCTGGATCTAGGCACGGGCATATCCTGCAACCCCGCACCACTGGTGCAAGCTCTCACCACACCACTGGACCAGGCATGCACAAGTTATGTAACTTCAATATAGGTGGGTTTTAGAAATGTAATTGGATTAGAAGAGGTTGACATTCTAGATCTGAAACCATGTTGGAAACATGATACTTTATTACTGAGTTAAAAATTTAAGATTTTTTTTTTTTTTAACTTTTGAAAAACCATTAAGCAAAGAGATTGGTCTATAATTTGAAATAGATGATTTAGAACTATATTTGTGAATATGAATAATTTTTGCTATTTTCCAATTACAAGGAAACAGTTGATATTTTAGAGTAGAATTGTTTATATGTGTTAAAAGAGGGGCTAGTAAATGAAAACGTTTTTAAATAAAATTGGGAATCCCGTCGTGACCAGCTGATCAAGAAGATTTTAAAGCCGTGATGTTCCATACTACAAGACTTTCGTTAATACAGTTAAACATCAATAAAACAAACCTGAAGGGACAATAATTTTGTTACTTCGCTATAAAAAGGTTTGTATTAACCATACTGCTAAAAAATTTAATCACAATTTTTATATAATTACCTAAATTCACATGATATTGCAAAATATTTTTAATGTTTAGTATATGCATAGCACACCTAAAAAATTTTTTTAAAAATGCTCCAAGAAAACTTGCACACAATTTTCTATAGCACCATATGTACCAACTTTTTTATGAATTGTAAACGACAATTTTAGGATCGCTACACATGTAGCTTAAAAAAAATGTTGTACTGTACTACTTTTTACGGATTTCAGACAGATGGACAAAGCAAAGGTTTAGAAATTATCTACAAAAATAAATATCACCATAATTTTGGAAGAATAAAATTTCTAATTTTTTTTTACCCTCCTACACAGAACCATGGAAATAGAATCACTATTATTTTAGTTTAAACTTCACTTTTTTTTTTTACATTGTTCTGGGATATTTGTATTAACCATCTTTTACTTCATGTAATTGTTTACTTTTGGAACAAAAACCATACTTTGGTATTAAAAAAATTACTTAGCACTGCAACTCCTAAGTAAATTCTTGGGACTAAGAAAACATTTTGTATTAATGAGAGTTTTGTATTAACAGAGTTTTTATTAATAAGGTTTCACTGTATTAGGAACAAATATAGTATCAAGACATGTGTCCATTATGGGAACTTTATGATTGCTACTAGATGGTAAATATATACTAGAAAAATATTGAGCAAATATATTGTATAACACTACAGGATCACTGATAGTAGCACAATTGGATTTTAGTGAAATCTTTTTATAATATCCATCAGTCATTATTTTTACATAAAGGCAAAATTTTTGGGATCATACTTGGTGTTACTGTTGATTGTTCAAGTCCATTGGATTTTATCCCTATTGACCAAAAATTTCACTTGTTTGCAAAAATGAGAAAAACAAGAATAATAGTACATGTTGTTACTTCGTTTGTAGAGTTTATGTAAATGTTTCTCTGATTTCAAAGCTTGGATTAATTCATTAGAAAACCAAGCAGGATGTTTAGATGTTTTTTTTTAATATAAAGAGGGAAATAGCTGTTTATATTACCGTTAATACAAGTGTATAATTGATCAATGAGTTCATTCACATCATTGAATTGTAAAAAAACCAAGAATATTGCTGTTTTTATCATTCCTTAGCACAGGAGATTGTTAATAATACAGGGGAAACTGTCTACTTTTATGTTGATGGATAAAGCTGGATGATATATATCTTCTTTAATAAGCGCTTCTATAGCATGCATAACAGTACATGTAGAAATATTAGATAAACAGACATCTAAAAGATTTTACATTGGCTTAGTATTATTGTATTGAATAAGACCGAGACTTGAAGTAAAGTTGAGTAAGGACTGAGCCTTTGATATTATGTGGTGATTGAGGATATTATCAGTATTATAATATGACAAATTGATACCAGGAACATTAAACTCAACAAGTACCAACAAATTATCTTGACAGGTAACAATTTTATCTTCAAGAGTCTCAAATAAGCTTGGTATGTATTAGAAGTTGTATTAGGAGGTAAGTAACTTTGCAGAAAGTGAGAAAATTAAGTGAGATTTTTATTCTAAGCCAAACAGCTTCAATTCCCATAAAATCAAAATCATTAATATGTTGAAAAGATAAAAATTTATATTTTTTAACAGCAATTAAAGCAATCAAAGTAAGAAGAGTTCCTATAATTTCTAAAAATAAGGTATTGGTATATGAAATAATGCAAGTTATTACTGTTTTTGATGAGCCAAGTTTCTGTGAGACAAATAATGTAATTAGTGGAGTTAACAAGATTTTCCAAAATTGGAGAGATTTGGTTCGAAGTCCCCTGCCATTTTGGAAAGCGATTACCCAATATTTGTTCAATGACTGCACTGAAGGACACTAAAATGCTTCTCCTAGCACAGGGGATGAAGTATAGGCAGTCATAGTGGTTATGGAAGGTTTGGAGATTGCGCTGCTAGCATTATTAGGCTCCTGAGCGATAAAGACATTGCTGGCTATTTGATAAGACATCCACTCGGCCAAAAATAATATTGTTTAATCTGTCAAGATCCTCTCCCAAGACAGACACATGGAAATATGCATATATGTTAAATTTTGTACACAGTTTTGTCACTTTAACTTGAGTCATGTAGATTTCTTGTGAAATGTAGACAATAATTTCTTTTTCCTGTTCATTTGGTTCAAAGCGAGTGTCCTTTTTGTGAATTGGTTTAGAGATGGTTTTAAAGGCAGAACTATTTTTAATTCAAACTTTGATTTGCATGTTTGTTCTGTCTTGTTCACATTGAGTGGCAATGTTCCCGTTGGGATGAGATTTGCACGCATGTTGCACAACGGTAAATCATTCACTACAGACACGCTGGTTGTTGTTCAGTAAGCTCGTAACGAAGCTGGATTCTGGCTGAGTCGTAATCAGGTCACTAGTTGGTGTGCGGTACCCACACTTTCCCGATGTTATGACACAGTCAGCTTTCTTTAACCACTTGACCATAAGTGTTGTCGTAATCTTTCTGAGGATTTAGACTTTGTTTGATCAGCAGTAATTCTTGTCTAATTTCGGCTGTTTCAGATATTAAATTCATCAGGAGGGTCTTTAATATCACATTTTTATTTTTTAGATCTTCTTTTTTATAACAAAATTTTTTTTTACAGATTTTATTAGTTCATCCATGTTCGACACTTAAAGTTTTAAAACTTCACTTGTTTATTTTTCTTTAACTGAAACATTAGAATCTGATTTCTTAGGCGGAGATTGAAACATGTCTTGTTGGGCATCTTGTTCTAATATAAAAGCTGTTGCATCTTGTAGAGATAATGAAAACCCCCAAAAACTAAGCTAATTAGTCAACTATGAATTAATGATAATGATTCACGGCACACACCAAGGAATAAAACGAAAAAGAACACTTGTACATAGAAAACCAGAGGGTTCACGCAAACACTTCCGTTCGGTTTTAACACTTGGCAGCTACTGAACACTCGGTCACTACTGTGAAAACTCGGCCATTACTGTGAACATTCAGCCACTACTGTGAACACTCACCGCTACTGTAAACACTCATCCGCTATTGAATACTCTGCCGCTACAGAATAATTATGGAAGAGGCTTCATGCACATACTATTTATTTGTGATAAAACACAAACAATGATTATACATCAATAACACGAAAGCCCCTCTACAATGAGGATGAATATTTTAGCGTTTTGCTGATAGCTGAACTTGGAAACAATTTTCAGGCGGTGTATATGTGTTGCATCCCTGGTACACACATCTGACTAAAATCAAAAAATATTCTACTTTTAAATAATTATACTTACAACCAACAAGCGTATATATTTCTATGATGCTTGTAAGCCCTGAATATTACACAATTTTGCCAGGTCGCTCAAACATCAACAAATATTAATACACAAAAAATGACAAGCTAGTTCCAAATTAGAAATTTAAATTAAATTTTAATTTACTGCGAGGCCAGCAACCGTTTTGTACGTCGTTAACATTACTTAAGTTTGAACTACGCTCCAAAACCATCCCCTATGACAAGAACAAAATTATAACAATATGAAGATTAATATAAGGGAATAAATATTTTTTACACACAAAATATACTACAGCCAATATCTGAGTGATATATCAAAATAGATTAACAATGAGACTCAATTATAAAGCTTTTAAAACAAATAACAACTGATTAATACTGATTATTACTGCTGAAAAGTGTCGTTGTTACTAGTAACTCCGCTGGACATGCGGTATATCCAAATCGTAGCTCGCCTTAATCTACTGTTGGATCCTGGCAACAGCCAACGTCTTGTAATACGGGCCAATGGTCCACTTGCTCACCACCTCGTGCAACTAACAAGGGGACCACCAAGTACGGTACAAACGGATTTCAATGGGTCTTATATATGTCGTGGAGGGAGGCCCGCAGAGTACTAAGCTAAAAGGGTTTTGTCCAATACGCCTTAGTTTTCGCGGAAATGTTAAAGTTTTATACGGACGTTTTACACCGGTACATTTTCCGTCGTACCAGGCGAGCCAGCCTAGCCTAGTTGGTAAGGCTCTTGCCTAGCAGTCACAGACGGCCAAGTATATCCTTTCTTCTCAGGGTCAGCACATGTGTAAGGAAAGAGTTCATACAACAAACATATGAACATTTCTTTATACACAATCCTAATTCAGCCAGATTGTTACAAAGAAGTGTACGTATACAGTATGTCCATGAATGAATGTTCCAGTAATAAATTTTAATAGTATCTACTCTACGATTTTAGAGTGCTGATTCAAGGTCACGATTAAAGAGAAACTCAAACAGTTTTAGAAAAGCGTATGCGCAAGTACAGCTTTGTTGTTTTCTCACCTGCAGCGCCACCTACGCAAAATGGTGACTCCTGAGGTTAAAGCCTTTTGTCTTCTACATTTTGCTAAAAGTGAATCTGTAATTCCAGGTAAGCGTTCGTTTCATTTGAAGTTTCATTGTGATCCCCAAGAGGCAAAAAAATCCACCGATATAGTGTGGGGGAACTTTCTGTGCTAAATAGGCCCCGCTTGGAGTGCCAATTAAGTATGTGCGGGAACTTTTGAAGCTTTATTTTGTACTAAATAGGCCCCACTTGCGGTGCCAAATAAAATATGTGCGGGAACCTTCTAGTAGTTTAGGCCCCACTTGGGGTGCCAAATAATATGTAGAGCTACTTCCTTACTACTCAGGCTCCACACACACACTAAAACGTTGGGCTGAATAAAACTGTGTAATAAATTATATTTCTTAATTTTGTGACTCTTCACTGGTAATGTTGATATAAGGTAAATCACAGTTAGGTGTTGCTTGATTGATTTGGAACATACATAAATACACAATGGAGTAGGTGAAAGTACAAATGACACGACACAACACTTTGAATATTAAATATAGAATTATTTTATTTCCAATGTAAAAACGATTTAAAAGATTTCAATCTTTTCAATATATTTAATTATTATTCATATCCAAAACAACAACCTAACTTAACGGTGACATCATAGTAATTCAATAAAAGTTCAATTACCAGGAGTTATGTTGCGCACATTTAAATATTTTCAAAAGTCTTAATTCGGGTTCGTTGACACTACACAGTTTTTAATTAATGTTTTTAGGGAACTTAAATCAATTTACCTCGGCTAGTTAGGTTCGAATAGTTCATCGGCAGAGCTCAGAGCCTCTCATCTATAGGACCACTGAGTCTGTTAATTAATGTGTAAATTCGTAAAATTTATCTCCAAGTATTATTTAGATTATCTATAAAGTCAATTTAATTCATGAAATCAATGTTTATAATAAGTTTCAGCGACGATGTGACGTAAAAACGGGAGTTTCGTGATTCGTGCATAAGATTAGGGCACAAAAAATCTGGGCACTTTCGTTACTCATGTTAAACACTCCTATAATATTTATCTTTTTAGATAAATCCTATTTAAATGTTCAGAACTCCCTAATGGTTCATAATTATCATCCACTATCCGGGATACCTGATGCTAGATAGCTAATTTTCAGGATTTAAAATCGCCGACGTCACGAAGTTGCCGCTCATTCAGCTGGCCATTGTAGAACTCTCTTTCTTACTAGTTTCCTCAAAATAACCAGTAAGACTCACTTTTTAAATGGTGGCCCGTGATTGGCCAAAAGGACCGTTTCAGTCACCTAATTTCTTACCGAAAACGTAAACTCCGAACGCAACAATTGCGCGGATAACAAAATTTCACTTAAAATTTAAATAAATAAATATTAAAATAATAATTTACATTATAAAATTACGGCGTTAATTTTACCGTTTACAGTTTTCAAGTCCATTAGTCCTTAGAGGGGTATCAACAATACCTCGTTCAAATAGTCCGGTAAAAATCCAAAGAATCATTTTTCCATAGACATACATAACCAAATATTGCCGTTTCTGAAAATAAATAATATTATACATAGAGCAAACAAAAATAAAATAAATCGTAAATAATAATAAATAATTAAACTGTCAAAACAAACATGTTGCAGTACAGATTTTGCCGCCCTTGTCAATTACATTGAACAGTGCTCTTTGACCTGTTCAAAACGGTGCAATGTGATTGGCACTTCCCTTTCTCCGTCGCACAATACACAACACTCTTCGTTGCCTAGCAACGCGCGCACCAAACGACAAACAAAAAAAACCAACTTGAGAGAGACTACCTCTCCTCCTCGATTCGTTTTTTTACCGTTGCGCGCCTGAAAATCGCGCCTTTTTAAACACTTTTTGTCGGGTCGTCGCTGCTAACAGACCTGCGCGGAGAAGTTCACGGATTTTGCAGTGCAAAATCTTCGAAGGCTGGAACTGCTGCTGCTCTCCGACTGATTCTGCCTTGAGCCGCTCCTGTTGAGAAGGACTCGGGAGGACTTACTTACTGTGAGTATAATTCACTAAAGGGATTCGAAGGGGTGCAATGTACACGTGAGTCAACAATAGGACGTTCTCCAGGTCACGTCACGGCAGTGGGTCAACGTCCACCTGCGGTGATGACTGCATCCTTGCTGCGACTCCTCCTTCCTGCAGCGGACAGCGGCGTCGAGGCGGCGCCTGTCCTCAAAACGACCAACAAACCTGGCCTGGTTCACCACGCGTCGACGGGGTCTGGCGTGGGGCGATGATGCTGTACCAGACAGCACGGCATCTGGCACTGCAGCTGACGTCATCAACTGCTGATGTGGCGGCGTCCAGCCGCCCTGCCTCACGACTACGCGCGAGACGGCGTCGTGGCGTCTGTGGTGCTGATTGCGTGGGGCGAGGTCACCACTTCCCACAAGGAAGCACTCGTCTATTCCCATCACTGTTAGGTACACAATCGTTGCGAACCGCACTATGTCTAGCTCACTCTGGTGTAACCTTCGCACCTGACTTAAGTATAGGTGTCCGGGTCTTAATCAATAACTTAATCACTATGTGCGTACTTGTACTCTTGCAAATACAAGTGTCTGCAGGCAATACAACTTGTGTACTTGTCGCGGAACACTATGACGTCACCGTTAAAACAAAAATATCCTAAATTAACCTTAAAATTCCTAGCTTAACATATAGCATTCACATTATTAACATCATTGTTAGAAAAAAAAATAAATACAATTAATTATTAAATCTCAATTCTTGCATAACAATGCATGGTTATCAATATCCATTAAATTCAATATTAGTACTTTGCTTGCTAGTAACATATCACATTGTTAGTTTGTACTTGATTAATATGCATTACAGTGCATTTGCTTGTTTGTGTTCTCATTTCATGAGATTTCATACATTTCACCAAAACATATCATTATAGCATATCATTATTGGATATTAAACATCACAAGTTTTGCTTTTCATAATAACTTATTGATAGCTAACATAATTTATATTCATTACTCAATGTTTGTAACTCACATGTTTACATTCCATTATTAAAAATATTTGCATTTAACTGTAGCATATTTAGCTTGCAATTTACATTTGCATTTCATCACACTTGTTAACATTTCATTAAAGAATAAATATCATATCATGTACCGATTAACAATTAATAGTTCATTCTTATGTTTACATAGCCCATATTAGCAATTGATCATAAAACATAACATTTACATATAACTATATATATAATAACATTTACATATCATAACATTTACATTTCATTATGTTTACAGGTTGTACAATCAAAATTTCATAGTGTATTTACACATTGTTTACATTATCATCTCACATACAGAGAAATCGTTGGTTTACACAATTACCAACTTAGTGACTTTTCCAACTTCAGTTTGCTGTGTTCAGCTCAACAGCTGTAGAGGCTTTATCTTCCTCTTCTCACCTTTCATTAATGTGTTCTCATCCCGTAGCGGTCTCGCTGGGTTGAATAATGTTCACATTTCATATCATCTGGGTTACTATCAGTAACATAAGTATTGTAATCTACTGAGGCTCCTGGCTTCAGTGTAGCTAAGGTTCCTTTTACCAATCAGCTGTTTCACAAACATGCTGTATCAGGATAGCTTTTAACATATGGTATCACCTGTTCAATATTTTTTTCATTTCCTTTTAAGAAAATTTTCTTGCTTTTTCAATTTTAAAACTTCTGTTAGGCGAAGTTGCTTGTGGACACTTGTTTGCCGGAGTACCTTCACTTCTCGCGACAAAGGGCTTAGATCCTGAGTTTTTCAGATCCACATTCTTCGCTATTCTTCACATCATTCGAAGAATACTACTCAAGCAACTATGACAGTGCTGCGAGTTAATAGTGTTGAGACGACGTAATTCTCTTGTATAGGGGCTTCTCCCAATAAATCCTTAAAAATCATCGATTTCAAATTTTCGTGTTTTCATTTCATAAAATTTCAATACCTTGACATCCAAAGTTTAATAAACTAAAAGTTTCAACTAAAACTGATTGGATTTGTATGCGAAATGAGTGCATACTTTTCTAATCTGCATTCTGGGTAGAATGCAATCCTAAAGATCATTCTTTTCCCTAAATTCATCCCAGAAATAGTAAAAAAAAATAGTGAAGTTTTAAAATCTTAGTGAGTTCTTCTAAAATTTTAGAAAATTCAGTGATTTTCTATTTTTCATCATCAACATAACTACGCCTATTGGATTACTCAGCATCATCAATAAATCAAGGTAACCTGCATAATATTATTCTGCTTGTAGTTGCAAAGGGTTATGTGCTTTTAGAGATGCTTTGCATGCCAGTGTTTACATATGTCTACACAGCAGGATGGGGTATCATACCACATAGTTACATCGACACTAAGTAAGCTTAATTTCTTCTCGTTTGTTAGTACACAGTACATACAGCTTCACATAGGTATAGGCTAGTCTAGTGTTGTATATATATGTCTTTGTGACATTTGAGTTCATACTCATACGAGGAATTGTGCAAGCCAACTGATGCATAAATACAATACACATTGTACACTGGTAGCTTCACAGGCTACAATAACATCTGTATGGGTGGCATTTCACTTCACCTCAAATACAGCAATATAGCGGGAATTACACTTCCGCATAACCACAGGGTAAATATCTGCATAGGTGGCATTTCACTTCACCTTTACGCAGAAACAAGCGGGAATTACACCTCCGCTTAACATTACGAAATACAGTGGCTGCACTACGCCTCACATGGCGTACTAGATCACATAATCACAGTGACATACACTTACTCCTCTGTACAGTTCAGATCCTTGGTCTGAAACTTACACTTAGACTGCTCTCAGCTGTTTATGGTAATACACCTTGTACTATCACGAGGCATTCACAGCTTAGGTCGGTACTGCTTACATAGTAGTAGGGCTCTTGTATTCCCTTAACTGCGTTATATTATAACGGCCTACTGGTCGGCCTGTTGCTGGCTCTGCTAGTGCATAGCAATTATTTTGTACTATGTCTGTGATGACATAAGGACCTTCAAATAACAAAAACAATTTCTTGGTTACATGTTCCCAGGCCTTGCTTACTGGAGTTGTTTTCTTCAGTACCTGGTCTCCAATTTTAAATTTTGCTAATTTTGATGCTGGTTTCCTCTTGCGTCTGATGTCAGCTTCTGCTGTCAACTTCCTCTTCACTAGAGCTTCTACCTCTTCTCCTGTAGGTAGTTTTTCCTCTTCATTAGGGGTGTGTCCACATCGGGGTAAATATTTCGGGTTGATCGCCACCGATCTATTCAGGCTCATGGCTTCTCCAGGGGTAACTCCAATAGAACCATGTACGGTATGGTTAATAACGCACTCTACATATGGCAACTTATCTCGCCATGATTGCTGCGAGTTATGGCATAGCGTACGTAACAGACTCCCTAATTGACTTCATGAGTCTCTCCACAGGGTTACTTTGTGGATGTCGTACACTGATAGTTGTAGGTATTGCACCTAATTTCCTGACTCCTGTTTGCCACAAATCACTGGTAAACTGGGTACCTCGGTCTGACAATACCACTTTAGGTAAACCAATTTCTTCAACGAAAGTTTTTAATTTTTGCATAACTGCTTTTGCAGTTGGGTTCACAATTGCATACAATTTTGTGAATTTTGTGAAAACATCTTGCATCACAAAAACATACTTAACACCTCCCTTTGACTGGGGTAAGGGGCCAAATAAATCAACTGATAATAATTCCAATGGTGCTGTTGGAATGATGGGCTGCAATTCTCCATGCAGGTGTTGTCCAGGTGGTTTCACTTTCTGACATAGGTCACAGGCACTTGTGACCTTACTTACATAGCGTGACATGTTAGGCCAATACACTTGCCTCTTCAATGCTTCGATGAGCTTCTTGCTCCCTACATGTCCCAAGGCTACATGTAGTTCCCAGGTGATTGGTTGCCTCAAATCAGCTGGTATCACTGGTTTCCAGTGATCTTCGAAAATGCCTCTCTTCCTTGACTGGGCAAACAAAACATTTTCTGCTGACAAACAAAAATGTTGGTGAATTTTATTATCAGCTGACTGCTTCTGCAGCTGGTTGATGGTGTTTTTGCAGTACTCATCTGCTTGTCGTTTACATTTTATATCCTTCAGGATATCTCGGAGTTTAGGATTGATTTTGAATATCTCTGTGGATACTGATGCCACTAGATACTGGAGTTTTTTTTTTAGTTTTGTACCCCTGAGCCTGAGTAGTGGGTTTCTGTTCGGGGCGATCCAACTGAAACCCGTTCTAGTTTAACGTGCCCTGGTTGGCACGTCCACCTGGAACACGTTGTTGTTGTTCGTTGTGGTTCCAATTACTGGGTCCTGCGACGCTGGACACTGCAGCCTTGAACTCGGCTGCAACCGGGTTCACTTCCCCTCTCTGGTAGTATGCAGCTTGATGTCCTGGATGCTGCGCCTGGAATGGTGGCGGAAACGTTGCGTTCTGGTAGCGTTTGTTTCCAGAGAACTGGCTACTATAGGCTTGGCCGCCATGATTCTCTGTCGTCTGGGGGGAATAATGGTGGGGTGGCATTCGGGTTTCTTCGTGCCGGCCCTGGTATCGAGGTTTCTCCGTCTTGCGGTACTTCCTCGCGTACTCTCTCTCGTCTTCAGACGAGGATCTTGGGCGTCGGTCACGGGACTCCCTGGGAGGCCGTACTTCAGGCGAGTAGGAGCGGCGGCGGTTGTCGTTGCGGTCGTCCTTCCTCTTGCGCTGGTACATCTCTTCGTCGCTATGATAGTTCCTCGTATTTGACCACCAGGTCTTCCTCTTGTTGTAGGGGCCTTTGCGTTGGCTCATAGTGTACCGGCCATATGAGCTTTGCTCTCTGCCCTTGGGTTGCCACGTCATAGTGTGGACAGCTGCCTGACGGTTGTCCCTTGGCTTGTTGTCCCTGTTTTGCCAATAGTTATTCAGGGGTGGCTGGCGGTTCTGCTGAGGCACCCTCTCGTGGTCCTCCTTAGGTGCTGGCGTCCTGTCCATTTTCTCCAGCTTGTCGTAGTTCAGGAGCCTCTCTCTGAACTCTGTGATGTCTCGGTACGTCAGGCCGGACAATTGCTTTTGGTAGCGCAGCGGCAACTGAGTGAGTATTGCCGCTACGAACTCCTCGTCCGTCATGGGCAAATCGAGATACCTAGTTTTTTCAAACATTGTGGAGAGGTGGGCCTCCAGCGTTGTGCCCTTCCTGGGGTCATACCTCTCAGTATGGAGCTGGGCACGCAGATTGCTCTGAATCCGCAGACTCCAATACTGCTGGCGGAACATGGCCTGGAAGTGATTGTAGCTACTGGTGGTTGCACTCAGCATTTCCCACCAGTAGAAAGCCTGCCCTTTCAAAGCACTGTTGAGGCACTTTAGTACCTCAGCCTCGCTGAGATTGAACGTGGCCGCATATTCCTCAAAACGTTTCAGGAACCGTATAGGGTTCTCGGTAACCCTTCCTGAAAACGTGGGCATGGCCTCTGCCCAATGCTTGGCCGGGTGGTGGATCAGAGTAGCAGGGTCCATACTCGACGTGTTTACAAACGTCCTGCTACTTGGCCGATGAGTGATGGGGGTGACACGTGACTGTTCCTGGGGCTGGTGCTCAGTGTAGCACTCGGTGCCGCCCTGTCGCTTGCCTGTGGTGGACAGTGTGGGAACAGTGGGGCCATGGCACTCGCTTGCCTGGGCCTGGCCTATACTACCAGCTGATGCAGCTGTAGGGCTCGGTTGAACAGACAGATTTTCGAACCTGTCCCTCAGTGTAGCTGTGGCCACCTCAATGTCACTGAGCCTGCTCTCCAGGTGCTGGATGTGCTCGCGCACCTCTTCCCTGGCATTGGCCTGTCCTCGATGCTCGTTGGCCATCATGTTTCTTAGGGACGTGACATGGGACTCCAACCCATCTACCCTGCAGTTGTACTGGGAGACCTGTTCGGCTATCTGTTGGATCTCCTCGTGTTGTTGTGAGAGCCTAATCTCGATGCTGTGCTCGAGATTCTTTATACTGTTGCCGGCCTCATCTAACTTTGCAGTGAGCACAGAGTTGTTCAGCTCCATGGCAGTACTGTTCTGCTCCAGTTTCTCACTGAGAATTGTGTTACTCTGCTTCATTTCAGTGTTGTTTTGCAGCAGAATCTTCATCAATGACTCTAGTGTCACTGATGGTGTTGTAGGAGTACTGTCCTGGGGTGCAGCTGTGTGTAGGACAGTGTCATTCATGTTTTCCTGCTCCATGATTAGGGGAGATGTGGGCCGCCCTAACCTTTCCTCACAGGTGACTACAGGTGAATTCCCTGCAGATGATGTATGATGCGACTCACTGCTTGAAGTCTGTGCAGTAGCATACTCTTCCCCTACACTCCGTGATCTTTCTCTAAGAAAGTATTTGTTTTGCTCGTCTGCCATAATGGTGTGCAATGAAACAATTGACCAGATAATATTTTACACAAATAGTGCACTTGCACTCAGTACTTGGCTGGTACAGAATTTACACAAAAAAATGTTGAGGTGTCCCTTAACCTCAAAATCGGCCCCACCGTATGGGCTCCAATTAAGTATGTGGGGGAACTTTCTGTGCTAAATAGGCCCCGCTTGGAGTGCCAATTAAGTATGTGCGGGAACTTTTGAAGCTTTATTTTGTACTAAATAGGCCCCACTTGCGGTGCCAAATAAAATATGTGCGGGAACCTTCTAGTAGTTTAGGCCCCACTTGGGGTGCCAAATAATATGTAGAGCTACTTCCTTACTACTCAGGCTCCACACACACACTAAAATGTTGGGCTGAATAAAACTGTGTAATAAATTATATTTCTTAATTTTGTGACTCTTCACTGGTAATGTTGATATAAGGTAAATCACAGTTAGGTGTTGCTTGATTGATTTGGAACATACATAAATACACAATGGAGTAGGTGAAAGTACAAATGACACGACACAACACTTTGAATATTAAATATAGAATTATTTTATTTCCAATGTAAAAACGATTTAAAAGATTTCAATCTTTTCAATATATTTAATTATTATTCATATCCAAAACAACAACCTAACTTAACGGTGACATCATAGTAATTCAATAAAAGTTCAATTACCAGGAGTTATGTTGCGCACATTTAAATATTTTCAAAAGTCTTAATTCGGGTTCGTTGACACTACACAGTTTTTAATTAATGTTTTTAGGGAACTTAAATCAATTTACCTCGGCTAGTTAGGTTCGAATAGTTCATCGGCAGAGCTCAGAGCCTCTCATCTATAGGACCACTGAGTCTGTTAATTAATGTGTAAATTCGTAAAATTTATCTCCAAGTATTATTTAGATTATCTATAAAGTCAATTTAATTCATGAAATCAATGTTTATAATAAGTTTCAGCGACGATGTGACGTAAAAACGGGAGTTTCGTGATTCGTGCATAAGATTAGGGCACAAAAAATCTGGGCACTTTCGTTACTCACGTTAAACACTCCTATAATATTTATCTTTTTAGATAAATCCTATTTAAATGTTCAGAACTCCCTAATGGTTCATAATTAGGTATCATCCACTATCCGGGATACCTGATGCTAGATAGCTAATTTTCAGGATTTAAAATCGCCGACGTCACGAAGTTGCCGCTCATTCAGCTGGCCATTGTAGAACTCTCTTTCTTACTAGTTTCCTCAAAATAACCAGTAAGACTCACTTTTTAAATGGTGGCCCGTGATTGGCCAAAAGGACCGTTTCAGTCACCTAATTTCTTACCGAAAACGTAAATTCCGAACGCAACAATTGCGCGGATAACAAAATTTCACTTAAAATTTAAATAAATAAATATTAAAATAATAATTTACATTATAAAATTACGGCGTTAATTTTACCGTTTACAGTTTTCAAGTCCATTAGTCCTTAGAGGGGTATCAACAATACCTCGTTCAAATAGTCCGGTAAAAATCCAAAGAATCACTTTTCCATAGACATACATAACCAAATATTGCCGTTTCTGAAAATAAATAATATTATACATAGAGCAAACAAAAATAAAATAAATCGTAAATAATAATAAATAATTAAACTGTCAAAACAAACATGTTGCAGTACAATAGGCAATTCGAGACAACAGAACTCTTTATTGCTGGCCTCCACGTTCACCTGACATACTGCCATGCAATTTTTTTTTCCTTTGGAGCTTTATAAAAGATGGTGTCTACATACCCCCACTACCTAATGATTTTCCAGAGTTGAGGCAAAGAATTGAAGAGGCTTTTGCTTCCATTACTCCGGACTTGTTAACTAAAGTGTGGGAAAAATTGGACTTTAGGTTGGATGTGAATTGTATAACTAAAGGTGCACAAATTTAACATTTGTAAGAAAAACTAGCTTAGTTTACCCTTAATTTGATGTATGATTTGTTGTAAATAGACTAAAGTAAACTGTGATAATATACCATTGAAGCTGAGACATTCTTTTATGGACACTCTGTATTATACAATAATATTTCAGGGTTATGAGTTTTTAGAGTCTGGGATTTTTATGCAACTAAAGGCAACTGCATACTGGTATAATTGTCATCAGTTGCGTATCCTACATGTAATAGCAGTAAGCAGAGATTACACAACGTTGCTGGTACTGAATAGTGCACAGCAAACCGTACTTCCGTGTAAGCCAAGGGAGGATTTATGTTTGTCCGCCACTTGCCAAGGTCACGAAGCCCTAAGCTACGACCAGATGTAAAAAGAATGGTTTCCTCCTGTGAGAAGGTGGAACGTAGTTGAGAGCTGAGGGAACCTTGAGGTACATGTTGCAAAAAATAACCGAATATCTAAGTTGATACATACTTTGTATAAATATAAAACCCTATGTCAAGCTACATTTCAATGCAAAATAACACTCTTTATAATGCATTTGCTTACCTGAAATATAAAACCCTATGTCAAGCTACATTTCAATGCAAAATAACACTATTATGCATTTGCTTACCGGAAGCCACATACCAAATGCATTCAGTGTAGAAACATTAATAATGGGCAAATATTCAGCATGGTATACAAAACACAACAAATGCAAATGTGTGTAAAGTACAATTATTTATGTGTATCGTATATGGATCTATGAAAATGTGGCAAATATAATTATGCATCAGGTGTAACTCAAATGGTACCATCCATTTAAAATCAATGTTGTCACTTAAGTTAGGATGATTGTTACGAAGGAATGAAAAGACAAGTTTTGTTATGTCAGTCCAGCACGAGACACAAGCAACATTGGTAGCCTTGATAATGATTATTTGTTTTGTATAATTAGTTTAATGTCTTCAAAGGGCAAAACCGAAGCGACTTGCTAACACAGAATAGTAATCCCATGTGCTGACCTCAAACAAATAATTGTCACAGAATTTATGTTTTCTTTAATCCTGATAGTTACAAACTATTACTTAAAAACCAGTTGTTACGACCCGTCACTGTGCCAGTTATTGGTTACATTTCATGTCACAAGTCATTTCCAATTTTTCTTAATAAGTTAATATTTTAAGATTTGTTAATTTTATGGTACATTTTTTTTAGCAGTCAAATATTTTGCAGGACCTTACATTTTAATTGACTTGGGTCTCAAGTCTGACAGTTTTCTTCCTTACCGCTGTGAAGCAGCGGCCAACATCCTGCATTTCTTTCCCGTTCTGTGCTTGCAGCACCTCACTGTTACCCATGCCTATAGGCACGTACAGACATGATATCTTGCGCACCACAAGCCCTCTCGAGCACGTCTCGTCTCTGGAGCAGACGCCACCACGACTGGTTATCTTGGCTGTGCGTTGCACCTTCCATCACATCTCCATCTCTATAGACGAGAGAAATGTGGGAGTGACTCTTCACTTTTCAATTTTGCTAGGATAACATTTAAAGTGGGCGGAAATGTTAGCAAACACAAAAGTGTGAATGATCTGCCGTAACCCAAACTGTACAATGCCATCTTTAAGTTTGTTTAAGGCAATTTTTGTGTTTGCCTTTCCTTTTCAGTTTCACTTAACTAGGCATACTAGGGTACCTGTCATAATTGGATCCTTCAGAACAGCCAGTTGCTTTGGACGCTTCCTTGGTTGCATTGTTCACACTCATGTATTTTATAAAATACTCAAATACTTTCAACACAATTTTGCACTCCCTATCTCATAGCCTACCAATGTAGTTTGTTTATGATGTTACACCTTCCATAGTTCACATATATGTGATCCACATAAATATATAAAATAAAATCACATATGTGAACAAATAACCCATCAAAAGTGTAACTGTAACGAGTGAATGGACACAACACATCGCTTGGTCGCGAGACATGGCACTGACTGGCAGGCTGTATACAGAAATGCATGTTGAAGGAAATAGCTGAACTAAGGAAGCCTTTATCTTTGAACTTGCTTGCAGGACAGAACCCCACTTCTCCAAACATACAGCCTGTTTCTTCTTACAAAGCAGTTTAGGAGAGAGCCTCTATTACAGCGCTTTCTTACGCTGATGAGATCAGTCTTCACAGCTATGAACACGAAAACTATAGGAGCAATTGAGATAGTGTTGCTTTTAAAAACAAATTCCATTCATTGCAAACATCTTTTATGCTTTTGACCACATCTATCTTTAATAGCAAAAAACTTTGCCCCATATATACTTTTTGATGTGGCATTTTTTGAGCAAATGCATTTTAGGATTTAAAAAAAATCATGTAACTGAAACATAGAGCAGTTTTGTCTTGAGATTTATTTGGTGGCGTTCTAAAACATTAACTAGCAAAAACAAATCTTAATTAAATACACCAGTTGGTAATTTTTTTTTAAATACTTCAAAACTAGTGAGAAAATGATGTTTTATAATTTTTTTGGCTCCTCAAAATGCAATTAAGCATGCAAAATATACATCGCCTGATGTGTATTTTGATGCTTTACAATATACGTACAAATATGCTTTGTACAAAAAATAGAATTTTATATTCTTATATCTGTCTACAGCGCACGAAGAGACAAGGACAGTGCTAGCGACTGTCGCTGTCTGTTAGAAAGAGAGAGAAAGTGCACATTTACTTCCACACTGCAATCTAAAAGTGAGGTGCTCTATATTTCCCGCTCCTCCAAGCACACACGACTGGTACAGCGCTGATTTCCGAGACCCCGTGTCCCACTGATTGCAGCACGGTTCTCACTACTACTTCCTTCCCTCCCTCCCCTCTTCAGTAACTTCCGAGACTTTCGCAAGAACAGTCCCCCTTCCAATGCCCTGGCCTTAAGATTCTACTGTACCCTTGTGGTGAGCTGCAAATTGAAGAGGTTTTACTACCCTTTCGCATGCTGTTTATGAAGTCGTGAACACATTTAACGTAAGGATTAAGGTATTACCTATATGAAAGAGCAATCTTTTTTAAACCCGGCTATCTATTCCATTTTTCAATAATGTCCATTGAATTTAAGTATTGCCACATTTCAAAATTAAGTGGAATTATCACCAAATCAGAACCTTTACATTACTAATATTGAAAAGATTCCATTATCTAGCTAATGCTCGGCCTGCATTGCAATGCCTCATTCAGTTTTGTTTTGTATGTAATATGTTTGAAGTAGTTCCACATATACAAATCATCTATCCATCTATCTATATATATTTATCTCTATCTACATCTATGTATCTCTCTATCTCTATTTATCTCTTTACATCTACATATATACTTCCCACTATCTCTATATGTTCTATATATAAGTCTATATAGCTCTATACTACATCTATAGGTATATTTCTTTATCTAACCCATTTCATTCTCTATACCTTGCTCTATCTCAACTTATCTCTCCATCTCTATCTCACTCTCTATATATATCACTCTATCTCTCTCTTTTATATTTAAATAAATTGTGTCATGCGTGCGCACTTATACAACAAAAACAGACGAAGTGCTGCTATATAAAATGAAATACACACATTTATTGACACGATTCGTGCTCCAACTATTGAAAAATAGTTATACCGTCTCAGTAACCTTCATGGGCATGCGCATAACAAATTACCAAAATTTCATTGCAATCGGATGAATGGTATAGGAACGCATAAGGCACAAACAAACGAAAATTAAAGACATGACAAACGCATCAAACGAAGGTGCGTTTAAACTTCAAGGCAACTCTATCTATTGACGAAGTTAAGAACAAAAGTGTTATTAGCGCCTTTATTTTGCTAGCCGCTGCGAGCTCCACTAAGCGGGCTGGTCTCACCAAGGAGAAAAATATGAATTTGCCAGACCTTACTATGTGTATGATCGTGTGTCAGACACAGAGAAATGACACTCACTCACTATTTGTATGTCTATGACCTATGATTTTTTTGTTATAAAATGAAATTATCACTTTTTCACTACCTTAGGGATGGAATTTCATATTAATATGGGGTCTAGATGTGTTAATCCAGGTTATAAGCTAGCTGTACAGGCCAAATTTCATTCAAATCCATTCAGTAGTTTTTACGTGAAAGAGTAACAAACATCCATCCATACTACTTTCGCGTTTATAATATTAGTACCTAGGATTTATGCTTCAATTAAATTTAAAAAAATAACCTTACTAACAAAGTATTTTCTATGAATAGTATTTCTAATGTAGCCATTCCAACGTCAATAAAACAGCACTTACTTACTGGAAAAATTAGCCGGAATCCACTGCGTGTCACAGCACTCTGACATTTTGCAGGAGAGTAACTTGTAGCCAAATAAGGCTGCTGACCCCAGTCCTATAGCCCCAAGAGTAAACGGATCCACAAACCCGGCAGCTGGAAGGACTGCAGCCACTGAGACTGTCCAGAACACGGCACGGCTCACTGCCTCTCCCAGCATGCTCGCCTGGCAAACAAAACACCGCATATTGTAACAAGGGTTATTAACAAATATGCAAGTAGTTGATAAGCAGGCAAAAACTTACAAAGCCAATTTTACTGTTTTTACAGATGTGATAATAAATGGTGTGGGATCTTAGCAAACCTTTGCATTGGTTTCTTGAGTGGTGCTTGTCAGCCATTTATTTTGGGTCAAGTTTATATCTCGATACCAGGTAAAAAGTAGGCGACATGTATGACATTGTGCAAGTTCGGCACTGGAAAGTGAAATGGTGGAAGTAACCTAAAGTTACTGGCATTAATGAAATATTGAATGAATAATTATGTTAGTTTGTTGTTATTCCTGTTAGTATCGGCTGTGGAATGTAAGGATTTGCCGTGTGATGAGTTGTAGTGAAAAAAAATTGTATTAGTGAAATAATGGAATAAGATAAGAAGGGTTTGTTAAAGTTACAGTTTTCATTTAACATGTCTCTTGTATGAATGGTTCAAGTAGGTACTTGTTACATTAAGTGTTAATGTTGGTGGTTAATTGACAGTTAAAAGTACATAAAATTTTTGTTCAAGTTAGTAGTTAGAGAGGCAGGGATACAGAATTTATGTGTAGTAATAAATGTAGTAGCCACGAGAATAATATGTTTGTTTTTCGTTATGTTGAAAAAAATTATATAGGCCTATATAATTCATAGTAGATGATTATGACCAGGAAAGTTACCCAGTTTTAAACATGGTTTTTAATGGATTTACTATTGGATTTGGTAGTAGGTTGTGTGGTAAATATTTACAATCGCGGTAGATGCCACAAAAAATGCTAAAAATCCGAAAATACTTCTATTCTATGCTCTTTCACTTCCTCTTTTCAAATCAACCGGCGGAGATAAGAAATTCCAAATACTTTAGGAGATATCAAATTTTTTAATTTTGCAATACAAGACCTGTGGAACCATTCGAGCGGCGCCATTTTTGTTATTTTGCCGTGTGTTCGTGAATACGTGAATCGTGAATGCGTAATTAATAAAATGGTTGATTAGGTCAGGTCAGTTACATTATTAATACTTTCAAACTAAGCCGACATTAAAAATTATTTTGTGAATTAATTTTAATGGATGTTTAGTTTTAAAATATTTATAATGTAACTGACCTGACCAAACAAACCCGGACAGAGGGTGAACAGTAAACTAAAATGGTCGATTAGGTCAGGTCAGTTACATTATAAATACTTTAAAACTAAGGTGATATTAAAAATAATGTGAATTAATTTTAATTATTCTTTAGTTTTAAATTATTTATAATGTAACTGACCTTACCTAACAAACCCGTAACAAAGGATGTACAGTAACAACTCACGTAAATTTTTTTGTTACTTATTACTTGCGCAACAATATCAAAATAACAAATAAGACTTTAAAATTAGAAATGTTAAAAACTCACGTAAGTTGGAGGCGGTAATTAAACACAGTTTTAAACAATAATTGAACTAAATAATCACGTATTAGTTCATTTGAATTCTGGCCTATCACGAACAATCACGTGACATCATTATCCAATAAAAAAATAGCTACTCGTACGTAAACAAGAAACAATGGTGCACGCACGCCACAGGAATGCGCTGGTTTTGTGCTGAAATTTAAAAATTTGATATCTCCTAAAGTATTTGGAATTTCTAATCTCCGCCGCTTTTAATGAAAAGAGGAAGTTGAAGAGCATATAATAAAGGTATTTTCAGATGTTTAGCATTTTTTTTGGCATATACCGCGACTCTACATATGATGAAATTAAAAAATTCGATATCTCCTAAAGTATTTGGAATTTCTTACCTCCGCCGGTTGTTTTGAAAAGAGGAAGTGAAAGGGCACAGAATAAAAGTATTTTCACATTTTTAGCATTTTTTTTGGCATCTACCGCGATTGTAAATATTTACCGGTTGTGTATACATTTTGTTTGCTGTGTTAAATGATATGGGTGTTGTGTGATTAATTTGCAAAAACAAGTAAACCTACCTTAATCCCCATATTCCTGCACTTGTCCTCTAGAAATGTAGGAGTGGTAATGACATGACCAGTGCAATGTTGGTGAAGTCAATATTGTTTGGTATAGCATAGGAAACTACTCCCTTTATTTATATGTTGTCAGCACTTGATGATAATATGAGCGAGGAAATGTAAGTTCTGTACATATTGGGATATGGAACTAGGCTCAACTTCCAAGCACCAAAATTTAATGTAGCATTCAATCAACTTGAGATCAGCGCCACTCTAGTAGCATGACTGGAGCATCTATCAGCACCATCATAATTAATTATTTTCTAGAGCTGTTGCTCTCCTGAAAATTTTTTTTTCTTTAAAGTACATTTCTGAGTCTCTCTTATTACCTATATTCGATGATTCTGTTAAGCAGCGTTCCAATAATACAAGTAGTTTATCGCAGTTTACAAATCTGAACAGGTAGTTACTTTAAGTTAGCTACATTTAAAATACTGTAAAACAATTTTAACTATAGGTTAGATTAGGATAACAGCATTAAAAATACTGTTAAATGGTGTGAACGTTTGGTTCAGTTAGATTACCTATATTAAAAATACTGCAGAATCGTTCGACGGGTTGTTGTGAGGTCAGTTAAAAATAAAAAATGTTACGTTACGCCTACGCAACGATTGTGATTACACGCAAACAGCATTATTAGAAGTTTATTTACTCAATGATTAGAAGAGTTTTAGACCTCGGTCAACTTTCATATGTATAAGCATAAAAACAACAAAATACATACAGTAGGCAACCATGATGATTTCCTAAACCAAAGCCTCTAAACAAAAACATTTGCCCAAACAATTTTTTAAACACAGCTCTTTACTAACAATAATAATCAACGAGCATACAATAATTAAGTCTTTTCACAACGAAATTTATATATGTATCGTCACCTGATTGGCAAAAGGACGAATGTTAGAAAATCGTAATTTTACAGGAGGAACAAAAAACTGTTAAAATATTAACAAATACAATATAGGCAATAAAAGAGACATCGGAGTAAAAACACCAGTTTACTTTATATGTATGTTGACACCAACCGCCGGTGCTCCCTCTGGTCCGCAAAGGCCGTTGTCACAACAACACTTACTCTTAAGTGCATCAAACACACCCGAGCGTGATGTCCACCGAGTGGGTGAAAGTGCACCGCGACGAACGCCAAGTTGATTACAGTGCCCGGCCGGGTGTGGCAATGCGCTAAACTAAAGCAGTAATTATGGTTTTAAATCAAAAACAACCAAATTAATAACAATTAAAAGATAATTAATTCAAGGTAAATTATGTCCAATTGTTCAATAATCATATATAGTGGAATATGTCATTTAAGTCCAAAACTGGTCGGAGCTGTTTTCCCACGCTTCACGTGTCTCACCGCGAGGTCGTTGGGCGCCCTCGCGCTCAGTTGCCGTCAGGAACTAATGAACATTTGTATATCACAAAATTTTATTTTATTTTCATAACTTCAACGCGACAGTCCCACGCCAAGACGACAGCGGAAGCCGGCGCGCCAGGAGGTCACGGGATATGGCGCCGAGAGATAGCGACGGGAGATAGCGATGGGAGACACGAGGATCGGTTTCCCCGCGATGTGATAATGTCGGCACCGCGAGATACGGCCGGGATTAGTTACACGACGTCTCACCGCGATCAGTTACGACTCGGTACCGCGGGAACGACGCGCCGCATCCACGGGACAGCTGCACGGCGTGGAGTGACGTCACAGAAGGCACAGACAGACAGTCGCGCACGGCCGCGCACGCATCACCGGGCTTCCGCGGGACAGGAGTTTTGCGAGCACGGGACAATGACTCGGTGGTGAGGGGAGGCGGTCCTCCCTACCTGCTCACGCCCTGTCATCGATGTCCTGATCCGTTGCTCGTATCAGTCTGCCGCGACCGCGTGACAGAGGCCGCACGTCGATATCAACATGAACGACTTCCAGGAAGCATATGAGTCCTGGGCCGAGGCGGACTTCCCAGAGCCAGGCGAGAGTTGCTATCACTACTCAAATTATGAATGTGGAGTTTGTTACGAGTACCGGACGTATGGCATGACAATGTGCGCTGCACATTCATGCCCCGGCGGGACATTTGAGGGGTGGTTCTGCGAGGAGTGCGGGAATCTATGGCACGAGGAGTGTTTACATCCGATCGCTCGAGAAGAGGCGTGGATGTTTGGATTTAGGTGTGACTGTTACCGAACGAAGCTGTGTACAGGCGTTGCCGCAATCGTCACGACGCCGCCCCCGGAAGTTCACACATCCACAACTCCTGGAGGCCAGACGACCACGAAAGCCGAGTGGTCACGCTGTGCGGAAGCCGACACGTTGCTCACAATGTCTCTGCCTGAGACAAGAATACTCCCGATGCCACTGCAACCGACGCCACCGCCCCCGATGTTGCCGCCTCCAGCTGACCAGTGGGTTGCTGGTGCGATTCCGGGTAGCATCGACATCAAGACAACGCACTGCAAGTCTGCTGATGCAACGACAGTCCATGTCATGATAATCGCGCCGCCCCCAATGCCGCCGCTGCCGCCGCCACCGCCTGCCGAGAACGCTACTGGTGCGGTGCTGCATCTCAACTGGGCAACATCGCCGCACTTCCCAGCCGGCCAACAGGCCACAGAAGCAGTTACGTACCACACCATGTCCGTCACGCCGCCCCCGACGCTGCCGCCCCCAACTACTGTGGAGGCTCCCGGGGGATTGACACAGAGCAAACCCGCCGTGCTGCCACATCTGCCAGAGGACAAAACAACCACTGAGGCGACAACGACCACTGAGGCGAACACGACCACTGAGGCGACAACGACCACTGAGGCGACAACGACCACTGAGGTGACGACAGAAGATCACCAGGAGGAAACACTCCGATGGCGCCGCCCATGGTCGCTGAGAAAGCGGCTGGCACAGGGCGGTGGCTCAAAACGACGATTTTGCAGCACTCTCCGGGGGATCAGCCACCTGTCGAGTCATTCACAGTCGGCCCGACGCCACCTCACGCACGTCACCAAGGGCGTGCCACTCAGCCAGTCACGCAAATCACCAAGGGTGTGCCACCACTGCACACCACACACATCACCAAGGGCGTGCCACTCACGCCAGTCACGCACATCACCAAGGGCGTTCCACTCATGCCAGTCACGCACGACACCAAGAGCGTACCACTCATGCCAGTCACGCACATCACCAAGGGCATGCCACTCACGCCAGTCACGCACATCACCAAGGGAATGCCACTCACGCCAGTCACACACATTACCATGGGCATGCCACTCATGCCAGTCACGCACATCACCAAGGGCGTGCCACTCAAGCATTATGTACGGCACCAAGGGCGTGCCACTCACGCCAGTCACACACATCACCAATGGCCTGCCACTCATGCCAGCCACGCACATCATCAAGGGCATGCCACTCACGCCAGCCACGCACGTCACCAAGGGTGTGCCACTCATGCCATTCACGCACGTCACCAAGGGTGTGCCACTCACACCAGTCATGTATGTCACCAATGGCGTGCCACTCATGCCAGCCACGCACATCATCAAGGGCATGCCACTCATGCCAGCCATGCACGTCAACACAAGCATGTCGCTCACGCCAGCCATGCACATCACCAAGGGCGTGCCACATCCGCCCGCCGCGCACGTCACAGGGGACGTGCCACTTCCGCTGCCACACCCGCCGCTGAAGGTGCCACGCAACCGCCTGCCACTGAGGGTGCGCCACTGCCGCCCGCCACACGTGCCACTGAAGGTGCCATGCCACTGCGCGCTACTGAGGGTGCACCACTGCCGTACGCCACACGCGCCGCTGAAGGTGCCACACCACAGCCCACCACTAAGGGTGTGCCACTACCGCCCGCCACATGCGCCGCTGAAGGCGCCACGCCACCTCCGCCCGCAATGAGTGCCACCTTGGGAGCACTGCCGCCTGCAGCTCAAGGCACCACCACGACGCCGCCGCCCACCTGGGCCGCCCCCATGGCAACAGGTGCGGGCCATGCGCACACCACGACACTGCCGGACACACCAGGCTAGTGCTTAGTGCGACGACCCGGTGCACCACTTGCATGCGTGTGAGGGGTAGTGTTTTTGAGCATAATGGCCTCGTTGGGGGGGGGGGGGGGGCATTTGACGCCAACCGCCGGTGCTCCCTCTGGTCCGCAAAGGCCGTTATGTCACAACAACACTTACTCTTAAGTGCATCGAACACGCCCGAGCATGATGTCCGCCGAGTGGGTGAAAGTGCACCGCGACGAACGCCAAGTTGATTACAGCGCCCGGCCCGGTGTGGCAATGCGCTAAACTAAAGCAGTAATTATTGTTTTAAATCAAAAACAACCAAATTAATAACAATTAAAAGATAATTAATTCAAGGGAAATTATGTCCAATTGTTCAATAATCATATATTGTGAAATATGTCATTAAATCCAAAACTGGTCGGAGCTGTTTTCCCACGCTTCACGTGTCTCGGCGCGAGGTCGCAGGGCGCCCTCGCGCTCAGTTGCCGTCGGGGACTCACAGGGGTCGGTCGCTCCGCGAACGCAGAGCCTTCAGATTTCGTGCTTCATCCAAGTCTCAGCAATAGTGTAAGTTCTTCAAATCCTTTAATCAGCTCTACGCCGACCCTACTCCGTCGCACGTCTTTTCGTGCGACTCTTTAACTAATCATTTATTCCCAACAGAGAGATTTTCAACTCTTTACGTAATTTTCATGTCCAAAGTTTAAGGACAGTGTAAATGAGACTTACACAGTTTTCAGGCTTCGAAGCCAAGTAATCATTCTCGTCAAAGGCTCCTAGCCAGCCTCGTGTGTCGAGTTCTAATTCGTTAATCCACGTATCTAACTTTCATCTAATTTAAATGTGTAACTTCTACGTGTAATCTACCCATATCATAACTGTTTAATAAGTGACTGTAATGTGTATGTTTGTATCTAACTGGACCTACGTACTTTTCGGGACTTTTATGTTTTGCAACAGGTTAGATTGCAACAAACTTTAGAACATTCATTCATATGTGCTGTCTTGCATACTAACGTCAATCTCTGCATAAACTGTTGCAGCATCGCAACTCCGCGACTATCCGCCACATCTTTCACGTTGATAACGGCCACAGTATAAGCCCGCACATACCATTTTGCCAACTATCCTGGTCGCGCGCATCGTCTACGCATAGAGACTCGCGTGCCGCGACGGTCAGACAACAGACACTGCCAGTACTTGGACCAGTATATGTAACGGTTCTTAATAAAGTGCAGTGTCGTGTCAACCCGTTTACTATTTATTTATAAGGCGTCTTGGGCGGCAAGAACAGCCTGGGTAGATCCCAAACAGCGACGCGTTCCTGCCTGCAGCCACGAGGCCGAACCCCCATTATTGCCCCTGAAATCACTTTTCAAACAAACAATTGCTTAAAAAAATTAGACAGGCAGCGGGAGTGGCGTCAAAGTCATAATTGCATCAAAATACAATAATTGTGTTAATTTTATTATTTGTTAAATATATGACGTGGAACATTGGAAATTATGCCAGATTGTCTGCCATCTTTGTAACATAAGTCATTTTGTCAGTCAATAGAAAATGCATTCGCCTCTTTGCCAGGCATTAAAATACAGTTGCCCACCTATTTTGTCTGCTAACTTGACATCGTCCGACCGAAGGCCACCCTAAAGCCCGACCTGCAACCGCCAGTATTCAACCCAGCTAACGGAACGCGCCCCTAGCCATGGCCCACCCGAGTCAGGCGAGCCACCAGCAACCAAGGTAGAAGCCGGCACCCTAATAAACAGACCGACATTACAGCCGACCACGTTGCAAAAACACACACAGAATATTAAACAATATTACGTATAAATTAAAAGTTGATTAACGAAAGTGCGACGTAGGAGTGCCTGGGCACTCACGTGTGTAAATGCGTCGATACGCGTGTGAGTGTCCCCCTGGCGGCCTTCTGCCTAGATTAGTTAACTAACCCATGTGACATAATTATTAACCCCTTGTGTTTCGTTATTACCCCCCACCAGAGCAGTCCGGCAAGAGACGAACAGTCGCTGGTGTGACGTATAATTTAAAGGACATAATTCGTAAACATACTAACTCTAAATTGTAGAAGGGACGAGTGATGTTAATTTAGCCTTAATAACTAAAGTAGGAATTTAGCGCCCTTAAAATCTCTTATTAACGTGTCACATTAGAAAATAACGTAATGAGGTCAACCCTGGCGCGAGGGACACCGAGCCTCGGCCGGACGCCATGACATCACGCCAGTACAGCGCGACTCGTGGACCGGGGCGGACGCACGTCCCACGGAGAGACATCATCCATTGTCTGCATTGAACTCACTTCTGGTAATTATAGTCACTTCCTCAAAACATCTTTTTACTAATCTCTCCATGCGTACCCGATCCAATTTTCGGTCCAGGACTTAATCCGGCCGCATAACTTTTAAAACCCCCTGCACCACACTTGGTCTGCGGGGTAGTTTCAGTATACGGCACGGGCCGCCTCCCGAACCACATAACTTTAACTAAAACCACTCGCCCCAGCGCTGACACCACCCCGTAAGGGAACTTGGACGAATTTAGCTGCGGTCCGCGCCCCACTACAGTGGACACGAACACCGCCTCGAGACATTGATATACGAGATTAGCCGCCTCCAATCGCCCTCACCCCTCTTTTGAGTAACCAGGCTCAGAACCGCCTAGTGCCACGCTAATACGTAATAATTAGTAATTTTGTGCGACGCCTTGAATCTGGAACGTTTTTAGTAAACATGTGCGACGTGCCAGCACGTAACATTCAGTAAACTTGTGCAACGCCCCATCACGTAACATTCTTTGTAAACTTACGCTGCCTTAGAACCAGATTGTTCTAACACACATTTTGTAAATTTTTCAGGAGAGTGAATTGAAAGTTTACAGTGATACATTTTGTATGTACCTTAATTGATTTATATTAACTCGCTGTATTTATTTAGTTTGATAATCGAACAGCCATTCCTGCAAATTAGAAGACAATTACTCATTCAGTTGTTGTTAAAACAAAGTATATAAAGTAAATACGTGCACCGGAGTTAGAACAAGTAAGCATTTCTTTAATGGAATAAAATTTTGTTAGTGTTCTAACTCCACATTTGTTATTTTTGACCATGCATTAAACTTTTGAAGTTAGGTTTGCCTTTGTATAAAGATTGTATTAATGTACAAAATATGAGAACTTATAGTAATTAATTAATCAATTTAAATGTTACACAAATATAAAAGTATGATAATAGGCATTTCAGTTCAAACAATTTATACTAACTACAACTTATTTGAGAATAGAATATTTTGTCAGTTCCACTAAAATATTTATACAATGACTTAGTTTCCTTTACTTTTGCTGCATCTTGTTGTGGTTTTCCTGTCACAATGGATGGAGAAGATAAAGAAGACGTTTTCCTTTTCTTTGCGCCTCGTGAAGACGTTCGTAAAAGTAAAGACACTTTGTTCAGTGGAACAGCGGGCTGCAGTGCCGGATCCAGGATTTTGGTTTGGGAGGGGCTTGACCCAGCTGAGGCAAGGCTTTATCAAGGCAAACACTAAAATAATAGTGGACCCAGATGCTTTTGGAGGGGGCTTGAGCCCCTTAGCCCCCCCTCTGGATCCGCTACTGGCGGGCTGTACAGTGGCGTAGCAGGCGGGTTGGCAGGGATGGCCTCGGTCAGGGGCGCTGGAGCAGGGAGGGGCGCTGCCACGACGGTTTCGCGGTTACTGAACGCTTCCCCCCCCCCCCCCCCCCCCCCCGTCTATTTTAATCCAAGAGGTGGTGCTATTTTCAAGTCTGGCCAGGGGCGCCAGTCACCTTAGCTACGCCACTGGGGCTGTAACGTTGTTTTGAACAAGATAGAGCCTTCTCCCATTTCATAAATGATGTGTTTCACTCTACTGAATGGTACATTGTTCAAATTGGTTAGTTTGGCTACAGATCTGAAATCCTTGAAATCTCGTATTTGAACTACTTTAAGTTTTTTCCTTGATCGACAGTTTAATAATGGTCTAACTATGGCAAGAGGACTACGTAGTTCAATCCCATGGAAATGCCTTCCAATTACGCTATGGAGACTATCCACCTCTTGCAAAAAGCTGTGTCCTGGTTCTTGAAATTGTTGTTCAATTTTCTTGACTGAATTGTCATTTCGATCAACAAAGTTTTTCAGAGTTAGCGCCATAAGTGAGTTCCTGTTTTGTGGTACACACGAATCACTCCAAAGTATGATATGCTCTAGAGTAGGTGTTTCTTTCACTATCTCTTCCAAGTGTTTTGTCACAGCTGATGCAATACCTTCATGCCATAAAATGCAATATCCTTTTTTTGGTTCTTATGTCATATCCTGTTAAGTTATAAATACAAAGTTTACGTTTGTAATAGAAAGTCGATGTACTGGATTGTGGACATGAAAGTACCTTCTGAAGATCGAAACACACTACTGTATAGTTAAGGAGATGGAAAATTTCAGCCTTATCTTTAAGTTTCTCTTCTCTAGCAAACAACTTTTCTTCTTTATGCTTATTAAACACCTGTTGTTTTTCATTTGGTATGGTTTCAGTATTTTCCTTTAGGGTTTCTAACTCTTGATACATATCACATTGGTCAGTTTTTGGTACATGAATACCTATATTATCACAATGGTTATTTTTGGAGTTACTACAGTAATGGAGTTGGAACAATATGGTTCTGTGTGGACTATCTTGTATGGAGTTAGAACGTGTTGTTTCTGACTCTTGTAATGAAAATATTTTGACTCGGCTGCTACACGTGGGTAGAGAAATAGGAGTTAGAACAATCAATGTAAAAAAACAGAAAAATAAACAAAGTGGAGTTAGAACAGTCTGGTTCTAAGGCAGCGAGTGCCGCGTCTTATTACGTAACTTTTCAAACTAACTTTGTGTAATTGTGTAATTTCTGTATTGTGTGACGTCATCCTCTGTACGACGTGGTGTGTAATCAGCGGTATTACACCAAACCCACAGTCGCATGAATAAACGACGCACATCATTTGTTACACTACTTCAGCGCCTAATCAATTAACCATACGACTCCCAACCACCGCCAAGTAGGGAATTCCTCATATCCCACGCAACACCGCCGACGGTCATAGTGGGCCACGCAGGGCAATCGACCCCACGACCCACCTATCGACTAGAAACAGAGCTAGTCTGGCGCCCACCCGGACACATTACATCAACAACAGCCATTTCCGCTAGGAGCCGCACCGGGACTCGAGCCCGAGACCCCGGACGACGGCAACCTTATTATCTTTTAATTTGCAAAGTTTGTTCTAATGTAATGGAACATCATTTATAGATTTGGAATATAACACTGAATATTCAATAAAAATTAAGTTAAGTCATTTCAAATTTTTAATTAAATTTTTACACTTGCAAGCTCTGCAGTATTAATGTTAAACGTGGCAACATAATGAGCTACGAAATCAAGAAGACTAATAACTTTCAATGAAGTATTTACATTTAAAAAATGTCATTTTTAACCATTTGAAATACAGTACAGCAATATTTCAAGCAACAAAATTCTACTAATAAGTTTAAATAAGATATTACGTCACGAATTAGAAATGTTATACCATGTAAAGTAAAAAACTAAAATTCACTTGTTAGCAGAAATTTCCTCTTCACCTGTTTCTGCAAGAACGTCAGGGACGTTTGGCATAGCCGTAGGGGAAGATAAGATGGGGGAATGGAGCCACCTTAAGGAAAACATAAGATAGCCATCAACCGAATGACGATAGGCTGGAAATAAACAGTTATACCTGACTGTTGGGGATCTTAGTACACAATGCTAACAGTTCAAACGATTAGAAATAAGTCTTCTATGTGTATTTTGTATGTAATTACGATTCTGCAAATGGCGGAATTACCCCGCTATTCGGGGTAATTCCACCACTCATTTTAGGTATTTATATTGTTTGTAAAGAAGACATTATTTATTAAAACATTAAAGTGTTTAAGCTATAACTTATATTTACACTTACAAGGATACACTACGACAAAGAACAAAAGTAAACCTACTCATGCTTTAGCTGATCCATAGCCACCCATTAGGATACAATAGAGAAATTAACAAAAGTCACATATATAGTCATAGCCACTGCATTCTGAATGGGCCCATCGAGAACAAAGCATACAGTGGAACCATAATTCGTTATTTTTTCCGAATTCGTTGCATATAACCAGGGCCGTCGAGAGGGGGGGGGGGGGCAAAAGGGGCAAATGCCCAGGGGCCCGGGCGCCCGGCTGGGAAGTGGAAAATAAATGACTGGAAAAACATTTCCCCCTGCTATTAAAACATCTTGTTATATATATATATATATATATATATATATATATATATATATATATAGTGTGTTACTAAAACTACAGTCGATAACCAATAACCTAACCGAGCAGTAGGTACTAGTAACATTCAGTTCACACCAAAATACTTGCGTAGTAGCAGAAATGGGAACGTTACAGGGACGTCGGAACAGGGGGGCAGCAGGGGCGAGTCGCCACCGTGCTTATATGCAGGGGGGAGGGGGGAGAGGGTAGCATTTCGCCCCCCTCCTTTTCCCAGAATAAATGTTTGGTCCTAGTAGTATTTTTCTCTACCAGTAGTTTCAAACGTTGCATTGGTGATCACATTGATTGGAAAATCAAATTTATGATTGTCAATATACTGTAAAATGATTGTAAATTCCTAGATGGTATTTTATTTAAATTGTACTACATATACTGTCAGAGTAGTATTTAATACATACTATGTCATCAAATTCTTGGAATGGTATATTTAATATTTTGGTTCGCAAACTCATTAAATAGCACAATTTTGCATCTAAAATTCCAAATTTTTCCGGAGGAGGGCCCCCCCGGTAAGTGTGATACATCTGTTCGCCCCCCCCCCCCCTAATGAAAACGTTCTTATGTCCCTGGAACGTTATAAATAATTAATATGTATTACAAATTTTTTAATGTAATGAACGTGGTTCAGTGTGTTTGATGTTTTCGAAGAAATAAAATTGATTATTACTTTACATTATTTTAATAATATTTACATTCAGAATAAATTATTATACTTATGTATTTTAAACACTCATATAATAATGCAATTTCTGATTACCATTTAAGATTTTTTGTTTTTTTAGCAATATATACATCAAAATTAATTATTATTTGTATTTTGATGGGAAAAACAATGTAAAAGTGCACTGAGATAATACATGCAAATGCTCTTTTTTTTTTTGCGTAACTAGGAAATTGTTATGTATGTTCAAATGAAGGATGCAATTTTACGATACCATATATATTTATGGTATACATAGTACGTAGTAGTGGTATGCAAAAAAAAAAAAAGGAAGGGGGCCTACTACCCCAGCTGCCCAGGGGCCCATAAATTCTCTCAGCGGCCCTGCATATAACGGACACGTTGAAATCATCACCAAACTGCACTGGTCTATATCATCATCCTCATTGTCGTCACACAATTTTTTTTTATTTATGTCTTCCTCATTTGAAGACGATGATGATTCCAACATAAGCCCTTTTCTGCATGTCTTCATGACCTTCTTTCCTGAGTGTTTGCTGGATGACTTCCAGTGTGGTGCAATAAAGGAGGTTGACTTACTTCATTTTTTCCTCTAGATGTGGAAGGTAGAGGCTCCGTCTCCATATCTGTGTTATCTTGGCATGTTGATTCTGGCACTGGAGATTGATGTGATGTAGCCGTAGGAATAGGACTAGATGAAATTTGCTGCTCTTCATCATCTTGAATGCAAACTAGGTATCGAATTAACTTCACGTGTAGCAATGAAATCATCTTCTCCAAATTTGTTGAGATTCAATGGATAAATTCCTGCTATTAAAAATCGAGTGACCCCTTTCTCCGGTGTAGCAACACGAATGTAGGCTCGGTTAAAAATTTCTGCCAGTTCGTATGGTGTGATTTGAGTCGTCCATTTCCAAAACACGTTAAGTCGATAAAGTAAAACTTTTCAGGAAAGAGAAAAAAAAGTTTAATTTCTCTCCTAAAAGAGATAAAATAATGGGAAAATTAGTACATGTTTGTTTATTTGAGTACTTTGTATTGGTATTTCTGTATAAAATCGCACAACAGCAGATTTTTAATAAATAAATATAGTGTGTTGGACTTAACGACTTTTGGAACTGTAATGTGAACTTAACGAGTTTTATAACTGTTTTGTCTAACAAAATGGCGGAATTCGGTAAATCAGGGATAGCATTAAAACAGTGTTTCAAAGCATAGTGTTTATTTTAATATACATGCAATTTGCAAACCCAACAGAACCACTCAATTTATAACTGCAAAATAAAATTTGTCTGCCATTTATGGACAACTTAAATGCCCAAAACAGTATCATCTTCTTTGGGAAGATCCCCAATATCGTCAACATCCTCTTCTTCATGACTCATTTGTATTAAACATTCTTGGTTAATACAAAGCTGTTTGTAAATATATAACCTTTCATCCATCACCCAGTTCTCCCCGTAGTGTTTCTGGAGAAGTTTTTTGACATCTTCCAGCTTGGCAGCTTTGATAACCTCTCCTTTGGCAATGATAATTGGTGTAATTTCATTCCATGACTTACCTTTTCTGCAGATGCTTCTTGCAGTCCCAATACTTATATTGTAGGTGGTTTCTCCTCTGACTTTGATACCGGTGCTGGAATTCTGAATGATAATCTGTTTGCATGGTTGAAATTTAAAATGCCAGTTTGCAGGCAACTTGGCTGTACCTGATACAGTAGGAGTAGTTGCTATCTTGGGTTTGCCCATTACAGAAGTTTTCCAGTTGTATACTTCTACATCAGTACCCATGTGATAGACAGTCCCAACACACTCAACAATTTTGACATACCTTCTCCTGTGGACTGACAATGTTCTCTTTAGCTTTGACCTGTTTTTCAATCCTACCAAAAACTCGGTCGGGAGGAATGTATGAGTGGCCAACCGCAGTATACACAAGGTTCACACTTTTGACACTCTGGGGGGGCACATTTTGCCATCCAGGTTCTTATTTTGTCCCCCGCAACCGTCACATGTCCAGTACTATGTTTACAATTTTGATACCTTCCAAGTAAGCATTGAATAACCTATGCTATATGGCAGAAGCAATTTGATAAGACCCTTTATTGAAATCGCTTTCCAACCATATGCATCAAAATGTGTTCTCTTGTGTTTGATGATCTTTGGACGAACCTTCACAAACCGTGACATTGTAGTAATACAACTGCCTCAAATATGTAATATGACGACTGATCTGGAAATTTGGGTAAAACCAAATTTTTCTGGAAGTCAAACGATACGGTTTTTGTTCCCTCCACGTCAGTACGAAGAATATCAAAAAAGTCTTTCGCTTTAGCTTTGTGAACATTCAATTTTGTTTGCAGCTGTACTTTATCCTCTTGATTGCGAGTGGCTTTGATGGTTTCAGTGTGCATTAAACAAAATGAACACACATCAGTTGATGGGGAACCGAACCCAATGTTGTAGTTCTCCTCAAAAAAAGGTACTAAAGTACTCGTAATTAACTTGCAAGTCCTGAACCACTTTATCTTTGTACATAGCATTAAGTTTGGCTATTGACATATCATTAGGGAGGTAGTAGAGATACACAATTTTCGATCTGCAATAATGTTTCTCAACTGGACATAATGATTCAATGAAACCCTTTAAAGCATCTTGCTTATTCTGAAATTTAGCTGTTTTTCTGTCACCTCCCCTTTTTTCTACAGGTGTACAGCCGGGATGAAAATATTGTTTGCATAAATTCTGCACCCTGTCTCTAATAACTCCTAGAATGTTTGTTAATGTCTTTTTACATACCTGTACTCTTTGCACAACTCCTGCATGCTGTTTGTTACAATAATATCTAACTGTAACCTCTTTACCTTTAACGTTATTATGGGGTCTGTTACGATGTGGTGTTTCACACGTAATATTCTTCTAGATGAATTCCTTTTGAAGTTGACGGTCTGGATGTACATAAAAGTTTTGGTTCATGCATCGAACGTCTTGCATGCTCAATTCACTGCACTTATCAGCCTCTCTGGTGATGGCATGAAGGCATCTTCGGCAAGACCTTGCAGGTGTACCTAAAATAATAACAAAACTTTCATTAAACTGTTGAACTAGTTAAGTTAAAAACAACAATGCAGTAAGATAGGCCATGAAGGGGAAGAGTTTATACTAACCTCATCCTACGTGCTATAGATTTCTTCCATGTCTCCTTATTCCTTGTCTTTTTTCTTGCATTCCCAGGTAAAGCTGGACGTATTGTTTCATCACTTTGCATTGTTATTTACGAATACAATACTCGACCAATTCCACCATAAAAATAACCAAGAAGAGAACAATACAAAACAATATTATGTAGGTTGTTTACATGTCCTACAATAATAATTTTACATGTTTACCAACTAACACAACCAAATTTTAAGACACAGTTACTATACGATCAACAAAAAAATGAACCTGGATGATCTCTGCCAACATTCGGTGGGTTAATACATTTAAGACATAACACATTTTGAATCTGTAGTACGAAATGTGAACAGAAAACTAGCTGGACTTAACGGATTTTGTAGCTTGTTGTGCTGGTGGACATAACAAGTTTTGATACTGTTTTGGCCATGGACTTGACGAGATTTGGAACTGTATCCAGTTTTCAATTCATTTTTTTCAGGGCGGAAAAACGGCTTTTGTAGCAGTTTTGTTTCTTCGAGTGAAGCATATTGCTATACTCTACAAAATGGCGCACAAATCTCAATTTCGGAAAATTGTGGACTTAACGAGTTTTTGAAATGGACGACTCATTTTTAGGTTCTCGCTGCTGTGAGTTTTCATGTAGAGTTCACATTCCTTGTTAAAAGCGTTCTTAAGAGGGCCATAAAAACAGATGTCCAAGGGTTGTAGTCGATTTGACGAATGGGGTGGAAGTGACACAATAATACTATACATATATACATATTATGTATATAATTCTTTCTGCAAAATGAATACACCCTGTACGATTTGTGGCTGGAGTGGTTGTCAAGAATAAGTAAGACAGGATCTTCGATAGTTGGTCGAGTGTGCTTTTGGAAGTGCTGTAGCCAATCCATAAATAGATCTTCATTGATACACCCATTCTTGGAACATGCATAAATTGCATCACGTGGTCCTCCTTTCTGTAACTGTGGTGACATTCGCTGGCGCGGAAAAGTTAACATGGGTGGAATGTATTTTCGGTAGCACTCACAGTGCAAACTACTGTCACATTTTCCCCTCTCTCCCAAATTGTTGCTGCTCCCACTTGCTTCTGGCCTTTAGGTCCCAGAGTATTTCCTGGTTTATGCACCGTGGATATACCGCTCTTATCCACATTATATATTCTGGATGCTGGGAAATGAAATTTTTCTTGTACTGTTTCCATATTTTTGAAGAAAAGATCTACTTCAACCTTGTTGAATCCTGAAATTCTATTTAGTCTGGTAGGTTCCGGTTTTCGCAGACTGATTGACGAGTTTCGGCTCAAGAAACCATAAACCCAATCTGGACCAGCTAATTTAGTTTCATTATTGAAGGTGTGTTGCATGCCATTTGCCTCTGCTATATCAAACGCCAAACGTCGAAGTTCAGTAATATAAATACCGAAAAACAACCTTGATAGCAATAAAACATGATCAGCTTTTTCTTTTTCTTGTTCCGCTGTAAGTAGTGGCTTTCTTCCCAGGGTTGGTTTTTCTGTTAAGTTTGTTTTAAATTGGTCTCTTAATGTTGACATGGGAATGTTATACTGGTTTGTAGTACTTTTCACTGACTTACCATTCTTCACAGCATTAATAGCTTCCTTCAAACTTTCCTCTGACCATTTTGCTTTTTCAGTTCTTTGCAAAATTGTATAGGGGTAATATCGCCAATATTACCCAGTGCAGGAGTGGCGGTATTGCACCATTTTGTATCAGTCGTTTTGCGCCATTTTTGCACACAACCTAAATAACTATGAACACAAACAAATATGTTAAATTACTTACTAATAATAAGTATTGCCATCACCCGGCCTCTGTGGAAGGCCCAGGAAGTACCTGACGGGCGCTACGGGCACCGCGGTGCTGCTGTTGTCCGGGGGCGCCAGGCTAGTGGAACACTAGGCCGTTTAAGGTGGGTCGTGGGTACTCTGCCCCCGCATGCCCCGCTAGGTACACGGCTTGAAGTCTACCCTGAAATCCCCTGAGGCCGCTCGGCCGTGTGGAGGACGGGGTGGCGCGAAATAATTGTACGCGACACCGGTTACGTTGATTTACGTTTATGCTAATGCGCTATGCGGCGTCTGAGCCGTTGTACAGTTACATGAACATATGTTACTTAAAGAACAACACACGACACTAATCTCTCACAATGAACTCGCCGCGGCAGTCTCGCAGGACGCGGTTAGGAGTGTTCTGGAGACGGCCAGTACCGAAAGTCTTAGGGGGGCTCAGTGAGCGTGACCTTAAATTACACTTACTTGTGGTTGCGGCCGGCAGGCGTATGCGTGGCGGTTTATGAAAAGCGTGTTGGCTGGAGTCGGCTAGTGCCGTGCGTAGTGTGGTCCGCGAGGGTGTGGAACCACTAACGAAGGTGGTCGGGACAAGCTCGGGCCCGGAATATACACGCCCAGTCGACGTGAGCAGCGATGAAATAAAAGACAAGGTTTAGGTATTAAAACGGCTGCAGAATGACCGGTCGGTGAAACAAAGTGAAATGCTGCTTGTTTTCTAGCCGAGCTGCTTGCCCTTTCAAGGTTGCTGATTTTCTTTTTCTCCCATCACTTATTTCATATTCCTCTTCACTGTCATCAGTGAGGATATCATTTTGTCGTGGTTGTTATTTATTTTCTCTTACAACAAATGCAGTTGCCATCAACACATCAACACAATCATCTCCAGATCTTTGTCCAACTTCTCTGTCCACGTCATTGAGAACTGATTCCACACTTTCTTCTACTAGGCCTATGTCTTCCACATTTTCAGTCTCAACACACTTGTCACATAAACTTATTCTACTATCATCAATATTTTTAACTTTTATATTGCTTTGACTACTAGAACTAACTTAAATACTGGACTCTAAATATTCGTTATTCACATCTAACCCTGTACAGACAAAATCATTTTCATTTTCAGTAAATAATTTCAGCACGTCTGGATCATGGATTACAACACTTCCTCCTTCATTGCTAGCTACTACGCGCACTTCTAGATTTTCAGCACCACTGTTTAACGTAATCACCTTCCGGTTGTTTATTTGATTTTCCGGGTATTCTTCTTCCTGCGTAGTCTGCATTTCCAGAGCAAGCTTGACAAGTTTCATTTCTCTTGACATTTTGAATTGAAGCAATAAAGAATTGTTTTCTTTTAAATACCGGTACCATAACACACACACAGATTCATAGTCCTATGCTAATGTGAGGTTAAAATATGCATCCTCTTTTAATCATATACCTCGTTTAGGGTAAAATTTCAATCCGGATTGAACCTGGAGTGGAGTGAGGAATCTAGATTGAAATTTTACTTAAAACACTTTTTTGTGGACTGAAGTTGGAGTGAAGTGAGATAATCCACTCCACTTGTTGAGGTGGACTGGACTGAAGAATCCGGATTGAGATTTTACTTTAAACACGGACTGGAGTGAAAATAAAACACGCACGAGCAAGCCGACGTCATATTGCATTGTTTGTTATTGGTCTCGTTGCATTTCAGGCATAATTTGTGAAAATGGCAAAAAAAAAAAAATAGCAGAGGAATGTGTGGACAGAGATGAAAGTAGAGTTATTGTTGGACGTAATGATTGATAAACATATTTTAAGATTGCTGGACGGAAAAAAGTATAGGGAAGGTGAGTTATTTGAGTTGGTGAAGGCAGAAATGGACAGTGTGGGGTTCAAAAGAACAACAGAACAGATAATAATTAAATGGAAAGGATTGAAGGCAAGTTTTTTTCAGTCCATGTTTACTCCAACTTCGATCTTGTTTACATTTCAATCTGGATTGTGATATTTACCATAAACGCATTTCGTCAGTCTATGTTCGTTACACATTCACTCTGAGTTCACTTCACTTCAGGTTCAATCCGGATTGAAATTTTATCCTAAACGAGGTAATACAGTTGTTACATTTTATTTTAACTGTAAGTTGCAGAAATCTGTAAAATAATAGCTTCATAGACAAGTCCTAACATACCTAAACTCTGGTTACACTTTGGCATATGCATAAATAAACAACTTTCTTTAATTCATACATTATCGGCTGATTATACTACAATAATAGTTTGTAAACAAATGTAAATAAATTTCTATTTATAAATGATGCCAATTCAATAAAACAACATTTCTTTCTGTGTTTCAAAACCTTAAGGAGATAGAATTCAACGATATCGAATTCTTAAGGTAATCTGGGGAAGACGATGCCTTCTACGGTGATTGCTACAGTGACTCTGAAGATGGTGGCGTGATCGAATACTGTGCTGAAGCAGCTAAAGCAGGCAAGATCGAAGACTGTGATGGTGGCTTGAGACCAAAACGATGGAAACGACATAATAAAATTAATAATTCTGATCAAGCTTGTGATAATCACTGGCTCGATGAAGAAAGTGACCTTGTGGCTGACGATTTAACGGAAGACACCAGAGAAGGAAGACGGTGGCAGAAGAGATTGATTATACCTCATGGGAATATCCTAACATATTGGTTGACAGGCTAAGACTACTAGGTACATGGTTCGCTTTGTGCAGGAAACGATTCGAACATCAAAGAAATATCCTTCATACTCAAAGAACTGAGGGAAGCTGGCTACATACAATAATGGCTTAAATTAAATGTAAGTGTATAAACTTGAAGAAAATTTAATATTTTTTTCAAGATGGTATCTACCATTTCTCTAAATCTTATTTCTAAATAAAACTTATAACTTAAAGGTGTAAAAAACGTCACCACTGCCAGCCAAAATGTATACTAATAATGACATGCAAATAATCATGTCAAATTCGATAAAAAGTAATTGAAATCAGTTGGAGCCAAATGAAGATGGAGAATTTAGAGTGGTTCGAGCTGATGGAGCATTTAGAGCGTTTCGAGCTGATGGAGCATTTGGAGCCTTTTGGAGCAATTGGAGCCTTTTTGGAGCATTTTGGAGCAATTGGAGCCTTTTGGAGCCTTTTGGAGCTGTTGGAGCATTTGGAACCTTTTTTGAGCTGGGAGCAATTGGAGCCTTTTGGAGCATTTGGAGCCGATTGATCATTTGGAGCTAATGACATTTTTATTTTTCTTGAGGATATCAGGTAGAACATAATCAATCAGCTTACTGGTGAAGTAACAATGTACGGACCTTTAAATTATAACCTGTGGCTGGACTGTTTATATGGTAAATCGTATCCGTTCGAGGACCTAGAGAAGAAGTCCTCTCAAAACATCGGCTGTTTCAATTTCCAGTTCTGACGATGAGAAGCAAACTATTAAAAACGGTATCCAGAAACTCTAACAAGAAGAGGAGGACTATGTTAGTAAAGTTTCTGGTTGGTCTCTGTCTAGTATAAACCGATTGGAGCTAAGAATTAGTAATTTCGTGCCTATGCAGGGCTAAATGATTATAAGATTGGTGGCTTTCGCAAGTGATCCTGTAGTAGAATAGAAATTATGTGATAAATATTATGTTTGTAAAAGAACTTTCGGTGTTTTTATTTTCTCGAACCTGTAACTTTTGTGGTATTTAAATTAAATTTATTTTTATCTTCGATCAGAGATCGAACCCAGTATCGATTCAATATGTAAAGTAATGTGTGATTTTTTTTGGTGAATTTTGGCATTTTTCTCGAATTTCTAGCTAAATAATTAAACGATTCCAAGATGATGGTCGTAATGACTTATAGGACGATGGTTGATTTGGAAACTATGCTTCTTTTAGGACTTTGATCATTATTTATTAAAATTATTATTTTTTAAGATGTTTTGCATCGTCCAGGGATTAAACCAAGGACGGGAATCGATCGAATCAATCAGTACATTTATTGCCAATTTATTTTATGAATTTAGGAATTTTTCCCGACTTTCTAGCATAAAAATTACGGATTTTCAAAATGGCGGACATGACGTCATAATCGGTGACAAAATATATATATTTTCAAAAAAGTGGTGGTGCTGTCTGCTTGCAGCTTTCTTGGAAGAAGGATCGTTCGCCATTCTTATTTTTTTTGCCCTCATCGGGTTCGAACCGAGGACTCCGAGCTGCATGACGTAAGTTTACATTTTTTATAAATTTTTATTAAATTTTATTATTTAAATTTTTTAGTATATATTTTTTCATTAAAATCGGATAATAAATAAACATTTTCAATATGGCGGGCGTAACGGAAATTGCAACCGTGACGACATAATCCTAGATGACGTCAGCGGCTTAAAGCGGCTAGCTCTTAGGACTTTTAAGTCGCTTTTAGGAATTTTCGTGGTTTCTAAGGCAAATATAGTTTGAGGTTTTTCGAAATCCTAATTTTTGAATTTTTGTGGAAGAAAACGAGAAATTTTTCTTCAAATCGGGAATATTTGAGTCATTTTGAGTCATTTTTGAGGAATTTTTGAGTCCAAGCTGGCCGCCGTGAAGTCACAATCCAAGATGGCGGACCGACAATCACAATCCACGCGCCAGCGCCAGTTTACGGAGGAACTATTACACACTACTGTTACAACTTTAACTTGTTTATGTCTACTTACAAGTCACCATTCATCTTCCAGAAAATTAAAAATACTTCTACCCCCAGGACTTGCCACCCCCCTCCTTTTCCACCACAAACCCTCATATGGAGCCTTTGGTTGTGGTATCAATGTTTGGAAACAACGTAATGTGGTTGTTAAGAGTTTGTAAACAAACATTATGTGATCCTTTGCAAGTAAAATTTGGAAAATTTGTACTCGGGTAATACTTCTGAGAACTGGCAAATTTGAGAACTGTTACCTAATACATAACGCACTATGGCATTTTTTAATGTAACAAGTGTAGGAACAGCATGTTAGTGTTATAATCATAGGAACCTTTTGCTGTGGTACAGTGACAACTGAACAAGTGAATGTAATAGGCATGGGCCCAGAGACCAAGTTAATTTGCTAAGATGAATGGAAACGAGTTTTATTATTTATATGTTTATAACTGTATTTGGATTCACGTCTGAAGAGGAATTTCCTTCAGGCTTATTTGGCATTATTACAAGGTCTGCTTTAGCTGCTGTTTTGGTCTTTCTTTTCTTTGATGTCTGAAAGCAAAACATTTCAAAATACATGTTATCAGTGTAACATAAAAAAATCCACTATCTTAACAAACCATAAAATTCATTGGCATATTTCAATAACTAAAAATTGAACTTAAATTAAATTATTCGAAAAAGCATACTTCCATATATAGGCATTCATCTTATTTATATATTCCTAGTAAGTATGCTAAGAATTAAATAAGTATATAGTGTACTATTTCTTTGAAAATAACTTGTAGCATTGTCTTAAAAATTAGTCATACAGTTGTGAAAAAAACATACAGTAGAACCTCGATTTTACAATACCGCATTTTACGTTTTCCCGTTATTTGCACCAGTTTATTTCAGGGCTGGTTTAACCTTATTTAATGCAATGCAATACATTCTTATTGATTACAACGCACCTATAATCTGCTTCCCGCAATTAACACGGTTTGTTATAGCTATACCTACATAAATTTGTTATTTCCGTGTTTGTCGTGAACGTCTTACCTATAAAATTTTTTTTTTGTGAAATACCAAATCAAAAATGCTGATGGGAACACTAGCGCTGTAGCTCATGAATTATTCGAAGTGCTTGTTCAATAAAAACAGTACTGACAAGCTGCTAACACTGGCCTAATAAAGGCAGACTTCAAGAAAATGTTCGGACGCGATGCTGGCGGTACAGTTTATATGGATTCCTACTTTTCATCAGTAACTTATACATTCAGGATTATGGACTGTATACATTTCCGGTATTAAATCTTTGTCAACATCTGTTAAGAATAACGTGGTCGGCAACAAATAATATTGTGAATAAGGGTTGGTGGGTTTTTCTGTGAGTAATTGACTTTGTTTTTATCTGTGCTTATTTTAAAATATGGCAGAGTGTGAAAAATGGAAAAAATTTCGAGTGATGATAAACTCAACTTTTTAAAGTGCGTGGACGAGCACAAAGGTACCCGTGTTTCACTCGCTGAGAGTTTAGGCATACCAACTTCTTCCCTGGGCACAATTGTGAAAAAATTCGAAAAGATTGAAGAAAATGCATTCTTGTGATGGTTTTTCTAAGAAGAGAAAATACATTCGAGCATCAAAATATAAAGAACTTGAAGTACTTTTGGAGGAATGGTTTGTGACTACAAGACCCTCAAATGTACCCATTCATTATTTTTTGAGAAACTTTGCTGTATTTTTTTCTTTGAAGACTATAACTCTTGCTTTAATAGTATACTTTCCTTATGCATTTTGATATTTTTGGTAATATTCTTAACCTGTAAATGTCATGTTATTATGAATTGCTAGTTTAAATATGAAGGTATTGACGTCAGCCAGGGCTTCGCCCCATAAGCTTGGTCATCCTCCGTTTCCCTCCCCATCCCTATCCTGCCCGGCATTTGTACCGATACGTACGTAGTCGTGTGTGTGTTAGAATTGCGCGCCACGAACTGCCGCAAGAGGGCGCTTAGCTTCAGGGACTGCCACCACTTAGCCTAAAATCGTTCAGCCTAATACCCTCTCTGAAACACTATTCAGCCTAAAGTCACACAGCCTAAAGTCATTAAGCCTAAAATCACTCAGCCTAAAGTCATTCAGCCTAAAGTCATTCAGCCTAAAGTCATTCAGCCTAAAATCATTCAGCCTAAAGTCACACAGCCTAAAATCGTTCAGCCTAAAGTCACTTAGCCTAAAAACATTCAGCCTAAAAACGTAAAGCCTAAAATAATTCAGCATAAAGTCGCTCAGCCTAAAGTCACTCAGCCTAAAGTCGTTCAGCCTAAAGTCACTCAGCCTAAAGTCACTCAGCCTAACGTCGTTCAGCCTAAAGTTGTTCAGCCTAAAATGTTTAAGTCTTATGTTTTAAGTATCTGACTGCTGTAAAACCGTTATTTTTTATTACAATCGCTCAGTGATTGTAGTGCTATCTAGGAAGCAGTGTTGGAACTATTCTCGAAACCTAACTCTCGAGATGCAAAGCAAAATGTCTGACATCTGGTAAGGAATTGGGGAACCCACAGAATGATGATAAGCAGCATGTGCTCATATGTTTGCATGCATGAAATATGATTAAATTCGAGCCGAAGAAATAATGCCGGGAGACACTTCAGTATAATATACCATATATAAAAATCACTAAACATTTGTATTTAACAGCTATATTTTCTTAAACCTAAAATAATAACGTTGGAATCAGTCAATATCGAACTGTGAACACAAGCTTTGCACAATTTATTTGTGAAATTTTTCCACGCTTTTACACATACATAATAATATAGGGGTGACTCAATAAAAGAACGTGTAAATATTAAATTTTATTATAAAGGAATTATAAACATAATCGTAACACACTAACAAATATTCAAGTTTATAACAAATTCGGTAACAAAGTAAAGAGCATGACAGCGTATATACTGTACGAAAACTTTGGTACGTGGACGAGTTTTTATGGTATTGGCCATAGTTCTATTTTAGTACGACTGTACACTAAATTTTTAAAACAATATTATTTGTCGTACTGTTATCTTTTAGGCATTACTATTATACTTATCGTAGCCTACATATAAAAATTCCGACATGATAGCAAGTGAGTACCTTGGGCGACAGACTGTGTTCCTTTTTAATATGGCAAACGATGGACCGCATAGAAGTGAAATTTCTTTGTTTTTCTTCTCTTAACAGAATCTCTTAATGAAGAACATCAAAAATGAACAGTAGAACAAAGAATGTGTTGCCTGCAAATGCATTTAATATAAACTTCTTATTGTAAGCACTGATTAATCGCTTACATATCACAAATCTGTTTCTCAGTTTTTCGAGTAAGTTTTCATTTGTATAATTGCGGATTTTTTGACACTTTATATTGGGGTTTTTATTATAAAAATATGTTGTATTTATATCGCTATTAATAGCATTACTTAAACGAAACCATGACTTAGATCGTACGCTCTGAAATATTTATTTTTATGAACGTAATGCAACATGTAAAATTTTCAAATTTCTCGATTTTCATTATTATCCTATTTACGTAATTTTTTTTATGTTAAATATTTTTTTACTACGACACAACTATGTTAACATTTTGATAAAAAGTTGTCTTGATATCATCCACATGTATATTACCTCTATGCTTTGTGTACCATACTTAAATTTTGTTATGGCACCAATTACGCCAGTTATAGAGCTGTGAAGTCCGGGATTAGTATTTCGAATGATTTGCAACTTCCCGAATCCCTGCCATTAATAATGTATGATGGATACTTGTTATTTCCTATTTGTGATGGCATGTGTATGTGACGCTATTAGTTTTTCGGCATTTTTGAAACATTAACGGCGTTAGGTACCTGCCATCTTCGGAAAAATCCGCTGGGGCGTGTTGGCAATGTCAAGGGTGCGATGAGATCTACAACTTATTTCGCGACCTACCATGTTGCCATGCTTAAAGCCAGTAAAAGTCGGGAATAACGTCTGGGTCCCCGGCCATTCCTCCCTTTGACAGCTAGTCAATACAGCAGAAATTCTACATAACAGCTTGGCCGGGGGAATTCCTAGTAAACCTTTAGTTTTATTTTTAAAGCCCAAGGCAAATTATGTGACTATTTAAATTTTTATTCTGCGTGTATATATAATGATACTGTCTAGGAACTGGATAAATTACCACATCACTTTGCATATAAATACGAAGTAAATAAAAAGATGGCCTTGAAATACATCACGAGAGAAAAAAAATCGTTATTCAGAATGTATCAATTTAAAAAAGTGAGTAATTGTTGCTAAGATACAGGATACGATTGAATTCGTGGTAACTCTTTTGTCGTTCATGTAACTTATTGTCCACGTGTTTTGTAGCAAACAGCAAAATAAATCAATATATTAAACGAAATCAATAAATATTGTTTTTCTCATTAGAGCATGGTTTGTGTGCAATTATATTATTGTAACTGTTATGTTTATCTCTGCTCCCATTATTACTATCATAGTGAATATAAAACGATTTTTTGACAGAATTCTGTTGAACTGCAAATTAAGTCAGAGTTATGGCAATTTTTTTAAGCTTTTTGAAGTAAAGAATATCGTTTCATTTGTACAGTACAAGCATAGATTTGTGACATCGTTATTGCTTGTCAAACCAAGTTAACACACTATAAATTTTCTGCTCCTACAAAACTGTATGATTATTTATAATTCTGATGGCAAGTGCCATGCCATCGTGTTCATAAAAGCACGGTAGGTGGTGGCTTCATGTGTATACTGTTGGCAGTATTTATGTAAAAATAGAAGATACCGTTATTGATAGATGAAAGCAAATGCAATGTGCCAACATTTAATGTATAATTGCTTATTAAAAGAAACATAAATTTTAGAAATTATAATAAAAATTTAAGATGTTAAAGTCGCGCCGTCGAAATGATACAGACGTTGGTAAAATCACACAAATATAAAACCGAAAACCGTTTCACTAACAGGTCAAGAATGTACTACTAAACATTATTTATGGAGAAAACGAAGTGGTAGGGGAGTAACATAAGTATTTTCTTACTGTTTTGAAAGCAACCGGCTAGAATTATTTAGCATATTCGAGACCTTCAGGCGCACAAACGCTATCCATCCGTACTGAGTGCCTCGCACGTCTACGCGCAGGCCACTGACAATGAGTGTAGTATTTTTTTTTTACGTTTACAGCATATCTTAGTACGCATTTGTCTGTAAAGGATTAATTTTATTTATGTATATATATAATTTCAACAAGATTAATATATATTACAGCCTATATAATTCTACAAGATTTCGGAAACGTAAAAGTATGGGATGGAGTACAGTTTGATGGTGATAACAGCTAAGCAAAGCAAAATCAAGACTATTTTAGTGTAGTATTCGTTGATCATTGATATATAGAAAACGTTAATGTAAGGCAGTCAACAACAAAACGTGCCAGAAGATGAGCGCAGTATCCTGTAACCAACCGCGGCCTCTCGTCACATAGGCTACTGTAAATAAATTGTTACGTTGATGTATTACGTTTCTTCGTTTTCTGCAGGTTATCTACCACGCTAGGCCGGTATTTGACTCGCATACCTCTGGGTTGCTATCAAGGGTAGCATGCACGGCCAGTATTAGCTATTTACATAGTAGAGCTAACATTCTTCCAGCTACGTTGAACCGAAATTTGTTAACTAACAACAAACCAAATAAATTACTGAATATGGCAGGGCTGCATAGTATGAGAAATCACGTGGTAAACATGTTAACAATTTTTTTTTTCACAAAAAGCTGCAGCTGTAAGAACGAAAAGACTGGGGGTTATACGTGTAAAAAAAATCTGCGTTTTCTAAATGTGATAATATGAAAAGTGCATATAAATATAACATTGCTTGGTAGTACGATAAACAATATTATATTAATGACTATATAACAACTTGATAATGACCGGATATTTTGTCAATTATTTAGTGAGCAAGCAAATTGCATATATTAGGGCGTGTGTCAGGTCGTGTCTCAATTGGTTTAGAGTGCTCTGTCGTGCTCAGGTTTCTACGACATTTATTCATCGTACAGAGCACTCTGGCCGTCTCGATAATGCGCTGAGAGAGTGCGAAAGAGCGAGAGTACCAGAGAAAGCGATGCTGTATACTTGCTGCACTCTCTCGTACTCTCTGCCATCCGCTATATTGTTTATATTTGTAGAACGTGGTTATTGCAAACGGTGGATATGTTAAAAATAGTGCTGAGACATCACAGTATTTCAATGCAACAAAGCATTGCAGTTGTAATTTATTTTAATTTGTGCATACATTTTTTGCGCGTATCATGTGTTTTAAATACATACTAACATTGCTTAGATATCGCATTGTCCCAATTCAGAATGCGAGAGCACGAAATAAGGAAATAGCACTCTTGCCATCAAATAATGCGAAATGATGCCAGGGGATGGATAGAAAGAAGTCAAGGCTAATCTTGGCTTCGCTCTCTGAGGAATGTTAACAAAGGAAGGGGAAGAAAGGTTAACGCTTGCCATAGCTGTGGATTTTCCGAGAAACGAGAGGGTGGCGGGAGGAAGCAATTTTGTTTACCTGATTCAAGAAAGAACTGCAATGTCCGATTGCAACGCATTTCAATAACCGGGATTCGCGCCTAGGACAGTTAGGGCGGAATTCATAGTGAACTGCGTTGTTTTCATTTCACAGTACAATAAATAAGTATTACTTATTCGAATGCTTTAAAGTAATACTTCATGAAGTAATACTTGTTGAAGTACAACTTATTGTGATTTCATAGTCACTATAAGTACTTATTTCTCAAGTATTCATAAACAAATAAGCAATACTTACTGTATAAACCGTTCTTCGTCAAGTTTGTTTATTATGCATATGTTGTTAAATGCATAAGCCGATTGTAATTGTTCAGTTATTATTTCTGTAGACATAGCCCATTTTTAAATTTCAGATTTCACATTTTTAGAACAGTTTGTTCATGAAAACTTAATTAAAAAGATAAATTTGCAGCTAGTTTGTAATCAGAACATCACCCTACATAACCTTTTTCATGTCTGCTTTGCGATGGATGTTGGCAAGTGCAACGATTTTGAACGACTTGTGGAGCACAAAATCTCCATTATTTGCACCAAAGCTGTGGAGTATTGAACGCTCCCGAATGCCGGAAAGCACGCAAAACCTACAAAAACATTTAAAAAAATTAATAAAAACTTATAATAGTTAAATTTTTAATTTGAAATGAAAATATATTTTAAAACAATATGTGAATATTAAAACACCGAAAAAGCTTGTTTCTATCATTTAAATTACAAAAGTATGGACAATTCACGACGCGAACAAAATGCATTAATTTTTTCGAAAACGGTGGCGTGTACGGCAAAAATGCTGTACGATTTTTTGTGTATTTCAGAATTAAGTTAATGACCACATCGCAACCATCGCTGAACAAATGACGATATAGGCCTGTGACTTCCCAATTGAACGCTTCTAAATATGAATGTACTAGTCTACAAAAATAATAATTCAAACACGGTGTGTGTTTTAAATGATGATAGTTTCAATGTGTATCTGACCGGCGTATGTAATGATAACTTGGCATCAGCCGAGTGAAAGTTTAAAGTAATTTAAATAAAGTAAGGGTTTGTTTTTTTACTATGTCCATGTATGAAATAATCACATGACAGCAATAAGTTACTATAGTGTCACAACATTTGGGAATTTCTGGTGATACGAGTAGTATTTGGTTGAAATCATCTAAAAAAAGCCTAGATTTATTGGCATTTTTAGTGTACGCTGATTTCCGATTTCATCTAATTATATCAACCACTTGGAAAGGTAATATTAATGGGCTGCTTTTCAGATACAGACGAACAATATGTTATGTGAAATCACTTGAGATCAATATTCATTCGACAATCTTATTTTGTGGTTATTGTTTCCTTTAATTAAATATATATACAAATATATAGTCTATATATATATATATATATATATATATATATATATATCGAAATATGCATTTGCTATACTGCTGAGGTATTAAAACAGAAACAAATACACTCAAATGGACAAGAATATTCGGAAAATGTAATTATTTGTATGTTTTTCTTTATTTGTTGAAATAATTTGTAAGTAATTCATACAATATATATCGCAATACAAACTATAAGTATGTTCTGCTCAATACGATCAAAATCCCTTCCTTAACTATATTCTAGAGTATAAGAAGTAGTATATTCAGCGAGCTAAACAAATTAACAAATTACTATAGGTCATACACTTTATTTGATATAATTTATTATTGGTTTACTTTTATATTTAAAAAAAGAGCACTTTTTGCATACTTCATACGATACCAGACAAGCCATCACATTATCCGGGCTTCCTAGGTACAGAGCTACGCACTGTGTTCGCAAATATAGTGAGAATATCTCAAGTTTAAATAGCTGACCGCGGTAACCAGGATATCTGGGACAAGCTTTCAGCCAACGCACAGGCCACCCGCCTTAATACAGTTCACTTGATTACGACTGCTAGCCATTACGTCAGGCGTCGCAGCCAGTCAATGCGGATGTGTTTTAATTATGATACAATCACTGGCCGTCTCCAGCAACACTCACATTGGAGCATTTTTACCAGCGAGATTGAGAAAAATGTAATGTTGTGTGGCGCTTGTTCGTGTCAGGGGGGAAATATGGTATTGGCGAGGACGTCATCTGAATCCGCATCTACTCGCATACAGCTAAGATTTACATCTGCCATATAGTGACGAGTAAATGAGTCAACTGCACGGACTCAGCGGATACTTTTCCGAATGGTTAGTTGTCAGGATTATTAAGGGTGTTAGGCCCAAATTCATTTATATCATATTATTTTGTCTTTATATTGGCCTCATACGTACAAGTTTCTCTGCAAAACCGATTTTCACTATAACTTATAGTTTTCTCATAACAGGCACTCAAAGTTGAAATATATGACATTTCTTGTAGGTATTATTTCAGTAGCCGATCGATGTAATTTAGTCATTTTTGGTAGTTTACAAGTTCATTATGCATACTATTGAGAGATATATTTTTAAATTTTTAAAAATAATAAGTTATTCGTGTGCTTGAGCCAGAATATGAGAAATTTTCACTTTTTTCTGGAACCAAAAAAATTTGTATAAAACATATAATAATACAATATTACGAAATACCTATCTGAATATACATTCATCTAAAATAAAATATGTGACTCTTACTGTATCAAAATCGTAAGCTCCAACGGAAGTAATGTATCCCCTGAAATTCCAAATATATCAAATGCAACCCGCCACTCTAGTGGTGCCGTGTTGTCTCACTCATCTGAAAATTTCAGGTAGGAAGACGACAGTATAAGTTCTGGACCGGAAAGGATAAGGCATTTAGGAACACATTAGTGACACTGGAATTTCCCCAGCCTGTTTCATGCTACAGACAGGCAATAGCTCGTGTACCACTAGTTTTGAGAAGGGGTGCGGGAAACTTAAATATGATTAACTGTGGGGAAGGGAGAGACCAGCTAAGGAAAAACGATGCTGAAGCTGATGTTATATCCGTTTGAGTGGCCTAGCATCCACAGTACTGGATGTAAACAAAACCTTCTTAATGGTAATGGGACCAGATATTTGTTGCATTTGGTTTTTGTACGCCATATTTAGTTGGAAGAAACAAGGTTAAGTTACTTTTTAATGCTTCGCTGAAATCATAATATTCCTAGGGAAACGTGCACAATGTTTCGCTTTGCATACCAATCGCATGACAAGTTGTTATTTATGCACATTGTGCATTAATGTCTACCGAAATTGCATATTATTATTATTTCTATCTGGTCTATCAACTATAGAAAATGTAAGCTATCAACTACCTGACTAATGAACCTCAATATGGAAATATGATTTAAATACAGTTTTCTTAAACCTACTCAATTTAACATTGTGTTTGATTTATTTTCACGTTTTCATTTATATATTTTATTATAGATGGATGGAAAAAGTAGGGCTACTGAAAGCAAGGGCAACATGAATTTAAAATTACTAAACCTCCACTAGACCTATATACTGTTCACTTTAAAGGCAGCCGCCTGGCTGGGGCTCCGAGGCTCGCAATAGATGGGGCGATAAGGTTGATCCGGCTATTAGTACCGAGTAAACTAGCACTTTTGAGTGTTATCAATGCTCCCAACTGGCGTGTATGAGGAATGACCGACACATTTTGTAATGGGACGTTCAGTCGTTTACGTAAAATGTTATTGGTGAAAAATTTGTAGCAAAATTTAACGCATACTTCAATCTAAGTTTTGCTTGTGCCCGGTTGGTATTTATGAAATATACTTCAGTGTGAAGAAGCCCTGTTTGACTATGTTGCAGCGCTCCAAAATGATATTTCTAGCATGAGTGTCGTCTTCAAAGTTACATTCTGCCCTCGTCTTGAGTGCGTTTTCTTTTTGTAGGTAAACAAAATGTAGGCACGTGAAATAGTTCTGTCGAACAAAACGTGTTTTCAATTACGTTGAAATGAGTATTTGTCTTCATGCCAAGCGGCTCCCTTAAAAACAAATTATTATTATCGTGGAAAACAAACTTGCATACAGACAATTGTTGTTTGTAACTGCCGAAGAGAAACTTTGAACAAACAATTATGTCAGTGTGCTTATACGTAGCTCTCGTTTTGAGAAAATAGCTCAAAGATAATACTAGGTAATCACCACACAATTGACTATTTTTTTGTCTCCTGAGCCGATAGAAACCAATTATATGTTTGTATAGGGCAAGGTATTTCCCAGGAATATTTAAGGGCCAATCTAAGGGAAATTGTGAATTACATTTTAATATGGGGCTTCACGAAATATATTGTAATCATGTCTACAATAGCCATTATGTTATAAATGTTTCGGTAAAATTACGTTTACAAATTTACTGTTCATGAAACTTTACAAGCTGAATGTGATGACCCTACAAATGTAACCTTCGAGTCGAATCTGGGGGAAAATGCTGGATGGAATATGACAATGCGACTTTTCGCGAAATGTATCGTCATAAGGCCTAATTAGATATTACATTGTAAGTTTTCTCGTTGCGTTCATATCTGCGTAGCTAATCAAACTTTATAAATTAAAATTAATTTTCTAGTAATAAAATCGTTTCTTGTAAACTTTAATGCTGTTCGGCACTTCAAACATTATAACAATAACAGCCAATGAAGTAATGAACGGTAGCTGTAAAATTTAATTTATAATACTTTGACTTTATAGTTGTTAATAATTCACGTCTGCTGTGTGCACACTGTTGTACGAAATGCATTGATTGACAGCAGTAATGAGGCTCATAACCTACCTTTCTGTGATTATAATTTTTTCCTTGTTATTTGCGGGGGGAAGGTAAGAGACAGATGCTACTACGATCTTAGAAATATAAAATATAATATTCACAAAACCATCTTCCTTAACTGTGGTCAATTCGTAATATAAGCAAAGTGGAGATGTTTATGCGTTACCCAAAACAGCAAATACCCACGATATTTTTGAGTAATTTTACGTATAGCCTTCTTCTAATAAGTTATCATATAACAAAAATTATTTTTTGCGATAAAGGTAAATGAAAAAAGTCTACGAAAACGTCTTTCAACGAAGCACAGTACTATTTTACCATAGCAACTGCATAGGAACGAGTTGTTTAGCTCCGAAATTGCTGTGCACTGGAATACCTCGTGCAGACGACTTCAGTAGCGTATGGTTCGCTTTACCTGTACGACGATGTCACTGATCCCTAGTCTCTGAAAATAGGAAGCGAAAGCTGCGAATTGAACTTACTTTTGTATTATACACTTGCTCTCCTTCATATGCATTTATATTATTTTGTCTAAATGGCTAGACAATCTATTATACAATTGAAACTGCATACTTGAAACAAATGTCTACTATTATGGTGCAAATGAGACGTAGATAATTTAAAAATCCGTTAGGAGAGAAAAAACATAAAATAGAACCCGAAAGTTTTTTTTCACTAAACTGTCTCACAGTAAAAATGTCTGTAAATATCCACTGAGAAAAATAGTCACTGAGATATCAATAAAACTGTTCTGTAATCCGTTTAAATGGTACCTGCAACAAGACTTTAGTAATATTAACAGATTGTTTCCTACTTCATTACAATAACTATCGTTTGAGGAACAATCCAAATCTTGTAACGCGTTTTCTGTTGGAGGAACTATATTCTCTGTAGACAGAACAGACAGTTTTGTTGTTACAAATGTATAAATGATTAAAAATACTGTCTCGAAGTATTGTAAAAATTACTAAACATGTTACTGCTGAGCCAACAAACTGTTTCGCAAGCAGCACCAATCACTTTCCGTTACAGTTACAATAACTTGGTTCTAGAAACTATCTGATTTTGTTAAAAGTTTGTAAACTAGCTGGGTAACCTTAACAGTACTATATCGTACCCGCAACAAGCTTGCTTCGGTTTAAAATACTATCCTACTTGTTGTGACTACCATCTGATTCTGTTAAAAGTTTACAATCAAACTGGGTAACCTTAACAGTACTATATAATGCCCGCAACACGTTTGCTTCATTTTAAAATACTCTCCTACTTGTTGTGCCTACCATCTGATTCTGTTAAGTTTGCAAATGAACTTGGTAACTTTAACAATGCTATACTATGCCCGCAACATATTTGCCTCTATTTGAATTACTTTTCTATTTGTTGTGCTTACCATTTGTTTCTGTTTCAAACTTTCAAAGCAGTGCCAATATTCGAACCTCCGGTCCTGAAATTAATATGCAGGCATGCTAACAGTGAACAATAATTTAAAAAAAAAGTTTGCGATTAGTTTATAGATGTAGTTGTGGGCATTCCCATTTTGTACATAGCTTTGTAGTTAAAATAAATATAATCTTACTTTGCATTCATACATAGCATCGTAATAGTATTTTGTGAGTGGTGATAGTAGTGTCAGTGTGGTCAGACCACTTGACACCCACAAAGGCGATTCACGTTCGATCTCCGGTGCAGTCAGCCCCCGATTTTTCTCAAGTGGGAACCGTGGTGGGCGTTGCCGTTGGCGGGCTAGTTTTCTAGAGAATCTTCTGTTTCCGTCAACTCTCCGCTGTACGGCCTAATTTAATATCATCCTTCAAGGCACGTAGTTGCGTCCGGGCTCCCAGACAGAAATCTGCATTCGGTGTACAATACCTGCCCTCGGGTACCCTCCCCATTTCATACATGTTTGGTAGTATCATGTGAGATGATAGAACTTTGTAATATGCACGTACACTAAATTTAAATTAAAGCAACCTTGAACAAGTTCAATGAACAATATTCACACGAGTGTGCTGGCCACGTAACTCAAGTTCAAGTTCAACACGAACCTGATTTAGGCCTGCAGCTGTGTAATCGGTTAAAATGATTTTACTACATTGGAGAGCTAATGAAAAAATTAGGCAGGGTAAGTAAATATATATTCATGAGTACACACAAAAAAAATTGGACCACTTATAACATGATGCGTAGCATGTGGGCCATCACCGATGCAGCAGCTCACAGCCACAGCAATCTGAGTTCTACCAATGGGTCATAAATGAAATTTCGAGTGTTGTATTTTCGAAAGTCGGCCATAGCTAACAAGCTAGCAGAGCCATTATTTATCATAGCCAGAAGCTACCCAGCATTGCCAGCAGTAAACGTGCAAACGGACAACTGTAGTTTGCTGCATGGGAACTTAGATAAACTCGGTTCCTATTTTAGAATACTACCTGCGCGTGCACGTCCACCCACGGCTTTGCTGGCGTTAAATATTCGTAGCAATTTGTAATAATGTTTTGCCTTGGAATAATATCTTAAAATTTGATTTTAAATGCCCCACGTTTAATCGGTGCGAACTTCAGACCGTAGATTAAAATGACTAGTAGTTTCACTTCCTAATACGTTGAATTTCGAAAAAAAAACTCATAAAACTAACTGATCTTATGACATTATTTGGAGTGACCAATTTAAGTTTAAATCACGTATCGATAACGCGTCAAAAATATTGAACCAGTTATTGAAAACATATTTCATCCAACTCCCATACCTTTGGAGATGGAATTTCTTATTTTTGCGTGAACAGCTTCTTCATAACTGATTAGTACTCTACTTAATGTGCAAACGCTATAGTTTCATAAACCAACACTTAAAAAAATATTTATATGTTCATCATCTTTGCCATAATATGTTAATTTTCCGGGGGAAAACATGTCAGTTTGGAAATCTTGATTTGATACAATCTTATTCGACTATCTCTGTATGCACCACAAATGGCATATAATCATGCACTTCAAGTGCTATATGTAGTGTTAAAACTTATGCTACTCAATTAAATTATTGTGAAAGAATCAATTCACAGAAGTTGTTTATTTATCCGGTTTAGTAATATTGATATTTGTCTAGTTAAAATTATCTGTTTAAGATTTTGTTTATTTACTTATAGCCTAATTACCCACTGACCAATATTAACATATTTTTGTTTGTTTATTTTAAGAATTATTAATTGATTTATTTCTTTAAAATAACGCTATTTATTTCATTTAATATTTTGTAACCGATCCGGACACACCAGGTCGGCCACAACCATTAAGCGGACATATCACCCTTATACACTTCACTAGTGAAACACTAGTTCGGCAAGCACTGTAAGTGTGAGTTAAAGACGTAATGGGGCTGACCCTAACGAACAAACTTAATACAAGAGGTACCAAAATATATATTTTATTTTATAACAATGCAGAACAATATCATCACAAATAACAAATGTATAAGATATTTATATAGTGGAAATAGATAAATTCATATATAACAAATTTATGTTAAACGCCCATGTCTATATGAATTGCGCTATAATTACGGGCGCACAGTCACATACGAATTACAAATGCAACACACATATATGTCTGCAAAATCTGACTTACTTCCTCTAGACCTTAGCCTTAATAACGTTAGTAATACGATAAGTTAGAGCGCATATACAAATCAACGCACTTGTGCCTTAAACGCATACTTATGTACGCCATTCAAGTGTTTGGTAGCTAAGTAAATTATCATAACCAATTATAAATATACCCGTATAAATATCTGTACTTAAGAACTCTTAATACACAACACGAATAAAACAGAATGCATCTCCTACTAAAGTTAGATGAGCCTAACAGCCCCTAGCAAATTTAAGAACGTAAGGAGGTACTATACCCGAAATTACAATAGAAACACCGGACATGTGTAGCACAAAGACCGTCAAAGACAGACACCGCAAAAACGGAAAGTCCAAGAACAACCTCAAAATAAAAACACCTAATGAAAACGCGCCCGAAGAAATCCGCAAATCCCGAACACAGTCCACTTGCTGTGTTTGAAAAAGGAAAAAGGCGCAGCTAATAAAGCGCAGCTAATAAGCGCAGCTAATAAAGACGCGGCTCTATGTTCAAACATAGTAACGGCTTACAACCACTGCCATAAGGGCGATCAAGGAGCCGACGGGCATAGTAACGGTGTCAGAACGAGCTCGTAGTGCACATGTCGGTGGACAGCCTAGCTCAGAGGGAGCGATGACTGCGAGGCCGCCGCTTTTATAGCCTCAGGCCAGCTTAAATACCAGCACAAACTAAGCCGATAGGGGTGCTAAAATCGCGGTACACAGGGGAAAGGAGGAGAAAAGAGGGGAAGAAGGGGCGGCATAGCTGGACTAGAGGTGGGGCGGGCAAGTTTAAGAAGGGGAAGGCGGGGAAAGTATTGGCGGGCCGCCGGGGCTTGCTGAAATTGGCTACAATTTTATTTGTTTTTCTCTATGCTAGAACATTCTCATATTACTATGCCAGTTGAATTATTACTGCTTTGTGAAATATTTCCTTACTGAGTGTCACCTATATTTTTATATATTTGGTGCACAGTTTAAATGAGATTTTGGCTTTGTTAGCAAAAATTCCGTGCTGCTGATTCGAACCTTGTCCGATGAAGACGTGACTGAGGCGTAGTCATGTCTCAATTCATCCTAATTAATAGTTTAGAAACTTAGGGCCGTAATTATAAACGTCATTCGAATGACAACCAAACCAACTGCCCTCCAGCGCAATCGATGGTTTCGTAGATTGTAGTCCTCTTCCGGAGGTCGGTTGACCGCCGGCGAACAACCGACCTCCACTCCAGGGTGGATGAGGTCTGGCGCTCTGCCAGCGGTCCTCCAGCGGACATCCGACATCTCTATTTGTGAAAATGGCAACATATCTGATGAGGTTAGGTGGCATATGCAAAATGTTCTCAGCTTATACAAACAAATCGAGTAAACGGAATAATTCCTGGTACGGAAAAGATACTTTTGGGACATGGCAGACCCGTTTGATTACTGCTACGTGATAAATAAATAGTCGTACAGTTTGTAAATATGTGCGTATCGGTATTTGTAAGCAAAACCTAACATCAGAGTGCAATCTTTAAAAGAAGATGTTAATCCTACTTTCACAAAACCATATAACATGGTGTGATAATACTAAGTATCACAGAACACTGAAACTTTAGTTTAAATTGTTTATTTATATTTTTCAGTGTTTGTTTACTTTAATTCACGTAATTTTATTTATGTCAAATTTATATGTCTTTCAATTGTAATAATCTCTAGAGTTTATTTTGTTTATTGCTCAGAGCAGTAGCAATGTCTCTATGTTTTGACAAAATTGTCTAATGTTTGAAAAAGATACGTGATTAAGAGAAGGTGATTGGTCTATGGATCGGCGGACCTTTAAAATGGAAAATTTAGGCATTGTTGGAATTTTGACGATATAATTTTGGAGAGAATAATGAAGAGGAAGGTTTTGTGTGCCATTTTTGTGGCTGGTGTGTGTGGCCGCGTCGGGCATTTCCGACGCGGAATTCAGCTATATTTTCAGCAGATATTTCACTGAATAAGTGAGCTGTTGCGCCCCTGAGCCGGGGCGAATGTTACGGTAATATTTAATTACCGGGGCTACCTTTATCTATGGAAATATAAGGTACGAAAGTTTAATGTATTTAGGCCTGAAGTTTTGTGTTCCGCGAACCCCTTATATTAACTGTTTCGGCCTAGTAACTGATTGTTCCTGTTAATGCCTCTGGTTTTCGTCATGGCACAACATAATTATCTTAACTTTCACCCAGTAGTCTCGACTTAAGGATTCTTGTGTGATCCGAGGGAACTGAGTTAGTTGATTTTTAATTGACTTTAAGTATTATTATTTACCATAAATTAAATTTTTTTTTTCGGTTGTGCCCAACATAACTATGTAGATAACTTATATTATATTTTATTTTATATGAGTTATGTGTAAGCAACCTTGTTTCCCAGTGTTTTAATCACCTTATGTGTGTCAAACTAAGCTTAAATGTTATTGTGTTTACACTTATTCATAATTTTAATAAATAAAAGTGATAATTTTCAGTTGTATTAATATTTGAAATGGGTAACTTTGGGCATAAGCCGCAATTGAAAAACCACTTATAGCAGTGGAAATATTTATGAGTAATATAGTAATATTAAAGTGTGGCGCCCGTATAAAAATAATAATAATAGTTGTCCTATTACCTATAGCAACTACAATTCATTCATGAAATAATAGTAATTATATACAGACTAGTCATAGAAGTTATACATATATGATAGGTATAACACATGATCAGATGATTTAATTACAGAGTACAATTATAGAGTGGCTAACCCAACTTGGAGACAGTCAAACTGCGATTAATATGATTGTGGTAACGAACAAGTAATTGTATAATGGATGTGATGTTTTCTTGGTGGTGTTTTGCAAATCAGCAGTGTTTGCAAAACTCGAATACAACAACCATGTGATTAAATACATGACTAATATAAAAACCATCATTTTCCAAATGCCACTTTCGCTCAGTAGGACAAAACAAAAATGGTACAAGAAGAATTATTAGGAAAGGTTAATGAATCACACTTTATTGGGAGGATCCAATCCTCTTTTAAACCATCCTACCCCGTTACTGTAACTAGGTTATTATGTACACTACCTACTGACATTATTGCTTAGTTTTGGTGCTACAGATGATAGAAAGTACGATTTTTTGTTTTAATTTTAGGTATACTGTGCAAGATTTCCAACATGCAACCATAAGTTGAACTACAATTCTTTATGGAGTAGTTGACCTAAGTTCTGTAGTTGTCTGTGCTAATGGCACGTTCAGAGTTAACAGAGCTTTGTACTGTGAGTGGCCTATGGATCATATTTTCTGATACACTCTGAACTGACATTGCCACTATGCTTGGTTTTTGCTGAAAAAAAAACGCAGGGTAGTAGTTTTTTGATTTTCCCTCCCCATCTTAAAGATCAGAAAATCAATTTTGTTTTAGAACAGGTAAAGATACAACTGCTGTTAGATCTCTAATCAACATGGTTTTAAATTAATTTAACACTAACAACTTTATCCAAGCAAATATGCGTGAGTTGAGTAAGTCATTTGACTGTGTACCATAATATTTTATTATCCAAACTACAATTTTATTGTATATGTGTTGTTGAATTAAATGTTTTTAGGACATATATAATAGGACGAAAGCAATTTGTAGAAATATGACTAATCCTAATGCACCCTAACCTTTTTACATGTTTAAATTTCTTAATTCAAATTGCCTCAAGTTTCTTGTATTCCGTCACGTCGCGCTTATTTATATTCAAGTAAATAGCATTATTTCTTCAAAATGACAGTATGTTTAACACATACTCTAGTATTTACATTTTATAACCTTAAAACTATTTTCCGACTTTTGAGCCACCTAGCTCACAGTCAAAAACAATAACAAGCTAAATGCAAATGATTTTCGAAGGCGTTTTCCAAAATATCGAAAAAGTGTGGTTCGGAAGTATTTCAAACACAAAAATCACAGCAACGTTGCCACATTTCAAGGTGAAGAGCCATCCAACTCTCATTCTTCGGGCAGTCAAATGGCAGATGTTTATAACTAGGAAAGGGTGGATTGCCGCCGGTAAGCCGCTGGGTGGGTGACAGCCGGCGGCTTGCCGGCAGTCATTCGAATGTCGTTTATAAATTCGGCCCTTAATCTTCTATTATCAGCATAGTTTTGGCAGTAAACAAGTTTTCTACAGTTTTAGGTAAAAATACAGTGTTAATTGGTTTAAAATTCAGTTTTAAATAGTTTCTTTAGTGCACGATGTCAAGCGTCACCACAAGAGAAGCCTACGAGGGAGTCATGGAAAATTCGTTTAGTCAAATTGTCGACCCATACTTTTCGGAAGTGTATTTTGTACTAAAATATGTGAGTTTAATTCACGTAATCGCTCAAACGTTACTGGTATTCTTGAATTCGTGCTTGACGTATAATCGAATATATCTTAAAATGTACTAGCCCAGAGGTCCCGAGAAATGAATTTCAGTTGATCTATGTACTGATTTACCCAGGGAATAATTCAAGTACTATTCACAAAAGTAAAAGTCCTAAGTGAAGAATTTATTGTAAAGCTCTACAAAGCTATGCAATTTTAATGGTAATTGTGTCTGTTATATGTGTGGTTTATAATAGCCAATGTTCATTCCTTGGACGTAAAGTCTTTCATTATTTTATTTTCACATTATGTGATATGGTGACAAGAACATTGTTATTGAATTTTCTTGCCACAAGACTTATTAAATTTATAATTAAATGTGTCTAGTTGCTAATTATTTCGTATTGCAGTGATTATTGTACCGTCTTAAGTTGTATTCTTAGGCTGACGCTCAGTGACGTGTACTCAAAAAATCTCACAGATAACAAATTTTCTGACATTGTTGAACTTGAACTGCAAAAAACCATGCAAAATGCACACACTTCACAATTATTCAAAAGAATTTAATATTATTGTAATATGACACACATATCGCGTCGCAAGAAAGTTACATCTTCCTACAATATACCAATGCGAACCCTAAAACTTATTAGTGCAATTCTTCAAGAAAAAATGTTGTTAAACATGTCATAGAATAATTATAAAACTTTGAATTATAGGTACACATACAAAACATATTAAGAAAGAAAAGGACGCCAGTGTCAAATGGTAGCGTGGTGGATATAACGTCCACAATTTATTCTAAATGTGTCTGTTAACACAATTTCAAGCCGTTCAGTATGGTTTTAATTTTTTGGCACAAAATAGCACTGAGTCTACAAATAACTGACCTGCCAAAATGTTTTTTTTATTTATTAAAAATAGGTTATAGATTATTTTTGTAATTAATGCACACATTCATTTAGAATCGACCTCTACCAATTAAGTGAAATGTTTTGTATATTATTATTACATTTTCATAACGCTATGGCAATTCTCAACGTATTACTACTATTATTCTTTTTAGTATTTGCAACATATTTGTTGTGTTCGCCTTGCCAATTCATTATACATTTAAGTTTCATTTCTGTGGCTTTAGCTGTTATTGCAGCTGAATGAAAAGGTCGAAAATGTAGTGCTCATGGCACCATCTTCAGGTGAAATCTGACACTACCGTCCTCTACGATATATCGTATCAGTGCTGCCACCTAGGAATAAAATATGTTACTACATGAGATGCGAAGCGCACAAAACTTAAACTTTTATGCCATTGCGTATCAGAACCGTCACTCAGCCTAAATTTATTCAGCCTAAAATCGTTCAGCCTAAAAATACAACCGCTCACATACATTAACAGCCAAGATCAGAATTTCGTTCTGCCTAAAGTCATTCAGCATAAAGTCGCTCAGCCTAAAGTCACTCAGCCTAAAGTCGTACAGCCTAAAGTCATTCAGCCTAAAATAACTCAGCCTACAGTCACACAGCCTAAAATCGTTCAGCCTAAAGTCACTCAGCCTAAAGTCGTACAGCCTAAAGTCATTCAGCCTAAAATACATCCAGCCTAAAGTAACATAGCCTATAGTCACTCAGCCTACAGTCACTCAGCCTAAAATACATCCAGCCTAATTTTAGGCTGAAAAATTTTAGGCTCTGTGACGTGTACTCAGCTTCAGTGCCTCGTACCACTAAAACAACAAAATTAATATTGTAAGCTTTTTTCTTTTAACCCCTAAGTAATGTAACGGCAGGTCAGCCGAGTGAGTGTTCTTTTGTTTCTTAATTAGATAATTTTAGTAAAGTAAGTGCAAGCACGGCCAATTACGCTCCCTAGCGGGCGACGACGTAACTAACATAAAACTTTATTTAATCTGTTTTCCATGTACAAGTAGTTATTACAGAAAGTATGGTCGTGGGTATGTATGTGCTAATTTTGTAAGAGGTTCATGTTATTCTTTCTAATAACCCGGGGCACGCAGTCTTACAAATTATAACGGTAATTGTGTTCGGCGCGAAGGGCGCCATGTTTCCCGCCGCGAGCCCTTGTCTCACCTCAGTCTCCTTCTTCAGCCGGCCAAGGGCGGACGTCTCTGCAGACACCCCGTGGACATCAACGATGATTCACTGATAGGTAGCTCTGTATATTTAATTATCCTAAACCGCTTTATTAGTATACTCGGGGCCTCTCTCGGTCGGTGGGGCTGTGTATTAAATAGTTTTTATTCTCCCAGGAGTTTTTTTTAGCATTCTCTCTACGTAAAAGCTTGGGGCGGCCATGTGTGTGGTCCGCCTCCTCAATCTACACCAATTCGTAGCATCCAGAAGACAAAGACAAGATAGCGGATATGACATCATACCAGCTGATGATATATGTCTTGGTATTGGTGGTAGGAGGAGGTTAGTCGGAAGGTGGCTTCCATGGAAGAAGGATCTATCGACATTTATTTTTATTTTTGCTCTTACTGGGTTAGAACCCAGGATATCAGGCCGTTAGTTCGTTTTTAAATAGTATTTTATTAAAATGTGATTAATAAAATTTTATTATAATTTTAGAATTTTTTTCCAAATTTTTAGCATAAAAATTACGCATTTACAAGATGGCCGCTGTAACGAGAAGTGCAACGGTCTTTTTAAATATTTTTATTAAAATTTAATTAATATATTTTTTTATAATTTTTACAATTTTTCCCGATTTTCTAGCTTTACAATTACAGAGTTTCAAGATGGCGGACATGATGTCATACTAGGTGACAAATTATATACTTTGAAAAAAAGTGGTAGGGGTCAGTCTGCCTGCAGCCACCATGAGGGAAGGATCAGTCGCCATTTTTATTTTATTTTTTGCCCTCATCGGGTTCGAACCGAGGACTCAGAGCTCCATGTCGTGAATGTATGTTTTTTTCTATTTTTTAATTTTATTAATTGTATTTTTTTATAAATTTTAAAAATTTTTTCATTAAAATCGGATAATAAATAAAGATTTTCAAGATGGCGTCCGTAACGGAAATTGCAACGTTTACATCATAACTCAAAATGGCGGAAAACAAAATGACGTCATCCAAGATGGCGGATCCAAGATGGCGGATCCAAAATGGATGCCAGGGGTTAAGGTCAAAGGTCATGGTCAAAGGTCACGGTCATACAAGATGGCCGCCGTGACGTCACAATCCAAGATGGTGGTCGGCTCCATGGCACCACACCTTGAACCTTGCGCCAGGATGAGCCATAACATACTACTATATAACGACATACTCCTAGATGATATCAGCCGCTTAGAGCAGCTCAATTCAATTTCAAAGTCTTTATTGTACATATTTGCACTCTTTACAGGTTTTATACATTTTATCTCGGCACACCAGCACTCTGTGTTCTTTTGCCCGTAATTTGTTTTGGTTCATGGTATACACACATATTTACACTTGAGTTTTTGTATTTACACTGAAAGAAAAATTTTAAAAAACTTTCGTTATAGTTTTGTGAGCTTAGCTCAATGTTTTTTGTTTGGGTTTCTTGTTGTATTACAATATAGAATTACTTAAACGAAACATTAGACTATTAAACAATTATTTTACATTATTTAACACTTTATTTACATGTTTCACTTTGGTTGGTGGACGTTGTTTAATTTCTAAATTTAACTATTTTAAGTGGCACTGTGGGTGGTGTCCAAAGTTTTTGTAGTTATCTATTTTTCTCATTCTAACTATATTTACATTGTAATAATAACTTAGAAACTATGTACATTAATCACTGTCGAGGATAGCACTTGATAAAAAAAAATTTGGAATGGTTTTCTACTATTATTGGTCGTTGGGTGGTTGTTGCTGCCCATCCAGACTGGTCTGTTGTGTGAGTTTATTTATTTATTTGAAATTTTGTAATTGTGTTTAATTTGGGGGGAATAGTTGTCGGGTGAAGGGTCTTTATTGTTTTAATATGGTGGGTTTGTGATTTTATTTAAGGCATGGCATTGGGGAGAGTGTTTAGAACAAAGAATATTATGTTTAATTTATCGTCGTAGCCTTGGGCTGTTTTAGATTTGCGTATGGCATAAAAACGGGAATTTTTGAGTCATTTTGAGTCATTTTTGAGGAATTTTGAGGAATTTTTGAGGAATTTTTGAGTCCAAGATGGCCGCCGTGACGTCACAATCCAAAATGGCGGTCGGCTCCTCGGCTCCTCACCCTGACGCCTGCGCTCGGACATACTATTTCATACTACTGTTGTCAAACCTAAACCAGAATTAGGCAATACGAATGGCAGACACAGAGCAAAACGCTGTTTTAAAATTAATGCAGAAATTTCTGCGGCTATAACAAAACTAGATAATAACCGATAACCAAAATACATATAGTTATATTAGTGGTATATAATTAGTGGTATTCAGTGAAGACGAAACTGACGTAGAAACATTTCGGGTGTTCGCCCATGATACAGCAAGATACTTGGTTGACAAATAATCATGGTACAACATGCCACCTATATTGCATGAATACTTCATTGAAACGGGCCTGAAATTATATCATCTGCATTGTAACCAATATGACACTTAAGTGCAAGAAGCTCGCAATAAGAATTTCAAGAAGTACAGAGTACAATATGCCAGAAATTGCAGTCGAGTGAAAATTAATGCAGATATTTTAAACAACTTTTTATTGAGTTATGACCTAGTTATCTCTTGTAAGCGAAAATTGCAAAATAAAAAAATCTACACAAATTTCCACAGAAGCATTATACTTGTTGAAAAAACAATGAAAGATGACATAAGACTAATGAATGAATTGGATGACAAAGTTGATGATACTGATGACAGTGGTGATAGACATTTTTTTTTTAAATTCTTTGCTTCGATAATTATGTTTTCGCTAAACCGAATAGGTTTCGATATATTTGCGAAAAACTGCGAAAAACTACTATTTCACCCGCTTCCCACCCCCTCCCTCCCTAACCCGACACTCAAATTAGTGTAACTTTTTATTACATACCACGGGGAGTGAATAGAACAATTTTTTTTCGGATGTTGAGGTTTATATCTAATTGCACCGTACTATTTTCCAATTTTTCTTTTTAAGTTAAACGATAAATAATTGAATAAAAAAATTACTTTACTATTTTCAAAATAAAATACGCAAGTAGACAACAAACTAACGGACAGAAAACCTCAACGTGACAACGTAAAATCGTCGAACAGTAAAAGCGGTAAAAGTTAAAACGGAATGCGTTGTTCTCGACCAGTAAGTTGTTGTTGGTAGTAGTGCGAAAGTAAGCCACGAGCGCCACTTGTGTTGCTTTTATTTTTTCACTCTTTTTCATGATGTACACTTTAATTTCACACTCTGAAATTTTTTTCTTGAATAATGTACCTGCTAAAAAATCCCCCTAAATAAATGTATGTACCCCCCAGTGTTGCCAGGCGTAGCACACAAAATTCGGGTACACTTACCTCAAAATTCGGGTACTTACGGGTACGAGAATGTCTTATTTCGGGTATCATTCCGGTACACACACAAAAAAAGGTTAAAACATAAATGGCTATCTTCTTAAACAAAAAAATGTCATATGGCATCTCACTTACCTTACCACTGTGTAGTTTCTTTACCGTGTGTCTGCACTCCGTAATTTTGTTGCACACACAGGATAAAATTTTGTTTTTAAAGTTTGTGTGTGTTTTTTTGTAGTTGACGTCGCTTTAAACACCACTTTTTTTATTGGGATTAAATTGTAATTACGTACTTAACTGTTTCTATATACTGATATTTTTTTCTTGCTAAGTGTTACACTCGTGAATTAAGTGCAACAGACTTTCGCAAAAAAAATATATATATATATGTATATATATATATATATACACACAAATTTTTATATGACACGTGTGTTTAACAATTTATAGAAAGTTCAGGGAATATTTGTGGGACATTCAGTCATCAAAAGATAAATCGTCCTCAGCAGTGACATGTAGTTGGTTTGATGTCTGTGGTTGCAGGTCTGCATAAACATTTGCATTTGTCATTCGATTAACCATGTCTGGTGTTGGCCTAAAATTATGGCAACACGATTCGGATTTTTTGACACACTCGCTAGCTAGCAGTACGCCATTTAAAGTTGGAGTGATTAATTTGTTTCTTTGTTTTGTTTTAATCAAATTCACTTTGCTGAATATACGTTCACAGTCAGCATTAGAATGGGGGATCGAGACTGCATTCAGCACAAATTTTGGAAGTACTTTGAAAACAATTTCCCCTGCGCTGTTTTTATGTTTTCGCACCTGAAAATATAACAAAAGTGTTTTTACAAACTGTGCATAAAATGCAAACAGAAGGATCACCACCATCATGGATTGTTCGATATTTCGCTATAAATTCAATTTCGGAGTATGCTTCAAGTTTTCTACATAACAAGGCATAAATAATATATTTCGAAACTTACCGACATTTGACCTAAGTATATACATTTGTATTTATAACAGTAGGAAGAAATTGTTTGTTGATGCAATCACAGATCTGATGTTAGTAACAGCAAAAAATACTGCAACATGTTATAAATACTGACATGTTATAAAATGAATTAAGCAATGCCTTCTCATCTGTCAAGCTCCGAATTGATGAACAAAAATTGCTTCTATTTATTACTTAAAAAAACTCCAAAATGGTGGCGATCAATCCATCTAAAGTAAATATAATTACAAGAAAGAATGTGGCAATATTATACCTTGTTCCAAAACTCGTCCACATCTGAGCATGATGAAATATCGTCGGGCAGTGAGTGCAAAGGAAGGAGACGCCACTCATCATCCAGGTCTTGAAGTTTATCTGGAGCGATTCTTGGTAGTTTTAATGCCAGTGCTAGTAGGGAAGAGGTGTTCTCTCTTGCTTTTTGTGACAAAGAATTTTTTGGATTGAAAACCGATAAGAATGCCATTATTTCATTTGAAAAATCATATCTCTTCTTTATTTCTGTGCAAAGAGTTACTAGGAAAGTCCTACATTTGACCTTCAGGTCTTCTACAAGCTCTGGATTACTTATGACTTCTTTCTTCTGTAACTGACTCATTACTCCAACTCCCAGGTACAATTGATGCAAGGGTACAAAATTTCTGGAGTCATCTGGCTTTATGTCTTGTAGTGACTCTTTCATTACATATTCTCTTTTCATATATGTTGTTAGAAGGTCTTGATATGTTATAGTCATCTGGTCGTGCAAAGATGTGATTAAAACTCTCTGTGACTGAAAGTACTTATTCAAATTGACAATTTTTGGAAGTACCCAGCCAAGGAAGAGATAGAACGATTTTATAAATGGATCATTCAAACACTGGTTAATTTGTTCAGCACTCACAAGGTGTTCTCCTAACCACCTGTCGATGAAGAAAAGGCGAAGTGGTTCCCAGTTTTCTAAAAGTCTTTCTACAACCATCAACAATGATAACCAACGAGTCTGAGATGGATGAAGCATTTTATGTACATCCATGTTAAGAAATGTTTGAAATGTTGCCAATTGGCACTGTCGTTTACTGCTATTCTTTAAAAACCCATGTATGTTTCTTGCCAAATCTTCACATCTCCTTGGAAGAGCCTTGCATGCTGTACTAGCACACAAGTGTAGTGAATGGCATATGCATTTCATTATGACAATCCCAGGGCAAGCTTCTCTGAAACGACTAGCAACAGAGTTTTTTTCGCCCATCATTGTGTTGCAGCCATCCGACCCGAACCCAATGACATTAATTAGTGGAATGTTTACCTTCTGAAAGCTTTCTACTATTTTTGCATACAGATGCTGCGCAGTTGCTCCTTTTTCAACACTTTCAGCATCACTGGGCTCGAACACTTGAATTAGTTCCCAAAATCTGCTGACGACTCTTCCTTCAATATCATCGAAAAAGCGTACAATGATGCAAGACGTCTTCACACAGCTAATGTCTGTAGATTCATCTGTCAAAATTGAGAACTTTGAATCACGAAGTTGATCTGCCAAAATGTTTTTATGACTGTCTCCAATAACATTTTTTATAACAGCAGTGGTTTTAGTGCGTTTCATTTGTATGGACTGTGCTATTTTGGAGTCGGGAAAACATCCCTTTAGTACTTCTTGTAGGTGATCCATTACAGAAAAAGGCAAGTTGTGAGCTGCAAATGCAGCAGCGAGTTTTATTTCAGCTTCTTTTACCTGCACATCGATTGTGGCATTACTTTCTTTCTGGAGATAAAAATGAAGGCTTTGTTTACTTTTTTCTGTGGAGGCACTTGAGAGTTTTATATGTCGTGAACTTTTCCCGTGACACTTTATATTTGTAATGTCAGCTTTTATTTTACAATTGCAAATTTTGCACATTGCCTTGTAACATTCTTTTAAATCAGGTGCTAGCCATGTACTAACTTCTTTATCTGATTCCCACTCTTTTCTGTACTTTTGCAATCTCGACTTCCCTTTAATTTTCGTGAATGTTGTTTTAGGTTTTTTCTTTGGAGTGGATGGTCCACATTCTGTATCGTCCTCACTCGTGTCTGCCATTTTGTCTGCAGAAAAAAATATGATTTTAATTTATAAGCGCACAATTAGTTATTTTAGCATAATAATTTTATAAAAAATGCTTAGATCTGTCACATAGTCATGTACAGAAAGGCTTAAGATGACCTACAAGATTATGGTAGGCCAAATATACTCTATTTAACTATTTTCACTTCCATACAGCACCTTGAAAAAACTTTCTGTTGGAATTAGTCAAGTGCAGCATTGAGGTCACTTAATGTGCATTTGCTTTTAGGAGTCGTAAATTATAAATCATATCATGAACTAAGAACAATCACTGTTTTAGGGTTCTTGAAGTGTCAAAAATTTTGCATTTTATAATAAAGCAACCGAAAGCTTATTTGGTGCTTCTAAATGCAATAAATAAAATTAAAATACATATATAGTAATTTTTCAGCAAGGATGAGAACATTTTTGTCATGAAGGCATAATAGGATATCCCATTTGCATAATGAAGAACGAATGACTGTCCCTATTCTTAACTTTGGCATGAACATCTGGTTATATATGAATATGTTCTTAATATTTTTAATTTAACATATTTTGGTTTATAACTTATTTTTTGGTATAGCTGCACTAAATGACAAAAAGTGAAGGGGGAGTTTGACTATTGATCGTATAATAACAATGCATAAATATAAAATGCTTTAAGTCTTCAACAAAAAATTCACAAGAAAAATGTCAGCGAAAGATACAGTTGCAAGAGTTCGATGTAAACACACCACCCATTTCATATTTGAGTAATCTCTTATTGGTGATACATAGCAATAAGTTTTATTTGTGAGTTACGTGATACAATTATTTTATTGCGAATAAAAAATAATGAAGAGAATTTTATGGCAATTAAAATGTCTTTCATGAGAACATGGTTTCACGAATTGTAAACTACTCAAAGAAACAATAGAATTGGTTTTTATAGTGCATAATTATCGACAAACCAGAAAGAATTGTAGCGACAGCAAAGACTGATTATAAATCGCTCTAAGTTGGCCGACTCTGATATATCAAATTAAAACATGCCACCTTAGTGCCATGAATATTAAGATATTTTAAGTGAAATAAATATAAATAGCCAAATAACTCGGACGTTACATACGTTTACCAGGCAATTTCAATTGAAAAAAGACTCATTGAATAATTTCATTCATGTAAACCATGCACAATTAAAAACGCAGGAGTAGTATTACATAAAAACAGGTAACTCAAGCAAGTGGTTCTACACACGAAAATATTTCATATTTATTATTAGTTTACCTGTATATCCCCAATATATTCCAAGTATGTTGGGTCAAACTTGAGTTATCTCACTACTTATATTCTGCCACTTAACACACTACAACCACACACTGCGCACAGAAATAGAAACAGTACTTTACCCTTTGTCTCACTGACCTGCTTCAGACTAACGAGGGGGAATCACAGTTTTTTTAAGTGGACAAAGAACAGGGGGAATCCCCTTATTACAAAAAGAAAACAGGATTCCTGGGTGAATTTATCTTGTAAAAAGGTATATTTTAGAATGCCTAAAACAACGTCATATTTTAAAATATTAGCTAATAAAGTTACTGTTATAAAACCGAAATATTTTATTAAAATAAAAAAGTTGAGAATTTTTTACTATTGATTTTTTCGTTTTCTAAAATTCGGGTACATTTGCGTACCCGAGCACGTCTTCTCGGGTACCAGGTACAGACACAGTAATTCGGGTATGCGTACCCGAATTCGGGTACGTCTGGCAACACTGGTAACCCCCCCCCCCCCAAAACACCCACTTTACATCTTGGTTCGCTCTTAATTTGGGGGTAAAACTCCTCAAGTTGGTTAAAAACCTTACTGATACAAAAAGTAATAAAAAAAAGTTTTCGAAGGGTACCTACTGGAATCAACTACCGAAAAAATAAATAGAAACAAGCACACACACACACACACACAAAATTATAATTACAATTTTTAAATACCTTATTAATTTTAATAGAAATTTTCAATAGGTTTTTCCACGTAATTTCATATAACATACAGGCGGATAAACACATGATAGTAAGCTATGTAGTCACCAGGGAGCAGTTCTCTCGCGTCTCCTTGCGAGACAAGTGCTGCCTGGCGGCGGTCGCGGGAAGCGACGTGTGTTGTTGCGGCAGAGCAGCGGGAAGCCTTCATTTCACAGACGAGAGAGCCAAAACCCGAAGTTACCCGAAGTTCATGCTCGCTTTTTTTCCCCCGTATCTTTAATGTAGCTTATCCTAACCAAATTAACCGTCCACAATGTTTTAAAATATTTATAATGTAGCTAACCTAACCTAATTGACTATTAGTATCCTTTTATCAACACTTTTACAATGAAAAAAAAAAAAAAAAAAAAAACGAAGATGCACGATCGGACGTTTGGCTCTCGTCTGTGAAACACGTTTTCGCCATGGCAGCGCGGCGCGGCGACTAGGTCGGCAGTTGACGGCAGAGGAGACAGACTGCAGCAGTGGCATGCAGGCCGGCTCGGCGCGACGCCCGCCCGTTTACACTCAGGTCAGTGGAGCAGCTACTGTGATTAGTTAACTCTCCACTTTCTGTACGCCGCGCCGGTGAGGGGATAAAGACAGGCCTTTTTTTCTCGCTGTTCACTTGTAATCGCCGTCAGTTAAGTTTGATAGCAGTTATAATATGAAGTTGTTAAATACATTTACGTTTCTTATGATACCCCAGAATATAACTTTAAATCAAATAATATACATGAAATAAATATCTAAACTAGAAAGATAATTTTACTTGCTCTGTGTAAACGATACTCGCTCAGGTTTTAAACCTCACTTATACTTGCATGCAATTGTGGACGTGACAACGTCTAATAAATCGATGAACGCCGGCTGCACGCACGATAAAGTGTCGCGTTACGCACATTGTCCCGTTACGCTGTGTCCCGTTACGCTCATTGTACGCTTGCGCCGCATCTATCTCTCTTCCACTCGATTGTAACAACCATCGATTTGACTTTTTCGAGGCACATTAAACTTGAAACACTCACATTCGTTTCCTACTTTTCCTATCATCGTCCTATCCTTAAAAGAATAACACAGATTGGAAGAAGTTAAATAGCAAACATTATAAAAGTTATAGTTAAAATAATCTCTTCGTTAAAGTAATAAACATATTTGAATTAATGAGTGCAAATAAAAGTAAATTTATCAATTAAATTGTAGACTTTATTTCACTCCTTCTTTGTATCCATACAAAATAGTGATAATTCAATAAAAATGATTCAATTTTATTCATAAAAGTATGCAATAATTTCATCAATGTTTTGTTATGACGTCACGTTAAACTATCGTCCGTAAACCGACTTACAGACAACCAATTTTTTTTTTTTCGCTCATTAAAGATGCTGTAGAACACGTAATATTTACTCTAGTGTATTGAGCAGGTACAAAAACCAGTGAATTTGCAAGGGAGTAGCTTATGGTACCGTTCTGTGTAAATGAAATTAAGTCCGTGAATAAAAACGCAGATCATTTTTTGTTACTATTTTAAAATAAAAATTTAAAAAAATTAAATCCATACCTGATTGTCAAGGAAATGCTTTGTTATAAAAAGTTAGTTTTTTTTTTTGAACTGCAACAATTGCAGCTCTCTTTCAACAACATTATTAGATATCCAATTCTCAAATTTCGAGCTACAGAAAGCGACCGTAAGGTCTGTCCTCGCGAGTCAAAGAGACTAATACGCTATTTGTGAACTTGTAACATAAAGCTGTGCATAAACAGTATAAGCCTCTGGCTAGCTTAGAACTAGAACCAAATCAACGTAAGCATTTCGCAAGTTTAATACATAGTATTAAGAACGTTAAACTTAACCTTCCAGTAATAAAGCCCAACTAGCTACAACCGTAAATTGCAATAAACGTACACAAGCGCGGTAGAAGTTTTAATACTAGGTTATTTGTAAAACCGCGTTCTTATTTCGGTCAAACAGAAGCTCTGAGCGTCTTGCTACCTTTTCTTTAATAAATATAATATTTTATTGTGGACTGAATTTTGCTTTCGTTTTTTGTGTTAGCACTACAGTACCTATGTTACGGATAAAACATGTTGCACTATCAGTAAGAGAGGAATGTGGTTAAGTTTAGGTCTATTGTTGCCATACCGCTGTGCTTTTTTGGTGTTGTGTGCTTGTCGCATGGTGTCGATTGTAGTCCAGCCTTTACGCAAATGCTAACTAAATATAAAGAGCTTAAAAAACGAAACACATACCTGAGCCCTGAACCTCATTTCTCTACTTTAACTTTCGACACATGCATTAATTATTACATTGAGTGAGTTTACTAACTATTCGCTTATGGAAAAAAAGATCTCGTAAGTGTTGTCCCAATACCCAGTTGTTATCTGTTCTTATTCACTCGCTGGGAAGGTGGGGAGCAGTCTGAATCACGATACGATACCATAACAATACTGATAGTGTCACTAACATGGCGGCGCTGACATTCTTACAAGCGCGGGAATTTGGGGGTTTTGGGTGGGGAACATTCAACAGCTTGTTTTGCACAGTATATGTTTTATAATAGAACTAACTTTCGGGTTTTGTATTATATGCCTACTAAAGCCCTACATATATTCTAGTTTAGAATATTACCAACGGTATCGTATTCTTCTACAATCCACCTGGTTTATTTAGTATATTTTGCGATACCACTATGATTTAAACGTCCTTGGTATCGTAAAACTTAGTACAGCTGCCCTACCTATTCTAGTATAGGAAACAAAACCATAAATAATTTACTGAAGAAACAAGCAATGTGCAAAACAGTCATAAGAATCTTCGCCGTCCAAAACTCACTAATCACGGCCACCATATTGTTGAAGATTTCATTAATATCGCTACCATATCGCAAACTTATAAAAAAAAAATCTTAATTTAGCTAAAATAACCTCAACTAACATTTCGCTTTGTTGATATTTCTTCAACAAGCACAAAACTAGTGAAACCTTTTTCTTTCCCTTACCAATAAACTTTATTGTTCACGCAACGTAAAAAAAAATAAACAAATATATATTGAACCTAACATCCTAAATTACACACACAAAACCTTCTCACATAACACATGGAAAGAAATTGACACAAACCCTACTACCAGTCGCCAAAACCTTTAAACCATTTAAAGAAACATTATAGTTTTATTACAATCATCTACTTTTAATATTACTCTTAAATATATTAAATTTACTAAAAAAAAGAGCCTTCAATAATTAAATTTGTTCAGTATCGTGAAACACGAATTGTTACTTCCCTCCTCACACCAATCACAACCACATATTGTATATCTACATCATACCATCAAATTAGGTCAACATAACGAAACACAAACTTTCATTTCCTTCGTGATTTCTACACTCATTACCATCCCTATTATGTATCTCCTACCTTTTTAGCATTAACTATTCTCTATACCTACTGTTCTTGAACCACTTAGGTACTTAAACAACGTATGGAAATCGTCTCTTAACAAACTACTAATGTTTACACTTGGTGTTAAAACTACTTACATAAATTCAAACACGACACACAATATATTATTAATGTTTAAATTTTAACATATTTTTACTGCGTCTAAATACATTATTTTTACTGCCATATACCTACTTATTATTACCCCACATATCAAACACCATGTCCTACATAGCTAAAACCCAAACATACATTTTCAATTACATTATTTCTCTGTTCTTATACAAGTTTTTAATTCAATACAACTCATCAAAGTCGTTTCTTACCTTAAGAAGATAACAAATATAAAAAAAACTCATTTTCTCTTCAAGTGATACAAATAAACTATCAGTTATTTAAACCATTTATTTTGACTGGTCTACTTCCATTACGTTATAAAATTTATTTGCTTTTCTTACACGAAATAAAGCAATATGAAATGCATGGAATTGATCGAGTGTATAACTAGAGCTTTTAACGGCGGCAAGCGAGTCCGAAATATTCAAAGATTCCAATAGGCGAGACTGTTAGCAACGAGTGAATTAGAAGCGTCGTCTGCATTTAGCGAGCTACTCGTTAGCTAAGTCCGTTCCTTTAGTGAAATAGCATTTCCGCACATCCTACAAACTACCTACGTGCAAAGTGTTTGTTTTAAAATGATGCAATTAATAACTATTACATAATAAATATAACAAACCGGAATATTTTCTTATAAATTGTGTTCTCATATCTACAGAAATACTAACATAATATGTAGTAAAAATAAAAACTATTTCACACACACATATATGTAAACATAATATGTACTATCAAAATATAACAATGCAGTAATTACAGTGGTTGTAGGTATTCCCAAATAAATTCCGGTCACAACTCTTCCAGGGCGAGCCCTAAGCCATTGTCATACCTCTTGGTCGTAGAAAGTTTTAGTGGCCCATTTAAAGCCAAATCGAAAGTGTGGTGGGAGGCACACAATGACAATACTATTTTATTTCGGGAATTCGATGACTTCCAAGCTCTTGTGACTGGAGTGACCATCTACAGTCAAACTTTCACCCCTTTACTTGGCTTTACATCAAATGCAAAATGTTGCAGCCACTGTAAAAATACCTCACCTGCAATCCAGCTTTTATCTTGTGAGAGTCCTATGCAACTAGTGGGTGCCTCACATATGAACTCGTTTTTTCACCTTTTATACAACCAAAACTCAGAGCTGGCGTGATAAAATATCCATTTCTCATGCAACACACTGCTGTCATGCGCTGACCTCTTTCTGCAATAGTTAGGGAACCAACTTGCTTTTTACCATTTGAGCAAAATCTTTACTGGGCTTTTGAACTTTAGTCATAGCACTTTCTTCAAACCTGTAAATCTGTGTTGACTGATTATTACTGTCTAAGAAAATTTTTAATGAATTTGGAAAAAAAAGAAAAAAAAAAGAAATTTACTTGAAGTGTGTTTAAAGCTATGGCATGGGTTGCAGTGGTTAGTTCTGGTTTCCTCAATGATACATTTGAATTGTGATTACGAAATCTAGATAACCAATCACAACCTGCCATACATGTCTCTTTGTTGAAACGATCCATCCCATTTTTTTTTCCCGGCCAGTTCAAAAGCCGGTTTTCTCACAGTTCAGTATTGGCATCAAAATTTGTTCGATAACAGCTTTAACCGAACCTCGAAATATTTTATTCTTACCATTCTTACCGTAGAGTCAGTGTAGCCTGAACACGCAACATGCCAGCCCGCCTCGTTGTTCTCGACTGCACTTGTCACTGATTCGCTACTCCAGCTTTGCCTCGTAGTTGCCCTTTCATGCTTTCCAACCATCTGCAAAAAAGATTATTAAATGCTATTTAATTTCTTAATATAGAAAAAATTTGTTGTCTGTAAAGTCGGTTTACGGACGATAGTTTAACGTGACAACGTCATATCAAAACATTAATGAAATTATTGCATACTTTTATGAATAAAATTGAATAATTTTTATTGAATTATCACTATTTAGTATGGATACAAAGAATGAGTGAAATGAAATCTACAATTTAATTGATATATTTTATTTTATTTGCACTCATTAATTCAAATATGTTTATTACTTTAACGAAGAGATTATTTTAACTATAACTTTTATACATGTTTGATATTTAACTTATTCCAATCTGTGTTATTCTGTTAAGGTCAGGACCGTGATAGGAAAAGTAGGAAACGAATGGGAGTGTTTCAAGTTTAATGTGCCTCGAAAAAGTCAAATCTATGGTTGTTCCAATCGAGTGGAAGAGAGATAGATGCGGCGCAAGCGTACAATGAGCGCAACGGGACACATCGTAACTGGACAATGTGCGTAACGGGACACTTTTTCGTGCGTGCAGCCGGCTATCATCGATTTATTAGACGTTGACACGTCACAAACATTCATAAATAGTATTATCAGGCACTGGATGAACTGTTTAAAATGATAAATTGAAGCGATCAAGGTTAGTGACATTAAGCATTCTATGGCTCGATTCTGAAATTCACACTGCGTGAGTGTTGTCGGGTTTGTCGACTGCGGGTCGTGTCGTGGTATTATCTAATACTAGCGACAACCAGTGAGTCATTTTACGAGCTCCCTAGTTGCGAGGCTATGGCAGTGCCTGCGGTTCGACTAGTGCATTCAAGTGGCCAGTGATTGTAGCCTCGTGCACAGGAGCTTGGAAATTGACTAACTGTGACGAGCTGCGTGGTCGAACTCCCGCCTGTGGTATTTCATTAGTGTGTGAGAATACTAATACCACAATGAGGCCTACAGGCGGGAGAACTCGATATCGCTACCGCCGAACCAAAGTCGTCAACATGGTGGATCACGTGTTGCAGCATAAATAAATAAATAAAAATATATATAATGTCAAATGAAAATATATAGTAGCAAAACTATTTTCGAATACAAACTCTAAACTAATAGTCATAAAAAGGAATAATCGCAACTTGTAAAAATACGTTAGAAATTGGCATTACTTAATTAATTACCAACAATTTCTGTGTAATTTATGCTGTGCTTTGATGGCGCATTTAGTAATGCGTGTGCCTCCGAATCAGATGAGGTTATATTTGTTTGGTTTCAAGTCTTATTACCGGAAAAACATATATTATATATATACATATTATATATATATATATATATATATATATATATACTAGATAATGCCCGGCATGCGTTGCAATGCCTCAATCATTTTTTTTTTGTAATTTTTTAAACGTATACTAAACATCTCTCTTTATCTCTCTAATTCTCTATCTCTCTATGTATATCTCTATAACTCTATCTTTCTATTTATATCTCTATCTCTCTATATATCTTTCTAGCGGACCCAACAATGCTTAGTTTTTTTGCTTTTAAAGCGTGTATTTTTAGTTTTTATTAACTCAGAATCGAAATAAAATATCCAATTGTGAATCTAAACCATCCTCGAATCCCCGTGAACTCACACACAAAATTTCATCAAAATCGCGTACAAACAGACAGACAGAAAAAGTACTGTTTTATTATAGTAAGATAGATAGATTATTCTTACATGTTCGCATCCATGCAGTATATGAAAAATCAGCATGCATAACCCCACACCTATAACTATACGTATCTGCTGCCCACGACTTTTTCCGCATGGAATTTTGTATTATCTTGCACCATTTAGAAATTTAAACATTATAACATAACAGTTGATACAGTTGTAGTAGTTTTCTTATGTTCACAAATGATAATTTTTCTCACCTCTATTTCAGTCTTTGCAATAAAAATATGTTACTACCTAAATTTTGAGTAAATATGTTTCTACTTTCAAATGTAATGACGGGAAGAAACTTCATAAAATGTCTTTGTAAACCACATTTACTGTTTTTTCCGTCTCGAGCTAGAATGTAAAGATTGTCTGCATTACTGACCCGTGAGCAAGCTACATACATTTCAGAGAGAGAGAGAGTGAGAGAAAGACACCTATTGAATGTCTAACTAATTTTTTTATGAGAGCATATTTTCATTAAATAAATCATGCAATCATTCAACGATAAAAGCTGTTTATTTAATTAAGCGGACGGGTTCGCTCCAAGGAGAAAATTGACGCGGCGAGACCTCGTGGACATAGAGAAATTACACACACTCACTATTTGTGTGCTATGAAAGATGATTTTTTTCTGCAATTTAAATTGTAATATACAAAAAGGGTATTGAAAATTGAAACAAATATGGCGACACTATAAACTGTCAGGATCTTTATTTTTTTCTTACTCTCTACTTAGTTCCTTACAATAGAAAAACTTAATGGCTTCTAATAATGCGTTGCAATTTTTGCTTTTAAAGCGTGTTTTTTTAGTTTTTATTAACTCAGAATCGAGATAAAATATCCAATTGTGAATCTAAACCATCCTCACTATTTGTGTGGCTATGAAACATGATTTTTTTTCTGCAATTTAAATTGTAATATACAAAAAGGGTATTGAAAATTGAAACAAATATGGCGACGCTATAAACTGTCAGGATCTTTATTTTTTTCTTACTCTCTACTTAGTTCCTTACAATAGCAAAACTTAATGGCTTCTGATAATGCGTTGCAAATTTTGCTTTTAAAGCGTGTTTTTTTTTTTAGTTTTTCTTAACTCAGAATCGAGATAAAATATCCAATTGTGAATCTAAACCATCCTCGAATCCCCGTGAACTCACACACAAAATTTCATCAAAATCGGTCCAGCCGTCTAGGAGGAGTTCAGTGACATACACACGCACACAAGAAATATATATATAAAGAGATATATATATATATATATATATATATATATATATATATATATAAGGGGCTCCGGGCACTGGGTTCTGGTGTGGAGCGTGGAGACTATCCGCCATCTTGGATTGAGACGTCACGGAGGCCATCTTGGATGACCTTGACCTTCAAAATTAGTCAAAATTTCCAGTTTTTAGGAAAAAAATTCCCCCAAAAAATTAAAAAAAAATTGTTAGTTCAAAAATTAGGATTTCGAAAACGTCAAAATACTTTTTGCCTTAGAAAGAACACTAAATCCTAAAAACGGCTTAAGCATCCATGTCTACAGCCTCCAAAAGCTTTTTCTAGGAATTAGGATGCCATGACCGCCATCTTGGATTATTACGTCACCGTTGCAATTCTGTTACGGCCACCACCTTGAAAATCTATATTTATTATCCCAATTTATTGAAAAAATTAATAAAATTTATAAAAAACTAATCAAAATTTAATTATTATTCAAATCATGCACTTACGCCATGGAGCTCGGAGTCCTCGGTTCAAACCCACCGAGGGAAAAAATAAAAAATAAATGATGTCAGGTCCTTCCTCCACGGAAGTCACCGGCAGACTGACCTCCTACCACTTATGCCAAGGTATTTAGATATATATATCAACTTATATGACTTCATGTCCGCCATCTTGAAAATCAGTAATTATTATTCGATACTAATTTAAAAAAAATTTAAATTTATAAAAAGTTATTTTAATTTTAATAAAATACTACTTAAAAACCACAGCTACACATATAATTAAGGTCGCCATCTTGGATTCTATAAATGTTGCATGTTTCGTTACGCCCGCCATATTGGTTGAGTACCTATGTTGTCATCGTTACACTTTTAGTTATGCCCACCATATTGGATTCTATAAATGTTGCATATTTTGTTTAAAGCCGCCATCTTGAAAATCCGTAATTTTAATGCTATAAATTCCTAAACAAATTCCAAAAAATATTTTAAAAATTGCCTTCTTAAATTGTTTCGTTACTTAAACGAGTTAGGTCCTCGGTTCGATTTCCGGCTAATAATTTATTAATATATTTAAAAAATTCTCAATGAAAAGTAATAAAAACATCTTGCACCACACCCAACATTTTGAATTATGTCACCATTGTATCAATTATTGTTACGTAGCCATCTTGAAAATCTTTATTTATTATCCGATTTTAATGAAAACAATCTAAAATTTATAGAGAAATAATTTATCGAATTTTAATAAAATATTATTTAAACATGCCCTCACATCTTCAGTTCGACCCAGTAAAAGCAAAACATATTTTTCGATAGATCCTTCTTTCTTGGAAGCCACCTGCAGACTAACACCCCCACCACCAATACCAAGGTATATATCATCAGCTGGTGTGACGTCATGTCCACCAATTTGTTTTGTTCTGCTGGAGGCCACCATATTGTTTTCGATTACTAGAGTAGCCTATGCCACCATCGTGTTAGTTTAATTCTTACCCGCTAGAGTGCAGTAATAATTAATTATTACTGAGCAACCACCATCTTGACATTTGGGTGTCATTTTGGATTCATGTAATTATTTAGCTAGAGATTCGGAAAAAATTCCAAAATTCACCAAAAAAGTTTGCAATCACCTGAGGTCTCAATCACGAGATTAGAGCGCTCGTGTAGCGAAGCTTGGAACCAGTGGTGGCATCATCCAAAATGTCTAAAAGTCTAAATAATTCTAAATTTCTAATACCAGTAGAAATTGTTTTTCATGGCTCAATTAAAATTATAAAAAAACAGTTAATTTTCGTCCAAATGCGCGTCCTTTTCGTTAAATGTGCTTCCTTATTGACGTATTTTTGTCCAAATGTGGGTCCTTTTCGTTAAATGCGTGTCTTGTGTATACATTTCGTGTTCTGTGTGCAATGCGTGTTTAGCATGTACATTGCGTGTCCAGTGGGTACGTTGCGTGTCCAGTGGGTACGTTGCGTGTCCAGTGGGTACGTTGCGTGTCCAGTGGGTACGTTGCGTGTCCGTTGCGTGTCCGTTATGTGTACAGTGCGTACATTGCGTCCAGTGTGTGTACTACTGTGTGTGTGCAGTGCATGTTCAGTCAGTGTACTGTGTGAGCATTTCTATTGTTGAATTTTCGTGCAAATGTGATAACTTTTTTAGTGTGCTTCTTTTTTTAAATGTTGTTTTGACTAGTGTATTATTGTAAAATAACTGTGTTTTGAATTACATATTATGCGACCGGTTACGTGTATATAAGCGAGTCCTAAACGAAAGGACTTTCAGTTTCATACATCTGGTGCGTAAGTCGTGTTATTACCTGTTCTTGAGAACTCGATGAAGCATCTAACATCGACTACGAGAACCCTGATGGCATCGGCGACGTCTACAGCGAAGTCGGTCAATGGAGAGATCACTGACAGCCGTGGAGATCCCAACGTCGTCGCTACTATAATCTGCAGAAATTTCGATGCAATATGAGATACTGACATCGACTTGTACTGTTCCATTGGTTGAATTTTCGACATCAACATTGTAGACTTCAACAAATGACGAACATTCATGGCTACAGTGAAAATACTGTGGGGCGTCATTCACTATCACGCCAAATACGCGCAGATATGATAGAAGCGTCTGTCTAAATAATGTTCAAAGAAAACTGTTTCAGAGCATCAAGTGAAATAAACTAATTTCACGTCTTGATAGCTTACATCGATATTATAAAAAAATGCTCCGGGAAAGTTAAGCATAAACGATAATGAAAATGGTTGTTGTTTTGACTCGTGTATTGTACCAGCCAATGGGAGTATAGAACTTAGGCCCGACGTTGATAACTCCAGTCCGTATTTGGCTGCGGTGCTGTGCTGATTGGATAGTTAGACTTATTTTAAAGGAAGCATCATCTGACTGTGTTCCATCGTCTAACTGTTCGTGCTGTGACAACATCGAAAACTTGAAATTACGTGATTATGTAATACACCATTGTAATAATAACTCTGAACGCATTAAATCTCAGTGCAACAGGTGTTGTAGCCAGTTTATACGCTATGGAAATTGAAAAGACACATGTGGTTTTGCGAAGGATTGGTTGAACATTAATCAGATGCAAGCTCTATCTTCTGTGGCAAAACATTAGCATATAGGTATTCCAAGTGCAAAAGTCATGAAATATACCATTGTCCTTTTAATTAAATCGATAATTCTTCTCTATCTGAAAATTGTGGTGTACCAATGAGTCGACCTGATAAACTGAAGACATTTAAAGATATATAAAAGGACTTGGTTTCATATCGTGGGTAGCAGATGCAGAAATCGAGAAATGCCTACGAATTTAGAGTAGGTATATATAGTTCATCCTGGCGCACCGGTGGGTGGTGGGGGATCCGGGGATCCGCGGCAGCTACCTTAAGGCTTCGCTTCATCAGCCATGTTGGATTATGTCACTTCCGCCGGCCATGCACTCTCGAAAAAGTGTCCCGTTACGTTCATCAGCCATGTACGAACGAAAAAATGTCCCGTTACGTTCATCAGCCATGTACGCACGAAAAAATGTCCCGTTACGACGGACAGACCAGCTCGCCAGGACGTCTCGCTATGAAAAGTATTAGGCGGTAATAAACAGCCAGGAGGTAACGAATATAAGCCTACTTCTACACGTGTTATGAACGCCGGATACATACGGCCAGGCAACCGTGTGTTTTGGCGCGCTCTACTTCCACGACGCGCAACAGCACCGGCAAGTTTTTATTACTACCTCCTCTCAAGTTCTGATCTCCTAATACTTCACAGCAGAGAAGCGCTGTTGGTCGGAGCCCGTAGGTACTTCCTTCGCACGCCTAACCTAACCTAACCTAACCTAAACTAACCTCACCTAACCTAATCCATATGCTAATCTATGCTAACCTAACCTAACCTAACCTAAACTAAACTAAACTAACCTCACCTAACCTAATCCATATGCTAATCTATGCTAACCTAACCTAACCTAACCTAACCTAACCTAAACTAACCTAACCTAAACTAACCTAACCTAACCTAACCTAACCTAAACTAACCTAACCTAACCTAAACTAACCTAACCTAACCTAAACTAACCTAACCTAACCTAACCTAATCCATATGCTAATCTATGCTAACCTAACCTAACCTAACCTAATCCATATGCTAATCTATGCTAACCTAACCTAACCTAAACTAAACTAAACTAAACTAAACTAAACTAAACTAAACTAAACTAAACTAAACTAAACTAAACTAAACTAAACTAAACTAAACTAAACTAAACTAAACTAAACTAAACTAAACTAAACTAAACTAAACTAAACTAAACTAAACTAAACTAAACTAAACTAAACTAAACTAAACTAAACTAAACTAAACTAAACTAAACTAAACTAAACTAAACTAAACTAAACTAAACTAAACTAAACTAAACTAAACTAAACTAAACTAAACTAAACTAAACTAAACTAAACTAAACTAAACTAAACCTAACCTAACCTAACCTAACCTAATCCATATGCTAATCTATGCTAACCTAACCTAACCTAACCTAAACTAAACTAACCTAACCTAACCTAACCTAATCCATATGCTAATCTATGCAAACCTAACCTAACCTAAACTAAACTAAACTAAACTAACCTAACCTAATCCATATGCTAATCTATGCTAACCTAACCTAACCTAACCTAATCCATATGCTAATCTATGCTAACCTAACCTAATCCATGCCAATCTATGCTAATCCATGTCAATCTATGCCAATCCGTATGCCAATCTATGCTAATTCGTATACCAATCTATGCTAACCTGTATGCCAATCTATGCTAATCCGTATGTCAATCTATGCTAATCCATATGTTAATCCATGCTAATCCATTTGCCATTTTGTATTTCTAGTAATTTCCACCAACTTCGAATCATGTCGTCACCATTGCAATTTTCGTTACGGTCGCCATCTTGAAAATCCGCAATTTTTATGTTAGAAAATCGGGAAAAATTTTAAAAATCATTAAAAAAATTAAATAATCGAATTAAATAAAAATCTTAAAAACCACTGTTGCAGTTATTGTTACGGTCGACATCTTGGATTATATAAATGTTGCATATTTCGTTACACCCGCCATCTTGGTTGAGTACCATATCATTCTTACACTTTTCGTTAAGACCGCCATATTGGGTCCTATTAATGTTACAATTATCGTTATGGTCGCCATCTTTAAATTTAGACACCATCTTGAAAATCTTTATTTATTATACGATTTTAATGAAAAAAAAAGTTCAAAATTCATCAAAAAATTAACTTAATAGAATTCTGTTTATATCGATTCCCGTCCTTGATTCGAAACCGGCGAGGGCAAAAAATATAAAATCAACAGATCCTTCCTCCACAGAAGCCACCTTCAGACTGACCTACCTCCACCAATAACAAGGTATTTACCATCAGCTGGTATGTTGTCACCACACCTTTGACCTTGACCTTGACCTTTGACCTTGACCTTGAAATTTAACCTTAACCTTGAAATTTGACCTCGACATTGATCTTTGACTTTGACCTTGATGTCCATCACGGATCCGTCATTTTATGTTCAGTACATGCTAGCGGTCATTGCCACCATCATGTTTTCGTCTGCTGGAGGTCACCATATTGTGTGTACTTGTCTTACCATCATGCAAATTCTATTATAACATGCTACAGTGCAGTAATAATTTATTATTGCTGAGGTGTCCACCATCTTGAAATTTGACCGCCATGTTGAAATCATGTAATTATTTAGTTAGAAATGCGGGAAAAATTCCAATAGTCTCCGAAAAAATCAATTATTAATTTACAAATTGAATCGATGGATCCATGTCCACGGTTAGATTCTTGACCAGTGACAGTTGTAACTAATTATTAAATAAATTTTAAATTCTTTTTTCCGTTACCTTTCGCGGAGTTTATTAATCATAAGTCAATATACCTAACCAAAGAATTAATACAGTGACGATAAGCCTATCATGAAAGTCTAATTTTTGAATAATCTGAATAACCTATAAGCCGTTCATGTACAAAACCGCACATAAAGAACAATTGTCTTCAGTCCATGAGACCGAGTCATGTCATTATCAGACGTATAGGCTAGTCATTTCAGGACCACATGACCTTCGTCGTTAGCTAATTATATTCAGTTAATCCATCGTGACATTTTTATACATTCTAAAGGAGCAAGTAACCTTGAAAAATATTTTAGTAACACCAAGAGGTGATAAACTAGTAAATATTCAATCACTACATTTTGTACTACGCGCAATCAACAAAAAGGAAGCACCATCAACGAAAAGACAGCACCACCAACGAAAAGGCAGCACCGACTACGAAAAGGCAGCACATTTGGAAGCACCGACTACGAAAAGGCAGCACATTTGGCAGCACCGACAACGAAAAGGCAGCACATTTGGAAGCACCGACAACGAAAAGGCAGCACATTTGGAAGCACCATCATCGAAAAGGCAGCACATTTGGAAGCTCCATCAACAAAAAAAGGCAAAAAGGAAGCACAAGTTACGAGATCTAAGTCTTAGTTAGAAATCAGAATACAAGAAATAAAAACATTAAATTCTTATAATTTAAATTATTTATTTTATTGCTTTACATTATACAAATGCAAGTAAAACAAGCCATTATTGTATGTAGCCAGCATTCCTCAGTTCCTTGAGTATGAAGGATATTTCTTTGATGCACGAATAGTTTCCTGCACAAAGCGAACCATGTAAAAGTCTTAGCCGGTCAACCAATATGTTTGGATCTTTCCATGATGTGTAATCAATCTCTTCTACCACCATCTTCCTTGCACCTTTATAAATATTACGATCTCTGGTGTCTTCCGTTTTACCACCAACCTCAGGGTAACTTTCATGTTTGAGACGGTGATCATCACAAGCTTGATCAAATTTATTTAATATATCACGTCGTTTCCACCGTTTCGGTCTCAGGACACCGCCACATTCTTCGATCTTGGCAGCTTTAGGTGTTTCATCATAGTCTATGTCTTTGTCAACAGCCTCAGAGTCACTGTAACATCACACAGAAAAGTTCAGAACTCCAATTCGCTGTGAAACCTTTCTCAAAGACACCTTTCTGCTTGGAGATTCTCACAATGTCACCAACATTAGTTTTATGCTTGCGTGTATCTTTCTTATTCGTGTTGGTGAATACAGTCCCAAGCAGACGATCATCCTTTACATCTGTCGATGGTACATCCTCCATCGAGTACGACGTTAAAGTCGGTAAAGATGCCATCGAAGTCTCAAGAACAGGCAGTTACGCGACTTATGCACCAGAAGAAACAAACTAGGTGATCCGTACACCGTCGACGGCAGTAACAAATTGGGCGTCCTGCTGTCTAGGACTCGTTTTTATACATTAACCGGTTTGAATAATACGCTAGTCAAATCAAGAACAATTTACTAAAATACTAGAGTCAAAAAAACATTAAAAAAATAGAAGTACCATCAACAAAAAAGGCAGCAAATTTGGAAGCACCGACTACGAAAAGGCAGCACATTTGGAAGCACCGACAACGAAAAGGCAGCACATTTGGCAGTACCGACAACGAAAAGGCAGCACATTTGGAAGCACCGACTACGAAAAGGCAGCACATTTGGAAGCACAGACTACGAAAACGCAGCACATTTGGAAGCACCGACTACGAAAAGGCAGCACATTTGGAAGCACAGACTACGAAAAGGCAGCACATTTGGAAGCACCGACTAAGAAAAGGCAGCACATTCGGCAGCACCGACAACGAAAAGGCAGCACATTTGGCAGCACCGACAACGAAAAGGCAGCACATTCGGCAGCACCGACAACGAAAAGGCAGCACATTTGGCAGCACCGACAACGAAAAGGCAGCACATTTGGAAGCACCGACTACGAAAAGGCAGCACATTTGGAAGCACCGAATACGAAAAGGCAGCACATTTGACAGCACCGACAACGAAAAGGCAGCACATTTGGCAGCACCGACAACGAAAAGGCAGCACATTTGGAAGCACCGACTACGAAAAGGCAGCACATTTGGCAGCACCGACAACGAAAAGGCAGCACATTTGGAAGCACCGACAACGAAAAGGCAGCACATTTGGAAGCACCATCATCGAAAAGGCAGCACATTTGGAAGCTCCATCAACAAAAAAAGGCAAAAAGGAAGCACAAGTTACGAGATCTAAGTCTTAGTTAGAAATCAGAATACAAGAAATAAAAACATTAAATTCTTATAATTTAAATTATTTATTTTATTGCTTTACATTATACAAATGCAAGTAAAACAAGCCATTATTGTATGTAGCCAGCATTCCTCAGTTCCTTGAGTATGAAGGATATTTCTTTGATGCACGAATAGTTTCCTGCACAAAGCGAACCATGTAAAAGTCTTAGCCGGTCAACCAATATGTTTGGATCTTTCCATGATGTGTAATCAATCTCTTCTACCACCATCTTCCTTGCACCTTTATAAATATTACGATCTCTGGTGTCTTCCGTTTTACCACCAACCTCAGGGTAACTTTCATGTTTGAGACGGTGATCATCACAAGCTTGATCAGATTTATTTAATATATCACGTCGTTTCCACCGTTTCGGTCTCAGGACACCGCCACATTCTTCGATCTTGGCAGCTTTAGGTGTTTCATCATAGTCTATGTCTTTGTCAACAGCCTCAGAGTCACTGTAACAATCACCGTAGAAGGATTCGTCTTCACCCAATTTACCGTAATAATTCGATGTTGATGATGTTGAAGTGTCTTCTTCGTCTTTATGCTTCCTTTTTAGGAGTCCATCATTTTTACAAAGTAGGAAAGATCTACTTGAATTCGGCTGGAATATATTCTCACTTTTCACGTTAAGGATTCTTTCATTGTCTTCATTCTTCCGTAAATCATCAACCTCCTTCAATTTAAGTTCTTTGTCGAGATCGGAAGAGCCAAGAAAATTATTGTCGTAATGCAGATCACTCTTCCTTAGGATGGTAGATTCATCGTTGTCCTCTAGCTTGTACGCAGGCTTGGCGCTACAAGTTCTGCCATGTCTTTTTAGGCTCTCTCCCCGCGTAAACGACTTGCTACATCGAACACAACTTATCATATTACGCAGTGGATTTTTAACACAGTCATTCTTCTCGTGTTGTCTTTTATTCTTTCTCAAGATAAACTCTTTACCGCAAAACTTACACCTATGTTCTTTCGATACAGCGTCAGATCCCAAATCAGAATTCATATTAGTTACTGAGACTAATGCCAGATACCAATTGAGTGTTTTAAATTAGATCCAATACTTAAATAGAAATTTTTTCATATTTCATCAGCGAGAATTAATATATCTCATGCAAAAGTACTTTATGCATGTAGTTCTGCTTTTCAACAACAGATGTCGCCACATGTTGCTTGCAGGTAAATAATATTTAGTTCTTTTATGCAGGGTGCGGGATGCTCACTAACGATCGCAAAAGAAGGATGGCTTCGCTAGACTCCAAGGAAAAGGAAGTTCGTCTTGCATGTTGGTGCTCCACAGATGTCTCATGGCATAATATTAATTTGACTGAGTAATGATATGTGTTAATTCCACCTTATAAAAATATTGCAAGTTTTGATTTAGTAGCAGAAATTATCGAATTAAATGTAACTCCAAATAAAATGACATGTCTCATTAGACAAAAAAAATCCATGCAGAGAGCGGTTTCTCAGAATAGTCAGAAACACTTGAAGAAACCACAGGAATGATTGCAAGAACACGGGAAAACCCATCAAAATATTGACAAGAATAATCAGGAGCACACGGAGAAAACCATCAAAATATTGACAAGAATATTCAGGAGCACACGGAGAAAACCACCATAATATTAACAATAATAATCGGAAGCACACGGAGAAAACCACAATAATATCGACAAGAATAATCGGAAGCACACAGAGAAAACCACCACAAGTTTTCTTTTATATCATAAAAATACAGAAAAAAAAAATTTAAAAATAAAAATAAATTAATAAAAAAAATTATTTTTATTTTTAAATATTTTTTTTCTGTATTTTTATGATATCAAAGAAAACTTGTGGTGGTTTTCTTTGTGTGCTTCCGATTATTCTTGTCGATATTATTGTGGTTTTCTCCGTGTGCTTCCGATTATTATTGTTAATATTATGGTGGTTTTCTCCGTGTGCTCCTGAATATTCTTGTCAATATTTTGATGGTTTTCTCCGTGTGCTCCTGATTATTCTTGTCAATATTTTGATGGGTTTTCCCGTGTTCTTGCAATCATTCCTGTGGTTTCTTCAAGTGTTTCTGACTATTCTGAGAAACCGCTCTCTGCATGGATTTTTTTTGTCTAATGAGACATGTCATTTTATTTGGAGTTACATTTAATTCGATAATTTCTGCTACTAAATCAAAACTTGCAATATTTTTATAAGGTGGAATTAACACATATCATTACTCAGTCAAATTAATATTATGCCATGAGACATCTGTGGAGCACCAACATGCAAGACGAACTTCCTTTTCCTTGGAGTCTAGCGAAGCCATCCTTCTTTTGCGATCGTTAGTGAGCATCCCGCACCCTGCATAAAAGAACTAAATATTATTTACCTGCAAGCAACATGTGGCGACATCTGTTGTTGAAAAGCAGAACTACATGCATAAAGTACTTTTGCATGAGATATATTAATTCTCGCTGATGAAATATGAAAAAATTTCTATTTAAGTATTGGATATAATTTAAAACACTCATTTGGTATCTGGCATTAGTCTCAGTAACTAATATGAATTCTGATTTGGGATCTGACGCTGTATCGAAAGAACATAGGTGTAAGTTTTGCGGTAAAGAGTTTATCTTGAGAAAGAATAAAAGACAACACGAGAAGAATGACTGTGTTAAAAATCCACTGCGTAATATGATAAGTTGTGTTCGATGTAGCAAGTCGTTTACGCGGGGAGAGAGCCTAAAAAGACATGGCAGAACTTGTAGCGCCAAGCCTGCGTACAAGCTAGAGGACAACGATGAATCTACCATCCTAAGGAAGAGTGATCTGCATTACGACAATAATTTTCTTGGCTCTTCCGATCTCGACAAAGAACTTAAATTGAAGGAGGTTGATGATTTACGGAAGAATGAAGACAATGAAAGAATCCTTAACGTGAAAAGTGAGAATATATTCCAGCCGAATTCAAGTAGATCTTTCCTACTTTGTAAAAATGATGGACTCCTAAAAAGGAAGCATAAAGACGAAGAAGACACTTCAACATCATCAACATCGAATTATTACGGTAAATTGGGTGAAGACGATTCCTTCTACGGTGATTGTTACAGTGACTCTGAGGCTGTTGACAAAGACATAGACTATGATGAAACACCTAAAGCTGCCAAGATCGAAGAATGTGGCGGTGTCCTGAGACCGAAACGGTGGAAACGACGTGATATATTAAATAAATCTGATCAAGCTTGTGATGATCACCGTCTCAAACATGAAAGTTACCCTGAGGTTGGTGGTAAAACGGAAGACACCAGAGATCGTAATATTTATAAAGGTGCAAGGAAGATGGCGGTAGAAGAGATTGATTACACATCATGGAAAGATCCAAACATATTGGTTGACCGGCTAAGACTTTTACATGGTTCGCTTTGTGCAGGAAACTATTCGTGCATCAAAGAAATATCCTTCATACTCAAGGAACTGAGGAATGCTGGCTACATACAATAATGGCTTGTTTTACTTGCATTTGTATAATGTAAAGTAATAAAATAAATAATTTAAATTATAAGAATTTAATGTTTTTATTTCTTGTATTCTGATTTCTAACTAAGACTTAGATCTCGTAACTTGTGCTTCCTTTTTGCCTTTTTTTGTTGATGGAGCTTCCAAATGTGCTGCCTTTTCGATGATGGTGCTTCCAAATGTGCTGCCTTTTCGTTGTCGGTGCTTCCAAATGTGCTGCCTTTTCGTTGTCGGTGCTGCCAAATGTGCTGCCTTTTCGTAGTCGGTGCTTCCAAATGTGCTGCCTTTTCGTTGTCGGTGCTGCCAAATGTGCTGCCTTTTCGTTGTCGGTGCTGTCAAATGTGCTGCCTTTTCGTATTCGGTGCTTCCAAATGTGCTGCCTTTTCGTAGTCGGTGCTTCCAAATGTGCTGCCTTTTCGTTGTCGGTGCTGCCAAATGTGCTGCCTTTTCGTTGTCGGTGCTGCCGAATGTGCTGCCTTTTCGTTGTCGGTGCTGCCAAATGTGCTGCCTTTTCGTTGTCGGTGCTGCCGAATGTGCTGCCTTTTCTTAGTCGGTGCTTCCAAATGTGCTGCCTTTTCGTAGTCTGTGCTTCCAAATGTGCTGCCTTTTCGTAGTCGGTGCTTCCAAATGTGCTGCCTTTTCGTAGTCTGTGCTTCCAAATGTGCTGCCTTTTCGTAGTCGGTGCTTCCAAATGTGCTGCCTTTTCGTTGTCGGTGCTGCCAAATGTGCTGCCTTTTCGTTGTCGGTGCTTCCAAATGTGCTGCCTTTTCGTAGTCGGTGCTTCCAAATTTGCTGCCTTTTTTGTTGATGGTACTTCTATTTTTTTAATGTTTTTTTGACTCTAGTATTTTAGTAAATTGTTCTTGATTTGACTAGCGTATTATTCAAACCGGTTAATGTATAAAAACGAGTCCTAGACAGCAGGACGCCCAATTTGTTACTGCCGTCGACGGTGTACGGATCACCTAGTTTGTTTCTTCTGGTGCATAAGTCGCGTAACTGCCTGTTCTTGAGACTTCGATGGCATCTTTACCGACTTTAACGTCGTACTCGATAGAGGATGTACCATCGACAGATGTAAAGGATGATCGTCTGCTTGGGACTGTATTCACCAACACGAATAAGAAAGATACACGCAAGCATAAAGCTAATGTTGGTGACATTGTGAGAATCTCCAAGCAGAAAGGTGTCTTTGAGAAAGGTTTCACAGCGAATTGGAGTTCTGAACTTTTCCGTGTGATGTTACAGTGACTCTGAGGCTGTTGACAAAGACATAGACTATGATGAAACACCTAAAGCTGCCAAGATCGAAGAATGTGGCGGTGTCCTGAGACCGAAACGGTGGAAACGACGTGATATATTAAATAAATTTGATCAAGCTTGTGATGATCACCGTCTCAAACATGAAAGTTACCCTGAGGTTGGTGGTAAAACGGAAGACACCAGAGATCGTAATATTTATAAAGGTGCAAGGAAGATGGTGGTAGAAGAGATTGATTACACATCATGGAAAGATCCAAACATATTGGTTGACCGGCTAAGACTTTTACATGGTTCGCTTTGTGCAGGAAACTATTCGTGCATCAAAGAAATATCCTTCATACTCAAGGAACTGAGGAATGCTGGCTACATACAATAATGGCTTGTTTTACTTGCATTTGTATAATGTAAAGCAATAAAATAAATAATTTAAATTATAAGAATTTAATGTTTTTATTTCTTGTATTCTGATTTCTAACTAAGACTTAGATCTCGTAACTTGTGCTTCCTTTTTGCCTTTTTTTGTTGATGGAGCTTCCAAATGTGCTGCCTTTTCGATGATGGTGCTTCCAAATGTGCTGCCTTTTCGTTGTCGGTGCTTCCAAATGTGCTGCCTTTTCGTTGTCGGTGCTGCCAAATGTGCTGCCTTTTCGTAGTCGGTGCTTCCAAATGTGCTGCCTTTTCGTAGTCGGTGCTGCCTTTTCGTTGGTGGTGCTGTCTTTTCGTTGATGGTGCTTCCTTTTTGTTGATTGCGCGTAGTACAAAATGTAGTGATTGAATATTTACTAGTTTATCACCTCTTGGTGTTACTAAAATATTTTTCAAGGTTACTTGCTCCTTTAGAATGTATAAAAATGTCACGATGGATTAATTGAATATAATTAGCTAACGACGAAGGTCATGTGGTCCTGAAATGACTAGCCTATACGTCTGATAATGACATGACTCGGTCTCATGGACTGAAGACAATTGTTCTTTATGTGCGGTTTTGTACATGAACGGCTTATAGGTTATTCAGATTATTCAAAAATTAGACTTTCATGATAGGCTTATCGTCACTGTATTAATTCTTTGGTTAGGTATATTGACTTATGATTAATAAACTCCGCGAAAGGTAACGGAAAAAAGAATTTAAAATTTATTTAATAATTAGTTACAACTGTCACTGGTCAAGAATCTAACCGTGGACATGGATCCATCGATTCAATTTGTAAATTAATAATTGATTTTTTCGGAGACTATTGGAATTTTTCCCGCATTTCTAACTAAATAATTACATGATTTCAACATGGCGGTCAAATTTCAAGATGGTGGACACCTCAGCAATAATAAATTATTACTGCACTGTAGCATGTTAGAATAGAATTTGCATGATGGTAAGACAAGTACACACAATATGGTGACCTCCAGCAGACGAAAACATGATGGTGGCAATGACCGCTAGCATGTACTGAACATAAAATGACGGATCCGTGATGGACATCAAGGTCAAAGTCAAAGATCAATGTCGAGGTCAAATTTCAAGGTTAAGGTTAAATTTCAAGGTCAAGGTCAAAGGTCAAGGTCAAGGTCAAAGGTGTGGTGACATCATACCAGCTGATGGTAAATACCTTGTTATTGGTGGAGGTAGGTCAGTCTGAAGGTGGCTTCTGTGGAGGAAGGATCTGTTGATTTTATATTTTTTGCCCTCGCCGGTTTCGAATCAAGGACGGGAATCGATATAAACAGAATTCTATTAAGTTAATTTTTTGATGAATTTTGAACCTTTTTTTTCATTAAAATCGTATAATAAATAAAGATTTTCAAGATGGTGTCTAAATTTAAAGATGGCGACCATAACGATAATTGTAACATTAAGAGGACCCAATATGGCGGTCTTAACGAAAAGTGTAAGAATGATATGGTACTCAACCAAGATGGCGGGTGTAACGAAATATGCAACATTTATATAATCCAAGATGTCGACCGTAACAATAACTGCAACAGTGGTTTTTAAGATTTTTATTTAATTCGATTATTTAATTTTTTTAATGATTTTTAAAATTTTTCCAGATTTTCTAACATAAAAATTGCGGATTTTCAAGATGGCGACCGTAACGAAAATTGCAATGGTGACGACATGATTCGAAGTTGGTGGAAATTACTAGAAATACAAAATGGCAAATGGATTAGCATGGATTAACATATGGATTAGCATAGATTGACATACGGATTAGCATAGATTGGCATACAGGTTAGCATAGATTGGTATACGAATTAGCATAGATTGGCATACGGATTGGCATAGATTGACATGGATTAGCATAGATTGGCATGGATTAGGTTAGGTTAGCATAGATTAGCATATGGATTAGGTTAGGTTAGGTTAGGTTAGCATAGATTAGCATATGGATTAGGTTAGGTTAGTTTAGTTTAGTTTAGTTTAGGTTAGGTTAGGTTTGCATAGATTAGCATATGGATTAGGTTAGGTTAGGTTAGGTTAGTTTAGTTTAGGTTAGGTTAGGTTAGGTTAGCATAGATTAGCATATGGATTAGGTTAGGTTAGGTTAGGTTAGGTTAGGTTAGGTTAAGTTTAGTTTAGTTTAGTTTAGTTTAGTTTAGTTTAGTTTAGTTTAGTTTAGTTTAGTTTAGTTTAGTTTAGTTTAGTTTAGTTTATTTTAGTTTAGTTTAGGTTAGGTTAGGTTAGGTTAGCATAGATTAGCATATGGATTAGGTTAGGTTAGGTTAGGTTAGGTTAGCATAGATTAGCATATGGATTAGGTTAGGTTAGGTTAGGTTAGGTTAGCATAGATTAGCATATGGATTAGGTTAGGTTAGGTTAGGTTAGGTTAGGTTAGTTTAGGTTAGGTTAGGTTAGGTTAGGTTAGTTTAGGTTAGGTTAGGTTAGGTTAGGTTAGCATAGATTAGCATATGGATTAGGTTAGGTGAGGTTAATTTAGTTTAGTTTAGGTTAGGTTAGGTTAGGTTAGCATAGATTAGCATATGGATTAGGTTAGGTGAGGTTAGTTTAGGTTAGGTTAGGTTAGGTTAGGCGTGCGAAGGAAGTACCTACGGGCTCCGACCAACAGCGCTTCTCTGCTGTGAAGTATTAGGAGATCAGAACTTGAGAGGAGGTAGTAATAAAAACTTGCCGGTGCTGTTGCGCGTCGTGGAAGTAGAGCGCGCCAAAACACACGGTTGCCTGGCCGTATGTATCCGGCGTTCATAACACGTGTAGAAGTAGGCTTATATTCGTTACCTCCTGGCTGTTTATTACCGCCTAATACTTTTCATAGCGAGACGTCCTGGCGAGCTGGTCTGTCCGTCGTAACGGGACATTTTTTCGTGCGTACATGGCTGATGAACGTAACGGGACATTTTTTCGTTCGTACATGGCTGATGAACGTAACGGGACACTTTTTCGAGAGTGCATGGCCGGCGGAAGTGACATAATCCAACATGGCTGATGAAGCGAAGCCTTAAGGTAGCTGCCGCGGATCCCCGGATCCCCCACCACCCACCGGTGCGCCAGGATGAACTATATATACCTACTATTTAGTAATTTACTTGTGTTTTTTTTTTACTTTTAGTAGTGTAGAATTTATGTAATAAATTGTATGTTTGTAAAAGAACTTGTGGTATTTTATTTCTGTAATCTGTTACATTTGTGATATTTATAATTAAATTACATTTTTTTATTCCACGTGTAAGAATTGAACCCTGTATCGATTCAATCAGTAAATTGAGATTTTTTCAATGAATTTTGGAATTTTTCCCGAATTTATAGGTCAATAAATACAAATTTCCAAGAAGGCTTCCTAATTTCCAGATGGTGGGCACCTCAGTAATAATAAATTAATACTTCACTCTAGCAGGTAAAAATTAAATTAACATGACACACTAGCAGACGAAAACAAGATGGTGGACTCCAGCAGACTAAAACAAAATGGTGGACATTGCGTCATACAGGCTGACGTAATATACCTAAACCTTGGCATTAGTGGTGAGAGGTTAGTCAGCCGATGGCTTCTGTGGAGGTATGATATTTTGTCATTTTTTATTTTTGTCCTCACCAGGTTCAAACCAAGGACGTAAGTGCCTGTTTTAAATATATATTTTTGATTATTTAATAATTTTTATGAATTTTTTAATTTTTAAAAAAATTCTAGCTTAAAAATTAAGGATTTTTAAGATGGCGAGCATAACGAAAAGTGCAACGATCTGTAATCCAAGATGGTGTCCATAACGGAATGCGCCACGATTATGTCATTCATGTCCAAGATGGCAGATGTAATGAAATGTGCAAAATTTCTAGAATTCAAGATGGTGACTGTAACGAAATGTGCAATGGTGTTTTTTTAATATTTTTATTAATTTAATTTTTTTATGAATTTTAAAATTCTCCTCGACTTTCTTGCATAGAATTTACGGATTTTCAAGAAGGTGGCCTTAACAAAAATTACCAAAGTGACATCATTCAAATTGGCGGAAAGTTATAGAAAACAAAATGGCGGAATTCAATACGTCGGATCAGATGGCCATCGTGACGTCACAAATCCAAGATGGATGTTGGCTTTGGCTCCGCACTCAGAACCCAGTCCCAGGAGCCCCAAAACTATACTACTGTGGTGGTGGTGGTCATGCGTTGTGGTGGTGTTTGTGTTTGTGTCTTCCGGCTATCGGATGTTCAAATGTATGAAAGAGCACGTGTGAAGTAAGAACTGAGTGAGGTAGTTGGCATGGTTACCCAACAAGGCCGGTTTTTACAGCTATTTGTGAGCATGTGTGGACTTAGTTATGTATGGGTTTGACCAGCAAAAAGACACCGCAACTGTTTGTGAGCATGTATTGGAGTATGTACATGCGTGCGTGAACTTGCGCAGCTCCCCAGCAAGCCGCTGACCCGTCACACAGACCGCTTCATCCCACGGCGCAGCGATATGGACATGTCCGCTTCGAGACACCTGCTCAGTCACGACTCTGCCGAGGACGACGACATAATAAGCAAGGTAAGCATCGCGGCCTGCGATTTTTAATCTTCAACTCTTTATAGCCCTATAGTTAATTCGAATAATCTAGTTTGTTTTATTTATTTCAATAGTTTTATTGCATTCATTTGCATTAAAAACATTTAAAATTTAATATACGCTGTAAATATTTTTCAGGATGTACCTGGTACATTTCAGTTGTTGGCCGAAGAAAACTTTTAACATGTTATTCATTTTTTGTATTTGGTTGAACAATTTGTAATTTCTTAAAGCCTTACAATTCACGAAAGTAGTAAACATATTTTCATTTATACTGTAAGAAATATTGCAATATTCTATCAACTATGACTGAGACTTCTGTAATTATTACAACCAGCTTAATGTTTTTAAATTAAGCATAAGCAAGTTGATATAAAATCCAGTTATGCCCAAATAAAATTGCATTTTGCTTGAATGCTGCCATAAAAATGTTTTGTATTTGCCACTCCCATACATTTGCCATCATCGCAAAATTTTAGTGCATTGTATCATCTGATGAAAAAAACTATTTGGTAAAAAGTATTCCCAAAATAAAGATGTATTTACCAATCTTTTAATACGAACTATTACGAATGAAAAAAAAAACAGGCCCAAAAATGATAGCTTATTCAATTAACTTTCTAAAGTTCGTGTGGGTTTGAAAAAATCTCAGAATTTCTCAGAATATATACATTACTTTGTAACAGTTAATCGCACCAAAACCATTCTACACACTCCTCTCAATTCAGTGAATATTTTTACCTTGCGCACATCACGCTATTTTCTGTCAAATCGGGGAACCTTTAAACAGTAGGAACTTATTAAAAAAAACGGGTCTTTGATTCAGCGTGTTTCCAAATTACTGACACCGCCAATAGTTTAAAACTATCCTCTCTAAACAAGACTGACATCATCTTATGAGGACTCTGATGAGTACTGCTTGTATTGTCCATCTCGAGCAATGTATGACAGCTCCAGAAACATACCAGTCAACATGAAGAGCATGCCGCCGGTTGTACATACGTGGAACACCGCATAAATATTCTTGAAATGTTTCAGGCGATATTCCAGAATTGCTGATACACAAAATTAAATAAGTTCCGAACCACGCCGTGGAAAATGTCCCCACGCCATCATCCATCATGCCTGGCCGGTCTCACCATTTTCTCCTTCCTTGCCGAAAACGTGGGGTTTTTTCAGCTTTCTACTTCCCTTTCCTCCCTGGAGGAATAGCACGCGACTCGCAAGCAAACCTGTAAAAAATATTATGTTTTATAATAATATCAAATGTGAACTATAAATTTATATTATACTACATGTAAAATATTAAGACTAAATTTGTCATTAAAAATACTTCCTATAATATACTTACGCACTAAAAACTATTTATAAAATTACAATAAAAATAAATAAATCTTCTGTAAGAATCTAAAAGCGCAAGGCTCGATAATCACCAAAATTACAAATATAATTTTTACACTGCCCAAATACAACTTAAATATATATCAAATTACAACATGTAACAAACATAAAATAAATACCAGAGCTTTTAACTTCCTGAAATTAATGTTTTTATTAAAATTTTTTTATAGTCGGAGACCCGGGGTTACAACATTAGAAAAATTTTTAGGTTTTTAAATGTACTACGGTTATTGATGTAAACATGACATGCGCATATTGCATAACTTGTAAGTTTTCCAGTAAATTCTATCTGCAATATAATTGTGATTTTGTTCTTACTATTGAGTATTTGAGGATATATGTCAGTTATTGACTTTTTTTCCCCTTAAATTTTGTTCAAATTGACAGTCATGCAAGACACATCGCGGTAAACAAGTGCCATGAAGATTTGATAATGAAACACTCGAAGGGATATTGTACAGCCAATAGCGATTTTTGGCACAAATCTTTGAATTTGAATTTGAACCATAATTTTAGCAGTAAAACTATAATTTAAACATTTTAACCCCACTGTACACTCCCATTTAATTTTTGTTCGGCTAGTTCCTCGAGCCATTCCCAGCGCCGTACCTGAGATTTTGTCTACTCTTTGCAGGGCTAGCTTCTCGCTTCGGATTTTCCCTGCCTTAGTGCACGACCGGCGATTGAAATTCACCCCGCCGGCCGCCGTGATCAGGACAGCTTATATCTGCAGCTTCACAGGGCACCTCGTTTCTCAGAGCTCGCCTGAGGCGAACACTTACAGTTGGGCACAATATATTATCACAACATGTATTAAATATTATATGTAATATAAAAATTTCTACACGGCGGCGTCGGGCTAAGCCTTACGATGTACGCCTCAGACATTTTTTTTTCTATTCTAATACTTCCTCCTTGTTGAACAAAAGTCTTATTGTCAACTTAAACTCTGGTTGCTGATTGGCTGCTGTAAGGCCATATCTGGCGGCCTTCGTACACATGTACCTATGCAGCAAGATACAGATAAATAATATTAATTAATAAACTTACAATAAATGACAGTTAAATAGCAAAATAACATAAAATAATTTTAAAATGTGTTCTGTTCAGGATAGATTGCAAACTTATGTGATGGAAATGCCGTTATGTCTATTGTTGATGTAATATAAATAAGAGTTTAAATTGTTCGTGGCTGGATCTCGTAGAAACATAATTAACAATATAGCCTAAAATTAACTCATACATTTCCAAATTAATATCTTAACATCTAACATTTTATTTCACAATAATAAATAAACAAAATCTGAACGAAAACCATGTTATCGTACAGTTTGGTGTGGCATATGAGGTGATCTAAATTGTGGTGTTCGCCATGAAGAAGTTACACTTTAGGAAGGATGTACTGCTCTCGCTGCTGGAGCTGGTAATGTTCCCTGAACGCCTCGTTTAGTAGGTTACTGATTTGTGTGGTGTTGTAAATTAGGTGGTGGAGAATGATGATTGATATGAACTAGTTGCGGTTGCGGCAGGAGCAGTTATTTTTTTCCTTAAGGCCTTACCAGCAGGTTACTGCAGTAAGTGGTGTGGCAAATGTGATTGGTGGAAGTGACTATAGGACAAACTGCTCTTGAGGCATGAGGCAATATGCTCGTTGCTTAAGCAGATATTGTTTCCTGAGGGCCTCCCCAGAAGAATTCTGAAGTGGGTGGTGTGGCATATTGATGTGATAGAGGATGATGGCTTGCCACAGGACAATCTGCAAATGAGGCCAGAGACACTGTGTTCGCTGCTGTAGCAGATGATATTCCCCGAGGATCTCGCCAGCATGTTGTGTAGCATATGAGGTGGTAGATGGTGGTGGTATCTGTAGGACAGTATGGGCTTGAAGCACTAGACACAATGCTCGCTGCCTCAGCAGTTACAGTGTGGCATATGCGATGGTAGAACATGGGTTTCCGTAGGACAAGCTACGCTTGAGGCAGGAGGCACTGCGCTCGCTGCTGGAGCAGGTTATGTTCCCTGAGGGTCTCGCCAGCATGTTGTGTAGCATATGAGGTGGTAGATGGTGGTGGTGTCTGTAGGACAGTATGGGCTTGAAGCACTAGACACAATGCTCGCTGCCTCAGCAGTTACAGTGTGGCATATGCGATGGTAGAACATGGGTTTCCATAGGACAAGCTACGCTTGAGGCAGGAGGCACTGCGCTCGCTGCTGGAGCAGGTTATGTTCCCTGAGGATCTCGCCAGCATGTTGTGTAGCATATGAGGTGGTAGATGGTGGTGGTGTCTGTAGGACAGTATGGGCTTGAAGCACTAGACACAATGCTCGCTGCCTCAGCAGTTACAGTGTGGCATATGCGATGGTAGAACATGGGTTTCCATAGGACAAGCTACGCTTGAGGCAGGAGGCACTGCGCTCGCTGCTGGAGCAGGTTATGTTCCCTGAGGATCTCGCCAGCATGTTGTGTAGCATATGAGGTGGTAGATGGTGGTGGTGTCTGTAGGACAGTATGGGCTTGAAGCACTAGACACAATGCTCGCTGCCTCAGCAGTTACAGTGTGGCATATGCGATGGTAGAACATGGGTTTCCATAGGACAAGCTACGCTTGAGGCAGGAGGCACTGCGCTCGCTGCTGGAGCAGGTTATGTTCCCTGAGGATCTCGCCAGCATGTTGTGTAGCATATGAGGTGGTAGATGGTGGTGGTGTCTGTAGGACAGTATGGGCTTGAAGCACTAGACACAATGCTCGCTGCCTCAGCAGTTACAGTGTGGCATATGCGATGGTAGAACATGGGTTTCCATAGGACAAGCTACGCTTGAGGCAGGAGGCACTGCGCTCGCTGCTGGAGCAGGTTATGTTCCCTGAGGATCTCGCCAGCATGTTGTGTAGCATATGAGGTGGTAGATGGTGGTGGTGTCTGTAGGACAGTATGGGCTTGAAGCACTAGACACAATGCTCGCTGCCTCAGCAGTTACAGTGTGGCATATGCGATGGTAGAACATGGGTTTCCATAGGACAAGCTACGCTTGAGGCAGGAGGCACTGCGCTCGCTGCTGGAGCAGGTTATGTTCCCTGAGGGTCTCGCCAGCATGTTGTGTAGCATATGAGGTGGTAGATGGTGGTGGTGTCTGTAGGACAGTATGGGCTTGAAGCACTAGACACAATGCTCGCTGCCTCAGCAGTTACAGTGTGGCATATGCGATGGTAGAACATGGGTTTCCATAGGACAAGCTACGCTTGAGGCAGGAGGCACTGCGCTCGCTGCTGGAGCAGGTTATGTTCCCTGAGGATCTCGCCAGCATGTTGTGTAGCATATGAGGTGGTAGATGGTGGTGGTGTCTGTAGGACAGTATGGGCTTGAAGCACTAGACACAATGCTCGCTGCCTCAGCAGTTACAGTGTGGCATATGCGATGGTAGAACATGGGTTTCCATAGGACAAGCTACGCTTGAGGCAGGAGGCACTGCGCTCGCTGCTGGAGCAGGTTATGTTCCCTGAGGATCTCGCCAGCATGTTGTGTAGCATATGAGGTGGTAGATGGTGGTGGTGTCTGTAGGACAGTATGGGCTTGAAGCACTAGACACAATGCTCGCTGCCTCAGCAGTTACAGTGTGGCATATGCGATGGTAGAACATGGGTTTCCATAGGACAAGCTACGCTTGAGGCAGGAGGCACTGCGCTCGCTGCTGGAGCAGGTTATGTTCCCTGAGGGTCTCGCCAGCATGTTGTGTAGCATATGAGGTGGTAGATGGTGGTGGTGTCTGTAGGACAGTATGGGCTTGAAGCACTAGACACAATGCTCGCTGCCTCAGCAGTTACAGTGTGGCATATGCGATGGTAGAACATGGGTTTCCGTAGGACAAGCTACGCTTGAGGCAGGAGGCACTGCGCTCGCTGCTGGAGCAGGTTATGTTCCCTGAGGGTCTCGCCAGCATGTTGTGTAGCATATGAGGTGGTAGATGGTGGCGGTGTCTGTAGGACAGTATGGGCTTGAAGCACTAGACACAATGCTCGCTGCCTCAGCAGTTACAGTGTGGCATATGCGATGGTAGAACATGGGTTTCCGTAGGACAAGCTACGCTTGAGGCAGGAGGCACTGCGCTCGCTGCTGGAGCAGGTTATGTTCCCTGAGGATCTCGCCAGCATGTTGTGTAGCATATGAGGTGGTAGATGGTGGTGGTGTCTGTAGGACAGTATGGGCTTGAAGCACTAGACACAATGCTCGCTGCCTCAGCAGTTACAGTGTGGCATATGCGATGGTAGAACATGGGTTTCCGTAGGACAAGCTACGCTTGAGGCAGGAGGCACTGCGCTCGCTGCTGGAGCAGGTTATGTTCCCTGAGGGTCTCGCCAGCATGTTGTGTAGCATATGAGGTGGTAGATGGTGGCGGTGTCTGTAGGACAGTATGGGCTTGAAGCACTAGACACAATGCTCGCTGCCTCAGCAGTTACAGTGTGGCATATGCGATGGTAGAACATGGGTTTCCGTAGGACAAGCTACGCTTGAGGCAGGAGGCACTGCGCTCGCTGCTGGAGCAGGTTATGTTCCCTGAGGGTCTCGCCAGCATGTTGTGTAGCATATGAGGTGGTAGATGGTGGTGGTGTCTGTAGGACAGTATGGGCTTGAAGCACTAGACACAATGCTCGCTGCCTCAGCAGTTACAGTGTGGCATATGCGATGGTAGAACATGGGTTTCCGTAGGACAAGCTACGCTTGAGGCAGGAGGCACTGCGCTCGCTGCTGGAGCAGGTTATGTTCCCTGAGGATCTCGCCAGCATGTTGTGTAGCATATGAGGTGGTAGATGGTGGTGGTGTCTGTAGGACAGTATGGGCTTGAAGCACTAGACACAATGCTCGCTGCCTCAGCAGTTACAGTGTGGCATATGCGATGGTAGAACATGGGTTTCCGTAGGACAAGCTACGCTTGAGGCAGGAGGCACTGCGCTCGCTGCTGGAGCAGGTTATGTTCCCTGAGGATCTCGCCAGCATGTTGTGTAGCATATGAGGTGGTAGATGGTGGTGGTGTCTGTAGGACAGTATGGGCTTGAAGCACTAGACACAATGCTCGCTGCCTCAGCAGTTACAGTGTGGCATATGCGATGGTAGAACATGGGTTTCCGTAGGACAAGCTACGCTTGAGGCAGGAGGCACTGCGCTCGCTGCTGGAGCAGGTTATGTTCCCTGAGGATCTCGCCAGCATGTTGTGTAGCATATGAGGTGGTAGATGGTGGTGGTGTCTGTAGGACAGTATGGGCTTGAAGCACTAGACACAATGCTCGCTGCCTCAGCAGTTACAGTGTGGCATATGCGATGGTAGAACATGGGTTTCCGTAGGACAAGCTACGCTTGAGGCAGGAGGCACTGCGCTCGCTGCTGGAGCAGGTTATGTTCCCTGAGGATCTCGCCAGCATGTTGTGTAGCATATGAGGTGGTAGATGGTGGTGGTGTCTGTAGGACAGTATGGGCTTGAAGCACTAGACACAATGCTCGCTGCCTCAGCAGTTACAGTGTGGCATATGCGATGGTAGAACATGGGTTTCCGTAGGACAAGCTACGCTTGAGGCAGGAGGCACTGCGCTCGCTGCTGGAGCAGGTTATGTTCCCTGAGGATCTCGCCAGCATGTTGTGTAGCATATGAGGTGGTAGATGGTGGTGGTGTCTGTAGGACAGTATGGGCTTGAAGCACTAGACACAATGCTCGCTGCCTCAGCAGTTACAGTGTGGCATATGCGATGGTAGAACATGGGTTTCCGTAGGACAAGCTACGCTTGAGGCAGGAGGCACTGCGCTCGCTGCTGGAGCAGGTTATGTTCCCTGAGGATCTCGCCAGCATGTTGTGTAGCATATGAGGTGGTAGATGGTGGTGGTGTCTGTAGGACAGTATGGGCTTGAAGCACTAGACACAATGCTCGCTGCCTCAGCAGTTACAGTGTGGCATATGCGATGGTAGAACATGGGTTTCCGTAGGACAAGCTACGCTTGAGGCAGGAGGCACTGCGCTCGCTGTTGGAGCAGGTTATGTTCCCTGAGGGTCTCGCCAGCATGTTGTGTAGCATATGAGGTGGTAGATGGTGGCGGTGTCTGTAGGACAGTATGGGCTTGAAGCACTAGACACAATGCTCGCTGCCTCAGCAGTTACAGTGTGGCATATGCGATGGTAGAACATGGGTTTCCGTAGGACAAGCTACGCTTGAGGCAGGAGGCACTGCGCTCGCTGCTGGAGCAGGTTATGTTCCCTGAGGATCTCGCCAGCATGTTGTGTAGCATATGAGGTGGTAGATGGTGGCGGTGTCTGTAGGACAGTATGGGCTTGAAGCACTAGACACAATGCTCGCTGCCTCAGCAGTTACAGTGTGGCATATGCGATGGTAGAACATGGGTTTCCGTAGGACAAGCTACGCTTGAGGCAGGAGGCACTGCGCTCGCTGCTGGAGCAGGTTATGTTCCCTGAGGGTCTCGCCAGCATGTTGTGTAGCATATGAGGTGGTAGATGGTGGCGGTGTCTGTAGGACAGTATGGGCTTGAAGCACTAGACACAATGCTCGCTGCCTCAGCAGTTACAGTGTGGCATATGCGATGGTAGAACATGGGTTTCCGTAGGACAAGCTACGCTTGAGGCAGGAGGCACTGCGCTCGCTGCTGGAGCAGGTTATGTTCCCTGAGGGTCTCGCCAGCATGTTGTGTAGCATATGAGGTGGTAGATGGTGGCGGTGTCTGTAGGACAGTATGGGCTTGAAGCACTAGACAGAATGCTCGCTGCCTCAGCAGTTACAGTGTGGCATATGCGATGGTAGAACATGGGTTTCCGTAGGACAAGCTACGCTTGAGGCAGGAGGCACTGCGCTCGCTGCTGGAGCAGGTTATGTTCCCTGAGGGTCTCGCCAGCATGTTGTGTAGCATATGAGGTGGTAGATGGTGGCGGTGTCTGTAGGACAGTATGGGCTTGAAGCACTAGACACAATGCTCGCTGCCTCAGCAGTTACAGTGTGGCATATGCGATGGTAGAACATGGGTTTCCGTAGGACAAGCTACGCTTGAGGCAGGAGGCACTGCGCTCGCTGCTGGAGCAGGTTATGTTCCCTGAGGGTCTCGCCAGCATGTTGTGTAGCATATGAGGTGGTAGATGGTGGCGGTGTCTGTAGGACAGTATGGGCTTGAAGCACTAGACACAATGCTCGCTGCCTCAGCAGTTACAGTGTGGCATATGCGATGGTAGAACATGGGTTTCCGTAGGACAAGCTACGCTTGAGGCAGGAGGCACTGCGCTCGCTGCTGGAGCAGGTTATGTTCCCTGAGGGTCTCGCCAGCATGTTGTGTAGCATATGAGGTGGTAGATGGTGGCGGTGTCTGTAGGACAGTATGGGCTTGAAGCACTAGACACAATGCTCGCTGCCTCAGCAGTTACAGTGTGGCATATGCGATGGTAGAACATGGGTTTCCGTAGGACAAGCTACGCTTGAGGCAGGAGGCACTGCGCTCGCTGCTGGAGCAGGTTATGTTCCCTGAGGGTCTCGCCAGCATGTTGTGTAGCATATGAGGTGGTAGATGGTGGCGGTGTCTGTAGGACAGTATGGGCTTGAAGCACTAGACACAATGCTCGCTGCCTCAGCAGTTACAGTGTGGCATATGCGATGGTAGAACATGGGTTTCCGTAGGACAAGCTACGCTTGAGGCAGGAGGCACTGCGCTCGCTGCTGGAGCAGGTTATGTTCCCTGAGGGTCTCGCCAGCATGTTGTGTAGCAAATGAGGTGGTAGATGGTGGCGGTGTCTGTAGGACAGTATGGGCTTGAAGCACTAGACACAATGCTCGCTGCCTCAGCAGTTACAGTGTGGCATATGCGATGGTAGAACATGGGTTTCCGTAGGACAAGCTACGCTTGAGGCAGGAGGCACTGCGCTCGCTGCTGGAGCAGGTTATGTTCCCTGAGGGTCTCGCCAGCATGTTGTGTAGCATATGAGGTGGTAGATGGTGGCGGTGTCTGTAGGACAGTATGGGCTTGAAGCACTAGACACAATGCTCGCTGCCTCAGCAGTTACAGTGTGGCATATGCGATGGTAGAACATGGGTTTCCGTAGGACAAGCTACGCTTGAGGCAGGAGGCACTGCGCTCGCTGCTGGAGCAGGTTATGTTCCCTGAGGGTCTCGCCAGCATGTTGTGTAGCATATGAGGTGGTAGATGGTGGCGGTGTCTGTAGGACAGTATGGGCTTGAAGCACTAGACACAATGCTCGCTGCCTCAGCAGTTACAGTGTGGCATATGCGATGGTAGAACATGGGTTTCCGTAGGACAAGCTACGCTTGAGGCAGGAGGCACTGCGCTCGCTGCTGGAGCAGGTTATGTTCCCTGAGGATCTCGCCAGCATGTTGTGTAGCATATGAGGTGGTAGATGGTGGTGGTGTCTGTAGGACAGTATGGGCTTGAAGCACTAGACACAATGCTCGCTGCCTCAGCAGTTACAGTGTGGCATATGCGATGGTAGAACATGGGTTTCCGTAGGACAAGCTACGCTTGAGGCAGGAGGCACTGCGCTCGCTGCTGGAGCAGGTTATGTTCCCTGAGGGTCTCGCCAGCATGTTGTGTAGCATATGAGGTGGTAGATGGTGGCGGTGTCTGTAGGACAGTATGGGCTTGAAGCACTAGACACAATGCTCGCTGCCTCAGCAGTTACAGTGTGGCATATGCGATGGTAGAACATGGGTTTCCGTAGGACAAGCTACGCTTGAGGCAGGAGGCACTGCGCTCGCTGCTGGAGCAGGTTATGTTCCCTGAGGGTCTCGCCAGCATGTTGTGTAGCATATGAGGTGGTAGATGGTGGCGGTGTCTGTAGGACAGTATGGGCTTGAAGCACTAGACACAATGCTCGCTGCCTCAGCAGTTACAGTGTGGCATATGCGATGGTAGAACATGGGTTTCCGTAGGACAAGCTACGCTTGAGGCAGGAGGCACTGCGCTCGCTGCTGGAGCAGGTTATGTTCCCTGAGGGTCTCGCCAGCATGTTGTGTAGCATATGAGGTGGTAGATGGTGGCGGTGTCTGTAGGACAGTATGGGCTTGAAGCACTAGACACAATGCTCGCTGCCTCAGCAGTTACAGTGTGGCATATGCGATGGTAGAACATGGGTTTCCATAGGACAAGCTACGCTTGAGGCAGGAGGCACTGCGCTCGCTGCTGGAGCAGGTTATGTTCCCTGAGGGTCTCGCCAGCATGTTGTGTAGCATATGAGGTGGTAGATGGTGGCGGTGTCTGTAGGACAGTATGGGCTTGAAGCACTAGACACAATGCTCGCTGCCTCAGCAGTTACAGTGTGGCATATGCGATGGTAGAACATGGGTTTCCGTAGGACAAGCTACGCTTGAGGCAGGAGGCACTGCGCTCGCTGCTGGAGCAGGTTATGTTCCCTGAGGGTCTCGCCAGCATGTTGTGTAGCATATGAGGTGGTAGATGGTGGCGGTGTCTGTAGGACAGTATGGGCTTGAAGCACTAGACACAATGCTCGCTGCCTCAGCAGTTACAGTGTGGCATATGCGATGGTAGAACATGGGTTTCCGTAGGACAAGCTACGCTTGAGGCAGGAGGCACTGCGCTCGCTGCTGGAGCAGGTTATGTTCCCTGAGGGTCTCCAGAGCCGGGTGCTGGTTCTGGGGACTTCAAGGAACCCTCCTGTCCCAAGACCTGACTCCTGGCCAGTGAGGCCTCGCTACCGACCGTGCATCGCCCGCCCAGATGCAATACTGGACCTGCCTGCTTTCGACCCCAGCCCCCGTGAGTACTGTTCATTTCCCTTACTGCATAGGCATAGTTTTAGCTGAAATAATATTTTAACAAAACAATATATTAAGAATACTTGCATAATAAACTTTCGTGTAATTTTTTTGGTTCGAAGTAACATTAATTGTAGAATCCACATACTTAATTAAAATATATATGTATACTTTAATAAAATAAAATACTTATCACATATTAACTAGGTACTCTATTTGATTCTAGGTGGATACAATAAAAAAAAACTAAGAGAAATTTATCCACCAAAAAATTACCTTCTCACCACAACAATCAAGAAAATTACTGTCGCCATTGTAACATTACAGCACTAATATTGGTCACAGTATAAGCCTCTATTAGGAATTCTCTTATCGATGTGCCACGATTGTAATTTTTCCTCCAGCTTAAAAATATAAACTCTTAAAAGTATCTTACTCTTTCTATGCCATTAATGGTAACAATATGTATATTTAAATTTCCCATTTAAAGATATATCTTACATAAGTAAATATATGTTGACGAAACCTTAACAAAATCATGTTTATATTTAAATATAAGGTATTTTACATGTTTATATACTTGACAGAATGATTTACCATAAAAATTTGGTATTTTCATGCTCAGAGGTAATCCTGCATGCCTAACTGCTATGATCTGTTTTCTTGTCCAACACCATTCCATGACTTCACATGGCTCATGTTGCATACTTCAACATCCTAGATTAAGGCACAGGTGGCATCCTGACAGAGAAACAACAGCGATTTTTAAACTTTTCCAAACACCCTCCATTAATTCGTGTGGTTGATGCTGAAGATGTGAACATAATTGATTGGTTTGTCGGAAGGGGTGGGGGTGGGACATTCTGCCTGTATAGCTGAAGCCCTGAGTGTTCATGTGCAAAAATACTTTTTGATTTTGTGTGGTTCATGAAGCACATGTAAACATCCTTAACTGTAGCACATGTGGAATCCTGACTGCTAAACTGTAGTGCTCTGGGGTTCTTCCTACCATCCTCCATTGCTTCGTGATTCATGCAGCTGATGTAAAGATTTTATATTTTAAAACAGTTAGCATCCTGACAAGTAATCAACAATGCTCTGGGTTTCCTCCAACCAACTTCCATGTATTCTTGTTTAATGCAGGATATGTAGACTGTAGTACAGGTGGCATCCTGCCTGCTAACCCTCAGTGTTCTTGGTTTCTTCCGACCTACATCCATGGTTTCGAATCTCTCAAGCAGCTGGGGCCCGTCCCATCTGGTCCCAATACACTCGCTGCAAGCTCCAGCTGTGTTTAACAAGTTATAAACACTAGTATGCCCAGATAGGGCTTAACCTACATATTTAAATAAAAACACCAGAGGAAAATAAGCCAGAGGAAATCAACCTAATGCAACAACCCTTAAAAGGGTGGCAGAACATTAAAAACCATTATGGTTGATTTTTTATTTTGAGTACAAACACTATATCTGTGAAATTTTCAAAAATCAATTTGTAACGCCCCTCGTGCCTCAAAATTAAATTATTTAAAATTAATTAAAAAACTTGGAAACTGCTGGGATCAAAAAATATTGAGGAAAATTAAAGTTATTGACCAGAGGTGGCACGAGGTGGATAACAAGACAATTTGGAACTCCCTACACACAAGCAACTTGAGAGCTAGTGGATCGTTAAAGAGAATAAGGTATATAATAAATAAATAAACACTACACAAGTAGCTTGATCTATAGGTTCCCTGTTTTATTTAAAAATGTAAACAATTAATTCGGTTTTCCATTTGTTTTGCAATTTGTAACTTTCCCATTGAAGGGTATTAACAATATATTTAACTTATTTGAAAAGGGGCCGGCCCGATATTATTAAAACAACACATATTCAACTTTAACAAACGACGATTACATAAACAAAAATTTTGAAGTATCACACCAAAATTTGATTCGTCCAATGATTACATAGATAATAAGTTTCCTTGATTCTACATGTTCTTGAGGATTAAGTTCTTAAATCACTGCTCGCTGGTAGGCTACTTATTCTTTTAATGTAGTTCGTAGATAGAAATGGGGGAGATGTTTATTTTGCATTATCACCCGGGTCTTCGCAGTAAGACGTCGGGTCGGGAAAGATCTCTTCTAACGTGACTCGGAGTTCGAGGTCCAGGACCACGAGCTGGGAGCAATTTATCTCCCCAGCACTTCGACCCTGTCTGAAACACAAGTCAAATTCAAAACGAATTAGACCTGCTTCCAGACAGTCATACATAGTCGGCGCGAAAGGCCAACAAACGGGAATTTGGGGAGGAGAAACTCACCAAACAGGGTGTAGATTCCGGGCTCACGAGATGTCTAGCGTCGACATCAGGATGGCGCGCATCGAGATACCGCGGATGACACGGAAGAAACCAAATTTTTAGTAAAATAAAAAAAAATAACTAAACATGACTTTTTATAATGACTACTCCTGACTGGCTACTGTACAAATGGGATCACATCCCTCAAGACCGCTGTCTACATTCTTAATAGAAAGTGTTTCCGTCGTAGCCGCGACAAGAGACGGAGAGAAGTTTCGCCCGAACTGCTGCACGGTTAGTAGCCAATGTCAGAGTCCACTCAATGAGGACCACGCTCCTAATTAAAACGGGCGCTAAGGCCCTAGGGAGAAGGAGGGGGATGGTTCGGTTCTAAGCCGAAAATATCCGAAGGAGTCTGAGGCGGGCGTGACAGCAACACGGCATGTGCGCTTTCTACCAGCGGTAACAGGAAGCTACAAAGAATCGACTTTAACAGGACGCGACTAGAAAGCTTAGTGCCTTATGGCGTAGCTGGTGGTGCGCTCTGGCGGCCTAAAGGGGAACTAGCGGAGGCGGTGAACTGAACCGCCGCCAGGTGTCACTGGCGTAGTCTCGGCTCGCTGGCCCCCAGGGCCGAAGTAGCTTTTTCTGCCGCTAGATGTCGTGGAGGTCTCTGTAGGACCAGGGAGAATGTCCTTTAAGCAGGCCATCGTCTTGGCTAGGTTCACATAAGGACACTGCTCCTAGCATAATTTCTCAGAACTAAGGGGGGGGGGAGAGTGGAGGGTGGACAGAAAACGCCACTAAGCTGGGAACGGAGGTCCACTGGAGACCCGTTCGTGACGAGACTCGATTCTCAGCAGGCCTCTAAGAAGTAGCAGCTTGCAGCCCACAAGCTGCTCTATGCAATTTTGGTCATGCAGGCAATTAATATTACAAACCCGTGACGTGACTGCAGGCGAGAGAAATTTCAACCGGCCTGCCCTTGTCCACGTTAGACTAGCAAAATATCAGATTGGCCCCTGAGAAAGGTGCTTCAGTCCACTGGCACAAAGTTTAAACACGTGGCATACACCGGCCTAACAAAGAGAAATTCACCCCTTCATCAACCAGATAAATTAAAAAAAAAAATCCAAAAAAAATTAAAAATATAAAAACAAATTTAAAAGGGTGTCGAAATGCCAAATTTCCGGCACAAATTGCTATACATCTCTTCTTTAACAGGTACAATAAATATAATTTTGGTGAATTTAATAAGTACAAATATATAGACTTTCTTCTCTACATATAATGAAAATATTTTATAGCAATTAAGAAAAAAATAACACAGTGTGGAAGAAATATGGCCACCAAACATTAATAGCACAGAAGAAGCAGAAAATGCACAAGTGCAAGAAGATTGAACCTTGCATTATGAGAAAATATAATCAAACACTAACTTTATCTTTAACAAGTGACTCATACAAATAAATCCAATAAATGCCATATAATTTAAGCAAAAGTACAAAAAATTAAGACGAAACTTATAGAAATTATATTGGCCATTACAGAAAAAAACTGTAATATTTAGCTCTCCGGTAACCTCCATCGTCACTTACTTCTGACTCTCTCTCCTCCATTTCCTCCATCTCCCCACATCTCCCCACATCTCCCCACATCTCCCCACATCTCCCCACATCTCCCCACATCTCCCCACATCTCCCCCCACATCTCCCCCCACAACTCCCCCCACAACTCCCCCACAACTCCCCCACAACTCCCCCAACAACTCCCCCAACAACTCCCCCCACAACTCCCCCCACAACTTCCCCCACAACTCCCCCCACAACTCCCTCCCCAAAACTCCCCCCACAACTCCCCCCACAACTCCCCCCACAACTCCCCCCACAACTCCCCCCACAACTCCCCCCACAAATACCCCCACAAATCCCCCCACAAATCCCCCCACAAATCCCCCCACAAATCCCCCCACAACTCCCCCCACAACTCCCCCCACAACTCCCCCCACGACTCCCCCCACGACTCCACACACGACTCCACCCACGACTCCACCCACGACTCCACCCACGACTCCACCCACGACTCCCTCTCCCCACGACTCCCTCTCCCCACGACTCCCTCTCCCCACGACTCCCTCTCCCCACGACTCCCTCTCCCCACGACTCCCTCTCCCCACGACTCCCTCTCCCCACGACTCCCACCCCCCACGACTCCCACCCCCCACGACTCCCACCCCCCACGACTCCCACCCCCCACGACTCCCACCCCCCACGACTCCCACCCCCCACGACTCCCTCCCCCCACGACTCCCTCCCCCCACGACTCCCTCCCCCCACGACTCCCTCCCCCCACGACTCCCTCCCCCCACGACTCTCTCACCCCACGACTCTCTCACCCCACGACTCTCTCACCCCACGACTCTCTCACCCCACGACTCTCTCACCCCACGACTCTCTCACCCCACGACTCTCTCACCCCACGACTCTCTCCCCCCACGACTCTCTCCCCCCACGACTCTCTCCCCCCACAACTCTCTCCCCCCACAACTCTCTCCCCCCACAACTCTCTCCCCCCACAACTCTCTCCCCCCACAACTCTCTCCCCCCACAACTCTCTCCCCCCACAACTCTCTCCCCCCACAACTCTCTCCCCCCACAACTCTCTCCCCCCACAACTCTCTCCCCCCACAACTCTCTCCCCCCACAACTCTCTCCCCCCACAACTCTCTCCCCCCACAACTCTCTCCCCCCACAACTCTCTCCCCCCACAACTCTCTCCCCCCACAACTCTCTCCCCCCACAACTCTCTCCCCCCACAACTCTCTCCCCCCACAACTCTCTCCCCCCACAACTCTCTCCCCCCACAACTCTCTCCCCCCACAACTCTCTCCCCCCACAACTCTCTCCCCCCACAACTCTCTCCCCCCACAACTCTCTCCCCCCACAACTCTCTCCCCCCACAACTCTCTCCCCCCACAACTCTCTCCCCCCACAACTCTCTCCCCCCACAACTCTCTCCCCCCACAACTCTCTCCCCCCACAACTCTCTCCCCCCACAACTCTCTCCCCCACAACTCTCTCCCCCCACAACTCTCTCCCCCCACAACTCTCTCCCCCCACAACTCTCTCCCCCCACAACTCTCTCCCCCCACAACTCTCTCCCCCCACAACTCTCTCCCCCCACAACTCTCTCCCACCACAACTCTCTCCCACCACAACTCTCTCCCCCCACAACTCTCTCCCCCCCACAACTCTCTCCCCCCACAACTCTCTCCCCCCACAACTCTCTCTTCTCTTCTTCTCTATCTTCTCTTCTTCTCTATCGTCTCTTCTTCTCTATCGTCTCTTCTTCTCTATCGTCTCTCTTTTCTCTCAATCTCTCTTTTATCTCAATCTCTCTTTTCTCTCAATCTCTCTTTTCTCTCAATCTCTCTTTTCTCTCAATCTCTCTTTTCTCTCAATCTCTCTTTTCTCTCAATCTCTCTTTTCTCTCAATCTCTCTTTTCTCTCAATCTCTCTTTTCTCTCAATCTCTCTTTTCTCTCAATCTCTCTTTTCTCTCAATCTCTCTTTTCTCTCAATCTCTCTTTTCTCTCAATCTCTCTTTTCTCTCAATCTCTCTTTTCTCTCAATCTCTCTTTTCTCTCAATCTCTCTTTTCTCTCAATCTCTCTTTTCTCTCAATCTCTCTTTTCTCTCAATCTCTCTTTTCTCTCAATCTCTCTTTTCTCTCAATCTCTCTTTTCTCTCAATCTCTCTTTTCTCTCTCTCTCTCTTTTCTCTCTCTCTCTTCTTTTCTCTCTCTCTTCTCTCTCGCTTCTCTCTCGCTTCTCTCTCGCTTCTCTCTCGCTTCTCTCTCGCTTCTCTCTCTCTTCTCTCTCTCTTCTCTCTCTCTTCTCTCTCTCTTCTCTCTCTCGCTTCTCTCTCGCTTCTCTCTCTCGCTTCTTTCTCGCTTCTCTCTTTCTTCTCTTCTCGCTTCCTTCTCTCTTTCTTCTCTCTCTTTTCTCTCTCTTTCTTTTCTCTCTCTCTTTTCTCTCTCTCTCTTTTCTCTCTCTCTCTTTTCTCTCTCTCTCTTTTCTCTCTCTCTTCTTCTCTCTCTCTTCAGTCTCCTTCAGTCACTTCAGTCTCTATCTCTCTCTCTGTCTCTCTCCTACCTCTCACGATACCATGTATGGTTTTCTACCACAAGTAATACGTAAAGTTAGTTATGCTTTCTAACACACCCTTCGTGTCGATATATAAATAAAAGTCTCGCGGCAATACACATTGTCACACAGCAGATGTAATAGTAGGGAAGCCCAATAGGGAATTTTGGTATTTACTCGAGCGCAGCAGATGAACATTAGGGAGGATACCTTGCATCCTGTCGAGTACCTCCACCATATATAAGCGTGCGTCTAGGGCACCCATCAGAATAGTAAAAAAAAAACGATCGTCAGAAATACTCAAGCGCGTCAGATTAAGTTAAGGTTGGTTAATTACTATCTGAAAATTATGCATTTCAATAATCTGACGATTTGAGCTTAACCTAAAGAAGTGGGAGGGTCACAAACTTGCAAAAAAAAAGTGGTCTTGACATTCTTGAGCGTAGTGGATTTTTTTTAAGGAAATAATTATAAAATAACGGGAAAAATATACTCCCCATTTCCATAAGCCGAAGTAAAAAAAAAAATCGTCTAAAAAATTTAGTCCGTGCAGCTGGGGTAAAGCATGTATTATTTCCCACTCCACGCCTCTCTTTCACTTTCCCTTTTTCCCTATTTCTGACTCTTTCGCACCTGGTTGGTTGGTAATCACCTACCAGAAGCCTGTGAAGATGTCATAACACCAGTTATTCTAGGAGATACTTCTGATTTTAGGTATATTTCTTTTTAATACTTTAATATCATGCTTTTCATTGAATAAATTAAATATTAAGTGTTATAACTATTTCTTATTACAAATACGTAAACTGCAGTTAATATCGACGACCCAATTGAATCAGTAGATTTGCAATACGACGATAATTCTCGAATGGCGAAGATTAAAAAAAAATTCAACAATTATATTTTATTTAAATGTTTTTAATTAAATTATATTTCTAAATATATATTTAATTTTTCGTGCTTTTATTTGTCACATTTCATGGTTATTGAAAAAAAAATTCATAAAAAAAATTTGGTAGCCGTCAGATTCTAAGTTAGCACGACTGGGACATCAATCTGAACCATCTGCATAAAAATCTGATACGCTCTAGTATTTAAATATGGCGATTTTTTTTTGTATTTTCAAAAATTCGCCACGAGGTTGTATTACTTCCGAATCGTCAGTCTTTTGAATGGGAGCATTTTTAGTGTTCACTTAACATCCCCTCTGGATATCTGACGCGCTCAAATAATTTTTTTCTTAAGTTTTCTACCCTTCTGGATGGCCACCCCCACCAAGCAAGTCAGCAGATTCGTATATTTTTGATATCGGAGATACGTTGGGGTGCCTAAACTATCAATATCTGACACTCAAGTATTTCTATGTGATGGTTTATTTTTCATTTTTGAAAACTTGTAGACGCTTCCCCCACCTCTGAAAGAGAAAACATTATATAACCTTTTATTCTTCCTATCATCTAATCTTCAAAATCCAAGAGGTTCCCATGACGCTCGAGCTAATCCCCATTTAGCCTCATGGGCTCGCCTACTATAAACATCCTAGACTCTAGTACAGGTGGCAACTGGCCTGCTAACTTGCAGTGCTCGGGGTTTCTTCCCACCAAACACTATAGCTTCTTATGGCTCCTGTAAGGAATGGAGTTGCTTGGCTTCTGTATTGTAGCCGCATAGAAGCCAAGTAACTCCACACAATGGTCGCGAAAGTTTGCGATCTTTATAATGTAGGGAATGTAAACATCCTTGACTGTAGCCAGGTTGCATCCTGACTGCTAACCTAAAGTGCTCTGGGTTAATTTCAAACCAACCTCTATGGCTTCTAATCATGCATGTTGCTGATGTAAACTTACTAGACTCTAGTACCAGTGGCATCTTTCCTGCTAACGTGCAGTGCTCTGGGTTGCTTCCAACCAACCTACATTGCTTCGTGTGATTTGAGTATCAATAATAAACATGCTAGTTTGTAGCACAGGTGGTATCCTGCCTGCTAACCAGCAGATTTCAAAGTTTCTTCAAACCAACCACCTTGGATTTGAGTGGCTCATGCATCAGGTGCAAATATACTCGAATACAGCAAATGTTGCAATATGCCTGCTAATCTGCAGTGCTATGTATATCTTCCAACCTACCTCAATAGCTTCTTGTGGCTCATGCAGCAGATGTAAACTTCTTAGAATGTAGCACATGTAGCATTATGCCTGCTAAACTGCGGTGCTCATGGTATTTTCCAACCAACCTCGAAGGTTTATACTGGCTAATGTAGCAGATGTTAATATCCCAGGCAGTAGAACAGGTGGCAACTTGCCTTCTAACTTGCAGTGCTCTGGGTTTCATCCAACCAAACTCCATGTCTTCTTGTTTAATGCAGTAAATGTAGACATTCTAGACTTTCAACAGGTGGCATCCTGCCTGCTTACCTGCATCTCTATGACCCTGTCTAGCCATCCTTCGTGATTTTGTATGGCTCTTGTTGCTGTCATTTACATTCTAGACTGGGGTGTGAGTGGGGTGTAATTATTGTTTTGTGAATTAATACGTTCAGTTTCGTTAATGCAATTGCTTTTCAAAGGTCACTATTTCACAGAAAGTTTTACACCTGGTTCTACTAATAGATTACTCCAAGTTATCTGTTAGAAATTTATTGATGAATTAAATTATTATCCTTGATTTAAATCTTCACAGTGACAGTAAAAAAAAAGTATTGTCACAGCCATTATTGATATAAATGCAACTACAAAGACACGAAATAAATATAAGAAAAAAATAATGCTTGTTTATTAGTTAATTTATTTCCTCAAATTTTAAGATGGTGGGAAAAAAATATTTTATTTACTGTTTATTATCTTTAATATATAAACACATTGTTAACAGTTTATATAAAAAAGGAATAAATATTTGTTTTTGCAAGTAACACCTTCTTTGAAACCATAGTGTTACCTGGGATAGTCAAAATATTTAACAAATTCAATCTTGCCCCTACAGTGCTCTGTGATCCTGACCAACCACTCGTTATGGCTTTTATTTTGGTGTGGCTCATGTTGAATACATGAATATCATAAGACTATGGCACGGGTTGCAACCTGCAACATTCGGTCATCTGGTTTCAACCACACTTGACGACTTCCTGTGACTGATGTGGCAGTCGTGAACATCCTAGACTGGAGCACGGTTGGCAACTTCCTGCTTACCTGCAGCATTTTCTGATCCTGTCCAACTACACTTGATGACTTTGTGTGGCTCATGTTGCAGTCGGGAACACCCCAGTCCGCGGTACGGATACCATCCTGTCTGCTCATCTTCAGGGCTCTGTGATTCTGTCCAACCATGCTTCATGGCTTCGCGTGGCTTGTGTTCCAGATGTGCACATACTGGACTGGGGCGCGGGTGGTATCCTGGCGGCCGCTCTGCAGCGCTCCGTCTTCTTGTGCGACCTGAACGCCGCGTCCACAGAGCAGCTGACCAGGTTCTGCGATGGCCACGGCTCCTGCGTGCTGTTCAACCCACTCGGGGACCTACTGGCTGTCGCGAACACTATCTCCGCCATACAGGTGCAGCACGTCAACTGCTGTTTGTTTTAGTTTTATTCCTTTCTGTTTTGGTCCAATATTTAAAACTTTATGACCTTTATTCTCGCATAAAACTTCGTTTTCTGTGGGTCTGGCCAGGTTTTTATTTTTCTTATTGACTTTGGGAAAATTACCTATCATAAATCTATATCTTAATATTTCCTCATACAGCCGTACATTCTAAAGCAATATCATATCTGAGAATGGAAAACTTCAACCCCATAATTGTTGCCACCTATACTTGATTAGGCGCTTACAAATTTTAGTTTAAGGGGCACGATTACTTGCAGGTGTCTGAACTTTAAGGCTCAAGAGCTTTAATTTATATATAAATAGAGAAAATGTGGTGAATTTTGGGTTTCAAGAAAAAACATTCCATAGAAATCTCTACATGCGTTCTGGAAACACACACATTATACTACCAAGGGTAAACTTTTGTTAATTGTTGAGCGAGGGTTCAGTTATATAGGGTAGCACTTGTGCGCCCAGGGAATTGTTATGTATAAACAAGTTAAAGTTTTAATTTTGTCTTTGATAATTTAATGTCATGTATGATTTAGTTTGTTTATAAGCTCGATGGATTTTATATCTGAAAATTATTTGTAATCTTTGGCGAAGTAAGTAGGAAACAAACTGATATTCAATGTATATTAAAGTCGGGTTAGTTACACCATTTATAACTCAAGAATGGCTTTACCGATTTTAATGATCTCCGATTTGTTGGATTCGTCTCCGCCCTGAATAGCAGAATAAGTAATAAAATAATGATAAAATTCACAGGAAAACAATTAATTTTTAAATATATTAGGTGTGGAACTTAGCCATATTCCGCATTTGACAGCTCATGTTAAGTAGAAACAGTAAGAAAAAACTGAAGCTCTAAACCTTTTGTCATCGTCATATTTAGGACAATTTTGTTTACCCATTTTGTGATTATTAGTTTACTTTTATCATTAAAATAAATTTAAACGAATCACCCAATCACATTAACACTACAGCACTCCACAGAAGAAAAAAAAAATTGAAAACGCAGATTGTACGAGACACTCTCGAGACATTCCAGTGTCGCTGCCTGTCAGTTTATCAGCTGTAAGTTGCGAAAATGTAATTTCTGTTAGTATATAAGCTGTAAGTCGCAAAAATGTATTTTTTTTGTTTCATGTTGTTTATGATTTGTTTTTTTTTTTTTTTTAAATGCATGGCAACGACTCTGCAAAAATCATATCTCACCATGGGAACAGGATTGGGGAGCCTAGCCTGACAAAGATTAAGTGGGGGTGTACATATGAATAAGTTTGTCTTAGTTATAAAATTACCAGTAAAAGTTTGTCTTGGTTATAAAATTACCAGTAAAATTATGGTTCAAAATTCAAATTTAAAATTGTGCCAAAAAATGCTAATTGGAGGTACACAACATATGCTAACAAAGTTTAAGAGGTGTCAAGGTTGTGACGATATTCAAACTACATTTTGCTGGCTTGAATAGATTGATTATTGGGTACCCTAACAGTAGTATACCTCACACTCTTGCAGTTACTAAAGATTTAGAAGATGCTATAAGTTAATGTTTTTTTATTTCACCTTCTTTTCACTTAACTGCAAAAAAATTTTCATAATTTTTCTTTTATCCTCTATGAATCACTTTATAGATGCACGACCATTCCACGCTAGCATTCATCTACATGTCACTGTCATCCGAGTAAATGTAAACATGTTGTTTTTTTGTAATTACATTAAGCATCACGATAGCATACCTTCTCTCTTGTTAGCTCATGCTCCCATTATAGATCATGATTCCCCGCCGACCACTTTCCCCCGTCATAAACATTTGGCACATTACATTTCACCATTTTTTAAATATTTGAGTTATTATTCATCGTCATTATGGTTATAGATAGCTTCCAGATCTTCTTTTAAGCCTTTATCTTTTTTGCTTCAGTGAAGTACATTTAAAAGAATAGTATCATTACCGAATAGTCAGATATGAAATTTCAAAGTTCACTGTGGAAAAACATAAGCAACCAATTTTTACATCGAAAATAATTTATAATTAGTTATATATGAGAATGACTAGCAAGCATTCTTTAACATTTTAGGACAAACAAGTATATTAAGAGAACGTTTTTAAAACATTTACTTACAATTGAATCTGTGTAATAGCACAGTTTCTACACAGACTGCTGGCCTCTTAGGAGCTCGCAGCTCATCTTCCAACTAAAGCAGCTGTAAATAAATATACAGAATGTTAGGAAATTGCTGCGCATAAGCAAGCATAGTGCCAAAACAAGCAAATATTGTTAACGAATGTCGGTCCAGAAGTGCAATCCTGCAATGTTGCCTGCACGAACAAGTGTGTGTAAATTTGATTTTCGCACGAAACATGGCACCTCTCCATTGGCTGATGGGATTCACTGTCGCAGCAGTGACGTTCACATGACCCGCGGAAGCAGGCAGCGATACAGGCTCGGACCCCAGGCGACCCGTACTCGCGCTACCCTGGCTTGCGAGCTCAGCGCGGAGCTGCACTCGCCCCCGATCAGGTGTTAGTGAGGTGGTGCTTCTAGCGCGATATCGCGCCTGAGCGCAACACTGTGGACTGACGTGCCGACTTTATATCGTTAATAGGACAACTATGAAATGTTAGTGGTAAACATAACATTAGATAACAAAGATTTGAAGTTAAAGTTGAAATGAAAGTTCCTCGAGTCCTTACAAGAATCTGTATAGGCATTTCGTATGCAAATATTAATTTGGAAGTATGTGTTTTAGCCATTTTCATTTTCCTAAAAATAGTTTTAAAATAAACTAAATACGGAAACTGAACTACTCATCATGGTTGGTTTCAAATGACTTTTATGGATGGCACATGCAAATGTTATTGTAGTGATCTGTTTATTTTCAAACGAGCAAGTGATATATTTTCGATCATGTGTACGCACTGCAAGAATGCCAACTGTTCAAATACAGTATGTTAGGAACCAAACTATAGAGGTATTTGAGAAGCCCTCAATAGAAAGGAATTTTATGTTTATTATTTTACTTCTTACCTCTATGACTTTGTCTTAGTCCTGTTATGAATTATATTTACCAGTATTGTATCTCTATGGTCAGGTAAATTTGGTTTTACTCTTTAAGTATTTTCATGTTTTATCTAAGTAATAATTTTATGAAATGTCTTTGCAAACATTTGTTAAACGGCGACGAATAGGAAATGAGCTTACACCTTTTAATATTGTTTTTGGGTCATTACTGAGGAAAGAGTATATGTGATTGGACGCTTGACTGCGCATATATTTTATTTAAAGAATTTAGTATTTCCAGTGTGATTTCGGAGAGTGTTCAATAGAGAAAGCTTTGACTGTTTGAAACAAATTGGAACTGGAGTTTCTGTTCTACTATCATGGGAGAAGGATTAGAGAGAAAGAGCTCCGTGATTTAGTCATAAATGAATGTAAGAATATCACGTAAAACATTGGTACGACGACTGAATAGCTAGAATCTACGTGAAATTGATGATTTTATAATAAATACCGGAACTACACAATGAAGAAGAGGTAGTTACCGATGTTCGAAGCTCTACTAAAGAATCGACGACGACGATAAGTTTTGACTAACAGCATAAATAGAACTGGATCAACGACGAATTAAGAAGAAAAGAAGAAAAGGACTATCAATCTTCGAGATGGAAGGAGTTCGACAGCGGTAGACGGCATCGTAGACGGTGTACCGGAGGACATCATCCTTCTAGACGACTCCAGGTGACCGACGCCAGTCCTGCGGGAGTACCAGCAGCACGAGAGGAGGTGCATCGAGACGGAGACCCAACCAGCGACATCGGAGGAGAGTGAGATCTAACCAGCAACATCGGAGGAGAGACAGGGGTTCGGAGAGGTTTTCCACAGCCTCTTGGTATTGTAACGACGCGACGAGGTTTGTTTGCCCCATCCCCGAATTAACAAGAACAGCGAGAAGTTACCTGTCCTATTTTAATGGCAAGATATCTTAAACTATGATGTTTACGATCAAGACCTAATTTGAAACTCGCAAAAACAACTTAATACTACTTAACTACGTAAAGACTTGTAGCTTGTACATACTGGACCTGGTTAACTGACATTGATCAGTAATATGTACGATATCAAAGTTAAAATCTGTTAAAGTCATTAATTGTCTTGAATGTTTAAAGAATAGCCCCAGGTCCAGAAGTCTTGAGACAGTTTGATCTACCGAAAGAGACTGAGCTAGTAAAAACAAAGAAAAGACTAATTTGCCAGTTAAAATGTGTTTCAATAATATTTAAAATATTGACTGATAACCAAACTATTATTCAGTGATACAATTACGTAAAACGTAATTAGTTCTGAAAGACATTTAAGTATAACGGATATTGAAATTTTGTTTAATGAAAAATCTATTTAAACATGAATAATTGTCTCAAAGGTATTTGTATGTTGCTTGCTAATCATTGACTCTGTCACTTTTCATGTTACAGTTGGATATGTTGCAAAAGAGTATTGTCACCCATACAACCATGATTTTGACCCTAGTAAAAAGTTAAATTTTCATTATATTTTATTTTTCCGATTGATAACCATACTTACATATCATGTGTATGTTAAACCAGATAGACAGAAATATTTAGCTTGGATTGTCTTGAAAGAATAATTAGTTTTTATTACACTGAGATCAGCAGTCATAGAGAAGTTAATGCTTTTAAACACACTACTTATATTTATTGATTTTAAGGTCAGAATACTTACACCAAAGAGAAGGAGACATACTGCTAAGGAATTATACGACATTTTATTGTTTGGTATTCACACTGAGTCAAACTACACCAGTACATACAACTTGAGAATAATTTATTTTCACTATCAACATAACAAGACATATTTTAGTTAATATTCTGTAGAGGTTAGTAGTTGTGCTACATACACAATCACAGCACTAGTACTTTATAGAGTTTTCACGGCGCCCAACTAGACCACATTTTACATTATAGATATTGGCATTTTAGGAAATATACTCCATAGAGTAATTCTGAAAATACTTATAGAATTTTTGATCACCCAACGGTGGCACACCCTTTTGAAATTTTGGTCGCTCATCCTTGGAGCTGTCTGAAAAATAACAGAAGAAAAGGAAAAATTCTGAAAACACTTCAGAATTTTGGCGCACAACGTGTAAGCCAACGTTAGGGACTATTTTATGATTTTTTTTTGAACAACTCAAGACACTTTGAAAAATACAGACAGTAATTTTATTTTGTCAAGATGACAGACACAGGTAGGAAGTCATATTTTTTGAGAGGTAGCAATGACACTTCTGACTCTAGTCCTGAACGAGAACCTAGAGAAGTAGTACCAGAACAGCACATCGAGACTACTGGTATGGAGTCACAGCAGGAAATGGAGTTGGGTCATTCGCCGCCGACACCAACTGTTACCCTAGATGCACTGTTCCAGTTCATGAATAAGGAGAAATTAGAACGGGAGCGTAAAGAACAGGAGGAGAAACTAGAACGGGAGCGTAAAGAACAGGAGGAGAAACTAGAACGGGAACGGGAGAAACAAGAACGGGAGCGTAAAGAACAGGAGGAGAAACTAGAACGGGAACGGGAGAAACAAGAACGGGAGCGTATAGAACAGGAGGAGAAGTTAGAAAGGGAACAAAAGGAGCGAGAAAACGCCGAAAGACTAGACAATTTAGTGCAAGTCTTAAATAACACTTTAGGCAGGATTGCAGATGAAACAGCAGAAATCAGGCATGACTTAACTGAAACACAGCACGAGATGCAACAGAAGTTTTCCAGTGTACACACTCGTATTGAAGGTGTAGAAATATTCAGTAAACGCACTGACGATAAAGTAGTACACTTAAGCGAGCGTCTAACAGGAAGGTTAGATATGGTAGAGGCGAAAATAGGGGAAATAGAAAGAGAATCCAGACACATCGCAACATTCTCGCCCCAACTAACGACTCACCACACTAGCGAATGTAATACCGACAAGGAAGACACGCCGGTAAACAAATCGATAATGATAGAAGCCGAGCGAAATCCCGCGAATATTAGTACTGCAATTATGTCAGCAGATCCGGTACTTACACTACACCACCCTTCTAAGAAATGGTTGGATGACGTTCCAACATATTCAGGGAAAAGTAATGAAAACCCTCGAAGATTCTTAAATCAGTTTGGAGAATATTGCCACACATTTAAGTTAACAGACGCAGAAAAATTGAAATGCGTTAGCCACTGCTTGAAAAACACGGCATATTATTGGTGGGAGTTGGCGAAAGATTCGGTACACGCATACGAATCGTTTCAGAAAGCTTTCATATCCCAATTTTGGAATACTCGTATCCAAAGCAATTTGCGAATACAGTTGCATTCTGAAAAATTCGAAAATCGTAAATTTCAAAATTTAGAGGCGCATATCAGCGATATGTACGAGAGAACTCGTTATCTTGATTGCCGTATGGAAGACGAAGAGTTTATTGCCATGATAATTTCGCAATTACCACTCAATTATCAATTACAACTTAGTGGACGGCAATACAGTAATATTGTAGATTTCAAGGAACAACTGTTAACGTATGAACGACTCGTTAAGCTCGATAAAACGGTAACGCACAAAGAAACTAACGAGCGCAAGAACACGAACCAACAGACACCGTTATACAATAACTGGCGTAACCGAAATGAAGGGCAGAACAGCGGACACAAACAACCTCAAATTCACACACTGAACGTTGAAAACTGCGGAAGTAATTGGTATCACAATAGATATCGAGGTCAGCGATATGGTAACGGATTTTATAAACCACAGTACTATCGTCGTAGAAACGAGAAGCGACAAGACAGACGCGAAAATGAATCACAGTGGGAGAATAAACGTCAGGAGGGGACAGTTAATTTCAGAGAGAATTCAGGCGAAAATCGAACAACGAAAGAACGATCGGCAAATTACAATAATCATTCCGGAGGTCAGTACAGCATAAATGCACAAACGTTTGTACCGTCTGAAAAAGGGAACAGCTTTAGCACCACCATTCACGACGCGCGACAAGGAGAAAGAAATTCATATTCTATAGCGCCAAGTCACGAGCAAAGCAACACGGAATGGCCGCACATGCAATCTAGCAGAAGCTCAGATACAAACCAAGGAGGTAATAACACATTTTTGATTTCACCGAATGCAAATAATGGATTTGCTAATTTGTCACAAGAGCAAATTAGAGGATTTAAGGACAGTGCGGTAAACTAATTAGGGATGGCGAAAACCCGCTCCGCACGTCAGTCCCTAATTGTAAGTTAGACGGGGCTAGTATAAAATTGGATCCCGACGCAAATGACAAGAATAATTGTCGAAGCATACACACCATTATGTTCAAAGAAAACGAGCGTGAATTTTTACTCAGCGAGCCCACAGAAACCGAAGTTCAAGCGAAACAAGCACTATGTCCGGAGATATCGTTAACTTTAAACGGAGTTAAAGTGCCTGTACTATTAGACAGCGGCGCAGAGATATCCTGCATCAGCGAAGACTGCGTAGCCATGATAGAGAGCACCGGAATATCATTACCGAGAATGCCAGTACCGAGTTTAAAGATTCTAGGGGTTACATCAAGGGCTAGTCCCATCATTAATCGTCAGACCTTATTGGAAGTAGAAGGTTTAGGTAGCACCAAGTACATTAATGTATTAATCGTAAAAGGATTGGCTAAACCAGTAATTTTCGGTGTAGACTTTCTAACTAGCCATAAAATAATTTTGAATTTTGCAGGTTGGATGGTAACTGCTATGGATGACACAGAAAATACGAAAACTACTGAAAATTGGGAAGTTTCGGAAAAATGCATTGCAATCATTCATAAGGAAACTTCGTGTATTAATAGTGACATAAATTTGATGGCGACCGGAGCTGATTTAATAGAAGCTGTAAAGGGAATTACCATGGTAAATGAAACCGGTAGAAATAATCTTCTTCATGTCTTAAGAAATTTTCAAAATATATTTTCCGAAAAACCTGGGTTAACCAAATTATATACAGCTAGTATTCAGGTCATACCCGGTGAACCATTCCATAAAAAGTCGTATCCCATCCCGGCGAAATATTTGAAAGAGGCTGAAGAATATCTAGACTTAATGTTGGAATGGAATGTAATAAAGCGAGCGCCTAGCCCATTCACGAATGCGATACTCTGTGTGCGAAAGAAAGACGGAACAGTACGTTTATGCCTTGACGCGAGGGAGATCAACAAAATTACTGTTCGAGATCGGGAAAGTCCGAGACCAACGAATGATATTCTGCGATTATATCAGGGTGTCAAGTTTCTAACCACACTTGATTTGTCGGCAGGGTACTGGCAAATACCCTTAGAAGAAAGATCTAGACAGTACACATCATTCCTATTCAAGAACTCGCAGTATGTGTTCCAAGTCATGCCGTTCGGCTTATGTAATGCGGTAGCTGAGTTTACTCGTTGTCTGGACGAAACGCTAGGATCTGAGTGCAAAGGATTCGCGCGAGCATATGTCGACGACATTTTGATTACATCGTCATCATTCGAAGAACACCTGGAGCATATCGGCATTGTCCTAACGAAACTACGTGACGCAGGAATGACGGTGAAACTGCGAAAATCCGTATTTTGCCGACAAGAGTTACCATTTCTAGGGCATATTCTGACACCGACCGGAATTCATACCGATCCTGAAAAATTGAACAGTATTTCCAACTTCCCTACACCAAAGAATGTTAAACAACTACGTACATTCCTGGGAGTTATCGGGTTTTACCGAAATTACAGCGACAAGATAGCCAAGATCGCTGTCCCATTGTTTGATCTACTCAAGAAGGACAAGCTGTGGAAATGGGAAGCAGAACAGCGGGAAGCTTTTGAAGAACTCAAGAAGGTCTTTCTCGAAGAACGAGTCATCTATCATCCCATGTTAGGTCGGGAATTTCTACTATACACAGACGCATCTGATTATGCCTTAGGGGCGAAGCTAGCGCAAATGGACGATGAGGGAGTAGAACGTACCGTAGCGATGGCGAGTAGAACATTGAATTCGGCAGAGCGAAATTACACGGTCACGGAGAAAGAGACACTAGCAATAATATGGGCTCTGCAGAAGTTTCGAGACCTGCTTCTGGGAGAACATATAAAGCTAATGACTGACCATCAAGCCCTGATGTGTCTAAAAGCAGGCAAAATTTTTGGTAGCAGGCTGACACGATGGTGCTTGCTGATGCAAGAGTTTGACTTGGAAATATGCCACATTAAAGGGAAAGAGAATGTAGTCGCCGATTACCTAAGTCGAATACCCGATGTATTGAATGATGAATTGACACCGAGGAAGAACTCCAAGGAATTTTTGGTAGCTAATCTTGTGACACAACAACTTAAAGATAACGCAACAATCAAGAATGTTTTTGACCAGATAGCTCAACTGCAACAGGAAGATGAATTCTGCAAGGTCATAATAGATAAATTGAAGGGTTCAGAGGTTCCAACTAGGTTAGAGGAGAGATACTGCATGTCGGAGGGAGTATTGTTCAATCATAGCAAGGGAAAAGCCAGATTTGAAGAGCCATGGAAGCCGGTAATACCGAAGCGAAACATCAACTCGATTATTTGGGAGGTTCATAGGAATTGCGGGCATATTGGTTCAAAGAAGCTGACACAGTCATTGATTAGGCAGCTATACTCTCCGAATCTGCACAAGTCAGTCGCCGCCATTACTCGATCGTGCGACTTGTGTCAGAAAGCGAAACATGCCCAACAAAATCTCGAAGGTGAGTTTAAACCTATCCTTCCGGAGAGACCACTGCAGTTGGTATCAGTGGATGTATTGGGACCATTACCTAGATCAACAGCCGGGGTGAAATATGTGTTCGTGATGGTAGATTTATTTACAAAATACACCAAGTTGTATCCCATAGTCAATGCCACCAGCAAGATAGTATTCCAGAAAGTTAAACAGTTTATCGCGGAAGTGGGTCGACCGGAGAAAATTATTTCAGATCATGCCACACAATTCATGAGTCAAGTTTGGCAAGAAGGACTCAGAAAACTGCAAATCGTACCCACCACGTCTTCGGTGAGACACCCGCAGAGTAATCCTGTGGAGAGACAAATGCGCACACTTGGTAATATGTTGCGGACATTCTGCCACGATACACAGCAGAACTGGATGAGTAAATTAACGTTCATTGAATGCATTTTGAATAATACTGTACACAGTTCTACCAGTGTTACTCCATATGAAGCGTTAACAGGAAAAAGATCATTGATAATACCGTCATCGTTACTACCGAGACATCACGATGAAGCTCTGGCCGCAGAAGATAAAGAATTAGTCGAGATACAGAAGGAAACTGAAGAGTTGGTCGCAGCCAAGTTGACATCCACGGCGGATCTTCGGAGAAAATACCAGAAAGATTCCAGCAAGATGAGTTTTAATTGTGGAGATTTAGTACTCAAGAGAACGAATCCAGTAAGCCAATTTTGGAAGTACGTTACTAAGAAGCTATTTCTACTCTTCGATGGACCATATATGATCACGAAGATTATTAGAAGTAACTGTTACGAACTGTCTGACATTAAAACGAAACAAGTAATAGGACACTATAATATAACGCAGTTGAGGAAATATTACACTCCTGTAGAATAGTATACACTGTTACACATATGTCCGTTTGAAGACATATATCGGTGACAATACTCTATGTTTGCAAGTAAGTATGTAAATAAGGTCAATAATATGAAATGTAAATTTTCTGCAAATAATTAGAATATAGATGAGATGTTTGTATGATGAGAAATGGTCCTAAGACCTATATCAGAGTATAGTTCGTTAGTCACATTTCTGAAGGGGACTATTCTATAGAGGTATTTGAGAAGCCCTCAATAGAAAGGAATTTTATGTTTATTATTTTACTTCTTACCTCTATGACTTTGTCTTAGTCCTGTTATGAATTATATTTACCAGTATTGTATCTCTATGGTCAGGTAAATTTGGTTTTACTCTTTAAGTATTTTCATGTTTTATCTAAGTAATAATTTTATGAAATGTCTTTGCAAACATTTGTTAAACGGCGACGAATAGGAAATGAGCTTACACCTTTTAATATTGTTTTTGGGTCATTACTGAGGAAAGAGTATATGTGATTGGACGCTTGACTGCGCATATATTTTATTTAAAGAATTTAGTATTTCCAGTGTGATTTCGGAGAGTGTTCAATAGAGAAAGCTTTGACTGTTTGAAACAAATTGGAACTGGAGTTTCTGTTCTACTATCATGGGAGAAGGATTAGAGAGAAAGAGCTCCGTGATTTAGTCATAAATGAATGTAAGAATATCACGTAAAACATTGGTACGACGACTGAATAGCTAGAATCTACGTGAAATTGATGATTTTATAATAAATACCGGAACTACACAATGAAGAAGAGGTAGTTACCGATGTTCGAAGCTCTACTAAAGAATCGACGACGACGATAAGTTTTGACTAACAGCATAAATAGAACTGGATCAACGACGAATTAAGAAGAAAAGAAGAAAAGGACTATCAATCTTCGAGATGGAAGGAGTTCGACAGCGGTAGACGGCATCGTAGACGGTGTACCGGAGGACATCATCCTTCTAGACGACTCCAGGTGACCGACGCCAGTCCTGCGGGAGTACCAGCAGCACGAGAGGAGGTGCATCGAGACGGAGACCCAACCAGCGACATCGGAGGAGAGTGAGATCTAACCAGCAACATCGGAGGAGAGACAGGGGTTCGGAGAGGTTTTCCACAGCCTCTTGGTATTGTAACGACGCGACGAGGTTTGTTTGCCCCATCCCCGAATTAACAAGAACAGCGAGAAGTTACCTGTCCTATTTTAATGGCAAGATATCTTAAACTATGATGTTTACGATCAAGACCTAATTTGAAACTCGCAAAAACAACTTAATACTACTTAACTACGTAAAGACTTGTAGCTTGTACATACTGGACCTGGTTAACTGACATTGATCAGTAATATGTACGATATCAAAGTTAAAATCTGTTAAAGTCATTAATTGTCTTGAATGTTTAAAGAATAGCCCCAGGTCCAGAAGTCTTGAGACAGTTTGATCTACCGAAAGAGACTGAGCTAGTAAAAACAAAGAAAAGACTAATTTGCCAGTTAAAATGTGTTTCAATAATATTTAAAATATTGACTGATAACCAAACTATTATTCAGTGATACAATTACGTAAAACGTAATTAGTTCTGAAAGACATTTAAGTATAACGGATATTGAAATTTTGTTTAATGAAAAACCTATTTAAACATGAATAATTGTCTCAAAGGTATTTGTATGTTGCTTGCTAATCATTGACTCTGTCACTTTTCATGTTACAGTTGGATATGTTGCAAAAGAGTATTGTCACCCATACAACCATGATTTTGACCCTAGTAAAAAGTTAAATTTTCATTATATTTTATTTTTCCGATTGATAACCATACTTACATATCATGTGTATGTTAAACCAGATAGACAGAAATATTTAGCTTGGATTGTCTTGAAAGAATAATTAGTTTTTATTACACTGAGATCAGCAGTCATAGAGAAGTTAATGCTTTTAAACACACTACTTATATTTATTGATTTTAAGGTCAGAATACTTACACCAAAGAGAAGGAGACATACTGCTAAGGAATTATACGACATTTTATTGTTTGGTATTCACACTGAGTCAAACTACACCAGTACATACAACTTGAGAATAATTTATTTTCACTATCAACATAACAAGACATATTTTAGTTAATATTCTGTAGAGGTTAGTAGTTGTGCTACATACACAATCACAGCACTAGTACTTTATAGAGTTTTCACGGCGCCCAACTAGACCACATTTTACATTATAGATATTGGCATTTTAGGAAATATACTCCATAGAGTAATTCTGAAAATACTTATAGAATTTTTGATCACCCAACGGTGGCACACCCTTTTGAAATTTTGGTCGCTCATCCTTGGAGCTGTCTGAAAAATAACAGAAGAAAAGGAAAAATTCTGAAAACACTTCAAAACAGATTAACTGTAATGTCACAATTGAAAAACACTACAAAATCATATTGCTCCTAAGCACACTTGTTAAGATTTTTTTTTACTTTGCAGCAAATTTGATTTCTAGGTGTTATATAATTGTGAAGTTGATCAATTTTGCATAATATGTTTTTACATCCCTCGGCCTATGGTCCCTGATTCCCTACTGCGAATTGTCCTGAGACTCGCTCTGGTTTGCCCGCGTAGCTCCAGTCGGGGAGAGAGTGGGGTGCAGGTCAACATGGCCGGACCGGAAGGTATGGGACCAGGAAGGAACTTCTCGTAGGTAGAAGGAACGGAGGATAGTAGCAAGGAGAAGATGATGTCCGTTTTCACGAGCTCCTTTATTCCGTGAAGAATCCTGCCGCAGCCTGGCCAGCACGTCGCAACCCGGACTCCCGGAAATACTCTTGGTCGCAAAATGCGACCCGGTGTGACAGTGAATGCAGCCCCGTAGCGAATCGTACCGGTTACGAAAGTTCAGCAGTGCTACGTAGCACGTACGCTGCTCATCACGTATGCGGGGGATGGTTCTGTAACGTTACGTACTGACTGAGAGAGTTCGGCTGTTCGGAGTAGCACATACGCGGCCCGTGACGTACGCGGAGAAAGTTATGTAACGATACGTACTGACTGAGAAAAGTCCAACGGTACAACGAATTCTGGCACAGTGCAACTCGATTGCAGAGGCAGTCCCGTGACACTTATACTGACTGCGAACTCGAAGCGGTGCTACGCGCGTCTGCTCGTCTCCGCGTCTGGTTCGCCACTGCCCTTCTCCGCCCGCTAGCAGGCCGTGGCCCGCGGGCCGCGGAGGAGGGGAGGGGAAATCTGCCGGCGTGGGAGAGGCCCGCCTCGCGGTGCGCCGGGCTGCGAATACATGGCTGATATAACACTCGAATGAATCACAGAATTATTAAAACGACATGACAAGTAATTAATTAATAAAACGAAAATATAAATTAATTAATGAGTTACGGATTAATGACAAGCGAAGTATTTGTACAACATTTATACACACTATTCAAGATGTGAGAGTTCTGTTCCGTTACAAATATATACAATCGTGGAGGCTCGTGATCACTTAAAAAATGTACATAAAAGTATAACTATTTACAACACCATGACGTCTACTGACGTGCTAGGGCTCACGCGGGTGCGTCCCTGCTTGTGACACTTCACTGACGGCGCACTATGGGAACATACCTCCCTTAGTCCCACGTGGACAGGTACGGCCTCTACAGCTAGGAGGGTATGACGACTGTCGTCAGTTTATTATTGTAAATTTTTCTCTAATTATATTTCAGTTAATATCAAAAAAGCAATAATTCTTGTTTTTATAGGGGGGAAATGTAGTTTGTACAATCTCCTCTTTAATTTAACACTCCCAAGAATGTAGCAGCACTACTTTAGTCCCAAAACAGGATACATAAAGTTTAAAATCGTGTTTAAAAGGTTTATGGCCTAAAAATCACAAATTAAAAATGAAAAGTCTGATAATTTTGATATTTTCACCAAATTTCAAATTGAAATCCGAAACTTTGGTTTACTGATATGTTTTTATGCTTTAACATTAATTTTGATGGTATTATAAGAATGCATTTTCTCATTTATATACATAAAAACCTTCTAAATGTTAATTCTTATTTCCAGTTGTATTAATAAAAAAAGCGTGCACTTGCCAACTGGGCTCCGACACGAGCATCCTTCAGTATCGATGGTCCAGAAGGACACGTGTAGCCATGTGGTTCTGCACGCCAGGTGTGGGAGCCTGCGGCGAGGAAGCTGATCGTGGAGACGGCCTGCTACTGCGCGATGCAGAGACACGGCAAGTGCAGCGTGAATGCACTGGCCTGGCACCCGGACGGCACACACGTGGCGAGGTAGGAGAACACGTGGTTCCCTGCGACGCTCCCTGAGAGTGCGCAGAGCGGGGTTCCTGCAGTGGTGACGGGGTGTTGCAGCGGCTGCTCATGGGGCACGCTGGTGACCTGGCCACCACGCGACCCCCAGGACATGTGCGTGGTGGTGCGAGCACACCGCGGTGCCATCACCAGCCTGGGCGCATCCCCTGACGGTCGCTACCTCGCCTCCTGCGGCACCGACGGCGCGCTGCGCGTGTGGCGGTGGCCTGACCTGCGCCCGCACATGGAGATCACCAGTCAGGACCACTGCACTCCGGTACTGTCCCACACTCCAGTGCACTCAGTATACAGAAACACAACCCACTGGACAACACAAATGAACTGCTCTGCCATTCCGTGTACTACCAAACAACTCAGTGTACTGCCACACTCCCAGTGAAATAAAACACTAACCGGTATACTGCCAGGCAATCCAATGTAGTCTACTGACACTTCAATATATTGCCCTGCTTGTCAGTCAATGTACTGTCAAACAACCTGGTTTACTGCCTATTCTCAGTGTAATACAACACACCCAGAGTACTGCACCATCCTCCAGTGTAATTTGCCCATACCACAAAGTACTGCCCCACCTTTGAGTTGACTGCCAAACAACCCTGCCTTCTGTCCAATACCAAAAAAAAAAAAAAAAAGACCCAGTTTACAGCACCATATCAATCCTAGTGAATTTAACACATAACCTGTGCACTGCCCCGCACACTAGTGTATGAACCTCACACTCTAATATACTCTCTCACATACATTTGTACTGACACACAATCCAGTGTTCTGTCTCGCTTTCCAGTGTACTGTCCTCAAAGTATATTGTACTGCCTCACCTTTAGGGTACTGATTCGCACTCCATTATAGTGTCCCCGCACTCCAAGGTAGTACACAGCCCTTAAGTGTACTGCCACACAACCCAGTATCCTGCCCTAGACACCATTGTGTTACTGGTTGACAGCCTCTGCTAAACTGCCTTGTCTTGCTCCTAATCTCTGTCTGAATCCCACCAGCAACACTCAGACAGTCCGCCTGTAATTATGTCACCAGTGTGGTTCACCCCGGGCTATCACCGAATAGTCACCACGTCGCCAGAAGTCCGGGCCATGTGCGAGCCAGCTCTTTAAAGAACATTTTTGCTTCCGACAATCGCGGTTGTGTACACCCCTCCAGCTAGCCCAGCAGCAGGGAGCACCACCGACAGACCTGAAGCAGATCCCCTCTCCGCCACCGCCGCCACACGCCCACCATCTCTGCTGACGTCACACTGCTCCCAGCCGCTGCCACAGACTTTGACTTAAGAGATTGGTAAGCCAAGATATCCTCAAGAGTTAATAGTAAACAGTTATCAATTCGCCTTTAAGGTTGGATGTCTTGATCAAAATATTAAATGAAGCTAGTAAAGGTCGCTAGACCAGTACATTCTGACACTAGCTCAGCGCCCTTGAGGATAAGGGCGATTAAGATGCGGACCGGGGGTGATGGTGAGGCCAGGCTAGAGGGCGTGACCCTTAATGGCATATTTTTAAGGCCCATGGCGAATGACAGTCAACGATTTAAAAATTAGGTACTAGATTCGATTTACATATATCACGTTACTGAAGTATTCTGCACTACCTGTGACATGCTAAACCGTGACAGTTTCCTGCATGCCACTAGAACTGTATTTAGAGCGAAAGACTCCTTGGGTTGCTAGTGTTCGTCTTAGATGAAGGTGAGGAACGAGCAGCTTTAATCACCATGAACTAACGATACACTAAGAGAGTTGGAGTTGAAGAAGACTGTGTCTGCACACGGGACTAGTTAATCTGCGAAGAGAATCCCCTACTCGTTTGCCGAGGCAAGAAGCGTCACAAACACAGCTGTTAAACACTTTTGGAAGCGAGTAATGATACTTCTAATAATAACTGCAATACTTGGAGAGGGACTTCCTTAAAATTATTTGTCTCATTTAATAATTTTTTAACTCGGGTATTTCTTTAACGTATATATTTCATTATTTGCATTTATGTGCCCAGCTTGTTCCTCTGGTGAAGGTGACGAGTCGTGGTTTCAAATCCCATGTGCTGGCTGGCTAATGCACTGTGTCTCAAGGGGTTTGTGTGGGCCTCGTGGCTGGGGGGACAGGGGACTGAGAAATGACGGTAAACTTAGTTTGTAGTATGTTTTACTGTACACAGCCACTCTGTACATAGTGCTATCCATGGGACTGGCATTTCGCGTGCAAGTGCCGAAGCACGTCCCAACGCACTGTCTATTAGCAGTACGAGCCTCACCCTGAAAGTGGCATAAGAAACTGAGGTTTGAGTCCATAACGAATTTTCGCGCCACTAGACAACAAAATGGAAATAAAGGATGTAGCCCTTGATAAAAGCACACTAACATTGTACCAAACAGTTTGGACACAAAAGACGATCAGTTCACACAAGAAACTCGTTGCTTATGGCTACGCAGTGCCGAGTGCACAATTTATATTGAGAGTATTGGTTATGTATCATGCTTGGGTGGAGGGCCCCTGAAGGTCCACATCCCACAGAAACACTACACACTGAAAGCTAATTAAGAAATGATAGTTAACATGTTCAGCCTAGAGTCAACCCAGTGTGGGCGAAGTCCAAAACCTGCGCCAGGGGTCCACGGGATATGACCCCTCAACTACGAGATCCCTTAGTTGTTGCATGCGGGGTATTGCAGAGATATAATTACTTTAAAGAGGCTGACTGTGTGGGCCAAGCCATGTGGAGGCCATGTGGAGGTTCTGGATGACCTAGGGCTACTGAAGTTACTATGGAAAGAGACGACAGAATGCTGAAGGCTCTGCGGCGAGAGAGCGACTACTGAGCTGGTGCCGCGCGGGGTCGCTGTTCGCGCGCGAAGTGCGTGGGAAACAAAAGACATTTGAGGCAATTCCATCGACGGAAGCGCACAGTGGATAGTTACATGTTTAATTTATGAAACATAATAACACTGCAAAATTCTTTTTAATTTATATCTTGCTGATTAATACACTGCGTCCCCGGGGAGGAACACGAAAATGTCACGTGGTAGCCGCGCGGGCGGTTATCGATATATCGGCTGTGGGTTCTTTCTCTCCGCTGGACTTCACATGTTCGTATCACTGCACCCGCGAGTGTTTGGACAGGTTGGGGGGGGGGGGGAGGCCCGGAGGAACGGCAATGGGCAACAATGGCCTAAGCAATCAGAGTGAGCATTGTAGGTAACGTCAGCGTAATCACCAGTTCCCATTCCTTTTCTGAATTGTTTTAATTCTTTACATAGCTTTCTGTTTACAATGTGCCATTTTGTTGTGGGCTTTAAATTTTAATTCAAAATTTCTTTGTTTTAACGATCCGATACATCTATACTTAATTATTGTTGCTACTTATTATTTCAATGACTCATTTGTATTAAACTGAAGCCAGTAATATTTTTAATGTGTTCCTTCTGACATTCCTTAACGTAAATTGTGTGATACGCAAAGATATGCAAATAATTATTGTATTAAATTGTATTTTATCAGTGCATCAGATAGACTGTTGAGGTTCTACATCGAAATGTTGCCAGCAGTATTAAATACTTCTGTGTGTTGCCACTATGAAATGTTTAAAAATCCTATAATAAACAGTTAGCAATGTGTACTCGTTCTAATTTAAAACATTTTTTTTTGCACTTCCATTAATCAGTGTGCAACAAGTGCTCTAAAACACAATGCAGTGTACGGCTACACAATCCAGTGTATTGCCCTGCAATACAGTTCATGGTCACCACACTCCAATTTCATGCCCTGCCCATGTGTACTGCCACACATCCCATTGCATGGTTACATATCCCAGTATAATAAAACACAACTCAGTGTACCGCCTTGCACTCCAGTGTACTGTCTCCACATTCCTAGGTGCTGTCCCATCTTTCGGTGTATTCCCACACAACCCAGTGTACTCTTAGATACCTCAGAGTAGCTTACTTAAAAAAAACCACCCAGTGTACTACCACACACTCCAGTGTACTGTCCCTACATTCCAACGTACTTCTCTGTCCTCGGTGCACAACCCATTGTACTTCTCCATACACCAGTGTATTAAAATACAACCCAGTGTCCTATCCCCGCACTCCAGATACTGCCCCGCCCTCACTGTACAGCCACACAAACCAGTGTAATTTTCCATATAAAACCAAATTTACTACCATGCACTTCAGTGTTCTGTTCCCATACACCAATATTATTCTCTGTCCTTTAGTCTACTATCACACAACCCAAAGTACTGCCCCTCACCCCAGTATAATAAGATACAACCCAGAGTTATGTCCCACACTGAAGTGTAGTGTCTCCAAACTCCAATGTACTGCCCTGCATTCAGTGTTTTGCCATATAATCCAGTGCACTGTCCTTAACCCAGTTACCTTAAACAAAATACAGAATACTGCCCGCACCCCGTGGTAATGTCCGAAAACAAACTAGTGTACTGCTACCAAAAACAGCATGCTCCCACGCACCCCAGTTTACTGCAACATTACGCCATGTGCTGCACCGTAATGTAATAAGTGTACTGCAGACATAGAAGACAAACCCAGACTATGGCAAACATAACACAGTGTACTCTCTCGCAACCTTGTGTACTGCCACACAACCCAGTGTAATGACTCACACTCCAGAACACTGCTCCACATTCCCACACTCGAGAGTATCTTTGGTTGGATAATTTAACTATCAAAAGAGTTCAAAAATATTTAAAATGTTTTATATCCTGTTGTAACTTATGTATTTGTACTTTTTCTCTCAAGTATTAATTTTTAACTATTCATGTATGTATTTTTCTGAAACGTTTTAATTTATCTTGCATTAAAATTAATTGTGCTTTTTTAATTTTAACATTATAAAAATTAATGAAAGTTATTTTAAGTAATTTTTTTATTTATCTGTCATATTTTGCAATTTTTACATTAGTCTAAATACCGCACATCGGGGAAGGTGACTTGTCCTTTGAGGTGTCGGAGCTGTTGCCAGCTCTAGTATCCGAGACATTACCCAACAGACTCACGGAATGGGTGCATGGATGCGAATATATAGCCTCTCCGCACCAATGGCAACCACATGCCTCCTCGTGGCACTGCTGGGGTTACTGGAAGGTAACACAAAATGTGGCTCTGCAGGGATGATCCCTGCCTCAGGTATCCTAAATTACCTGGCTGGGTACCAGAAATGGTGAAAAAGCTGAATCTGTAGGCAACAACAGATGCAAATATACCTTTCTGGGTGGTTACGACTACTGTGCCGTGTATTAGGGATTTAGGCACGTTTTATTTAAAATTTTGTTATCATAAATATATTTTTGGAAATTTATTCTTTTTTTCTCTTCTTATTACTTTACGGCCAGGCCCTCAGCCTCTGTTCTCAGAGGCGAGCAGATTTTTTTCCAGCCTAATGCTAGCTTAGCATTCTGGCTAATATTTCTCCCGCCTAGAGGCACGTCGGAGGCCGGTAACTTAATTTCTTCGCATTACTTATTTTGCCTACAGCAGCTTTTGGAGCAGTGCTGAGCCCTGCTAACTCTGTCACGAATTGGTATAAGGTTCACTAGCAGCAAGACACGACAGGAGGATCCCGTGGGCCTTGCGTCCCACAGACCATGCGTTTTTTGAAGCCACCCCCCCCCCCCTGCTCCCCCACCCATTCTTCTCAGAAGAGAAGCCAGGAGCGATGACCGCTTGGTAACTCACGGGGACGGTAGCCGAATTCAAGGCCATCTCAGGCTTGACAGCCGCAGAGACGATTCTGGACTTTAACGACATCTAGCGATGGCTGTGGTCACTAACGCCACTTGTGGGCGTCGGCAGCGCCGACACCAGCGCTCGCGCGGAGGTAACGACAACCTTTCTCCTCCTTATGTCTTGGGCCGCTAGGTGGCAACACTGGTTGCCCCATATACTACTAGCATTGACACACTCGTCGGCCACAATTCGATTTATTAGTACTTCTTCTCACCACCAAAAGATAGCACTTCAGTCGCGCAGTCACTCCAGTAAGATCTGATATTTTTTATGCCGGACACCTTCGGGTGGGCTCGGTAATTTTCGGCTCAGAGCCTAGCCCCCCCCCCCCTCCCATTCTCTAGAGATCCCGCGCTTATTATATACTGATGATATCCCGCTCTGAAGGGACTTCGGTGCGCGCCTCCTGACTGACTAGTACCGTTTGTAACTGCGATCTTCGGCGAATCATCGATATCGCATCGTATATTATGTAGTCTTCTCAGACTAGAGGGATGAAGTCCCTATCTAAAATTAAGAGTAACCAGTCAGTAGTTTAGTTAAAAGTAGAGAAACTTAGTATTTTTTTTTTGTTAAATCATGAAGACTTCCGGGTCTACCGCGAATCGTGGTTCGGGTTTTCGGAGACGAGACGCCCTCTCCGGAGCGCCAGGACCAACACCCTGTTTTGGTAAGTCTTGACGTCATCCCCCCCTTTAATTTCCCTCTATTGGCCTTTTGCGCCATTTAAGTATACTGTCTGGAAACAGGTCTGATTCTTTGGAATTTGGACTTCTGTTTCAGACAGGGTTCCAAGTTTGGGGCAACCAAAATCCTCTGCCAGAACCTCTGGAGTCGGTTCCTGAGCAGAATCCACCATCTTTAGGCCTACTACCTCGATCACCGTCTACCTACAGCCCCGGGTGATACCCGCATCATTCTAGCATTTTCTTTACGAACTCAAAAATAGTGTAACCCAGTTAAGACAGCAGACAGTTAAAGCAGTTCGAGGAGAGGAAATTTATATAATGTTATGCAAGGACTATATGTACAACCTGTAAAGTTAGTGATGTTAATTTCATTCATGTTTTTAAATATTGTTATTTTTGTTAAACATTCAGGGCCGGCCCGATAGTAAATAAAATCAAAGAATATAATATAAGTTTAATTGTGAGGAATTTAAGTAAGATCACTTATCCATGAAAAACAGATGTTACAAAGGAATATTTAATCTATAAAAAAAGAAAGAACAATGATTAATAAAATAAGGAAGTCTATAGATGTAACTGTTGTTTTTATTTAATTAATCTATAATAACGATCCCTTTTTCTCCCAAGTGTTCGTAGGGAGTCTCTAAGTTTGCTTTGTTTACTCCTAGTGTCCCCTCTGTTGTTGACTTTTTATAGTTATTGAGGGCCCCAGTATTCAGAGTTTCCAAATCTTTTTACCTTCTTATTTAATTATTCTTTAAGACACTCGGGGTATTACACTACCGAGCTATGGAGGTAGCCCAAAGAGGCTGGTCTCACAGTGAAGAAACTAAGCCTAATGGAATGGCTCCACTGACGCGGAGTCCAAGGGGAGCCCGGGATCGATCGGTCTGTAAACCCCTCGAATGGGGTCGGTTGGTGCACCAAGTTCGCGAGGTGTACTTTTCCCCTGAAGACAAATCAGCTTCAGTTTATGTTTATTTGCTGAATTATCGTCAAAGTTGTAATAAAGGGAAAAATTTATTTTAAAAAAAAAACGTGTAGGTTGCTGAGTGTCTTATCAATCATGAATTTGTCTCCCTTCTTGCTGCGGGGTCACACTGCCTCGGGTCTAAATGCTCATTTAGACGTGCAATTAGGAGTTAGGAATTGTCAGGAGACGGCATACCACGACGTGGTTGAAGCCACATTTAAACCTCGCTATGGCAGTATTGTTCCACTCAAAACAATGGTGCTCGACAACGCCTGGTTAAGCCCCCTTGGTGAACTTAACGACTTAATAAAAAAAATAATATATTTTTTTTTTATCCTCCAGAATTTTATTATAGTTACGTTGATGGAACTGATAGTACGCGATTACACTGGTACAACAAGTTAACAATAGTTTACTCTTTTGAAAAGCCTCTGGGAAATGCTCCGTCCTAAAAGTTTTATTAGATAGTTTTCTCCCACCTTATTGTCCGACGCGTCCGTTTAGTTTTCCTGCGAAGCGTTGTGGAACGTTGCGGCCGTTGCAGCTGATGGAGACGTCATCCTCTTGGTCGCCCCAATCTGACCACCACCATGGATAGACGGCGCCAGCGCAGCCCAATCGGCAGCATCTCGTTCTACTACAATATTCATCGCCCGGGTCACTGAAGATCCGGTCACCCCTTTGCAAGCTTCCTTGTCGTACGGTTACGTTTCTGCTGCCCGAGGGACCCTCGATTGCTGTCCCCCCTAAGTCTCTTAGCACTTCACTGTGTGCTCGCCGAGACTTCCAGCACGTCGCGTAACGTCTACCGCCTGACCACACGGTCTCTCCTCTGCCACCTTAACAGTCCTCGCCGCTCACCACCGCTAGTGGCGCTGCCATCACCTTGCGCATGCGCGACTACCAACCACCGTGTCACTTGAGCCCACCTGACGTCACAGCGGCGCGGCCGTTTAAAACGTAATAACCGTTTTATCCTCCCTCCACTTATAAAAAAACTGCCGTTTTTTTTTTTTGAAGCCCCACAAGTCGCACTCCCTACCTACCAGAGGCTTTTTTTTTTTTTGTTTTTGTTTAATATCTTACAAGTTGCACTCCCTACCTACCAGAGGCTTTTATACTTTTGTAGATACTATTGCTATCAATGGTTTTAATTACAATATTTTAGTAACTATTAGCTATGAAACCAATACAACTAACTTACACATATTCCTGACTTACATGATACAATCGTAATAACAAAAAGTATACAATTATTTACATATTGCTACTGTCCATCATTCTGGGCTACATAATGTTTTAGATGAGAAACATGAACTTTATTAACAATGGTATTGTCTTGTACCTCACCTAATTGGACAGTCACTGGAGTTAAAAACTTCAGGACTCGATAAGGTCCGACATATTTCGGCGCTAATTTCGCCGTAAAATTCTGCGCTTTGTTACTCAGATAATGTGTCTCCACCAAAACCAAATCTCCTGTTTTTACCGTTACTTCTATACGACCGTGGTTATATCTGTCCCTAAGTCTTTCCCTATGCTTCCTCAACTTATCTAGGGCTATTTCCCAGTCTTGTTGACTGAATACTCGATTATCATCCTCACTTGTAACATAACTGTAACACCACGCGTTTATCAACGGATGGTACAAGCGCCTGCCAAAAAACATTTCAGCCGGTGTTACTCCTGTCACCCCACTTTTAACATTATTAAAACATAATCCTATTTCATACAGACCACGATCCCAACGAGTATGTTCACGAGCGTGTGTTTGGTATGCCTTCAAGGCGTATTTCAGATCACGATTGGCCCTCTCCGCCACATTGGACTCGGGCCGGTACGCACTTGTCTGAATAAACTTTACCCCCCAGTTTATCGCTAAACATTTCATTTGTTGTGACACAAAATACGTGGCGTTGTCGGTTACCATGTTTAACGGTGACCCGAATATTGGAAAAACTCTTTCCGTCAAAATACCTATTATATCCTGTGATCGCGTTTGACGCATCGGAAATAGTAATACAAACTTGGTACAGCTGTCAATAAGCAATAGAATATACTTAAATCCGGTTTTACTCCGCGGTAAAGGACCGAAAACATCCATATATACTCTTTCCCAGGGTTTTCTCGCCACTGACGCCTGATGTTTTCCTTGCGGTTTTTTATTCCTTGGTTTCGTTTTCTGACAAATATCGCATTCCTTCACCCATGCTTGTACCTCTTTATTCACCTCGGGCCAAAAAAATTCACGCTTAATCCGCTGCAAGGTTCGTTCTCGCCCTTGGTGAGCCCCGAAAAACGTGTCGTGATAATACTGAAATGCGAGCCTCCGCAATTCCTGTGGTAAAAACACTCCAAACTGGCCCCTTTTATCAATTTTCCCTATCAATCCGCTTCTAACTACATACTCTTTACTCCCTTCCTCGATTTTCTTTTTTATTTTCTCACACTCTGGGTCGTTCGTTTGCTTCGTCTTTAGATCTACAAAGATAGCCGGTACTTGATTTAAGATACATAATGTACCTCTATCGTAGTTATTCTCGTCACTACTACTCGTGACGTCGTCCTCCGCGTCGGGGCGCTCCTCAGAAAACATACGCGACAAACAATCCGCGACCTTATTATCGGTACCTTTGATATGGCTGATTGTAAAATTAAAACGCATTAACCTCATCACCCACCGGCTAAGTCGTCCTAATGCCTTCTGTGATTTTAATAACCAAGTAAGTGCCTGATTATCCGTTTCTACTTGAAATTGTACCGGTTCTAAGTATTCACTGAATTTTTCCATGCCAAACACGCATGCCAAGCACTCTTTTTCATACGTCGAATATTTCCTTTCGTTGGCATTTAGTAAGCGGCTAGCATAAGCTACCGGTTTTAAAGCCCCTTCGACCCGCTGATTTAATACTGCACCTACCGCAATACCACTGGCATCAGTCTGTAAAACCAATTCTTTTTCAAAATCCGGTAGCGTCAGTACCGGCGGCGTGGTCAAAGCGTGTTTCAAAAATTTAAACGATTTTTCTTGTTCGTCTGCCCAGACGAAATCAATTCCTTTTCTTTTCAGCAAATTTAAAGCGTCAGTCTTATTCGCGTAGTCCGGAATGAACTTAGCATAGTACCCACACATCCCCAAAAATCTGCGAACGGCTTTTAAATTTGTTGGCCGGGGAAAATTTACGACCGCGGCTACCTTATCGGGATCTAATCTTAACTGACCTTCTGATATGATAAATCCTAGAAATTTCGTGTGTTCCTGAGCCCACGTTACTTTATTTGGGTTTACCGTTAAACCCGCCGCGCTCAATGCTTTCAATACCTTTTCAATGTGCTCCTTATGTTCTTCCCAATCTTTGCTGAATATACAGACATCATCAATATAATTAAAAACAAACTCATACTGATATTTACCTAACACCTGCTCTAGTACTCGTGATAGCGCCTGTACACCATTATTACATCCGAACGGCACGCGGCACCAGCTATAGTGCCCCCACGGCGTAACAAAGGATAAGGGTTCTCTCGAGTCCGGATGTAACTCGATTTGGAGGAACGCTTGGTTTAAATCTAATATAGTAAAATACTTCGCTTTTCCGAGCTGTAATAACGCCATATCCACACTCGGGGCCGGAAAGGGGTCTGCGCATAACTTCAAGTTTACCTTCCTCAAATCCGTAACTAGGCGATACGCCGATGGTTTCCCTTTGCCTTTCGGCACCAAAAATGCCGGACTAGCATATTTACTGTTTGACTTTACAATTACTCCATCATCCAACATTTTTGCGATTATCGCACGAAACGGCTTGACCTTGGCAGCAGCCACCTTATACGGTAAACAAACAACTGGCTCGGCGTCCTTAAGATGAAAACGATACGGTAAAACCGTACAATGTCCCAGTTTGTCAGTCAAAACATCGGCATATTTTTCTTGAAAATATTCAATCATGTCTTTTCTTTCTTTATTCTCCGCAACCCGGTACAATTGTTTCTCTCCTTTACTTATTTCTAGGTCGACCTCCTGCCCTTTTTTGTTACTAAATCCGAAACGCAGTTTACCTCGACGAAAATCAACTATCGCCTGTGTATGAGACAAAAAATCTATCCCTAAAATTACAGGATAATTTATATCATCGAGTACATAGCACTCGTATTTCCAGGTAAACTCGCCCATTCTAATAGGTACCCGTACGATGCATTCTGACAACAAAAACCCCCCGTTAGCTGTGGTGAATTTCACTTGTGGTATTTTCTTCACCTTTATAACCCCAATTTCATTTTCCCGGAGTAACTGATTACAACATTTTTTTCCTATCAATGTACTGGAAGATCCCGTATCCACCAGACAATGCACGGGGATTTTTCCAATCATAATAGGCACAGTAATAGAACTAAGCGGTTTCTGCTTACGTAATGGTTCCGGTCCCTTTTGTACCTCAAACATTTTCAAAAAACAGTTTCCTCGTCGGTGCCCTTTGTTACCGCACTCCCAACACTCGGTCCCATTTTCGCCTATATTCTCTGACGTCGTCGTCGTGCAGTCAGCACGTAAATGATTATTGGACCCGCATTCCCAACATTTTTTTTTTATACATTTGTTTTCGTTTCCGGTAGTTTGCGTTCTTTGTTCCTCATGACTACTATTGTGACTCCCCTCCCTTTCTACGGCCTGTAAAGTCTGTTTCTTTTCCTCTGAATATTTCCCTTTTGTCTTACACTCCACCTTCAGGTGACCTAATTTCCCGCAATTCCAACACTCAATTTTAGTGTGGTCGCGTCTCCCAGCAACAGCTACGTCCCGTTTTCGGGGCCTATCATCTTTACTACGGTAATAACATTGCGAGTCGGTGTGATTAACTCGCCGACAAATACTACACGGTTGTCTGGTTTTTTCCATGCCTGCTGCTACCGTAGACGGCATAAATAACTTAGAGCTATCCAATTTCTCCATCTCCTTTACTTCCGCTAGCTGTAGCAAACTCGCTAACGTAGCCGGACGTGTCGCGCCTATAAAATACCTCACGTATTCCTCACGAAAGTTATTCATTATAATCGCTGTCAATTTCTCTTCCTCATCAGGCATACCGAGAATTTCGACATGACGTATTATGTCAGTGACATAATCTGGCAAATTTTCCCCCTCTTTCTGTGTTCGCTCCAAATACCGTAGCCGTATTTTCGTTAATGACCAACTGGAACAAACTTTACTCAAACATACCTTAAATAATTTATCAGCAGTCCAGACTTCTAACGTGGCTTCCGCAAAAATTTCCCTGAATTTTTCCGGAACCTTCGCGATCATTCCATCATACCACATGTCGCGAGTGCCTATACCTAATTTTAACATTTTATTCAGCTCAATTAAGAAACGAATAACATGATCTATTTCCAAACTTTTTAAATCAGGTATTTTATCAATTAAAGTCGTGACTCTACTTTGTACCTTTAAACCAATCGGAATGAACTCTCCCACGCTGCCTGCCGTCCCCGGATCTTTATCGCCATCCCGGCGAATAAGCTCTCGCACCTTGACCCTTAATGCCTCAATGCCTTCATCGGGGTTATGCTCCACGCCCGCCTCGCTCAGCATCGCGATCAGCGACGCTTTACTGAGCTTCTGAGCCCAAGAAGTGGCGGAGAACATTATGCTTACGATTATTACTACACACGCTAGTGCCACACTCGTAACCAAGGTCCCATAAAAAGGTCGATTACTTCTTACCCTGTTGAGACACGTGGCACCTAACCGGTTTAACCGCCCCATTCAGCTCCACCTCCGCTCTGAAGGAGCAGAGTGGCGCACCTACGTTAAGCCCCCTTGGTGAACTTAACGACTTAATAAAAAAAATAATAATTTTTTTTTTATCCTCCAGAATTTTATTATAGTTACGTTGATGGAACTGATAGTACGCGATTACACTGGTACAACAAGTTAACAATAGTTTACTCTTTTGAAAAGCCTCTGGGAAATGCTCCGTCCTAAAAGTTTTATTAGATAGTTTTCTCCCACCTTATTGTCCGACGCGTCCGTTTAGTTTTCCTGCGAAGCGTTGTGGAACGTTGCGGCCGTTGCAGCTGATGGAGACGTCATCCTCTTGGTCGCCCCAATCTGACCACCACCATGGATAGACGGCGCCAGCGCAGCCCAATCGGCAGCATCTCGTTCTACTACAATATTCATCGCCCGGGTCACTGAAGATCCGGTCACCCCTTTGCAAGCTTCCTTGTCGTACGGTTACGTTTCTGCTGCCCGAGGGACCCTCGATTGCTGTCCCCCCTAAGTCTCTTAGCACTTCACTGTGTGCTCGCCGAGACTTCCAGCACGTCGCGTAACGTCTACCGCCTGACCACACGGTCTCTCCTCTGCCACCTTAACAGTCCTCGCCGCTCACCACCGCTAGTGGCGCTGCCATCACCTTGCGCATGCGCGACTACCAACCACCGTGTCACTTGAGCCCACCTGACGTCACAGCGGCGCGGCCGTTTAAAACGTAATAACCGTTTTATCGTGATGGTTAGCAAGTATGAATTAGAACCTCTGTCATTAAAAATAGTCACTTTCATAAACAAAATTGATTTAAAACTGTTTCCCCCATGAAAACGCATCACTTCAGCCAATGTTTTAAGGTGTTTAACCAATATGGCGCAAAAACTAGCTGAAGAAAAGAAAGTGGCTCCATTCGCTTACCATGTGATCATGCAGATGTGGCCAGCCCCTGAGTGTAAGTGGCGGGTGTTGCAGGTTCACGCCTGGCACCCATGGAGACCCTCCGTCCTTGCTGTGGGCTCGCATTGCCTCGCCGTCTACAATGTAAACAACGCCTCTCTGCTGACGCGACAGGACTTCTCCCAGCACTTCGTCTCCGTGTCCTGCCTGGCCTGGAGTCGCCTCACAGGCGAACTGGTGGTCAGCTTGTGGGTGCACGGTGCGACATCTTCTTGCGCACAACGTTATCTTCACAACACCGTTTATTTTACACCTTCTGTTTGAATTGTTGGTTTAGCTGCATTTACCCAGTTGGTTGAGTTCCGAATAACAGTCCTGTCTAACCTTAATATTTGTAGTGAAGAAAAAAGGGTCGATTTTACCATTGGCTGGTAGTAGGTGAATTATGTATGTATGTAATAGGACAGGGGCTGAGGGCTGGGGATTCGGGATGACCGTCGTGGATGATGTCATGGCAGCCATCTTGGATGACCTTGCCATTTGACCCTGGTGGCTATTTTGGATTACATCCCTTCCGGTGGTGTTCTTTGATTACGCCTGTTAGATTTCTAAAACTTTCCGCCATTTTTAATTATGATGTCACGTCGCCCATCTTGAAAATCCGTAATAATTAAAATAGGAAATTGAAAAAAATTTTAAAAAGTTATAAAAAAATATTAAATATTTCTTAATAAAAAATGCAATGACACCATTATCGAAAAACACCGCTACTGTGCATTGAGAATTTCGTTATGTTGACATCATCTAACGACCCAATCCCGTGCGTTACAATTTTCGTTACTCCACCAAATTAAAAATAAATTTAGTATCGAAAAAATACAGAAAAAATTTAAAAAATCGATTTACCATTATAGTTTGCTGGAGGCATTTATATTGTTTAGTGGAGACCGCCATCTTGATATCATCTAATTGATGTCGACATCTAGTGTCAATTTCTAAAGTAAGTTAGTGTAGGTACCGGTATGCATGAATCTAAGGTCGAGTTTCTATCCTCTACCAATGGTGTTCCAAACCTTATAGACCATAAAAATATAAATCCACAAAATCCACAGTCATTTTTTTTATGACTACCATTTTTTCTTAAAGAGACAATATATGTTTATATGAATAATCTGAGATATATGTTATCATATATCAAATTAATCATCTTATCGTTGCGGATGCGATGTTTTTATTTTTAAGTTATGATAATTTAAGGACAACTAATTAGTAAATGTAATTTATATACTCCATACTACACCATTCAAGACCAGAAATTATTCAGAGTCCTCACTTACAAGCAATAATCTCTTCTTAGCATGATCATGTTTGCTTATTCGTATTTAAAATCTGCATGGAAGCAGATATTTTAATGTTTGCGTATAGTTTCGTCATCCTTTTCTTATACCATTTTAAATATTATTACCTTGAGGAATATGGTTTTATATTAAAATAATAAGCAGTATGTAGATGAAATCCTATTTATTGAAACAAAACCAGAATTTTAATAAAATAAACTCGTCAAAAAAAAAACTGTACACAAAAATTGGAAACTATATACAACAAACAGGAACTATATACATACAATCATCTTCGGAATAACCCAGCACGACTCATGTGCAGGTCATGGCAAGTCTGGTTAGAAATGTAATCGCCTAACATGACTAACCCCTCGCAAAAAGCGTACGAGTGCAATCACTAATAACCTTGTTGATTAGGCAGATATGGAAGTAGATATTTTAAATGTTTATGTACATATTAATTTCCATTAAGTTTTTTAATGAAAGAAAAAAAACATATGCAGCCTTAATCGTGCATGGTGATATTATGCTACAAACTAATATGACGATTCATATTTGTATAGTATTATATGTGCTCCCTTTCCACGAGAGAGGCCATATCTAACATAAAACATATGTTTCAACTTGATGTCTGATCGCTATAGTGTACGAGATGTGGCTATTAAATAACTGTACAGATGCTGCTTCCAACAAACTGCGAGCGTACCGCGACATGTTTGAACATGACTGTGTCTGATGGTCCTCTCCCACCCTGAGTTCGCTCACTGTACACACACACACACACACACACTCACATTCACTGGACACACACACACACTCACTGGACACACACACACAGACTCACTGGACACACACACACACACACTGGACACACACACACACACACACTGGACACACACACACAGACTCACTGGACACACACACAGACTCACTGGACACACACACACACAGACTCACTGGACACACACACTCGCACTGGACTTGCAATGGGCGTGTAGTTCAGTCATCTAATATGTAGTAGCGTGAACCTAAGCCTAGTTATATTAATTCGTGAAAAAAAAAATCAATCACTTTTAAAATCTTCAATTTTTTATTATTTTTATTTATGCAAATGCAGGTAAAACCAGTCATTATAGTATGTAGCCAGCTTCCCTCAGTACTTTGAGTATAAAGGCTACTCCTGTGATGATCGAATAGTTTCCTACTCCGTTGCCCCCATACGAACCAAACCTACCTACTCCGAGCTATCATGCGAGTGCAATGCTGACGCAGCAAACCGATATTTTGTATCTTTTACGGCGCGGTGGGACGACTAGATAACCGGATATAAGCGAAAACACTGTGTTACTCTATGCAGTTGTACGGGAGCAGTTTTCACTTCAAACTCCGCTAGTTCACCTCACACGTGAACATGTCCGGAGTTGATAAAATTTTGCTCAATGCATCTATGCGAGACCTGCACTGTGCACTCTAGTAATAACGGTCAAATCATTATTCAGCCAATAATTGCCACAGATATAACTTAGATTTGGCTTAGAACAATTCATGTCTACTGAAATAACACATGGCAAAGACGTCTCCGATATAGTTCGTACCTAGTAAAGTAATCTGGAAATGTACAGCTCAGCTACCAGCTAGTGCGTATAATTGACTCTATCATAATTATGCCCCCACTCGTCACCCTGCTTCCCGCGGGGCATTTGAACGTCATGATACAATCACGTGTCCTTTCAGGCAGTGGAGTGCCACCAAGATGCGCGCGAAATTCAAATATGCATGCTACGTTTCGCACCTGAAAGTTTGCAGGTTTGCGTTTTCATGTGTGTGTAAGTATATATAATCAACAATGAGATTATGGTAGCTTAGTCGTCATTTTGTTTCTCTTGATTGGAGAAAACGTCACAAATTGTGGTTTGCTTACCAACGGTGTTAGTCATATCCAAAGCACAATCCAATTCTGTGATGGATTTGACTACACCATCACTTAAACCACTTTTTTTAAAAATACACATTTTATTACATCTAAAGCATTACGAGCATCTTTTATTGTAAAATCACGTTGGTTATTTTTTCTCTTCTTCCTCACCTGCTCCCACTTCTTCATTAGCAACTGGCAATACAGATGTAACAATTTCAGCATCAGTGAGTTCTCCACAGACATATAAATCATCATCAAAGGTAACAAACTCTTCGAACTCAGTCTCTTGAAGGTTGAATTCTTCTTGAACTCTTGGCCAGGTCTTAGCAAGTTCTGCGAGTGGCAAGTCATCCTTCTCATTATCCTTCTCATCACATGGTATGTATTATTATTATTACTTATTAACCTGCAATTGGGCTTTCACCCGGTGGCAAGAACTCCCACTCACTCCCCTCTCCCCCCCCCCCCTCCATCAGCTTTCTCCTCAGCTCCCTCCCATCCCTGACCTCCACCATTTCCTCCCCCAGCCCATTCCACTCCCTCCCCGTCCTCACCAGGAAGGTGTTCCGCCCTCTCTCTGTCCGCCTCCACACCCTCTGGAGCTTACATCTGTGGTCTCTTCGTCCTCTGTACTCCCCTCTATGTACTTTGCTTCCCAATTGCCCCCATCCCCCTTCCCCCTTCAGCACCTTGAACATCCTGACCAACCTTTCCACTCTTCTTCTCCTCTGTAACGTTTCCCACCCCAACTCCTTAATCATTTCCGTTGGGCTATGCAGTTTCCCATCCTGCCCCTCCCTCCTTCTCCACATTCCCATCACCCACCTAGCCGCTCTGCGCTGCACCCCTTCCAGCTCCTTCACCTCAGTCACCAGGTAGGGGTCCCAGACCGCCGCCGCATACTCCAACATTGGCCTGACCAATGTGGAGTATGCCTTCTCCTTTGTCCTCCTCCCAGCTCCCTGCAGGGTCCTACCAAGCAACCCCAGCGCCTGCCTTCCCCTCCTGACCACCCCCTCTATGTGCTCCGCCCATCCTAGGTCATTTTTCAGTGTCACCCCCAGGTACTTATATCCTGCTGCCTCTCTTATCTCCTGCCCCTTCCAGTAATATACATTTCGTGTGACTTTCCTCCTCTTTGTAAATCTGACAACTTTTGTCTTACCAACATTCAAGGACATTCCATTTTTCTCCGTCCATTGCTCCAACCTTATCAAGTCCTCTGCTAAACATCCCCCTTCCCCCACAACCTCATACACTACACAGTCATCTGCAAATAGCCTCCATCTGGCTTTCATGCCCTCCCCCAGATCGTTTATCATAATTGTGAACAACAGAGGCCCCAGCACACTCCCCTGTGGCACCCCCGACGTCACTTCCCCCTCCTCGGAGCTTTCCTCACCCACTCTCACTCTTTGTCTCCTATTCCTCAGGAAATCACCCACCCAGTTTACCACCCTTCCATCCCTCACCAGCAACTCAACCTTTTCCATTAACCTCCTATGGGGGACCTTATCAAACGCCTTTTCAAAATCTATAAAGATTGCATCTATCTGCTTCCCCCCGTCCACCGCTTCCACCAGGTCTTCCAACAGCCCAGCCATCTGGGTCTCGCATGAGAACCCCATCCTGAATCCATGCTGCCTGTTATCCACCCACCCCAGATCTTCCATTTCCCCCTTACGTACCTTCCTACCAACCTCTCCATCACTTTTCCTACACAGGACGTCAAACTGACCGGCCTGTAACTTCCTGGCTCCGCCTTATCATTTCCCCCCTTGTAGATGGGAACTACCACTGCCTCCTTCCATTCCATTGGTAGTTTCCCCTCCTCCAGAGACTGCTTGAAAACCTCCAACAGGTACTTCCCAATCTCCCTATCACCCAACTTCAAATGACTATTCCCTATACCATCTGGCCCAGCTGCCTTTCTCCCTTTCAACCTCCTGATCACCTTAATTACATCTGTCAGTCGCAGCTCAAAGGCCTTCCTGCCCATTAAACTGTCGTCCTCTTTACCCTCCCATGCCTCCCCCTTTGTAAATACTGCCAGATATTGCTCCTGCAGTAAGTCTGCCTTTTCCCTGTCCTCTGTATATTCCTGCCCCCCTCCTCCTCTGAGAACCCCTATTCCCTCCTCACCCTTCACTCTTCTTATGTATCTGTAGAGCTCCGTCCCATTTACCGTCCCCCCTTCCCCCATCAGCTGTTCCATGTAAGCATCCCTTGCTTCCCGCGATTTCCTCCCTAGTTCCTTCCCAAGCGCCTTCATTTCCGCCTCTATCTCCTCTCCCCCAAGCTTCCTTGCCCTCGCATGCAGCCTCCTACATTTCCTTTTCAACACTTTCAACTCCCTTCCATAGTAGGGAGGGTCACCTCCTTGGCCTACCCTCCTCTGAGGTACAAAACGTGTAGCCATCTGCAGCAGAATATTTCTTAAGGCAGCCCATCTACCTTCGAGGTCCTCTATATCTACCCATCTACTGTATTCCCCCTTCAGGAATGCCTCTGCCCCCACTCTATCAGCCTTACCCCAACAGTTTACCACGTTTCCCCTCCTTACCCTTTTCTCCCTCCAGCCCACGTCTAACTCCACTACTGGGATCCTGTGGTCACTGATGCCCTCCATTACCACACTTCCCCTGACCGCCTCCATTGGTCTCACAAGTACCACATCCAACAGGTACTTAAAAACCACTCTTTTTGAAGCAGTTTGTGATGTTTTTTTAACTGACTTGATTCTAAGCCTTGGCAATCATCCACATGGCTTGTAACAAGTCAATTGTAGTTAGCATTTGGTGTTCAATATTAGCAAGATACTCACTGACAACTTCTTTCCTTTAGTGCATTTTGAATCTTTGAATGATGCCTTGGTCTAGTGGTTGAAATTTAGAAGTAGTGTTTGCAGGGAAGTATTTTATATTTATGTTTGTCAGTGTAACGTATGCTGGGCTTCAGATAAACACTCAATAAATCAATAAGTAAAAATAAGGCCTTGGAAGCATCAGCCCACAAACAAACAAAAAAACAACAATTATCACAGAGGTGCCCAGACATCGTACAAAAGAATTTACTTATAAACTATTAGTAACTCTAGGAGGCTATGTGTATCGAGGATGAATAATAAAGAAATAAAAAAATGCTGGTTTGATTTATATAACTGCCCTTTTACTATAATTATTTACTTAGCTTTTTTCTTTTTTTATTTAAGTACACGTGTATTAAAATCCATTAATTACAAACAGAAGGGAGCCCTGGGGCGAAAAAATACATATAAAAAGAAAAACAACCATATATCTTAAACTTGACCCTGGTTTTATGAGAGCTCGCAGGCTCCAAAGAAAGACAATTACATTTTAATTTGGTTTTAACATGAATGAATTTAACCAATTACTATGTCCTGAAAACTGGCGGTCCTAGCACTGGATGTTTCTGGAGATTAAAGTCCAGAGGAAAGACGATTTCTGAAGTATGTCTTGTATGTCGACCGGCGTGGGGGAGAAATCTTGTGACTCCATGAGCCCAATCACGGACTGCGTATTTTGGCGTTGGAGTTCCGTCCTAATTCTTGGGGCTAATTCTTGGACCCCGCCTGTAACCAAAGTCCCAAATTGCTTAGACTGGTTAACAGGCGGCTAAAGCTGGGCAAGACTACGCCCAGGGAAAGGCAAAAAGGAGGGGGGAGGGAAATATGACGATCACTTACCCAAACAGCGGGGTGAAGTTATGTTGGCTGGCTCCAGTAGTAGAGTTTGCAACTCCCGGCGCGGAAGTCCGCGGTAGCCATGACGAGAAAAGTAAAAAAAAAAAAATAGATACAAAAAAACTAGTACAGGCAGCCAATTAAAAAAAAAGAAAAATGAGGTATCTATGCCTTGATGTTCGAGACTACATGTAGTGCCGAGTATTGGAAATAATACAGTGGCAGACTCTCGCGAATCGCGACGTGTGGTCTGTACTGTCCAGATGCTGCCCACCGAATGTCCAAAAATGGCATCGGCGCTCCTAATTAAAGAAAGTTACTGCGCCCATCCAAGAAGGGGGGGGGGGGGTTGTGATGGCTCCTCCCACTACCTCGCCCTGGGGAGTCGCGGGTAACATGGTGGGGAACGACCTCTCGAGTTGGAGCCGAGTCGATCCCTTATGGCTGGCTCGGAGGGGCAAGGGCCGTGCTGCCCTCTGGCGGAGAGAAGGGGAAAGCTGCCCATTAGTTGTGACTGCTCTCGCTAGATGTCGCGGGCAAGAAGTACAGTAGACCCGGGTGCGAGTCTTTATAACATCGCGCCCCGATACTGGCGACCAATCGCGCTCGGACGGGCAGTCCGGGTCATCGGGGGTCGTTGGCTCCCAACACCTTTGCCAAGGGAGGGGCGGGGGGGGGGGGGTGGAGAGAAATGGTAGGAAAGTGCTTCCATTGGAGACACAGACGTGCTTGGGCGTTGTTGAACCTGACCGGAGTTATTCGCGAAAGACTCCGATGTCAGGCTATCTCTCGGAAGGGGTGGTGGGTGGCAGGTTGCTTTCCGCAAGCGTTTTGCGACACGACGGTGTTGGCTACCAACACCCGGGGCATGGCTCCAAGCTGGAAAAATATGAAGCCGGCTGCTTGGCTAATACTAGCCGGAGAAAACTGTGGTTGACCAATCAGGAAAAAAAAAAGGGAGGAGTGCACTACACCGAAGAAGCATGGGTCCGGCCATACACTGGGCCGAAGAAGTTTTAAAAACTGGGCATATAAGTTTAAATAAAAAATTAATAAATTTAGGAAATAATCTAATTTTTATTATTATTAGAAATAATGGTGCCCATATGCCGCATTACCGGCACATCAGATTAGGAATGTCTCAATGTGCAGTACAATTATCGACGAACATAAGAATTTTCTCCTTTTTTTCTTCATCTACTTTTCAAGACTTTTAAGCCAATTCTTAAAAGCATCACAGGTCATTCAAGACTTAGTGTTTGACGTGTAGCTAATCTGTTGGCAAATTATTGACATTTTTAAAACATCGTGGTTTTTTTGACACCGAGGATTCACACACTGCACAAACAATAAAGTTCGGGTTAGTAACAATTCACAATAATGTAATCATGACTCGAAAAAAATTATGCCGGGAAAAGAAATTATTTTTTTGTGCACACTTATTAATATTGTGGGTGAAATTTTGCGTCAAATCTTGATGGTATAGTTGCCTGCAGCAATAATACTGACTTATAGTGAAAATATGAAGATAACTTCACAGCACTACATCTAGATGAATGTATGGCGAAGTGTAAGTGGGAAACTGCCCCATTACGATGCGACTACATCTCATGCACAAAACATTCACAGTCGGTCTTGGCCAAAGTTTCTATCACGGTCATCAGAAATGGCTCTCGATGGGAGAATACAATGTGTAGATTCGGCATGAGAAGAGTATCCGGAGTAGGGGAGATAAAGTATTTCTGGAAGCCGACAGAGAGAGTGCAGTAAACTACTAGAAGTATCAGGGCTGAAAGGGGTGGTAGGGTGGGACATACTAGTGGAGCGATAAAAATGGCTTCACATAAGGACTTTTTTCTTCATTCAGATAGGTATCAAGTTGTGGAACGCCACGAGGAAGAGGAGAGCAAATATGCCGCTCTCCTGGCGCGAAAACGTTAGCAGCGAGGGTAGTGAAACGCCTGAGTGATAGTTCCCGGTGTCCCACTGATATTCCCGCTGTTACCTGGAGGACAACATGAGTCTCATTTCACAGTCTGACTACTGCACCAGAGTGCATAGCGTGGCAATGGTAATGAGCGCTTGCATTCAGGCAAAGGGGATGAAAGTGCTCAGGTATTGCAAGTGCATGGTTACAATGTGTGGGGCAAGATGTTGCTCGAGCAGAAAATCGTGAAGGTCGGCATGCAGAGAGGTGGCCGGGAGAACATGTGTCATGCTAAACTGTCTGAAGAAAATAAATATGTTCAAAACAGTTTTAAATTTCCTTTAAATATGTTTCCTAATTCAAATGAGATACCAATACATTGTGTCAGTATTATTGCGGCCGTAAATATTATTTCAAAGTAGCACAAATTATTTCAATCATACAAGTATAAATAAAATAGTAAACAATTTAAACTTTAAATCCGTCATTCTTAAAACATAATTTGTTTATTTATGTGAGAATTTCAGGTGAGTTGTTATTGAAATGTTCACTTGAAGCTAGTCATGTTAACGAAAATTTCCTCTAATGTGTCACAGGTGACGAGTTTGGTGAAACCGATGATCATGCTGAGGTTCTGGTTTTGGCATCTGCTAAAAAAGTAGTCGACAAACTGGATATCCTTGGCAGTGCGGGCAAAGTACTCTACCTGATGTGGAGTCCAGATGGCAAGAAGATAGGTGAGAACACATGCAATAATGTTTAGTATTCTTAGTTAATACAATTCAGAAAATTCTCAGGTGACCAAGTAAATGCTAAATAAACCAAACAGAGAAAAAGTAGCGATAAGAGAGAAAAATGTATGGTTAAAAATCGATGTTTTCCTGTCAGAAGGCAGTTGATAATCGGTCATACATAACACACTAGAAGGACATGTCGCAATCAATCTACTTTAGCTTGTCGGTGGTGTGCTGGCAGAGAACGGATTTGGACTATACGAACTCGAAGGCCATGTTGAACACAGTCCTCGTGAACATCAGTGGTGTTCCGGTAGCGAACAGTCAGTTAACACGAGGTCCGCATAGCTCACACATGTGCACACTTCACTGTATTGCATCGAGAACAGGCCGTACATATCACGCATAAAGGTCGTGTCGCACCTAGTCCGCCCGAGCTTGTGATTTGCATGCTGGTAGCAATCAGAGGCCTGCAATACATGTCACATCGACCAAAAAATTGCAAAAACTTATCTGCACTATATAGCAGTGATTACAGGATATGGATATCGCGAGAAGGGGGAGTGGGAGGGTTCTGGAGAATTTTATAATTGACACAAATGGATCCAGTAACCCCAGCACCGTCTGCACTGCTCCTAGACATCCCACACAAATGGATCCAGTCTGAATACCTTCTCCTCGGGTGTCGTCTTCAGTGGCCCACCATCTTGTAGTCTGCAGCATGCCGCCATAGTGTTTTGGTCTGCTGGTTTTGTTCATCTTAGTTCCGAAGCTTGGAGGTAGATGTTACTAATGTCGACGATTAATTTATTCTGTACAAAAATCTGGTTTGAAGTGGCCGAGCCCCGAATCGAAGGACACAAAACATATCGAGGTTATAAAACATACGCCTAGAAGGACGTGTTGCACACAGTCTGCCCGAGCTTGTGTGTGGTGTGACGGTAGAGGTATATATGCTTTCAAAGTATGTCTTAAGCAAAAAGTAGTACCTAGTGATGTTGGCAGAGAGTGCTATGTTTAAAATATTTTCCTAGAGGGCACAATCTTTAGCCCCAACCATTGCTGGTAGAGGGTACCTTATTTAATTGTAGGCATTTCTGCAGAGGGTGCCTCATTTAAACTCAGAAATTTAACTGATATATAGCACCACTATCGGTCATCTGTAATTTCATACATTGCTACCAGAGGGCACCAAATTTAAATTTTAAAAAAATTATTTCAGATATAGTGTCACCATCTTTATTGCAAGAGCTGTCTACTAGGAAAAAACATATTTGATGAGCTTGTCTGCTAGGATATTTTCCATGTCATGCACAGAGAGCACAATATTTTTTTTTTGTTTTGTGTTCCCGCCATATTGGATTCAGTAACCTGTTATCTTGGATGGAGGGACAAAATTATATTTTAAAGGAAAAATATGTGAGCAGGATGTGCCCAAGAATAGGTTCCTTATTGTACATTAAGTGCACAAACAATTGTTAAATGTGTTACATCTCCCACCACATTGGATTCAGTACCTCGCCATTTTGAATGGAGAAGTGTAGCATAGTGCATCTAAGGCCGTATTCCAAGACACAAAAATAAGGGTTTAGGTGTTGAATATGCAATACCTGTACCCTAACGATATTCTAAGTGCACGATAGGACATGGCCAGTCCCTTATTTTTAGGGCACTGATTTTTGGTGTCCTATCTGTTGCCGATTTGATCCATAACTGTATATATATTTTTTCCTTTTTAATGAACTTTAACGGAACTTTTACGATTACAATTTCCCCCCTAATATCTTAAAAAAACAGCAAACATAAATACGGCCAAAAATTCATCGTTTATTCTTGTACAACCAAAATTAAATATTTTATTTCACATTATAATTCCATAGTTTTAAAAAATAAGCTAAAATTACGATGGATTCCACGAAGTACAACTGTTTATAGCCTCGCATAAGTCCTCGTTTATTAAAACGGCTGCCGATCTGATACCTTACAGGGGTTCAGTTAGGACACGTTTTGGAATATGACCCGAGAGTTAGGGTATGGCAGTTGCCCAACAAGGCAGTGCATATTCGCTACCTTACTGAAACGTCTTGGAATACCGCCCTAAGGTTCTGTTCTGTATCATGCACAAAGTGCAAAAGAAAAGAATTTTATTTTTTTTATTTTTTTATTTATTTATTTATTTATTCATTTCATTCCGTAGACCCCTTACAAACTGCTGGAGTTCTGGGATATGGAACATGTCAGTTTTATATACATTAAAAAATAACATATCTAAGATCAGCGCTTACACATAAACCCACAGCAATACATAAATACAGTAATCTATGTACAAAAGAATAACAAAAGTATGTATAGTATTTGATTACATATTTAGACACCATTTCACATATACATTTAGCTTGAGACTTTATGTGCTGACTCCCGCCATATTGGATTCAATCTCCACTATCTTGGATGGAGTTGTGTAGCATAGTGCACTTAAGAACATGTTAAGTACATTAGAAGCATTCACTATATGCATAAGTGTACAGTTTATTTCTTAAGGTTGAGAGATATTTAAAACATAGTATTTAGAAATTATAGTTCTATAACTTGCTCTCCTTCTGTTTATTAAATACTTTTGTAAATGCTCTTTTTTTTCTCAAAGTGGTGGAAGACATCTTGCAGGAAGTGTTAGAACTAATATTTAAAGTCATAGTGCCATCTCTCTTTCAGCTCTTGTTTATTAAAATAGTGATGTGTATACACTCTCTTCTTTTTGAAGTGGTGGAAGACTCTCAGCAGCGTAAGCTGTAAATATATATATATTATATATATAAACTTCTTTGTAAAATTAGGTAGGCAACACAAACATTAATTTATAATGTCTTTTTATTGATTTTTTTGTTGATTGAGAGGATGGGAACACCACATAACCCCGGAACTGCTCCACTGTGGGTTCACTCCCCCAAGAACACATCCCCGAAGGCTCTGCCACCACCTGCTCTGCATCTAACACATCGTCCTGTGATGGAGGTGGTGGTGATGGTTTTGGTGTTGTTAATGATCTTGGCGGTTGTGAAAACATTGGCGGTAGTGTTGGTGGTGGTGATTGTGGCAGGATAAACTTCTCATTCCAAAAGCATGCTGCCACCTTCGGAAGAATGCCCTCTTATACCTCTTCCACGGAAAAAATTGCAGTCAGATGTTTGGTAATGTTTTCCAAGATGAAACTGTAAAATATCACAAAATTCAACAATCCATTCACAGCTTGTTAGAAGTGTTGACGGTGTTTATTTAGAATTTTACATTTTTGAGTTGTTTAAATAATTCGAAAAATATATGATAGCTCCTGCAAGCAGTCAGTTTTTAAAGAAAAAATAATGATAGTGTTTGAAAGAGGTTAGCTACGGCAAGCAGTAAGAATTAATATACAAATGTCGCGGTGCTGATACACCCGAAGGGGTTTAGCAAGTGGTCACTGATGTTTATTTACGACCATCCTCAGGATTTGGTTTGGGGAGGCAATGGATCAACGGTGTTTGCCTCAACCCAGATTTCCCTCTGAGAGGAGGAGGACTAATAGATCACTGAAGTTTTCCTTTAGCTCTGCTCAGAGGCAAAGCAGTATCTATTTCAGGAATCAAGCATGTTGGTGTATGGAGGGTTTAAATTTAAGGGGTATGTTGATGGATGCCAGTTCGGAGATAGTCAAGGTGGAAATGACCCCATAGTAATGTGGCAATACTATCATCTGAGATGCACCGCTTGTCTCATCTCCTAAAACTTAGGTCACATTTTCTGGTCAAATGAAATTATTCCGAGAACGAAAATGATATTGGATTCTGCAAACCCAATAATTTTTATGAAGGCTAACCAAATACTGATCAAAAAGCAGTTAGTGTAGAATACTAGCCTTCAAACCCTTAGCTTTACATGTAGATGTGCACTCCTCCATCTTGTATGCATTAAGCTTGGAGCGAAAACCTACATATTCGGTGAGAATCTGACCACTGCCCTCATTTTTCTTTACCCTTGTAACACTGTGGTTAACAGGTGAAAACTTTAGATCATCTGGTGCATGGTTGGATGGGTCAAATCAAGACAAATTATATCATATACATCGTGACACTTGATGTGGTAAATCAAAGAGTTTATGGCGGATTATATCAGATGTTGAGAGGAGGAAGGGAATTTAACCTCATGTAACTGTAAAGGAAGTCATAAAGGTGGAGTTCGATAGGTCTTGGATGGCCACGCCAGAGTAGAGGGGCTTATGGAAGGTTGTTGTACCTCTTTGAAGCTCATGTTATCATCAAAATCTGCCTATCATTGAATATCGGATGACTTATCAATTTTGCCACACCATAGATGGAATCATATCATAAAATGTCACAATGTCTCATTCCCATCTTGGAGACTGATGCGACTTCCAAAAAACTTAGTTACACATTAACTTATAAAACGATTTCTCTTTAGGATTCGCAGTCTGAGCATGATTTTCTATATTAAAGTTAATGTAACTTGCTATACAGGCCTTCTGTTCAAAATGCAGAATGTGATTAACCTTGTCAAGGATGGCTCTATACCGAATGTAGTGCTACAGTGTTTTGGCATGCAAACATTAGTGTTTCTGCGGTGCGAGAGTTAAACAGGATTTTTCGTCATGCCATTTGGTGGTAGGCCATTCTCGGGTGCAAGAGGCAAATATGATTGGTGATTGTGACAATCACTGGGTAAGGACAGATCTACTTCTACAAAATGTAAGTTGTCACCATCTGTGTCCATGGTGGCAAATTTCAACTCGTATATTCAAATTCCATTATCCACTGAACATTGGCTTCAGATAGGTCTCGGCATCACAGTATGCCAGAAACCCCAACCAGTCAATTTTAGCTAAGTTAGTGAACTCAAGAAATTTCCCCTCCTCACTCTGGAATACTGAGCGAAAGGCTGAGTGCTTGTGTCACAAAACTATGTGAGAGTGCAACTTATCCTCAGAACTGTAATACTGAAGACATCGCTCGCACACCCACATTTTACCGTGCTTTTGCGAGTGTTGAGAATAGAGCAGACAGGACAACTTCTTAACGAGGACAAAATTAAGATGCACCTCGTCGCCACTCACACGAATAACCAAAACTTTTAAATGTCTATCATGATGCAAATAGACAATGTGAATCAGCACGATATTTGCATTTTTTTTAGTATTGCAGCTCTCATCAATAATATACTACTGAGAATTCAAGCAACCATACACATTCATCGATATATTATTAAGTCTTTCAAAAGTTGTAATGTGATGCAGATACATGGGGAAGTAACGTCATTCGTGTTTAACTCCGCCATTGGATTCGGATAAGAACCAGCACGACTAACATGCTCAGCCGCTGGCACCACACCTTCCATTACAGCTTAGAGGAAATACTCTTCACGAGCAGTGGCGTAGCGTGGGTGGGGCGGAGGGGGCGGCCCGCCCCGGGCGGCAACCCGCGGGGGCGGGTCACCGGTGAAGCGGGTTGAGATCTGATCTATGATTCATTCATTACATGTGTCAGACACACTATAATGTTCCATTTTTATCTACAATTTTGCGCACCAAATATTTTTAAATATTTATTTAAAAGAAAAACTGCGAAATCACTGACAGAGCTCTTTATAACGTTTGTTTGTTTACATACGAACGGCAACATCGCATCACGCCGCGCCGCCTGGCGCGCGCGAGCCGAGTTGAGCGGCACTCCTTATTATGTTCATTACTCATACAAAATCTTGTTTCACGCGTCGGCCCGTGTCGATGCCTCTCTTTGAATTTAGTACTACGCATTGTACTGTAAAGTTTGACCTCAACCCATGGCAAACCAAACAACTTCCGCAAACCGGGACACAGTAAAACTCCTATATTGCCCCGTACCGCGAGCGCAGGTAAATCCAAAAAAATTTTAAAACCCAAACTAATATCAGGCTTAAAAATACTAATAAGGTCGCGAACAGTGAGAGGAGGCAGCAAGTTAAAAAGACGCAAAATTTAAATGACAACATTTAATAAATATATCTATCATAAAATCGTTTCATCACAAATCGGTGCATCCATCATAAAATACATAACCTATTACTACTTATAAAAAAATAGCTATATAATAATACTAAAAAAATACTTTAACCATTCCCCCAAAAAATTATAATTTGATCATTAACTTCGGAGCTCCGAAAATTAAATATAATTTCCAAAAAGGCATTAAAAATATATAAGAACATATTAATACAAATACAAATACAAAAATAGATACGCACCGGGCGTATCACCGCTGTAAATACCAATTAACATAGGCGAAATCTAGCAAAAAATTGACACAACTTAACATGCAAATAAATATACCAAAAATTTAGCAAATTACAAATTATGGGTTTACAAGCCCTTCTCAGTTAAGTCATTTTCTAATGGTCGACGCCTTTTTTCTTCTAGGTCTGGCAGGGATTGGGTGAAACACGCTGAACGTAAAATCCCAGTTTCAGTTTTATTAGTCCGTTAATTTAAATCCCAAAAATCCACAAATTATAGTTTCGCACCAGGGGTCAAAGGGGTCAACGGGGCAGTGGCACGGCTGGCACTTACTGGCTTTTTGACGTCGTGATGTCTGGTCACCAAATACACTCGTTTGCTCATGGGTGTTTTTAATGGCAAACCCTTGCCATTATACGTTACCGTAGCTGCAGGTAATTGTACGGATATGACGAATCCTTCGCCATACCGTCTTGGAGTTTATTTCGGCGCACATAATTCATCCTTGGAAAATCCTCGCGATATTCACACACGCCTCACCAACCAATCGCGTTCATCGTACCAAAGCGTTCTAAATTATATATATATATATGAACCCCGTTCATATTCAAAAAGGAACACTCGTATACAGTTACTTCGATGTGGAACCATCACCATGGCCACCCCGCGTTTTACTTCACGTGCGCGCCCGCCTGGGCCTACCAGGCGACTCCGCTCGCCCGTCTCACCTGACGTCACACAATCAGCTGTTCTGCTCGCACGCCGTCTAGCGCAGCGATTACCAACATGTAGCTGTCAAGATGCTTAAAAATAAGTTTGAGGTAGTTCTTGAGGTACTGGAACAATTAACAGATTCATCTCAAACTTCCGAAACAAGATCGGGAGCCAGTCTTCTCCTGACAGCCATGCAGTCATTTAACTTCCTAACTTTTCTTGGCTTATGGGCTGCAGTGCTATCTGAAGTAGATGACGCACAGATTTACCTGCAGCAACGAGGACTAAGTGTGGATAAGTGTGCTCAGAAACTCTGCGCTTTGAAAACCCTCTTAGTGGAAAGTAGAGACCGTTTCGTGCAAGAAGCAATTGACTTTGCTAAGACTCACTGCGAAAAACTCGGAATCTAACTCAAAACGAGAAGAATTCACAAGAAAAAACACATGCATGGTGATGAATCTTCTGAAGATGCAGCTTTGTCTCACGAACAGGAAATCCGTCGAGAGATTATCGCATCATTCGACAAGATCATTCAAGAAATGACGACTCGATTCCAGCAAATTCAAGAAATATCGGACAAGTTCGGATTTTTGATGCCAGCGAAACTTTTGAACAGCAAGTTCGAGTGTGATCTTTCCCATGTATTAGAAGACATCGACAAGGACGAGTTTCAGATGGAGCGGAAGCGTCTTCAGCAGTTTGTTGTTGTTGCCTGTTCTGAATCAGAGGAAGATATAAGTGGTAAAGGACCACTGGAGCTCCTCCAGTTCATTTAATAACTGAATCTCGGAATTTTGGTTCCAAATATAGTCATCTTGATTCGTATATATTTGACTTTGGCGATTAGTGTTGCAAGTTGTAAGAGAAGTTTTTCAAAGTTGAAGCTAATAAAAAATTACCTCAGATCTACTATGAGCTCCGCTAGACTATCAAACTTGGCTATATTGTCGATTGAACAAGAATTGGCTGTCAATATTGATTTTGACAAAGTTATTTCTGACTTCGCTGCTCATAAGGCCCGTAGAATCTGCTTGTAAAACCGCTCATCCTATTTTAACTTCAATAAAAGGTACCTCATTGCATATGAAATTTAATTTTAACTAAGCACCTATAGAATGGGGGTGGCAAAATGGGTCTCCCGCCCCAGGCGCCGAGATGGCACGCTACGCCACTGTTCACGAGGACAGTCAATTTTAACACAAGCTATACAATTGTCTCTTAATGCAGACAACTTTGTATGCACAGCTCCCACAGTGAAAGCTCAGTATGTGGACACATTAATATCTAAGCAAATAACATGACTAAGCATCCACCCACCACACTTAGCAAAGTTATCTACATACTCTCGGAGTGCCGGAATAAATACTGTATTGAAGACTAGAGCTGGGTCATCTGTTAGAAAAATGGGGGTGGCATTCAGGCAAAGTGAAAAGTATTACTGTTTGGTCCATCTTTAATGTCCTTATTGACGAAATTTGCAGTGTGTGTCAAATTTTGAAAGCGCGAACAAGTTTATCGACTACAGCCAGAAAGGGCTCCTTGCACCTGGAGAGAAAGCATTGAACATTATTCAGCTCAAAGAATATAATTTGCTATTCGGGAATCAAATATCTTGGCCAAGAATGCTGAGTCCATAGTTATGGCCTCTTGGGTAGGCAATCTGGGGATGAATTAGAAGTCCACCTCTGGGTATACTGTGAGACGTCAGAAGTCAAAGCTTTACTCTCATTTAAGTTTCGCTCTTTTGTTGTGTAATACTACGGTATTATCAGACTAACTGAAACTGTTTGTTATTGTTTTACGTTCGAGGTTAATACCGCTTCCCAATACTTTCGGCAGTGTTTTGTTTTGTTTCACGCATGGCGGCGCGCGCAGCTCGTGCTGCGTCGTCATGACAACTGCTAAAATAAATAATCGCGCGGCGTTTGGAACAGCTTTAACGAGCCTATGCTTGATTGATATTGACATTTCATTGGCTTCATTAAAAAGGACGCTAACGTGTCGCGGCCGTGATTGGCCCTTTTCAATTAACAATTTAATTTCGGCAAGAGAGAAGAAAAAGAGTGGAAAATGACGCCATTTAGTGCGTGTGTTAGTGTATTCCCTCTGGGAATATTTTATTCGTGGCGATGCTAATTTCGGCGTTATTGGTCTGGAAATTACGTCAAAATACTGGGCAATATTAATTGACGCCCTGTAATTGAATGCAGAAGAATCGCATTCAATCCACGTGAGTGACGAAGTATTTTACGAACGACCTTAATCATCCAGAGTTAAGGTATGGTCTGCATCATCGCTATATAATAAAATTGACGTAAATTTTACCGTCAACGTATGCGAACTGTAATTGTATAAACTTTGGATTATCATAAAATTAGTTGAACATTGACTTTCGGCGATTAACGGCAAATCTACTCACATTAGCACAAACTATATGTACACAAGTCCAGAAGTCTTTAGGTTAGGCGTTTCATGCTCGAGCAAGCCGGAGCAAAACCCCAAAACTTTTACTCAGTGAACAATTTCAGGAACTTTATTTATTTTGTATTATTTTATTCAAGAGTCAGGTTATCTACGACATCCCATAGACTTTATTTAATATTTGTTTGTTTGGTTATTATTTCCATGACTCGAGGTTTCTCATTATGGTTAAAACAATAAAATAAGTCTTATTGTGTTATTTTGTTGTTAATTCTTGATTACCTCTGGCGCCCTATTATTAATTCCTGGAATAATGTTCCGAGTAATTTAAAAATGGAAAATCTTAGTTTCATCAAGTACACGTTTGTGTACAGTTGGGGGAAGGACACGACATTACTTATTAATGTAGGAAAGGGAAAACCAGATGGATATGCTTATCAAGTTATCTGTAAATAAGAGCGATAAAATTATTTATTAATGTATGAACAATTTGGAACAGAATTATTACTTGTGTAAACAAAAAAGCTTCTAAAAATATATTATGTCAATATATGACTGTTAATATAAACTGGTAAACAATAATTATTGTTAATGTATACACACATTCGAACAGGAATATTTCCTGTGTAAACAAATATGTACTCAGTCATGTGAAAGAAAAAATTTAAAAGTGTAAACACAAAAGTATTAAAGACATATTTTAAAATACTATAAATATAAAAAATATGCCAGTTAATTCTTCTCCTGAGTCGCCTAGTGAGATACTTAAGTCTTAGTCGCTGAACATGCCGTGGGAGCGAGTGTGATGCAATAAAACAGATCCGAGTTCAGTTAACTTTACGTTTTCTCAGCTAGCTGGCAATATTCTCGTTTGTTGCGATCGTTGCACTCGCACCAGTATATAAGGCCTGTTACTCCTCACTTCGCACCAGTCAGTTATGCAGGGAAGGCAGCTACACTAATTCCCTAAGGCCTAGCTCCACGTTTCAAATAAGTTTTTATCAGCCACCACTGTTTTAAAGTTGTTAGGTTTTTAGGCGACTCTCTTTTGCAGGTCGGATACCCTGTGCTCCGTGGCCTGCACTCCCTGGCAGGCCCACTACGACCACATAATGGGTTAAGGTAATTTATTTACACACACACACATCTGTCCACATCCTCAACCCAGGCCCTGGCTTGCATGTCACTAGGCAGAGCAGGCACTGAAAACTGCGACACAAAACCACCACACAATTAAAACCACCACAAACAACACACAGCAGGATCCCAAGAACAAACAACACCGCCTGAGCTCCAGCATGGACAGGAGTTCGCTGGTTGCGGGGGTGCTCCTGCACCTTCCCCCTCTCCCAAGAGGTCACCCTCTCAAGGGGTGAGGGATGGGGGTTTTCAGGGCCTTCTCCCCTCGGTCCCAGGGGTGTGCCCTCTGGCAGAAGCAGGGTGGGCGAATTTGCTTGTGCGCTGATCATAGCAACACACGAACAAGCCAAATAGACTCCTGGTGCTCGACTGATTCAGATTCCGAGCCTGAGGGCTCTGGGCAAGAGTGTGACAGAATCTTGGACACGGGGGGTTTCCGATCCCCCAATAAAACTCCATGCTATGAAAGGGCATATTCCCAAACTCGACTCAGCAGTGCAAGAAACACTGTTGAAAAATAGGTTTAAAATCCTAGCACCTGTTGAAGGGGCGCGAGATGAGCCCGGCCCCACGCATCAACTGCCACAACAATCCACTGATGCAACCACCCAGAATCAACAACCCTGATGTCGGCCAGTACCGATCTTTGTCAAAGATGGCAAGCAGCTCAAGTGGATTGCTAAGCTGCTGCCTGGAAATTGAATAACTTTTCGAAACTCCGTTTTGAGGGGCCAAGAGCTGAAACTACTTTTTGGCTCCAAATAAGATACAGTAAACTCCCGGTATACCGCGCCCCGATAGATCGCGGAATCTGGTATATCGCGGGTCAAACCATGTCCCCCAATCAGAAATGAATAATAATAATAATAACACAGTAGAACCTCCTTAATTAGTGATGGTCGGGACCGAGATAATCACGGATTACCGAATTTCACGGACTAGCGATTAAAAGCCCGGAAGGTCTTGTCAAGCTTCTCAGACACCGGCGTGCAGCTGGGTTAAGGCCAAGGTCATGTGACGTATCATCTCCCGAGGCTTACTGCACCTTGGCAGCAGATGGATTAAAAATAGTAAACTCTCCATTATCCGTGTTAATTGGGACCCGCCGATGCCCGGATAATTAAAATCCTGTAAAAAAAAAAGTAATAAACCCGGATAATCCGTTCACGGTAAGGGCCGTCTTCGAATTAGTCTCGGCTTAAAATAATACGGCACTGCCTAGCCATTAGTTCAGGGTCATTTACAACAGCCGAAGAGAGAAAGATAAGATTGTGCTGAACTTGCACACATAAATTTTGGGTACCCCCCCCCCTCTCCCCCCCCCCCCACCACCACCACCTATCCCACTTCGTCCAGCCGAATGCCAGCCAGACACGTCACTCACCAGGCGCCTGCCGTGCGTTGGCGGGTGGAAACAAACAAAGGGAGACGGGAAGCAGAAGTCAGGACATCCCCCTCAAGTTTAAAGAGTGACAAATGTGACAGCTGAAAGGTGGACGACACAAAGGGTCGGTACAAACAGCGTTGCAGAGTTTGGCGGCCCATGCGAAGGCTTGCAGTGTTTGCCGGCGGCCGGCCCGCGTGACGTTAATTTTAAGCGCTGACAATTTTTACTTCTCTTTTTTTTTCTGCACTTTTAAATCGTCCCGGATTATCCGATTCCCGAATTAGCGCGTCACGGATTAACGAGGTTCTACTGTAATAATAATGGAATAAATGGTTGACAGCCGATTAGGATAATTTTGCATTGTAACTCACAAACTAAGCATCGGGCAGAAAAAAGCCTAGGCGTAGAAAATGTCCGCAGTGAAATTCTAAACAAGATATCTCCGTACATTATTCCTCTATCTTGTAGTGTTTTCAAATTATGGTCCAATCCAGCCCAGTGTTATTTTCTGAAACACTAGTTCTTAACATTTTTTTTAACCCACAAATAAAGCATCGGACAGGGGACCCGATAAAGCCCACCGTCCAGCGACATTATCCAGCATGACTCGGCTGGGGATTGAATTTGGATAGGTTTGGTTGACGGCAAGCGCTGGGAGGGGAGAGGCGAGCCGAGAATATGCGACCAAGACACCCGGGTAGACGGGAGGAGTGGAATATAAGCGCCAGTGATGAGAGGGGCGATTAAGCCGAAAGGGGGGAAGTCTGGTGACCTTGAGTAGTTCACTCATTTCCGTCTGCACACTTCTCGTGGTCACGTGTGTTGACAAGCGGAGACATATAAATGTTTTGTTACAACTTGAACCTACAGACGTAATATTATTCGTTGTATTATACACGTTCATCTTTTTACTTTGGTATAATGTTTTAACATTAAATAGTAAAGTAAATCAGCTAGCGTATTTTTAATCTTTAATCTTTGCCGAGGAATTCCCAGTGGTCCAATACTTACGTGAACCATACTGTACCACTTTTGCCGTGAGGTAGTAAACAAGCCCCGGAAATGTTTGTGTAGCGGCCTCCCGACCTTTAACCAGAGGCTGGGGAATATAACACTTGCCTATCCGAGCCACACATACTCAGCAACTCGACACACCGTTTGGTGGAATAAGTAAAGACAACGTTTAACAGACTTTTTAATACGGCGCCACTGATTGCGCTAAAATTATTTTGGCGCAATTTTTGTATCCCACATGTGACCATTTATAATTTACTGTAAGCATGGATAACAAAGTTTAACCACTTTACACGATAGACGATTCTTTATTTTATATTGTACGAATGCTAGAATCGTTTTTCACGTATCTGCTGCATACTTTTGCAAAAGACACGCTATCTGTAAGTACGTAAATCTAGAATTTTTATTTTTGTCAATCAAACTCGGTACTTTGCGATTCATATTCGGTTTGAAGTATTACTATGGCCTTTCTATTTAGAAGACTTTGACCACAGAATCGTGTGTAACCGCACACACTGCACTTACTTTGTTACGGACACTCAGACGAAGCAGATACTGTGGCTGACACCACGAGACTGGCAGCAGCTTGTGTGCCGCACGTGTGTATGGCGGCGTGTGGCACGCTCGTAGGCCGTGCGACAAACTGTGCGCGGCATGCGGAAAAAAAAAATTCAACATTTAATATTTATCTTTAAAATTTATTATTTTTATTTTTTCACCCGCGTTTAGTGAAAACTGGGGATGCAAAGTCCGCACAAAGGCGGGCCGTCTATACTGTGCGTGCTTGCCAACCTATTAGAACACAGGCGGTGTTTTATGCCTTTCGACCTTGGTCACATCAAAACATCGCGTTTATGCAACAACGCGGGTAAAAGTTATGTCCCCCGACAACCGCGTTAAATAGGGAGTGTACTGTAATTACATAGCACAAACACTTTTGACCATGGCCGGGTTTCACTACTACACACATGTACATGAGGATGAAAAACCGCGCAATTATGCCATTAAGAGCCTTCCTGAATGGGGAATACTACTGTAGTTACTTTATAGTCCATTTTTCCTAGAAGTCAAGTGATCTAAATGACTTCTTGACAGCCAAGGGGTCTAAGGACATACAACAATGTTTTAAAAATTCTAAAAATGCCTAGAACTAAAAAAAACTAATGAGGGTTGTAACTGATACTCATAGTCAAAGACCTAATTAAGACATTGGAACACAAAAATAAAGTTAATCTTTCAATTCCATATAAAAATAATTTTTTCAAACTGCAACTTCCATTTTCTTAAAATGATGAAAATTCTACTTTGACCCCTCGTACTCTATTGTCCACATTGAACATATTTTGCAATCATTGTTTGAAAATATTAGAGTGTCACAAGCACATTAACAATTACATACTCCTCTACTTGGTCACTACTCACTCCTTATACAAAAATATTATTTATGCTATCAGACACCGATTATTTTATCAACACATTAATTCGACTAATCCTAATCTGTACTGAAGTCTATTTCACATTATTCCAAAATCAATTTATACATAACATTCTTGCCTGGATAATAACTTCAAGACCCTAAAAATTCTTATCTCATTTTTATATCACTTTTCAGTCCGTGTGCCATGACATTGCCTTACCCAGGATGGCAGACACCCAGGTCGAAGCCGAGTTATCCGAGAGGCTATCCTCTTGTCGAATCATTGCCTTGGGGGCAGGTGCGACTGGCTTGCAGAAAATGATTACTTCCTCTGCGACAATGGGAGATTATGTACATTAAACCCTAAATATTGACTCAGTTGTTAGAACTTATGGCTGGTGACCCAAAGGTACGGGTTTCTATATCTGGCTCGGTTGAGAATTTATCCATTTTGGAGAAATTAATTTTTCCTTTCATATCCATACCATGGACAACAATAGAGAAACATTGCAGAATCTTATCACCTAGTCTGCTTCAGTCACACCATGGCCATCTGCCTGTAGCGATGACTGGACTCTAGATCTGCCTGTAGTAGGCCGATAGTCATCGTGGTGGTGGTGGTGGTGGTCGTCTTTGTGGTCATTGATGTGGTCGTGATTCATGTCCATGTCGTTGTATTTATCAACGGAGGTGTGATATTAATACAATTATTATTGGCTTTAAAAAGTATATCTGAAATACAAAAATTGTTATTGCGAATATTAAAAATTTCAATAAAACATAATTTAAAAAGTCAGACCCATTATAAAGAATTAAGATATTGATTGAAGAGGTATTTTATTATAAAATGTTAATATGAAGATGCCGGAAATTAATTCTATTATGCACGCAAAAAAATAGGTAACAAAAAAATCGGATAAAAAGTTAACATGTTTTACAGTTCATAAGGAATAGAAAATTTTCAGTTTACTTTAGTATTGAAGCTCATCAACAGTGTTATAATTGCATAATTTTAGATTAAGTCCATGTTGTGCATTCGTTCAGCATCAGTGTGGGAATGTGTCTTGTTTGCAGCCACTGCTAGCACAGATGAAACACTGCAAGTGTGGACGTTCCTGAAGGATGCCGCCTCGCCGACCAGCCAACGCCGTCCAGCTCGCCGCTTCGGGGCCGTCCTCCGTTGACACACTGCTACTCTTCTAGCCTGGTGCCAGTGCTGCAGTGTGATGCTTGCAGGCACTGTTATCGCCGAACAAACACTGCAAGTAAGGATGTTCCTGAAGGATACCGCCTCGCAGACCAGCCAGTGCTGTCCAGCTCGCCGCTTAGGGGCCACTCTCTAGTGACACACTGCTACTCTTCTAGCCTGGTGCCAGTGCTGCAGTGTGATGCTTGCAGGCACTGTTATCGCCGAACAAACACTGCAAGTAAGGATGTTCCTGAAGGATACCGCCTCGCAGACCAGCCAGTGCTGTCCAGCTCGCCGCTTAGGGGCCACTCTCTAGTGACACACTGCTACTCTTCTAGCCTGGTGCCAGTGCTGCAGTGTGACGCTTGCAGGCACTGTTATCGCCGAACAAACACTGCAAGTAAGGATGTTCCTAAAGGCTGCTGCCTCGCCCTCTGACCGGCACCACCTGCACTGCCACTTCCAGGTGACAGGCTACTTTCTCTTGCTTGACGTTTACTTTTTCTAAAGTATAACACATCTAGACGCTGGGTGCTCAGCTTCTTGTACAGAAGCTTGAAACATCTTATTGTATGCAAATTGGTATACATTTGAGAAAATTAAATGATATTGGCTAAATAACAACTAAACACTTACAATATTAACTCCTTTCTTGAAATAATTTATACATTTTATGTTGTTTTTTATAAATGGTTGAAACACTTGTTTCAAATAATATTTGCCATTTTACTTTTGTATAAATAAACATTTTGTCAAATTAAAGTTTATATGCCATCGCCAGTATTGTATGTGCCATGACTTACGAAATAAACTGTTAAACTGTATATTTACATTGTTTTTTTTAATGGTGACCAGAAATAAATTTTGCTTGATTTTTGTATAAACATATTTTTCTTACTCATGCTATAATCCCATAATTTACATGATTAAATTGATTTTTGAAAGCATATTAATTTACTAGTATAATAAATCATTTGTGTGTATAGTGGAATTTTGTTAATTAAAAATAACACAACAGGCCATATTGGGGACGAAGCCATGGCGGGGTACTCAACAATTTTCAGTGTTGTAGAAGGTGTATGGGCACTAATGTACAGAAATGGAATAACCAAATGCGCAACATTAACAATTATTTAGGCCTAATGACATTATTACTTACTCAACTGAAAGTTAACTGTTGGCCCCTAGTTGTGGCGCCACTGAAAGTAAACCTCTGTTTACTACTACAGGCCCCACGACAATGGGTGCCACTGAAACACTAATCTTGCTTTATGCTGCTACTCCTAGCTTGTGGTAGCCTCTGTAATAAACCTCCTTGCTATTGTATTGATGTGTTCTCACGGGGTTCTTGGCGCCTACCCTCGTTGCAGCAAATACCAGGACCGCTACTGCTGGATGGTCTGCCCAGACTGATAGTCCAGCTAGCACGTCACTGCCCTGGGTTACTGTATGGAGAGTAATTATAAAAAGGAAATTTAGTGGTGTTACGTGAATAGTGGAAATTTGCATATAAATGAAATAATAATGATTGAAAAACATATGATTTTAATGGTTCTTAAATATTGGTGTGAAGTTACGTTTAAAATGAGATTAATTGAGAAACAACCAAGGTGTCAAATCTAGGTGTCGGAAATTAGATGCAAATGACGTCACTAGAACACGTCGAATATACTGCCGGGTCTAGCTATCCGTAGTCGGAGTCTTGAGGCTCTCTTCACAGGACCTCCAGGTGGTCTGCTGCTACACTGGAACTCTGGATGCTGTAATGCTGTAATTAGCGAACTACAGAGGTGCTGAGGTCGCCGGGTATCAGCTGAAGACTCGACATCCCTCTCGTGCTGGAAAGTCTGGTCTAATTCTGGATTGGTCTCACCAATCTTCGTGGTAGAATCTCAGCTGGCGCTGCCCTCAGATGTCCGGAACCACTACGAGACGAAAACGGGACCGACGCGGAAGTTGGCACTCGAAGTCGCCGATACTCCCTATCTAGGATTTATTTAATCCAGATACAATTCTCTCAACTCGTAGAGAGGAGAATGCTAAGCAGGACACGATCGCGGATGACGCGAAATCTTCTATTTCTCGGGCGGCAACCAAGGCTTTGGTTCGCCCCAGCCCGAGAAACGTCTTCTTTCCGCAAGATGGCGATGGCGTCTCCCCTGTTCCTCCTAATATCTATTTACTGGCCTCCCTAGCAACCAAGTAGCTATCGATATCAGCAAACAGAATAAGCTGCATAGTGAAATAAAAACGTGGATGTTGGAGTGTAAAAAATCGAACTAAGACCAAATGAATAAAGTTTCCAAGGAATAATTCTTAGAAGACCCTGAAGTTGAAAGTGTGTCGTCTATGGTAATAAAATGTGTCATATTTGTTATGCCTTGGTTGTCCTCTTTACAATCAAAACAAATACATAATATTCCCTCATGGAATATACAATTAATATTACAATCATAATAAAAATAATAATATATAACTGTAAACAGTTGTACTGGTTACACAACATAAGTTACAGCTAATAGTAGTCTTATTTCTTATCATTCTCATGAAATCGATGGGTGCTAATGTAATGGCACACATTGCTCCTGCTCATAGGAGGCACACATAAATACTTTGTCACGTTCAAGCACATGACTCCTTTTTCTTTTGCAAATTGGTCCTGAATAAATCGCACAATGGCTGCGGTTACTGTCTTTAAATCTTTCTGAAACCTTAACACTTGCACACATCGCATCGTTATCGACGACTATGGATCTGAAACATGTATTAGCCAACTCTTTGTGCCTGTTGTGTTCTGGTGCTTCTTTAATCTGATTTGGTTTTGGTACCAAATCCGGGTTTCATGGTGTATCATGGCTTTCCTGGGAAATTCTGATGGGCTAATCTCGTCGTTTAATACCCTTGCAGTATCAGATAGTTCCCCAGAGCAGCCATGCTTCACCCGAGCCTGTCGCACACATTGAGGCTCATGTGCTTGCCTCTATTTAGCCCGCTTTCTATGGAGATGGACAAGTTCAGCTATGGTAAAAGGAGTGGGCGAAGATTTGCATTCCTCTATCTTGCTGCCCGAGTTTCTTCGGGCCATTTGTGGACACTTCATGTCGAATTCAAGAGCACCAAAGCCAAGCAACTGTCAAATATTTGCATTAAATTACAGACTTGTCAGTCTTGTAACTTCTGATGAGTCCCATTTTAAGTTATTAGGATTATATTTACTATCGCTGAGTGAGCTAACACAATGTGTAAATATAAATTAAGATCATATTGCATTATGCATGGTGAAAGTGGAACACAGTGTTGAAGGTTAAATTAAGTTCTGCTTGCATCATGCATAGTGCGTATTCATACCAGTCACACATGTGATCGAGTAATATCTTATTTTCTCTATACAACTAAATCAATGTAAGGTGCATGTGTAGTATTGCCGAAGAGATCATAGACTGTCTGGCATGCTTGAATCTAAGCATGCCATTTTTTAAAAATGTTTATTCGGTTGTCTTCCTATAGAGTAATTATTTTTATCAATATGTTTATAATTGTCTTCATAGAGTTTCAAAATAGCCCATAGTTTAATCACAAAGAAAATATTTATCCTAAATAGCATATTTAAGCAAATTCTTGAACATAAGTAACACGTTGCAGAGGTTAAAAGCATAAAATTAATAAAAATGGCTACTAGTTTAAATTGTTTACTAATACCATTGTTACAAGTGTGCCAATCATGTGCATTATAAGCACCTTGAGTTTTTTTTATTTGACTATGGTATTTTCAGCCCAGTGTACAGCCAGGTCAATCCTTTTCGTAGCGTGTTCATTCCTCTTCACCCCTCCCCCTTCACACCTTTAGCTCTCAAGCTCGCTGAAGCTGAGTTAAGCAGCCATCTCCTATAATTCCCGGCTCCAGTCAGGCCCGGTGTCTCAAAACCCTACACGATTTCGTGACTAGAAAAGCTGTGGCGAGCACTGGCGTCGCTCCCAACAGACTTCGTGGAAGTATGGCCATCAGCAGTATTCAAGCTGGAGCAGACAAATAGCGGCGTTCGTTCGCCGCGAATTTCCATCGCCCAAGCGGAAATTTACTCTCTCCCAGCGTCTAGAATCCTGCCTGAGGTGACCCCGGGCGGTCATAAACCCCTTTCGGTAACTGTTCCTGCTCAAGGCTCCCCCCCCCCCCAAAGGGTCGCAATATTGGGAAAGCCATTCAAAAAAACTTTTGGGCGCGCCAGAAGTGAAAGCTCGCCCCATCTAACAAGAGATACACCAACTAACCATGTGTCCTTCCCCCGAACCGCCGCCAGAGCGCTGCACTGTCCACCCACCCTTTTTGCGAGGCAACTCGCAGGAGTCGACCATGCGCTTGAAGGTTCGAGAGATCGAAGAGTCCCCCTCCACCTGGACCCAAAAGGCAGAGCCCCCGCTTTTAATTAAGAAGTCCTCTTGATCGAGGAGCATTCTCTGGGCAGCATTTCAACAGAGCAGACGGGTGGGTTTCTCCGCTGATCCGCACCTCGCAGGCATTTCGCTTAATTCCGTCATCTGCCTGCGAAATGTAGTTACATTAAAGACACCCTGTCCTTATTACTATAATCTTACATTTATCTTTGGTGATCCGCCCAGAGCAGTTAGAAAAATTTGAAAATTCTTTTGTATTTTATTAAGCCCCAAGAACATGGCTTCCGCGAACGACCGCGTCTTCGCGTGACGGGCACCAACCCAGTACCGAGATGGCTGAGTTCTCCCCATTTCGGTAAGTGTTCACCACTGCCCCTTTTTGATTCCACCCCTTCTCGAGGGCGAATTCCGCCCCTCCCTTAATCGCCTACAGATCAGGCCTAATTTCTTTGATTGGTTTAGTCTGTCGGCGGGTTCAAGAGTACCGCCCAGATTCCACCAACCTGACGGCTCCAGGAGTGCAAGCCAAGCCTCTATTGTTCAGCCCCATTAGCCGGTCATCAACTGGGATTCCACCATTCTGGTCTTAACTTCGTCCCGGGCAACTGGGCAGAGAATTTCCCACCTTCCACCGGCAACATGCCCCAAATAAAGTAACAAGTGCCAGCTGAGAGACAATTTAAATTTAGTTTGTTTTTATCATTATAAATGTATTTTATATTGTTTTTAAGGAAGGATTTAACTTTAATGTATAACTGGTATAAATCTGTGTTGGGCCCGGGCCAACTTAACTTTTGCTGTTTAAGAAATAATGTTGTTTATTAAGTAGGGGCAGAGTGCCAGTTCTGGGACACTAAACAAATGACAGGTGGTTGTCTGAGCACGTGGGGGGGCGTGGCACCACGTGGCCGGGTGCCACAGGGGGTCTGCAGGGGGTTGTTGACGTCACGTGGAGGGTGTGTGTATGTTTGTAAATGAGGAAGGCAGGTAGCGCTAGTGTCGCACGCGCTGGAATTAATTTTACAAGTATAAAAATGTGAGGGCGGGCGGCGGATGGATTCGAACCTTCGTTTCTGGATCGTTAGTCCGTCACGCTAACCACAGGACCACGAGACCATGTTGGAGAAAATAATTTCAGATGTTGTATATATGCTTATAAATTATATTTTTAAAGAAAAAGTATATTTTTTATAGTGCTAAGCGGGAAATTTAAAAAAAATATATAGTGTCGGCTGCTATGCGGCCGCCATGTTTGTTTTTTTATATTGGTAAGCGGTAAATTTAAACGAGGCGCATCGGCTGCTATGCGACCGCCATGTTTATTTTTTTATAGTGCTAAGCGGGAAATTTAAAAAATATATAGTGTCGGCTGCTGGTCGGCCGCCATGTTTTTTTTTTATAGTGGTAAGAGGTAAATTTAAACGAGGCGCATCGGCTGCTATGCGGCCGCCATGTTTATTTTTTTATAGTGCTAAGCGGGAAATTTAAAAACGGACCGGCCGCCATGTTTATTTCAACATTGGAAAAAAAAAATAATAATTTCGACTGCTAGGAAGTAACCAGAACAGCCAACTTTGAAAAAAATTAAATAATATTATATGTATGACAATCGATTGCTGAAAGTCGCCATCTTGTAGTACAGCATACCAGGCCGCCGTCTTGTAGCATAGCACACCAGGCCACCATCTTGTAGCACAGCATACCAGGCCGCCATATTTTTTTTTCTTCCCCATTTATAGTCATTGTTTTTTTCATTTCTCAAGTTTGAATATAAAAAAAAGTATTATTTCGGCAGCCACTACTCTATGACTATAGTAGTAGTATTAGTAGTACTAGATGCCAAATTTTGAAAACACACACTGAAGTGTAGCTATGTTTTCTTATAGTACTAGACCAGTATAGTCATATTATGCTTAATTTGTTGTGTAGCATGTCTGTCTATAATAATAAATAAAAAAGCTATAGGCATTACTTATGCTTAAAGTGTATTAATAAAAAAATTATACTTTACGTATTTCAGCAAATTCAAACACCGCTTTTTTTATGTGTTAAAGATATAATGTTCTCTTCTAGTGTGTATTGTGGAAATGAAATATACAGTAGGATTAATTACTTAAAAAATATTTTTTATAATATATCACCAATTTTATTTAAAAAAAAAGTATTCTTATTACATCACTTGTCATTTAAAAGAAATGTATTGTGCATTTATAGTCATTATATATATTTTAAAAAATAAAATTTTTTCCCAAGGGCTGTAGCTGCGAGGGAGTACGCGCCGTCGTCTGCGGCTCCAACCCCTTTACTTCCTCCCCCATTGTCATTTTTTAAATAATGACCCAGACACTGGCGCCCGCATAGGGAAGCCGCTCGCAGAGGGGTGGGGGCTAAATCCGTGTCGCGGCTCCAAACCCTTCCTCCCCCATTGTCATTTTTTTAAATAATAACCCTGCCAGATGTCCGCCCGCATAGGGAAGCCGCTGGCAGAGGGGTGGGGGCTGCTATCGCATAGGGGGAACGCGCCGTCGCGACACGTGTGCGGGAGTCTACACCCCAACCCTTGCAAGGGTCTCCAGACTGTCGCGATTAGTCTGTTAAGGCCGGTTCACTCCATTAGTCTTCCACATCGGTTCTAGAAATCCATATTTTTACTGATCCTGGGAATCCCTTCCAGCTGACTAGAAGACATGTAGAAAGTCGCTTGTGGATTTTATTAATTAAATAAGTGTCTATATACCTCGTCACTTGAATTTCTTGAGAATAAAAACCGCCCTTGATTTCATTTCCATCTAGATCAGACAAGTAGTATGTTCTAGGGTAAGTGTAGCGAATTTTTATCACCTTAAAAATCTCGTGGGACAAATTTACGGAATAACCTTTTGCAAATAAATCCTTATTTCTTGAGATATGTACATGATCTCCGACACTAGCTTTAAGTCGCCTATGATCTATTTTTTTCACAACATTGTAAACCGTTTTAAGAAGAGAATTATCTTTCTCCTCGTTGGGGCTCATACAGATAGTCCTATGAAATCTGCCATTGTATATTTCCATAACTTTTGGTAAGAGCGGTAGCCATTTATAGTTTCCCTGAGCGCTCATTTCCGTAAACAAAAGCGATTTTAAACTTCTAATGAAGCGTTCAACTACCGAGGCCTTCAGCTCGCTGTTGGTTGAATAATGGTTAATTCCGTGTTCTTTCATCAATGTCTGAAATCTTCTGTTATAAAATTCGGTACCGCGGCCTGAGTGCACGTGAGTGAAACCTCCAGAATCCTTTAGAATACGTTTCATAGCTAAAGCCATTAGCTCCGCAGTTTTTTTCAGTACCGGAACCGCGTAAGCCCGCTTGGAGTAAACATCAATCACAACCAATATATATCTGAATCCTTTATTCGCACGGTGATAAGGTTGCATTTCCACCAAATCGATCTGTAAAAGATCGCCGAGACAATTAGTGATTACACGTCTTCGAGAAAAGACTTTGCGTGCGCTTTTGTGAAGTTCAAGCTCAATACCGTGTCTGGCAGTCATATATATATTTTTTTGTTAATTTTTTTTAATGTAGCCAGATTCAATGAGTTCTTCTTGTATGGCCAACACTTCATTTGAATGGCTAGTGTTCCCGGTTTGTTGCGATGCAAGTAATAATCTAAGCCGATCACATAATTAATTTACCGAGTTCCAGCAAACATATTCCTTTCGACGATTTAAATCTAGTTTTTCAACTAAACCACTGCCTTCATGGGAAGCAATGACAGGACAAAGATCCTTAATGAGCCCGAACTTTTCATGATCGGTGTTTTTATAACGTTTGGATGACGCATAATTTCTTTTATAACACACGCTAGTAGACCGCAGCAAGCATGTGTATTGACGCATGGCAGCTTCTGAATACACCTTAGGTTCTTTCGAAAACAATAGCTCATATAATCCCGGCGAAGGTTGTATTAGTTCATCATCTATGCGAAGTAAATTACTAGGTAGGAAAAAAACTTCCGTATTTCCCAAGAACCAGCGATTCTTGCGTTTGTAAATTCCGTAGGTCGTATCATTTATTTTAGAATTGAATCCGGTTAGGTAGGACCGGGCTTCCTCACCCAACGGCTCACGTGATGCAGCCGAGCGTTTACCGGAATGAACAATCAGTGGTAAATCATAATCATCTTCTTCACTTTCGCTAGAGAAAGTCTTAATCTCAGGTTTAGCGATAAGGTGTAGCAGATTCTTTTTTCACCTCAGCCGATAAATTATCCGCGGCAGCAGAAGAACTCTCGAGACACGATGTGATTGATTTGAATACCTGTTCATTAACTGCATCCCGTGCCAGGCGCGCGCGTTTGGCTAGCAAATATTTTTCACGAACGTTTTGTATGACTTGATGGAGCTTTCTTGCTTCTGAAGCCATGACTGACTCATGTGCGCGTAAATAGAGGCTTTTATACATTAAGTATGCCTTTTAAGCGCAATAGCTGTAGTTGGTATAATGGGAAGCTCAACCAGTACGGTAATACGTGGAAGCGGAGTTGAAGATGGTCTTACACCAGACAAATTCAGCGATGGACCTCTTAAAACCGGAAGCGATACAGATGGTGACTGTGCCTGCAGGTTTTTCAGGTCTGTCCACTAGCTTCCTTCCCAATAGGTTATACAATAGGTCTAGACGATTTCTCATTGCATTCAAGCTTTGATTAACGATATGTGGAAACTGAGATTGAAGTAGCTTCACTAACGAGACTATCAACTTTATCCTCAATACTCGATAGAAACTCCTTAATAAATTTAGCATTATCTTCGCGTAGAGAACTCATCAAAGTATTAAATTAAAAATTCCATGCCGGACACTATTTCCTTACTTACAAGCTTCGGTTGCTCGCCCACGAGTGTTAAAAGCTCTGTAAACGTCGCGCGATCCGTGGCATCAACCTGCCTTAGGTACGCAGTCGTATCAGATTGTTTTTCGTTTGTAGACACCAAAGCATTTTTGATTGCTTGAAAGTGTTGTTTGTGTATATATAAATCCTCGTTGTGTTTAGTCAGAAAAATATTCTTTAGCTCGCTAAAGTTCCTATTGCAACCACCACTTGACAGAGCCTTCAACAGCTCTAGAATCTTGGCAAATGACTCGCGCGTATCGCTATCTGCCTGACGCAAGTAACTTCCCATTTCCCTTTGCAAGTCACGTGATGAGCTAACGAGATCCTTCACATCGGTAAAAATCACTTTCAGCTCATCACTACTGACAGATACCAGATTTTTCAACTCATGTAAAACTTCCTTCTCGGGTAAATTTCCTCGAATTTTATCTAAAACATCTGTACTCTTCTTTTCAAACTGATGTAGATACGTTAGCAAATTGTTATTAAGATCCTGTGCGTATGAAAGACTGTTTTTTAGTAGACCAAAGTCTTTTTCTAAATTATTTGCCATCGTACTAATTGCATGTGCGGTGGCACATCTACGTAATTCTTTGTGGCAGCATCTGCCGCGTCACGTGGATCACCTACACCGCGCAAACGTTTCTCGCCAACCTGACAGTGCCCATCTTCCGTAAGAGTCAGACATGACTGTCGCCGACGTTTATTACCGCCGCTCCCAAATTTGGAGATGCCCAAGTTCATTCTTCATGAAGGTAATGCTATGAAGTGATCGAAGCCACAGCGATAACGACCTTTTTGTAGAGGAAAATCCTTACCTATTACTAGGAAACCATAACCATCATTGCTATTCCAACAGCGAGCACAAACATCTTTAAATTTATCGAATGACATGTCGGTTGTGACGTGCTCGTGGTAAACATGTTGAAGATTTAGAAGATCTATTTTAAATAAAATTATCAAATTAGCATTATCCCGAACCAACTGTTTTCGGGTTTGGCTATACATTTGAATTAAATAAAAACAATCGCACAAGAAATGTCTCCCCATGGAAAAATACTGTTGAACTATTGCCTGTTTTTCACACCCGATGTCATTGAAAATTATAATCGAATTTGGTAGCACTTTGCTTGGCGGCACTATCTCTTCATTTTCACGAAATTGAAAAAATTTAATACCTTGAACATGAGAAAACACCTGCGCCAAACGTTTATATTTTGGTTGTTCATATGCGCTTGCTATACAAATAAATATTCTCGAAATTCACTCCGGTAGGATGTTGTGTAAGCGAAAGTAAAATACATGTTTTCCCGCTGTTTGAAGGTCCGGCAATTATACATCTTATGGTATTCGGCAACAGCGGTCCGTGGCGTTGTTCTCGTTTGCTTATAAAATCATCGTGAATAATTTCGATCGGAAGACTGTCATGTTGAGGGATTACTTCCATCGTTACAACTGAAGCGTACAAAGTATAAAACCGTCTTATTTATACCCCCCAAAGTCATTTCGCTGATATGCGTCGTGCTGGAAGGAGGGTGAAGGGTAAAGGTCTTATTAACTCTGCCATAAATAAATTACCTTTCGAGCTACATTTGCCAACTTATCAGTACTGTGGGCCCGGTACAAAACTTGAAAAATGTTTAGCACGCGGAGACCCAGGCAAAAATCAATTAGATAGAGCGTGCAAAGAACACGATATTTCATACGCAAAGAGTAACGATTTGGAGAACAGACATCAAGCGGACCGTATTTTAGCACTTAAAGCTCAACAAATTGCACAGAACCCTCAAACTAAGCTAGGTGAAAAGATCGCAGCTTGGAGCGTAAGTAAAATAATGAGTGTTAAGCGTAAACTAGGAGTCGGCATAAGAGTCGCAACAAAAAAAATAAGAAAATTAAACGTGATAAAAAGGGTGGTGTTATACCATTTCTATTTCCAGTTCTGACAGCGCTCGGTTCTTTGATCGGAGGCGCAGCCAGAATCGCAAAGAGCGTGACAACCGCTAATAATCAGACAAAATTGTTGCAACAAAATGCACAACATCACAGACGTATTTAGGCCTTAACAAATCGAAGCAAAAATGGTGCGGGCTTTTTTTAAGACCATTCAAAGCTGTGGGAGGAGGCGTGGGAGGACACCGCTGCCGGAATCGGAAGGGGGACAGGGAAGGGTGGGACGCTATTAACCCTGCCACACGACCTCACGCGGGGAAGGGACGCTCTCGCCGCAGCGACTAAGAAAGCAGTAAAAAAAATGAGGAAAGGGTGATTTTAGCCTTGCCTCACAGACCGCTAACTACAACAGATTTAGAAAATGCGGTATTCAAGTTGAAAATCAAAAATTTCCGAGGCGTTTTCATGAGAGATAACTTACCTTTAAAACCGAAACAGTACGAGTGCGGGATAATTTAATCTAGACGTATCGACAGGAAAAGGAACTCACTGGGTTGCATATAAAAAGTCTGGCAGCACTGCGCTGTATTATGACAGTTATGGCGACCTCAGACCGCCTCCGGAAGTAAGAAAGTATCTGAAAGGCACAATGTTAGTTACAATTACGATAGACAACAGACGATCAAATCATGGAATTGCGGTCATTTATGTTTAAGATTTCTCGTGTCCGCGTATAAGAAGCAAAAGAAATAATTTCAAACAGCACAGATGCACCAGCCATTGATGCGTCCAGTCTATACCAGAGTGCAACCTATCCTGGTGATCCATACTGTAGTGCAAGCTAACCTGAAATGTCAATTTCACTTATATTAACGGGAAAAAATTCGGAATTGCGGTCCGTATATTTTCCACCCCTTGACCATACGAATGCAGAGTGGCAGATTGGGCTAATCGACTTTCAAACATACCATTGCATTCGGAACGTTGACATAAAAAACAACAAATTCCGTTTTTCAAAAAACAATGGTCCTGTGTCTCAAATTAATCTTCCCGTCGGAAGTTATGAAATTTCAGATTTGGAAAGTTACATCGGAGATCTGTTACCACACGATGCGACATTTATTTTGAGAGGCAACCCTAATACATTGCAATGTAATAGGCATTGTAATTACGATATCCATTTTACAGGAAGCGATACGATCGGAAAAATGCTCGGTTTTGAACCTAAAATTTACGGGGCAGGTCGAATGCATGAGCCAACACAACCGGTCAATATTTTCCCTGTATTGGTCATACGTATAGATACAAATATCGTGGGCTCCAGCTATTTAAATGGAATACCTAGCTTGAGCATACACGAGTTTTACCCCAGCATCCTGCCTGGTTATAAGGTCATCGAAGTACCTAAATCTGTCATATACATTCCGGTGATCGTTAAACGAATACACGAGTTGTCTGTGAGGATAGTCGACCAAAACGGAAATCTCATAGATTTTAGAGGGGAAGAAATAACGTTACGTCTGCATTTAAAAAAATTATGGGAGTTAATTACTTTGGCATTCATAAAGGCTCCGGCGGTTTCAAAGGCAGACCCAGTAGTCAGCGAGACGCCAAGCGGTTAACACGTAAAAATATATATGTTTTCTCAAGAAACTAGGATTCAAAGTATTCCAAAATGGATTCCAGCATTCTCCAAGTCGACCAGCCAATTCAATTTGAAAATGATATCACGAAAACAGAAATACATAGCTACTGGCCATTCATTTCGGGTCCTTATGATTTAAATTCCGAGATACGTATCGCAATCCAGAATTCTTATATTTATTGTCTGCCGTGCAAAAGCCTGTTAAGAAACCGCGGAAAATTCGTCAAACCGGATGGCCAGGCCGCTACATACGCAAAAATTGTCAGAAATGGAATTTTACACATGTTTAACAGAATTGCGTACGAGGTAAATATTTTACAGATAGATGAATGTCGCGACGTTGGATTAGTGACTACGATTAAAAACTATCTTTCGCTAACGCTAAAAGCCGTTTCCAAGATGGCCGGCTGGGGCTTGTCTGAAGACTATAGTGTACCCATTAATGCAAACGGCGAGTTTGAAATATGTGTGCCTTTGAGTCATCTTATAGGATTTTTCGAAGATTATAAACACGTTTTAGTTAATGTTCGACAAGAATTAGTGTTACTGGTTTCAAACTCTCAGAACAACGGGGTGTTAGACACGGCAGCGCAACCATTGCCTGTGAAACTAACACTCACGAGCATCGATTGGCTAATGCCTCATGTAACCATTTCTACCGCACAGAGGATTCGTTTGCTTAAAATGGTTGAAAATGGAAAAAACATAGACATTGCTTTCTGATCCTGGAGCCTCGAAACATATCCGGCCCTGCCGCAATCTCAATCGGTACATTGGTCCATGAAAACATCATTTAATACGGAAAAGCCTAGATATATAATAGTCGCATTTCAAACGGGTAGGCAAAACAACATCGCCGGTGATAAATCAAAGTTTGATCATGTTGACATTAAGAATGTGAAAGTTTTTTTGAATTCGGAATCCTATCCGTACACAAACCTGGATAGTAATTTTCCTAATGATAGCTATCTGCTGGTGTATAACATGTATGCGGAATTTCAAGACTCATATTACGGTCGTCAATCGTCATCACTTCTCGACCCGGAGAAATTTAAAGATATGGCTCCTCTCTTTGTGTTTGATGTGTCTAAACAGAACGATAAGATGATTGGAGGAGTCGTGGATTGTAGAATAGAAATTACCACAACGAGAAATATTCCAGTCGGCACTCAATCATTCGCACTAATTCTGCACGATCGATTGGTTTCGTATAACCCGAGAGACAAATCTATTAAAATTCTAATGTAATGTAAGTGATAATGCAGTCTTCCCTGGAACGTCATGCTGTGTGCCAACCTCCAGGGATGCTATTCTCAGCACGGTTTCGTCTTAAAAGAGATAAGCCTGGCTAATGACGAAGGAGAGATAATTACGAGAACATTTCAGCCGCCATACTTGTGGAAATACCTCCACAGAAATTACCAGAGAACAAATTCTTGGTTAACTAGATATTTCCACGGCATCCATTGGGATGATGGTCTGTTTCCGTATACTTCGTTGCAAAACATCCTGTCAGGACACATCAGCGGAACCGTAATGGTGGCAGGCGTAGAGCAAAAAAGGTGGCTTGCAAAGTTGTGTAAAAAACATGTTAATATTCAGGATGCTCAGACCGAGCTCGGATGTCCATCACTGAAAGAACTGAATAAAATGTATACGCAAGATAATAGCCGTGCACGGCCCGTTACGTCACAAAATAACGCAGCGCTGCTTAGGGCTTGGGCGTTGGAGCATTGCCAAGCGACGCCAGACCCTGGTTGCTCCCCCGATGCTATAAATTGAATGCGTCCCTCGTAGGGAGGGGGAGCCTGGCGTGGTTGCCCCCCTCTGTGCTATAAATGGAACGCGTTGTTCGTAGGGGAGCCTAGTCACTCTCCAAGCCACTCTTTGTGCCAATGCAGTTCAATCTGGCAACTTCATATCGGGATGTGTCGCTTGGCTATGGTCGGGTGATATTCGAGACGGCGGACGGTCGGCAGTGGTTGCACGTGTGCACAATGTTGGGACACCTGGTTCGCGACAACGCAGACGAAGAACTGATAGAGCTGCCTTGCACTCAGCAAAACTGCAGCGTAAGACTCCTACGGCCGGACACACACCTCCCATGCTCTCCGGAAGCTCTGCTCGTCGAGGCCGAAGATGAGGTGGTGCAGGTGTGGCCTGGCCAGGAGCAAGGTTTTTTGAGTTCGAGCTGCATCGTCCCAATGGCACGGTGGTTGCCTGGAGTGAATCGTGTGATTCGTTCACACATTCAACATTACTCGACGGGGGCAACCACTCGTGGAGTGTGCCGTGCAACCCGGACATCTGCGATATCCCAACACCGGTCAGCTCCGACGACGAGGAGGAGGACGCGGACCGCCGTCGCGGCTAGACATCAGCCGCCAGCCGCAAGCCGCCAGCCGCCACCCACCCGCCAGCTGCCACCCGCCCATCTTCGCCAGTAACAGCTCCGGTGAGTGACGTCCGCCATGTTTCCACCCGTCTGGGGTCGAGACCCCATCAAGACCAAGAGGGAAAAGTCTAGACACATCCGCGGGCCGTATCTCGCAGGCTTAAGACTAGCTTCCGGTGAACATCTGGACGTTCCCATGCCGCTGTTCGAGGATGTTCGTTATTTAGATACGAACCCAGAACAATTGTCAGATGATGGTTTTAGTGATAATCAAAGTGACCGAAACTTCTATGACATTCATATTTCTTTGGCTTCGCGCCGATGGCGAGAAAAAGCGAAGAAACACAGAATAGCGGATCCTAGGTTAACTGACACTTTACTGCAGATAATGTACGACTGTCAAGAAACTAGATATCTTTATGTGCATTCTAGCCTGCACTGTGTAGAATACCATGTTAGATATTACGACATTGAGAAGGATTGTGAACGTCTGCCTGTATACTTTGAATCGTGTCGCGATAATATCCATTATCGCATGTGTTGGGATAAATAATTTCCATATACTACCATGAGACTGTTAACATCGTTTCACTGTGAAGATAAGAACTGTTACGTGCACTTATGCCATCCGCTGGCTAAACATCCAACAACAGTTGATGAACTCAGGACATCTAGAGTTAAAAATGATGAAACTTTCATAGAGCGCTGTACCGGAACCGATCATTGTCGTAAGAAAATGTACGGTGTTTTGTTGGGAGACGATGACGACCTGAACACACCGTGTGTAGGACACCTATGTCCTATTTACCGTGCAAAAGTAATAAAAGAGTCAAACTTTTCAGTGTCTAAATCATTACCTCTTGCGCCATATTTCGGATTCAAGCTATCGACGAAACGTAAACTTTTCTAAAAATAAAAATAATAAACCATGAACTGTTGTGAGTCAGCGTGTTGTAACAACCTCTGTGAATACATTGCAAGTTTATTTATGGAAGTCATACGTATAATTGCTAAAAGACAATCAGATTCTCAGCTCAGTGTGGAGTTAGCCTCGGTCGAGTAAAATGTCGTTTAATCCGGGCAGGGTCGGACTGGGCCGGAAGGGCCCGGGTGGCTGACCACAATCCCGGGCCCGAGACTAGATGATGGTAGAAGGGATACTATCGGAAAATATTGAGATACACAAATTGAGATAGACAAAATATAAAATTTAATCATCAACGATGTAATAAATTATTAGGTACGGACAATAGTACATCAGGTTACCCACTACCAGTATAAAATGACCTCCCTTAATAGGCGAGTTTCATATAACTCGAGCTCAAGGCGAGTTTCATATAACTCGAGCTCAGTTCAAGGTCCAAGTATAGTAACCTGATACATATTCCAATAATTATTAATTATATTAAACACACATTTAAGAAAGGCATTCTTTGTAAATTGTTTGACAGAAAAGACTGATATTAATTATATAGTCCCTCCTCTAACATAAATGGGCTGTAGGTTATTTTATTTTCCTAGTGTTTAATACACATGTACATTACCTACTACATACCAGTTATGATCGCACTTGGCTGCAGTGCTTGGCGTCGCCGCGCTCGTTCGGCCTGTCTGCGCCCCCTTCCACCCGCATCCTCTCCCTGGTATCTCGTGTCATACTATCTCGCGACATCCTGACCTTCGCAGCGCGCACCGGCCTCAGATCGAGTTACTTAAAAGAGGCCGCACTGCGGCATAAAAGGACTTAGACATGTTTATCGGCGCGTTTTGTGGGAAGCCGATGCTGTTGCGTTTATCGGCGTTCTTTGAGCAGCCGCCGCGTCCTTCGACAGGACTCACGACGCGTTTCTGGGCATTTCGACGGGGAAGGTCGCGCGATATCTCAGAGACATACCCGATTGTTCTGGACGGGAATCCAAGGGCTATATAAGGAGGTAGGCCCGAGGACGTCAGTGAGAGTGAGAGTCTGAGTGAGTGAGTTGAGTCGGGAGTTCTTCCGCGGCGGAGCTTCCGGGCGATAGTGCCGCGGGTGCGGCAGAGTGGCGAAGTCCTTGGACGAAGGTTCTAGGGCAGGGTGTGAGTGAGTTCAGTGGAGTCGGGAGGTTCCGGGCGATAGAGTCGCGGGCGCGGCGGAGTCCCGAACGAAGTTGCGAGCAAGGAGTCGTGTGGGATCTCGGCGAAGGGTGTGACGGCGGCGGCGGAGTGCGGTGACGGAGTCCCGCGGCGGAGACCCACGAGGGGTGCTACGGCGAGAGTTGCGCCGGAAGTGCGGCCCAGCGAGGTGTGTGAAACGAGTGACTGGGGAATTGACATTTCTTTACATGTAATTAATTATCTGCCAATATAGAAGATTATTTGTAAGTGACAAGTAGTGGTAATAAATAAACTGTGTGTGTGATAAAAATCTTTAATTGGGCTATCCTTTACGAACCCGCGTTAAATCGTAACATACCTTTAAAAATTGTTTTTGTTTGTAAATTACACTTACATAAAATAGCAACCATTGAGTGCTTGGTTACTTTGGCAATGATGTCCTGTTATGGGTTTTTGTATTATGTATAACACAATTCAAACATATATATTAATTATAAGCTGTTGGATATCTCAATCAATAATAAAATAAAATATTAAGTATAGCAAATAATAAATAAAGCTAGCCAATCAACATTTTTTTAAAAAAAGAACTTTCAGCTAAGCAGTTAATGACTCGATCGTAAAAGCTGCTTTTCTCGTCATCCTTGATTAGATAAGATTCTGTGTTTAATATAATCAACGAATCCAACAGTTCTTGCCCCAGTAGAGAGCGAAGTCTCGTTTTAATGCGCTTCAACGCTGAAAATCGTCTCTCACAAGTCACTTGCGTGAATGAAATTGTGATAATTCCACAATATGCAACATATAAGGTGGTGTACGTGCTGATATGCATGTTATACTGTGATAAAAGTTTACATGCACATAGTATGCAACTTTGACAGACGTCCAAACAACTTCTGGAAAAACACATGGCGTCCTTTGCTGTTTGGTCAAGTCTAAGACATCTTCGTCGTCTTCTTCTTCACTTTGTGAATCTGAGTCTTGCTTATGTTGCCTAGGTGAAATGTGCTCATCCCAAAGAGTTTTAGACAGTTCATTAAAATTATTTGCAAAAGATTTCAGTTCTTTTGACAGCAACTCTCGATCGAAATTTTCAATTTATGCGAGAGACTTAGTGCATCATTACGTATCCCATTTTCGAGAATCTCTTTGGGTCTGTAACCAATAATGTTGCTTCATCTTGGCATAACTCATAATTTTCCTTCGAGGTTTTTTTTTTTTTTTTTTTTTTTTTTTTTTAGAAATTCTTCGTAATAGCAATGTGGTTTTTATGTCGAGATCAATGATTTCGGCTTGCATCAAGTCTTGAACATCGGATGCAAATAAACTTGCAGCTTTGAAAACATCATCAAAAGTATCTAAATATCTTCGTAAATTCATATCTAAACATTTGCTGAATCCCCAAGCATTAAGATAATCCAATGTAGGGGTTTGGAGATATTGGCTTACTGGGGTTGATAGGTCAAACATTTTCTTGAATGTGAAGGCTGTAAGGATAGTTTCAAATTTCAAAAAGGAATCCATCAATGCCTTTGCTTGGAACGAAACCTTTGGCTCGAACTCCGTGCTCGAAGATATGACACTTAAAGTTTTTATTAACGTGACATATCGATTTTCTCCATAATAGTGGTCAAGGCTTTATCTTTAGCCTACAATCTCGTTTTTCCAATATTCTGTAATCGTCTCAATTTGTCTTGTCCAGCTGTTCATTCTGAAATTTTGTCCACCCATAGAGATGTGCGCTTAAATGATTTATGAATGAATACACTAGTAGACTTCAAGAGCCTAAATAAATTCTTTGCTTCAGTACAGCTTCACGTCACGCCTCATAGCACTAAGTTTAAAACATATGCATAACAATGTGTGAAAATTAATTTTGGCACTTCTTCCTTCAGGTTTGCTTGAAGACCATTATACCTGCCTGCTATATTTCCGGCGCCATCAAATGACACGCTAATAAGATCTTGCAAATGTAAGCCTAACTGGACTACTTTATTGCTTACAAGGGCTCTGTAATCTTCTCCGTTGATTTCCGTACAGGGACCATGCTGAGCATCCGTTCTTGTGGGATCCCATTGCTGACATAGCGTACGCAAATTGCAGCCTGGTCAACAACGCCAACATCCTGATAAAATCCATATTGAGGCTAAAAGATTTCACCCCCTGGATTTCTATAATGATTTCTTGTTTAACTTGATGTGCACATATATTTATTAATGTATTTATAGTGGTTTTTGACAAAAAGGTAACAAGCCTACCTCGACCCTTACATTTTCCTGAGTCTTTTCTTTTTTACTTTTAGTAATTGCCTCGGATATGTGGGCCTTAAGAACTGGAACATTCTTCGACAACAGGACAACTAAATTTAAAAAGTTTCCTTCCGTGCTTCTGTTTCTGGTTGTGGTCAGCGATATCCGTTAATGAGTAGAAGGCCTCACTTTTTCCACGATAAGCAATGCCTTGTTTAGATATAAATAGTATTATATAAATTATTATTTTCAGGACCAGACGCATATTGGAAATCTCTTGCATATTCTTTCGCGCGAGATGTTGTTCCACATTTCCCCCCCCCCCTTTTTTTTTTGCTGTAAGCAAGGCGACCACGGCTAACTGATGACTGTGGCTTTCCTCGTGTTTGACTAGTTGTTCATAAATATATTTTTTGGACGGAGTAACACTATCAATAAATGGACTTCTTCCTCCTTTTTTTGTGTCGTCAGACGCAAAACACATGCAGGCAGTACAAAATAGCTTATTTAATTCAAGTGAATAAGAGACAGATTCTCGTCCAATTAAAGTTCCTGTTTGGTAACTTTCGGTAGTAAACCCGATTTCCATCAAAAGGCAAACTGTTTTCATCACCCGAAGGTTACATAGGGTGAACAGATAAGAAACTTAATTTCTCAGCAGTCGTAGCATTTTTTTCTTGGTGGAGCAAATTCAGAAAGTTTTTGAATTTTACTGTAATCATCGTCTGTAAATGTAAGTGGCTTTAGCGCAACGCTATCGATATTTGCACTAGCTCCGGTATCGCTAGAAATTGAAGTAATTGTGTCTTTAAGATTAGACATTCATGCATTTGTTTCTTGTGATGCTGTGTCCTGTGTGATTAGTATCAGTACAGCCGCCGCTGCCATGCTCTGTTCTGAAGTACTTGCATGCGAAACTGAAACCAAATTTTCGTCTGACTCAAATATTGATGATGATTTTGATGAGGCTCCTATAAAAATAAAATATTGTATATACATATTTGATAGCTATACACATTCCCAAAAATTCCTGAAATCGGTTGCATGGTTTCGGAAATTTAATAAAAATCCGCCTTTTTTACTCTACAACAATACGAGTAAAGGGAGCCTCATTACAAAATTTCAGCTACCTAGATCTGAAGGTTTGGGCTAAGCATTAATGAGTTAATTAGCCAGGAATTTTGTATATAATACATTAAGATTTCTAAAAATTTAGCATTCTCTAAAATATTCCGTTCCTATCTGTAGCTTAAAATTCATACAACTGAAAAAATATATAAATAGACATAACTGGCTTAAAACAGGTAATTTTGAAAGATTTAAGAATATAAAAAAGGAATTAAAAAGTGAAACTACAGGTAAAACTAGCAAATATGTAAAGATTTGTTGAATTAGAAAAGAAAACAACTGTATTAAATTAAATCTATTAACCTGGTTGCGTTTCGCTCCGATTTTGAGATGTAGACGTGAAGGAAAGCATGGATTGCTTTGGATTCGAAGCCGTTGTTTGTAATTCGATCTTACTTTTATTTTTCCGTTTCTCGGAACCAGATTTGTGTTTATATGCCGCTGAATGTGACTAAACCATTATGTATATAAATTTTAGTAAGTAATACATATATAATATTAGACATGTACAAAGGCTCCAAAGTAACTTTTTTCCAGAAGGCAATTAAAATAATATGCAACTTACCTTTTCCATTGTAATGGACAATCCAGTTTTTTTTTTATGTATTAAGTGTTTAACATAATATAAGGAGAGTTAAAACAAACTACACACATCACACATCGAAACATAAAAACCATCAATAAATTTAAAAAAAAGTAATATTATGAACTTGCACTAACTAGAGTATCGGTGATAACGGCAAACAAACCGACAAAACAATGGAATACGATGCCAGGAGCAAGGAGCGCGCGTCGGGGATTCCCCAACCACAAGATTCTTTACTTGCGTAATGCATTCCGTTTCATCAGAAGTATGAGATGAGAGTGAATAAATACGTTACGTTCGTTAATTGTTATTTATAAATGCTGCAGTACCGAATCTATCGAGTTTTTAAGAACATCTAAAAATTATATTTCGTTTATTAATATCTATGAAACAATGTAAAATGTAATGCATTACGCTATAATGATACACGTCTAATAAGTTGATTCGATCAAAAGTTATTGCCGTTAAGAAAAAAAATTCAAAATTAGTTTCAGGGGGTGGCCTGCTCAGGTTCAACCATTTTTCGAATTTTTCTATTTCATTTCTCTCTAATTGTATGAACGAACTATCTGATCTAGTTTTACATTGAGGTCGCAAGAGCTGGACCCAGCCTATCCCACGGTCGCCTCAAGCCCCGCAAGCCAGGCCCGTGGCCCGGCTGGCAAGTGCCACCTCGACTATATGGCCAGTCCGACGCTGAATCCGGGTAACCATTATGAAAACCTGTCTCGTGGTTTATCTATGGTGGAGTACTCAATCTGGAATAATGGCATCCTGAAGAACTATGTGGAGAGTTGTGACGGTCACTTTCACACTGTTCAGATTATAAACCCGGACACTAACGATCTACCCCTGGAAGTTAATCAGTGCAATTCGTACGGACGTTGTGCAGTTAATTACATGCGAAAAGACACGCCATTGCCTTGCAGTGTCGACGAAGTCTACAATCACGCCTTGCAAATGCCAGAACTGCATTCACCCGACTGTGCATCAGCTATCATCAAGCCTGCGAAACCAGCGCGCAAGAAATGTCAGCGGAGAGCGCCCGCAACGTATGCACCGCGCAAGACTCGAACCCGAGACCTCAGCCATCTGGGACCCGTCAGTCAAGATGGTGATCACAACGTACAGCAGAACCAGCACGAAAGAGACCTAAGCAATGCCAAAATAGCCCTATGTACTGTACTCATAGAAATGTATAACAAACTGTAAGTTTTATGACTTGTGGTTTATTAATTTAATACGTAGTTTTTTTTGAAAAAAACCTCTTCATGTAATTGTTTTGTTGTAATTTAAAACACACATAAGTGTGGCCTAATATGAAAAGTTTGATAAGTATGTTTGGACTCTGATTAAAGAGTCATAATTTTTTTTAAAATTTTATACGTGGTTTTTGTGAAAAAACCCTCTTCATGTAATTGTTTTGTTGTAATTTAAAACACACATAAGTGTGGTCTAATATGAAAAGTTTGATAAGTATGTTTGGACTCTGATTAAAGAGTCATAATTTTTTTAAAATTAATACGTCGTTTTTGTGAAAAAAAAACCCTCTTCATGTAATTGTTTTGTTGTAATTTAAAACACACATAAGTGTGGTCTAATATGAAAAGTTTGATAAGTATGTTTATACTCTGATTAAAGAGTCATAATTTTTTTAAATTTAATACGTCGTTTTTGTGGAAAAAAAACCTCTTCATGTACAGTAAACTCTCGATTATCCGGGCCTGGATTATCCGGTTTTCGGGTTATTCGTGCTTGATTTTTTTATGAAGTTGTAAAAAAAAATGACGGGGTGTAGCTACGCCGCGACTGCTCTGCGCTTTTTTTTTTTTTTTTTTTTTTTTACTGCTGTGTCAGAAAGCTCTTTACCTGACCCTTCAGATCCTCGTTCCCCCGCCACCTTCACCCGTCAATTTGTCACACTTTAAACCAAAAAGGAATGCCTTGACTGCTGCTTCCGGCTCAACTACCCCCCCCCCCCCCCTTTTTTTTTTCTATCTCTTTTCAAGCGTTCTTTTCACAGCGCCCCGCCATGCTAAAATAAAGGTCCCTCTACCTCTTTTACCTTCCCACACTCCTGACAAATGTGTTTTACATTATCACAGTAATGTTCACAACTTTAATGATATTATATTAATAAAAGTGAATTCTTTGGACCGAGCGAGGCAGTATTTTAGGTTAGAATTCGTATATTTGTCATTTGTAAATTATCATCCATTTCGAAAAATAGATATCTCATTTGTCAATAACCTATTTCAAACATGCTTGTCCGTTTCGAACAATGACCGACCATGTGTTTTGTGCTGTGATTGGTTAGAATTAACGACTTCTATGTCAATCATAAACTGGAAAATGTAGTTTTGACTTAATCGTGTGCTCGATGTTAAGTAATTCTTAAGGAAATCAATCGTAAACCCAGCTTTAATGCTATCAGTCATAGATGGCATTACTGTGTTTACCATATACCACAGTCATACGACCGTAGCCTATACATTTCCGTTCCTTTCACGAAATTACTCCTACCAACGACATAGAGATATATAGACTGCTAGTGGAAAGCCATCTTTGATTCCTTTAGAACCATCAATAAGCCCCGTTGCTGATGCAGCTTGACAGTTTGGTAGTTAAAACCATTTATTTAATAGCAATCCTTGCCAGTGTAAATGAAGCAGCCTCGAGAAGATATTGCTTGCAAAAATGTAAATTGCAACAAGTTGGTGGAATAAAAAAACATATGAATTGGATCATGTGATGTTTTTATTCATGGTGTGTTAAAATTTTCAAGAAAATACCAATTTCATATGTGGAAAACAGTTAACCGAACAGCGCATCGTGTGGCAAAGGACTCTGGAATACATTTTTGGAATTAGGGCTGTTTGACCAGAATTATGTAGTTCTTCTGCAAAATATCGGAATAAAGTATATTTTCTTTTCGATATTCTTACAAATACGTAATGTAGTAGAATAATATAGTAAAGTCGTCAAAAAAAGGGAGACATGTTGTGTAGCCCGCTCTTGTAGCATGGCCTGATATTACAGAGTAGGCGTACTCGAGACGTTATTTAGCTGTTTTTAATGTACTTTATTTCCAATTGTTCTCTAGTTCTAGTTATTTATTATGGCTGGAAAAGTTAATTCAATGATTGGTTACATCAGTTACGATATTGCTAACTCATCGAAGTCGTTTTTGAAGTTAAAAATTGTTAAAATTCCTTAGGCCCATTGGTATCGAAGTCGTTGGCATGTAGTGGCCTTAACCTATATATAAATATATGAAGACGTTGACGACTGTCGTCGTGCCCTCCTAGGCTTAGAGGCCGTTTCTGCCCATCGCCGGGTACCTGATGGGGCATGCCCTGTCCCCCCAGCCCAGGTGCAGTGCAGTGTTGTGTTTCATATTAGGAAAACACCCGCGTGCACCGTAATTGTCTGTTAAAGACCATCAAAGACGGACAATTATTGTATATTTGTAAATATTGTTTAATTTATAGTGTTATGTTTATTAGGGTTCATGTGTAGCTATGTAGAGGCTGCACCTGGCTCGCGGCGAACACGCAGTCTTTTCGCACCGACTTCCCCCCCCCCCCCCTCCACCAATCATCACTCGCGCGGTGCAGGGTGCGCGCGAGGCGGGAGGGAAGGCAGTCGCCGCTTGGCTCCCGAGGAGTGCGGACCTGCGTCTCCGTGCTCCAGGAGGTTTGGCGTCCGCAACCACGTGCGGACTTACGTTTTCGGCTCGTAACGTTCGAAAATCTAACGTATTCGTCTACCTACATCTATGGTCGAGAAATTTCAGTAGATTACCTTTTTGTGGTGTGATGAGAGGCGTGCGTTTCTGTTACTGCGGGACAGGTGTGGTCAGGGCAAAGGCGGGCCAGCCGCAGAATAAATCAGTGTGCGAACAATTAGCGGACGTTTCCTAATTTTCGACCTGACTTTCCACTCTCACCAGTCCGTCCGAACCTTTCACCCTCAGTTTCCGGTCCCGGCCACTGTAGGCCAGAACCCCCACCCTCTTACTGGATTAGCCGTGCAATTAGTAACAATCCATATTTCCATTGGCGTAGCTGTGTTCATAAAGTTGGAGGGGACAAATAATGATTTTGATGTCATGTAAACCCATTCCCCTCTTACTAAGACGGGGGGTCCGGGGGTCCTCCACTGGAAAATTTTGATTTTAAAAGTGCAAAATAGCACTTTTTAAGCAGTTTTTGTATCTAACCATTGGATACATCGATGTTAAAATTATTATGGTTTCCTTAAGATAAAATTTGATGAGTGAATAAATTACAAATAAAGTTGGGCAGAATAAATTTATAAAATAAAAATATCACAGTCTAGAAAGTTGGGAGGGGACAGTCCCCTCCACCCAAAAAGTTCAGGGGGACACGTCCCCCTGTTCCCCCCTGGCTCCTACGCCCCTGCATATTTCAGTCATTAATCGGGGACCGGGAAGGGGCTAAAAGCCCTAGGGATGTCATGTGGCACCAAACTAGAGAGGTCACTGGTCATTACGAACAGGACACGAATCGCCAGACAGGGACTTTTCCACGCGGCAACAGGGGTTGGTCCGCGCCACGGCGGCGCGACAGGAAGCAGCTGTCTCTGCGCGTCGTGAGAACGACGGGAACCGGAGATGGCAGGCGTATGCGCAGCAGTTTATCGAAAGCGTGTTGGCTGGAGTACGTTTCGGGGTCCATGACGCGGTGCGGAACCACTAACGAAGGCGGTCGGGATAAGCCCGGGCCCGCAAAATACACGCCGAGTCGACGTGAGCAGCTATGAAATAAAAGAAAAGGTTTAGGTATTAAAATGACAGCAGACTGTACGATCGGTGAAACAAAGTGAAAGGCTGCTCACAGACAAACGTCTTAACATGGCGCGGAGTGGTTGGAGACTGCCGAACATGGCCGCCTTGCAAGGGACGGAAAGTTTCACCTCATTTGTGAGACAGCTCCAAAAACTTATATTAACTTAATTTGCTCTATTATAAGCTAAACACACGTTCCAGGTGCCCTATTAAAAGGTAGCACCTGGTAATTGCATGCTTAAGGCTTAAAAATTGTTTTAGACTATTTAATTATTTGAATTGTGGCATCATGTTGGCGACTGTAAATTTATTAACATATTGTCTCACTGTGAATTGTTTTAGTGGGATTTCTCCTAATCCGACTTGATAATTGTCACGTGCACTTTAATTAAGGCCAATGGCTGTGGTGAATGTTAATGAGGTTTGTTGTCTGCTCCGCGTGTGTGGTGCTCGCACAGAGTGGCTACGACGCACTTTCTTCATGTCGGGTAATTATTAATTTTTTCCTAATGGCTTTTCCCTTAATTGTTTTATGGGTTCGAGCCCCCGGGGTTCCGTGCCCTTAAGTTTCTTTACGTCTATTGGGGTCACGCCCGAGGCGCTCGCCTGACTCATTCCTGCTGGCAGAAGCATAGCCAGGATTTGTGTAAGGGGGGGGGGGGGGTTAATAAGCATGGTCCTCCCCCGGAAAAATTTAGATTTTAAGGTGTAAAATAGTGCTATTTGAGCAATTTTCGGTATTTAACTTTAAATACTGTAATGGTAAAAATATTATTAATTTTTTAATAAAAAAATTGTTTGAGTGATGAAGTAACAAATTAATTAAAGATATTTTATTCAATCCAAGTGCCTTGTCCACGTCCATTCAAAATCATAATTCATGCTGGAAGCTCGACAATACAAAAAAAAAAAAAGGAATAAAAATGGTTGGGTTTCGGCAGAACTGGTCTATTCCTGGAAACAATTAGCTTTAGCTTGAAGAGTTACCCAGTAACCACTTGCTTATAATTACTGCGCTGGTTAAATACAGTAGGTGTAAGATATTTGAAAACTTGGGACCCGTCACGGCGTCACAACCTTATAGCTTCTGCTCGTGACAGGGGTAGGGGAAGGGAAGGAGAATCGGTAGGGCTTGCTTACTCTTCCCCTCCAGTGCAGTGGCCGGTGATAGCAGTAAGACACCCAGGCTTTTAGCTAATCTGCTTTCAGATAAGAAAAAAAATTATGGCTAAGGGGGGGGGGGTTGAACCCCTAACCCTCCCCCTGGCTACGCCCCTGCCTGCTGGTCTACGGGTGCGCTCCGAAAATGGGATCGGATACTAGCGGTGTGGAGCACGGGCTTAGATGCCATGGTTGGTACGATGTCAGTGTTAAATAGAGGAAATTTTGTAGCACAAAATATAAGTATTGCCGATTTTTTTAATTTTTTTTTTTTAAGGATGTGGGACTAGTCGAGATAATTACCCCTTCAACATCAATAATCAGTTCCATCATTACCTACCTAACCCAGATGTAGTTTAAACAAAGAAAGGTAACTGAATGCTTTCTATTTGTTTATGTATCCATAAATTCAAACTATGCCTACAACCTTTAATCCTCCTCCCCAGCCAACAGTTCAGGGTAGCCATCGCCCAAACTAATATCTCGTTCTTTAACAATTAATCCATCCAACAGTTATTAACATTTGATGCGTAACACTGCTTTTTCAATACTGTCTTATTACATTTGGTCCTACGGAATTGCGACATTGTCTATTGCATCTTAAATATCATATAGATAGCAACTAATAGAGCCGATAAAAATAGTATTTCACTAAAATAATCATACACAATTTACCTGTGAAAGGTTATCTTCTTATGCTTTTCCTTCAGTAACTGGCTCTCAGTTTTCCTAGAACTTTTGTTCACACAACCATATGCAACACACGATACCATAATATATTAATATATCATGCTTTATAGATTGTCACACTGGTTCAAAATCACACATTCTACTTCTAAAACAACCAAACTTTTGAGAAATTACAGCAGATTCACCGGCAACACTCAAAAATTAAATTAATGATACATAAATTAACAAACTTTCAACTACTCGCAATTTAATCAAATGGTGAAATCAACGATGTTATTCACTAAGAAATATGGCGGACCTTCATCATTCCCTCTGTAAAAAAAACCCTCATCAAAACGATGTGTTTATGTTCCATCCATGGTTCCATCTGGTCAATTTACTTATCTCTGGATTTGGATGAATCATGAATGATAGTAATCAAAAGGTGAGAAGCTGTGATTTTTTTTCTACCTGTTTGATTGTGTATTTGGCTATGGCTAGAAGCGTTTTTGTGCATCTTCCCAGATAATTTTAATGGTTATAAAATTCTTTCAAAATGACGGCCTAGCCGCATTCTTAATAGCAATAACATTAATCATAGATTTATGTGACTTAGTTGAGTATTTATTTTTTGGATTGAATGAGTGGCAACTGTACAAGATATTAATTCCTATGGACAACAGGGCCGAGGCCGAAGAAACTTTACTTGACTCAGGCTTACTAACGTATAATGTGTGCCCATTATACATCATATTTAACTTAACCTAAACTCTAATTGCTGGGCTTGATTCCACTCAAACTTAACACTGCCATCACCCGCGGTCCTGAGTTCGTGACCCGGGGTGAGCCTAATGGGAGATGGCGAGAATGAATATAGATTTTTTTCCGGGAGGGCGCCAGGCTAGCTCTTGCTACTAACCGATGACTTTGTGGATCGTTGGCCCCAGCGTGGCCTACTAGGCTCGATGGCTGAGGTTGAAGGTGGGGTTAAAATATGTACTTTGCTATATGACCAGAAACAGCAAATAAATGAAAACAGGATAGACTGAAAAATGGTGTGGGTATATTACATAATGGTTTCTCGTACATGGTGCTGCCACAGTACCCAGCCCGATGTGTTATGGTGCCGGAGCATGGCTCTGTGTACTGATGGAACCAGAGAATTACAGTTACAACTGCTATTAATATGCTGATTCAAATGTCTGATGGCAAAGTTGTGTTAAATGTCCGCGGATGGCAATGCGTTGTTACAGACTTAGTGATGCTTAGAAGTTCGTGGCGTGGCACACAACACTCACTAGATGAAGACAAAGCATAGAATAATTAACACTACAAGAAACCCTAAAATTACATATGCCCTTCATCAAAACACATGCGCGAAAGCTGTGGCGTGTTAACGTGTCTCACGAATACTAAAATTCAGTTCACTCATGTTACTTATCGCCACAAGGATGGTGCTATACGGTACAAGATGGATGTTTGCTCTTGAGCATGGGCGCAGGCTCTCACGTGCATAGACGCGGTCTACAACTCAGTCCCGCGGAGATGACAATTAAGACGTAACAAAGTTCAGAATAGCGTTTACACATATCGTCCGGAGACGGCCCACACGGACGACAAGGAAAATGTTCACGAGTGTGGCCTAACTCCCAAGGGTGGGACACACGTGGCTCGTCAGCTACAAAAGAACAGGCGAAGTCCGCGGTGGCTAACAGTAACTCGAGCTAAGAGGTGAGTTCGGTAAAACTTGACCTAGTTTGGGGCCGGCCAGAGCCGATGAGAACTGACTAGGAAGAACTTACACTATCGCGGCTAATAGAAGTGAGAAACAAATCGGTGATGATCCCGTGGTGTGTTTGCATCCAGCCCCTGAGCCAGTCAGACGTCAACTGGCGCACAGACGGAGGTCGCGTTTCCCTTGTGAAGGATTTGCACAGTGAACAATATTTGATTTCTGAAGTGCTACAAATGACGATGAAATTATAATTAACATTTACTTATTAAAGAAAATAAATAAAAGTTTGGGGCTTACATTTGACGGATTGATATCCACCTGGCATGGTAGACTAACACATGCACACTCAACAGCTTCACGGGCGGCTATCAATTTATTGGCCGCAGGGCCGTTCCACCCAGTTGCGTCTTCAACTCTGAGCGAGTGCTATGGGTGCGTTCCGCCTTCGGGGTCTGGTACTGGTGGGGTGGGGACTGTGCTTGTGCAATGTCAACACACAAGATGTTTATAGCTACAAGCAATAACTTACGAGTCCATATTGTACGAGAGGGGCTTTTCCGTAATACTAAGGATAAGTAATACTACATTTTTTTTATGTTCCTGTTTTTTATATTGATCATGTGGGTCAAGTTCACCACACGATACCATACTATTGGTTTGATCGAAAGTAGGGGAATGTATGACGTCATGGAAGTTAGCCAGTGATAACAAACACAATGGAGGAACGAGGAAAAGATAGTAGTATCTGGTATTGGTAACAGGGTAATTGTTCCTTATCGTGTATCAAGTTTTTTTTTTTTAACATACAATATTAAACTAAAGAAAGGAATTGGATGCGAGTTGTGTAATCACCAAAATATATCAGATTTTTAAATTTTTATCAAACTTTGAGAGGAACATTGTTTCCAGGACAATTGTTTTGTGTGACATATACAATTGTATTTTAGCGTAAAAAATTAAAACAAACTAGACAGTTGAATATGTTTGTTATTTGAAACTGTACTATTACTAAAATACATATATTATTTAATTTTGAAGAAATGCATGTAAAGTTTTGAATATACTGGATACACGATAACGAAATTTTTCCCTTGGAGAAAATGTTCCATACAACGTATCTAATTGTAATTTAGCATAAAATATTTAAATAAAGTAAGCGTATGAATGTGTTTGTAATGTGAAACACCATCAAAAATATTTAAATTTTGAAAATATAAATTATAGATCTTTGGTATAAACTGGACACGCAATAAGAGACCATGATCGATAACGATACAAGATAAATTAGCGCAGTGAAAATAAATATGAATGATAGTGTGAATTTTGAAGCATTAGCGGTTGTGGTATGAATAGGAGTGAAGTAATATATATCTTTATATGGTAGAGAAAGAATGTTGATTGTGATTGTAGTAGTGAACATGAAAGTGACGGTTTGTGTTTTGCGATGTAGAAGAAATTGAATGGACTATAAATGACAAATTTTTTTGGCATAAATTTAATATCTACAAAAGCAATATTGCTAGTAAAATGATAATTGCCCTACGGTCAAGAAAGGTAAGTTTTTTTAATGGCTTTTAAATGTTTTTTATTTGTAGTTATTTTTATATGTATTTTGTTTCATGTGTTAGGTTTGGTTAGAGGTGTGTTGTGTGCATTTTATTTGCAATGTTAGGTAAAATAAGTTTCTTTGGTTAGTTGAATAAAAATTTATTAGGTAATGTAAAAAGGCTCAGTTTTCTAAAGTTTTACAATTATTGATTTGAAAAAAAATAAAGCGAAATTTTTGGTGATGGTAGATCAGCTTATAAAGAAAAAAAATACGTGTACATACTAAAAACCTTAAATGATATTCTCACCCTTGTACCATTTATTGTAGACGCTTGGTTCTAGTGAAACTAGATATCTTAAATTTTCATAAGAGCGATATGGTAGGTGTATTGATGAAGTCGTCAACAAGGTTGTGCTCATGTAATCACGACCTGTACGTTCTTACGGCATAATCGCGGTAATGGGTGTTTTGGACAGGAAGATTCATGTGCTTGGTTTGCAAAAGACAATGTTGTTAGAAAATAAAATTAGAGTACGGAATATATTTTGGTATTTTGTTATATACTAGAATAAATAGGGTTGAAATATACTTCATGATACCGAAGAAGTTTAAATCTTAGTTTAAAAAATAAACAAATAAGTATAGTACAAATGTAGTATTGCAAAATATACTAAATCAGGTGGGACTGTAGTATAGAATACGATACCATAAATATTAGATGAACAGTATCATGTTAGGTACTAGAATAGGTATAATTAACGATAACCAGAACTTTAAAATAAATTTGAAAAAGTATAGTTAAATTATACAAAATGGTTTTGCAAAATATACTAAACCAGGCTAGATTATAATATTCAATACAGTACAGTAGGAAAAATATCTTCAGTATTGTTTTTTGTACTTTAATAGGTAGGGGTGTTGTATAGAATAGAATACACGAAAGTTAGTTTCCTAAGGAAGTATCTTTTGTGTAAAACAAGCACGTAAATGCTCCACGCCCAAAGCCCCCATATTCCTACACTTGTCCAGTAAGAATGTAGAGATGGTAATGACATCACTGCAACCATGTTGGTGATGTCCTCAGTAGACTACTCCTGATCATGTTGGATATTTTGAAAGTTACCAAGTTGTGGAACTACTTAAATGGGTAAATTTCTATGGTCTTGACTTTTCCATAAAAAAAAAGAAAAGAAAATTATGAAAATAGGTTTTTTTTTTCAACACTCATTAATTTATCTATTTACCCTTATAACAGCATTTTGAAAATTCCTACTGGATTCCAAAAAACTCGAGTTGATAGGCGAAGTGGTGTACGGAAGTCAGAATAACATTACCACCATATTATATAACTACGTGTGTACCTATTTTGGTACTACTTGTGTCGAGTATGCATTTATTTGTATTAATAAGGAAAATATTCCCACTGTAATGTTTTTTTGTTTCTATTTGTTTTAAGTGTGGTATTTGTATTAATTAAGAAAAAAAGTGTGTAATTTAACACATTTTGTGTGAGTGCAACTATTGAGACAAAAAAAAGGGAAGGTAGACTGTGCAGTAGAGCGGGTGTCATCTTTGCTTAATATATCTATGTAAATTTATGTTGTGATAATAGCGCAGCCGATACTGTTTTCCACGAGAGATATCCTTGATTGTTGTCACTGCCTTTCTGTTTCCTCGATACTGACTGAAACTTATCCTGTGGTTCTCCAGAGATCCTTATGATATATCATAGCTGAGACAGTTTTCAAAAAAAGACACTGGAATGTTTATTTCCATTACGTTCTTGCCCATTGCTGTACTACGGGATGTGCAACTTTAGACGGTAGTTTTTAATAATGATTGAGAGAAGTGCTATTCATAAATATAGTTTTATTTTCCCACTAAATTTGAGACAAACATAAACTTTCAGTATGTTCTCTGGTTCATACACTTGGTCTTATAGTACAGTTGTACTTCTGTGATCACAAAATTACATGTAATTACACACATACAAATATAAGATTTAACACCAATTATTTAAAATGCCTTTGCTTTAAATTTACTAGTACAAGACATTTTCTGAAAACGTAACTAAGGCCATACAATATTATATCACAGTTCAACTGAACTTTAACTAAGACTGAACTTTACTAAGTACATTGGCTGTCATAAATTTATACACACATTTATACAAACAAGTAAGTGACAGTGCGAACTATATTTAAAATTCATACAAATTTACTTCATAATAAACAATTTATAAATTTACAATCTCCTATGTGAGAAAATTATTTATAGTTCATTTGCTTACTAATTCTAGCACTCTTCCCTTGGCTTATTTGCTACCAAGTTCCCAAAGTCTTTTGGTACTGTACATGCCCTTCGCAGACATAGCTAATACAACTTTACACTTGTGTTTACATGTTACCTCTTCGCTACCGACATACTCGTTTGAGATTCTGCACTTGTCCTCGGCATAGATGGGCTAAGTTCTTGTTGCAATATAAAAATTGGTTTTCTTACCAGACGACAATGGCTGAATCCAGATGAGTCCTCGATGCCGCTCCGTCAGGCAGCGTGATGTTCCGTGGCAGCGATCGGGCGGCAGTCGGTGCGGTATGATGGCAGCTTTGTCAGTAGCTTGTGCTCGGGCGGTAGGCACACACTCTTCTCCTCTGCCTATGCTCTTGGCCTGCTGGTTCATTCAGTAGTCACCACTTGGTCACGTGGCGATGAAGTCAGGCCCGACACAGGTAGCCAACTTCTGAAAGTGGCGATGGCCCCGCGTGGTGATGGTAGAAGTTGGCAGGTGGCCCACCATTAGGCGGCAATACTCGGCGGACACCTAAGTTGCTTACACCAACATTTGTATAGTACGTTACTCACGTAACAGTGTTACAGTCAGGGTCAAGACTGTTTTCCACCCTAATTGATTTTCCATCCTGATTGTATTTCCATCCTAATTAGGCTGTAGCAATTCTTGATAATTTAAAACAATTTACAATGTGTTTGCTGGATTTTTTTTTTTTTCCAAGAAGAAACTTCATAATTCACTCAGGGTCCATATTATGGAAAGTGGTATTCTATCAAATTTCATGTTCTAAAACTTACTTCCTATACTAGAAGTTAAAATATTAACATATTTTCTTATGGTGCACAATTATTATGCACAGGATATGCCTCTTCACTTATAAACTGAGTTTCTCAGAATCCAGTTAGAATTTTTATAACCCTGTTTTAGGATTACACAGAGGAACATCTGTAGTGTTGTAAAAAACCCTTATGAAATTTTATGCTCTTTAAGTTGAATAAATTAACACATAAGGTAATTCTGAAGTAAAAAACATATAAATATCCCAAAATGTTTTTTTTTTTAATTTCTGAATATGTTTTTAAATTTTTTTCTAAGGGGGTGATGTAATACTTCATGTTGTTCACCAGTAGTTTAGGGCCTACCATTTGAACAAGTTATTTACATTACATAATTACTATGAATGGTTGGAATAAGTTCCTTGTTTTATATCTAATAATGATGTGGAGCCGGATTCTTATATTGCAAGAACTTACATATAAAGCCATAAAAAAACAAATAAAATAAATTGTTATTGTGCTATAATAGGGTAGATAAGACCATTTTACACAAGAGTTGTCGCCACCCTACTGTTTACTTGATACTAACTTCAATTTAATCCTGTGGTTCGTCTTGTGTTTTTGAACACTACAGACGTTCCTCTATTTACCCTGAAAACAGAATTTCCAAGTTCATAAGTACTTGTTTTTGATAAATTACTGTTTATAGGGTATACTATGTACCTGTGCAGTGACACACCCATCGTCATGTTTTACTATTTATAATGCAGCTGAAACTTTTTTCCACGAGAGAGTGACCTGATTATTGTTGCCACCCTAATTTTTACTTGAAACTTGCTCCAACGTAATCCTATGGTTTTCCAGAGATCCTTAGGAATGTAGTGTCGCAGAGACTGTTTTCAAAAAGACAGGGATGGGTAATATCGGTACGTTACGTTATGGCCGGGTCCAAGACTATTTTCTTCCTTAATTGGTTTTCCACCCTAATTTTTTTTCACTTTAATTGGAAACAAATTAGTGTAGGAAACAGTCTCGGCTACGCTAAAGCACAAAGATGGTGGTAGAGTCACTGCACAGGCTACGTAATGTAACCTATCAACAGTAAACTCTCAAAAACCAGAAGAAAATTTGAAATGGTGTTTTCATGGTATATAGAGGAACATCTACTGTTCAAAATCCCAACACTTGGAATTTTATAATTTTTTTTATGGAAAATCTGCAACCCTTACAATTAATCTACTGTTCATCTGTTAAAGTCCAAACATTGACGAATGCTAATTTGATATTTCTGCTCTTAAAAGTTATTTTATTTTGCCCCTGTGGAAATATTTGTTATAACAGGGTTACATTGTATTTGCTTTATAATGTACAGTCAGTAAAGTACACATATAGCAAAATTAGGTATAACACATATTAATTTTTTTCCTTATACAATTCCCTAATGTACATTTAGTTTAGTATAACACATTAAATATTAAATAAAAAAGTACTTAATTTTTGTAACCATAATAAACATTTATAAGTAACCTTATTTTTTATCAAGTTTCATAAATTAAAGGACTTACTTTGAAATTTAAATAGGTAGGTACATGTTAAAATGTCATGTAAATAATATTTAATTTTAAAATACAGTTATCTGGGCCCGGCTTATCTGGTTTTCATGGTATATATACATAAAAAAAATTAAATTATGTATTTGTTATTTTCTGAAGCTGTCAAAAAAAAAACAGCATTGGTCTAGCATACTTCTGCGTTTAGCCGTTTTATATTTTTAACCACCATGTCACTGTGTCAGAAAGTTGTTTGGTCTGATCTCTAGTTCGTGACTCCCAACCCTTGCTGTTACGTTTATCACACTTGAGAGGAATGCCATAACTGCTTCTTCACATCTCAGTCTTGTTTGTTTCACACGCCACCCACGGGCTGTTACGCTACGTCTACTGCCCGACCAGCGGTTGGTAAGAGACGTGATTCGACTAGAGGAAGTTCTGATCGTAAACAAGCCAAAATTTGTGTGTGCAGGTTCTGTTGGTGTTCGTGAACATGTTTGAGCAACGGCGAGTGAACATTCCCGCTGCACGCAGGGTTGTTTGAAGTGTCAGCAGTGTTATCTGCACCTGTCTAGATGTCTCAGATAAGCATGATGCTGTGCCTTGCGCCTCCTACCTGCGTCATGCAGCATTGCTCTCCATAGCACACTTCCACAGTTGTGAACATAAGTGTCAATTTAAAGCTTCGAATTGGTAATGTCTGATTTTGCTGTATTTCTATGACTCTGTGTGGATGTCCATAATTTTCATGCCATTTTAGTGAAAGCAAATATTCGAATATCAACGGAATGATGTCTTCAAAATCTATTTGTTGCTTTAGAACGGTAAAATGGCAACTAAGAACTTGAATTTAAATTTTGTAAATTTTAAAAACTTTAATTTGAAGAAGTTTTGGTAATACTTGATGCCAGTGTTAAAATGGGTTGTGTTTGCGAGTGTGACCGGTTGTAAAGGAGCGAAGGCTGAGACGGGGTCGCTGCGCAGGGCTGCGGAGATGACTGACAGCGGCCACAGCGAGGCGCCCGCGGGCAGCGCGTGGGTGCGCTTCGAGGAGGAGGGGGGGCAGGCCCCGGGAGCGGCCGGGGAGCAGGAGTACAGTGGGGCCGTCATCAGCCCCGAGACGGTGCACGTGAACCTGGGCCGCTCGGTGAGCCCCGAGACGCGGCCGGAACCACCCCCCGCGCCGCAGCCCCTGGAGGCCCGCGACCTGCGCACCGTGGACCTGGGCGAGGCCAGCAACGGCCGGTCCGTGCCTGCCCCGCGCCCCGGCTCTGTCGTCAGGCAGGGCTTCGGTGAGCGCCACTTCGTCACCTCTTTTCTTGGCATTCGCTCAACATGTATCCTGTCATGTTATTTATTTATTTATTTATCGTCTTTATTGGTGGCGAAGTTAAGGCGGTACACCTTTTCTTACACTAACCACAATATTGGTTGTTGTGCATGTGGGCGTGATTTTTAAACATGTTATTAACTTAAAATAGCATAGGACTTGCGTGTCTTCATCACTTCAACTCCTCAAAGAAATTAAAATCTACTAACTATTATGTATTTGCAAAGTGCCAAGTTTCCTTCTGGAGCTCTGTGAACTTTTGTTTGCCCAGGCAGACAACTACAACTGGTGGACATTGATTGCTTGTCTGGACATGGCTAAGACTAAGCAGGGTTCCTAACATCCAGCGGTGCATTAAACCCCCCAGACTTTAAATGTAAGGTACATCATGGTGGGACTTAGGTAACGTAAAAATCTTGAACCACTTGAAAACTTGAAGTAAACATTTAGTGATCAAGGAAAATTATGTTGTGTCTTCCTCTGTCTGACATGATGTTTGTAGTATTGTCTGTAAATCTAGAGATTTTAGTATAGTATGGTTTGTGTTTTAAGTAAATGCAGTGTATCCTAGTCTGTCTAAGATAATTTTGAATTCTCTGGTCTGAGTGTAATGCATGGGCACTTCAATAATTTTGAAAAAAAGGGGGGGGGGGGGGTGGCGGAGATTTAGGAAAGCCATTCCGTCAGTTTAACAAAAACAAGAACATTTTTATCTTCACCTTCACAATTTTTTTTTAGATATTTGGTGCAGGTTTACTATTGGTATGAACTTGAAAAAATATTGCATTTTAATGACTCATTTTTCAATTACATAGCTGTTAAATTAAAAAAAAGTGCAAAAACAGGTTCAGAAATTTTTTAATTTGCTTTAGAAGCTTTCCTAATTGAGATGAAAACATGGGGTGGCTGCCATTTTACAGCATTTTTCATGCCCTTTCTATGATATACTACTCAGTGCAGCTTAAGAAAAAAAAGGCTTGATATTTAAATAAACATTTACTTAAGTTAATATTTTTTAGAAATTATTTAATAATTTAAAATTAATTCAATGAATAGTTAGTATTGATGTAAATCACAAAGAAATGAATAAATTTGGAATGTTAATGGCTTCATTTTTAAAAAAATTTAAGATAGGCTGAAGCTCAAATTCCATGACTTCAACTCACTATTCAGGTTAATTCATGATAATAAACAAATTACGTAAATAAAGATCACTTATAAGTTATAAGTCCATAGCAAAACTAACTGTTAAGCAATAAGATTTATTTATCATTTAAATTTTGAAATGATAGTTGTTTGGCACATACCTACCACTTTCAAGTTGCACATCAGTTCTGCCAGTGGAAGTCACAGGAGAAGTTGACGTAGAAACAATTAAATCACTCAATTTCTTGCCACAAACCATTAATCAATGACTTTGTGCTGGCCGCTCACTTAAAGTTCAGAATGACTTGATGTTGGTTCCCTTTAACGATGAGAGGACTTGTATACAAAGGGTTTAAAGTATTCTGTCCCGAAATAGTGTTGAACCGCGAGAGACCATACCACGCTGCCAGGTTTGGAGTGGCTGGCAACCCTGCACAGTCACTGACGTCATGCGCCATCCATTGACTGAAGGCATGCCATTAAAAGGGTCGTCGCTATCCCATTTTCCCCCTCCTCACCAACGCGCTTTTATCTATCGCTGAGCAGCCTTGGGAATTCTATGGGCCACATCACGGAGTAGCGAGAATAAATTATGCCTTTCTCGATGTTTCGGGCGTCTGGTCAGCCCAGGATGATGTAACTCGTCACAGCCGCTCTCGTTGGTTCAAGAAGGGCGCCATAGTACTTAAGCAGCGAGACTGGTTTCCATGGGAGATGGTGAGTGCCGCATGAATTCCGCGAAGAGTGCGGCGATAGTCCCGCGACGAGTGCAGTGAGAGTCCCGCGACGAGTGCGGTGAGAGTCCCGCGACGAGTGCGGTGAGAGTCCCGCGACGAGTGCGGTGAGAGTCCCGCGACGAGTGCGGTGAGAGTCCCGCGACGAGTGCGGTGAGAGTCCCGCGACGAGTGCGGTGAGAGTCCCGCGACGAGTGCGGCGAGAGTCCCGCGACGAGTGCGGCGAGAGTCCCGCGACGAGTGCGGCGAGAGTCCCGCGACGAGTGCGGCGAGAGTCCCGCGACGAGTGCGGCGAGAGTCCCGCAACGAGTTCCGAGCGAGTTTTAAGAATCCCGCTCGAGAGTAGCACAACGCAAAGCGAAGGGATCGAGAAAAGCATCTGAGTGGCATGAGATTGTGTGTGTGGACAGGCGTGAGGTAAGGGGCGAAACACTGTTGAGCTTATTTTCATTGAGGAGTTAAAACTGCGTAATTTGACAGACATTAAGTGACAAGGGAATTTTTAAGTGTCAGTGATTTGTGGTCAGGCTATTTGAAATACAATTATTTATTTATTGATAATTTAAATATCAGTAATAAAACATAATTGGGCTAACCCTTATGAACCCAGTTCTCCGCACTTAAGTCATAACAATACTATTGCTATAGCATTTTTAGTGACCTTATCATGGACACCAAATACAATTTTTTACAACTAGTACAGAAAAGTTAACAAATGACAATTATGTAATTACTGTAGAATCTCACTAATCGGGCACTATTGAAAACCAGAGTGTGCCGGATTAGTGAAATGTTTGGATTACTGGATTATTTAGAAAAATTTCATAATAAATAAAATAAAGCATTTTGTAAAGAGAATATAATGTATTTGTATTTATATTCTACATGTTTTTTTACAACTGTTACATATCTAACAACTACATAATTACATAGTTTTAAAATAATCCTTAATTAAAGTCTTTTTTTGTGCAACTTGTAGTCCTTGTTTAAAAACCTTTTCTCGTATGTTTCGAAGAATTATATCTTTAGCAATACGCCGCTTTCTTCAGCCCATGTTATACAGGTATTGAAACAATTAAATGCTGTATCTGGTTTTACTTTAACATTTGTAGTAGTTGGTGGCTCCAGTATTTCTGCAAGGCTTTCTTCTTCTTGTACTGCATCACATATTTATTCATCTGTCATAATTTGCTCTGTTTCTTTGGTCCCTTCAAATCAAAATTTAAATCTTCTTCACTTGACTCGAATCCTCTTTTTGATAAATTTTGCAACCAATCGGCAATAGGTTGATTATCTTCTGGATCCCTTTCTTCTGTTTCCTGTGATACAATATTCATTGTAGGCCATAGCTTTTTCCATGATGATTGGATTAAGTCAGGTGAAACAGAGTTCTATGCATGAATGAGAGAGAATACAACATCCTTCAGATTCAATTCTTTAAGGCTCTGCATTATGTCACCATCCTGAGAAATAATATGGATGAGCAATTTATTTTTATTCAAGGACTTTACTTTCTGGATAACATTTTGATCCATCGGCTGCAATAAAGGTTTGCAGTTTGTTGGTAGAAAGATGGTTTGGATATTCCCATCAGTTGATCTAAGCTCTTGTTCATTTGGGTGGCCTGGAGCATTGTCAAGTACGAGTAAAGCTTTTATGGGCAAGTTGGATCTTTTCATAAACTTCTTCACATCTGGCACAAAGTCATCTTTATGGAACCATTCACTGAATACCTCTTTAATTAATTCTTGTATCAGACTGGCCGACCAATCTTCTTGAAAGCTCTGGGATATTTAGCTTTACCAATCACTAAAAAACCCAATTTGTGTGTTCCAGTAGTATTTGAACACGGCATAAATGTGATTCTATCTTTACTCACTTTACGGCCTGGTGTTCTCGCTTCTTTAGAGAATACAAATGTTTTATTTGGCAACAGTCTCCAAAACAGACCACTCTCATCTGCATTATAGATTTGGTCAGGAAGTAGACCCTGTTCCTCTACTTTGTCTTTAAAATGCTGGATAAATGGCTGCACTGCAGATTTGTCTCTTGACAATTTTTCACCTGATATGGTTAACAGACGGATACCAAATCACTCTTTTAATTTATCCAGCCACCCATCACTGGCACGAAAATCATCTTTTTTGGTAACTTTTTTTATAAAATTTGATTGTTTTTGCTTTCAAAATTTCTCCAGATACTGGAGAGTGTTTATAATGCTGTTGCATCATTTTCCATCATTGGACAACCACCAACTCTTAATGTTTTACACTTTCCTGATCCAGATTCCATCGTATTCACGTGGTCCACTATCTTTTGTTTTTTTCTCTTAAGATCATGTATGGTAGCATGCCCAGCTCCATATTCTTTTACCAATTTGCACATGTTTTCTCCAGGATCTAACTTCTTTAAAATGTCCATTTTATCTTTCCAAGCCAGGGTCTTGTGTTTCCATTTTCTTGACACTTTTAACTAGACTATTCCCACTTGAAAACAGCAGGTGAATATGTACGCACGTGCACGTGATAAGTTTTGAGGTTAGACTGCTCGATGATGACAGAGCATATAGGCGGTGCATGGGGTGGGGAGGGGCGACGGAGGCGCAAGTGGAGGGTGCCGGATTATGGGACATATCGGTCTATTGGAGTGCCGGATTAGTGAGATTCTACTGTAATAGTTTACAGTTAAGAAAAACAACTGGTGAATTCTGCACTTATAAAATAAACATATTAATAGCACACCAAATCATGCAAATTTTCATAAACTTCCCTACACCAAGTGAAAAAATTATTTTCAACATGAAAAAATCCAGAAAAATAAACTTAAATTTATAGGAGTTTAATTTACAGGAAAAAATTCCTTCTTTTTTTGGCTAAGCGGGTACATTGCCAACTATGTTCAATCAGCATCACGAGTTTGAGGGCCGTCCAAAGTTCTTAAAATAGATTCTGCTGACGGGCTCATGCTGATCATCCACACTTGGCTTTTCTCAAACCAGTTCAATACTAGTAAATTACAAGATGACTGGATATATATTTTACCTCACTTTAGTTTATTTTCAATTTTTCACATGTGTTCCTGGTTTTGCATTCCAGAAGTTTCAAGTTTATCTTAACTGTTTATTTTAATTTTTCAGATATTAGTAAAATTTTAGAGATACCTTAAGTTAAATCTCATAAAAATAAATAAACCATTTAAAATAAGTAATATGTTACAGTTGGATTAATTCTGAGCTAAATATTCTGTATGATAGATTTGTTTCAAAATATATTGTTTTTTAAAAATAATTGCCAGCTACATAAAATACAAACTTTTAAATGTAGATAATACAATATAATGTATTAATCATTAAAAGTTTACTTATTAAAACTGTATTTCATTGTATGTATACCAGAAACAATATTTATAACACAGAATACAAATGTGTAACTAAAAAAGAAATAAAATTAATAGTAGAATACAACTTCCCTTGGTACACTATTGCTTCTGTACGTATTCTGATATCTGAAGTACTAAAAAAAAAACACAGATCTGCGAGTGAGTTATTTTGCCTTTGTCGGTAGTAACGTAAGCGTTAAGAAGAAAGTAATCATATTTAAAACATTAAAAAACACATTTTTTATAACTATTTTCAACAATTAGTAGTGCCACCACATTTGGTAGACGTGAGCATCCAATTGATTTAGTATTTAGCCTACAAGAAATTGAATGAGGGTAAGTACTCAGAGGGTGCTTGGTGGTTTGTGAATTTTAAGTTTTTTAATAACTGTGTGAGGTGAAACATCATTTGGAGGTGACTCTCACAGTGGGACAAAATTAAAAAAAAAAAATTGCTAAAACCTCAAAAAAGGAATTAAAAATTTACGCTGGGAATTTTGATCAGTACCTAGTTGGGGTAGAGAAATGATTGATGTATTCAAGCCTGGAAGGGGAAGGTTTATATATATATATATATATAGAGAGAGAGAGAGAGAGAGTGAGTGAGATAGAGCAAGATAGAGAGATAGAGAGATAGATAGACAGGCACACCATTCATACCTGCCTCGATACTCTATTTCAAAGTTGGTCTTGGTTTGAGTACACAGGTCACCTGAGAACATATGCAACAACAGTGAACTTCATTTCCAAATCTAGAGTGTTGTTTACACAATTTTAATTTTTCAAGATGGTTTACACTCTTGAAGGTATATGTAGAAAATGTTTGTGTATTAGTTCAATTAAAAAGTACCTAATGTTATTCTGCTTGAATACCACCATGTTTGGTATCCTAGCAAAAAACATATAATTTAGAGACTTGTATTTTTGAATAAATTTAATTACTATATCCTTCACTTTCTTTAAATTATTCATGCAATGGGGAATTTTAATTTAATACATTTTCTGGCATATATGCCATTGCAGTATCATATTTCACAATAATCAAATTTTAGGGCTTTAGGTAAAGCCTACTAGCTAAGATAATTCACAAGAACTGACTGTGCCCTTCTGTAACTTTGGCTGTAATGATTTTTTGTCATAATTCATGCATTTATATAAAATAAATTATGTATAATATTGGTTTCATCTCCGTTCAAACTATTTATAAATGACTTTAAGTGGACTGGAACTTAACAAGAAAGAGGAGTTTGATAACATTTTTACGAGTCACTGATTATTTTTTATAAATTTTAATTAGTAAGATCACTATAAGGTTTTTGTTAAAGACAATAGAATAATCATGACACTGGTATTTGTTTTTCCTATGCTGTACGCTTCTTTGTTAAAGCTTTTGTGTAATCCCATTAATAATCATAGGGAGTCGGTTTCGTACATTTCATGTAGGTTGCATGTGTTGCAACTGAGATCGGCCTGGCTAAAAGATAACCTGACCTGAACATTCACAAAAACACTTGAAAAATAACTTATGAAAATGTTGGGCAAAAATGTTTTGCAGATATTTTAAATATTGATGTTACTTATGAATTTAGTTGAAAAGTTTTTATTAAAGAAAAATCTTAGTATAACCTTTAGATAGATTTATTTTTAGCTCTCACAGAAAAACGTAAACATTGTCCACCATTACATGATGTTCACAACAGGTCCAGACTGTTTTCAAAACAATATAACAAATAATTTTTCCCTGCTTGAAAAATATATGTTTATTAATTTTGGTGATGCCAAAAACATTCTGCATAATCACATACATCACATCTCGCAAATAAGTCCCGCAGTTACTTTGCGTCGATGATACAACCATGGACAAATGTATCCTTGGGATGGCAGCTAAATGTCACTAAAGCCCCATAGTGGGCTTATTGCTGATGACTGGTCTGTGAATTGCACATAGTTTCCGCACCCACACTAGAATTTTATACTGGAGTAGCTTCGTCAACTATTGAATCATTTAATTAGCAGACATAAATATTAAACTATATAAAGAAACGGCTCCAATAAAAGTGAAAAAGACCCAGTAAAATAATAAATCCTGGCTTTGGACCTGATTTTCGACAATAAATTTTACTAAAACCCTGCCCTTTCTTGTTAAAATTTATTAAACAATTAATATTATAAAGTTTCCAATTGGCTTTGTGACTTTTTGTTTGTGCCATTGGCCACAGATGGTAGCACCATGGGTTAACATTTCTGTTCCATGCGACTTCTGTGCATTAGCAGGTGCTGTGGTGAGTCACCATACTCATATCACAGCAGGTGCAGTGGTTAGACACTACTCTTATCATAGGAGGTGCAGTGATGAATCACTGAACATGTATCATAGCAGAGGCAATGGTGAGACACCGAACTCGTATCAGCATGTGCAGTGGTGTAACACTACTCGTATCATAGCAGGAGCAGTGGTGAATCACTGTACTTGTACCATAGCAGTTGCAGTGGTGTGACACCATACTTATAATATATCAGGTGCAGTGGTGAGACACTACTTGTACCGCAGCAGGTGCAGTGGTGAGAGACCTAATTGTATCATAGCAGGCACAGTGTACTTGTACCATAGCACTGCAGTGGTGAGACATTGTACTCGTATCATAGCAGGCACAGTGGTTCTAACACCAGACTTGTGTTCAGAGGACCGTGGTTTCAATCCCAGTCCGGCCATTCTTTCGGGTTTATTTTTCCCATGGTTCCTGATATCACTCTTGCTTTAGGCAGTGGCTGATTTTCCCCCAACATCCCAGAACTGTGGTGTTATATGTTACAACAAGATAATTGTAAGTGTATTTACTCATGTGTTAATTATGAACACATTCATAAATTTTTGCACTTAGCAGATAAGTGAATTAGGAGGACCTAATTTGTACTTAGTAAGAAGCATGCAATAATTTGTTTTGCAATGATATATTGATGTTAAAGTTGAAATGACGGCAGTGAGTGGTACGGAGGGCGTGCTGTGTTTCAGCGAACGGAGACATCATAGTGACGCTCCTGCCGGCCAACACGAGGTGGCCGTGGGTGACGCCTGCTCAGTTCCGGCCGGAGCTGGTTCCAGAGGAGCTCATGGCCCAGAACCTCACCGTGAGTGGTCGCTTGTCGTCACTTCTGACAGCACGCTGAGGGGTGCGCTGTATAACTTGTACCTCACAAAAATAGAATCGGCTCAATTATAAATATTACTATAAAACATACTAGCAGACTGGTTGATCTAGTGAAAAAAGACATGTCCTATTAATGCTGATGAGAAAACTTTATTTAATAATTTTGATTACTAAATCTTACCTGAATGTTTAAAATCGGTGAACATAGAGATAAGAACAACAAAGAAAAGTAGTTCGAGGGTATTGCAGGGTTTCTTCATGGTTTGTTCTCAACTAGAGCTGGGCAGGATCCCGGTGTTTCCCTAAAATACAAGAATATGTCCTTCCTGAAATGTCGCGCTAAAACTTCCTGTCCTGCTTGGCTCTATTCTCAATCTGTACCAGTGTCTGCATAAAGCCTCAGCTGATAGGTTCAGAGTGTTTCTTGGCCAGGCAGCAGCGTTTGTGCCGTTTATCATAATTTTTGGGCGCAAGTTTTGAATTTGAAGTTTAATTTTTCATTTTTAAAGAAGGAATCCCAAAATAAAGTTACTTTTATAATTTCATTTAATTTTGATTAAAATTCCTTTGTAGGATGTTTGGGCACCTCTGTGATAATAATTGCTGTTTTTTTTGTTTGTGGGCTGACGCTTCCAAGGCATTATTTTTTTTACTTATTCATTTATTGAGTGTTTATCTGAAGCCCAGCATATATTACAAAATGGTAGCAGAGCGTGGTTTCTCACAAAATGGTAGCAGTTAACGTGGTTTGCTCGTTGCTACAACTGGTAGCATTTAGCGTGATTAACTTTCTTTCTGCTTTGGTTTGATTTATGATAATGCTTTAATTTTATTTGGTATAAATAATTTTTGTTGGACTCTTAAGACTTATGTTATATAGTATTATTGTAAGTCCTAAATCTGGCATGACCCCTTCTTTATTCTTAAATTCTTTTTAAGTTAACATTTATTTTGCTCATTGAGCAAAGGATTTGCGTACCGCCTAGCCGGACCGAGGTTAGCGACCGCCGCGCGCAGCGCCCACATGTGTTCGTGCGCTATTTACTCCGTCCCTCCCCCCCCTCCCCCTCACACCCCTCGGCACGCTGAGGCGTCGGCTGACAAGGTTCAGCGTCCCAGTGACCTTGTACGGTCGCCAGCCAGTACAGAGGTCGCGCGCACGTGCCGGGAGGATAAACACAAAATTTATTTTCTTTAAATTCAAAGGCACATGCTCTCTCAGCTGAATATTCCCATTAGATCAAGCAGAGAGGCGTCTTCGAGAAAGGTTTCACTCCGAATTGGAGTTCCAAACTTATCCGTGTGACCCACGTTCGCGAATCGGAGCCTAGAACCTACTACCTCGAAGATTTTGACCACTAGCCTATTCGTGGTGACTTCTATGCAGAAGAGATTCTGCCTACGATGTATCCAAATGCATAATTGGTGAAGGTTCTCAAAAAAAAAGAATGTCAATACTATGTCAAGTTTTGGGGCTTCCCACGTTGCTTTAATTGGTGGGTAGCAGATGCAGAAACATACCTGCTAACTTTTACGGATTGTCCGTAAGTTTTACGGATTTTAATACTATTTTACGGTTTTACGGACGTCTTTAATATCTTACTGATTAATTTTTGCGTGGTGGTTTATTACCGTTCACTGTACCGGCCATGTATACCTGCCAAATTTTACTGTACCGGCCATGTTACCGACGCACCGACGGAATGAAAACAAAACAAGAGATAGTTAGTTATTTGTATATGGTTTGGACTGGACGTTCTACGGTAATTTTCCACTTACCGCAAGGAAAAAGTGCTACCTTAAATGAAGGAACCGACCACAATTGTGACGTCAGCCCTATCTCCTTGGTCTGTTCCTTGTTCCTTATATTATATTATTATATTATGGCCAAAATGGCTGACTATTTTTTGTAGTTCCAATGTAGTTCTGCGCAACCGGTTTTTTTTCGTGTTTATTTACGTGATGGGAACCATTAGTAAGCTAGTCAACAAGAAATATATATTTAGACTTACCATGCTGCGTATAACAACCAATTCTCGTGTATTCTGAAATCTCAAGGATAAACTTTTGTGTTTTGCATAGTGTGCCGATGTGATTTTAGTATTGCTCATGGAGGTAGGTCCGACATAACTACACATGTTAAGTGTCCTAAGCATAGGAAAAACGTGCTTTCTGAGGAAGAAAATAAGAAGATTGATAGCTTTTTCACCAGTACCAGTACTACACGGGGTTGGAAGTGACGAAAGCAGGCACTGTTGATGTCAAGTGGGCTGAATTATCAAGAGTTCTTGGAGTAGATGGCTTCCTGAAGTAGGTATAAATGACTGTCAAAGATAATGCTATCAATTCTGTCAATCCCCCACAGTAATTCAGAATGTGAGCGCATTTTCAGTATGGTCAAAAAAAAACAGAACCCAATTTAGGTCCTCCATGTCATCTGAAACTTTGCAGTCTATTTCTGTGTTGGAATCAAGGAATTGTGTTTGTTATGAACAAAGGTTTACCTCAGATTTATTAAGTATAGCAAAGAAGGCAACTGCTGCACATTCTAAGTCTTAAAATTGCATCAAGGATGATAATCAGGAGATGACTGAAATATGTAACAAACATGTGATATAGCAAGGTATGTCTTTAAGTAATCTTGTTTAGTGAATACTATTGCTTTTGTTTTGTACTTGATCATTTTGCTTTCCATATGCATGCTGTGTAAATTGGCACATTCTGGATAGGTTTAGTTTCCCAGTACATTTACAATATTGACTGTATGAGGTTTTCATTCTAGGCCATCGATATGCCCTTCATGTCATTAGTAAATTAGCAGAAACCAAATGGAATAGAAAAATAGAAAATAATTGCACATAAAGCATGTAAAAAATTGCCGCATTTGATTTACGATACATTTTCCCAATTTAAAAGTTTTCTTGATGACCAAACTAAAAAGTTGGCAGGTATGCAGAAATTTAGAAATGCTAGTAATTGCCTGGTTTTTATACTTTTAGTAGAGTAGACATTATGTAATTAATTTTTAATTTGTAATTTTGTTGCTTTTTTTTATTGGACCTCTTTTTTATTTTTTTTATTAGTAAATTGAGGTGATATTAATAAAATTATATTTTTCAGCATCAAGTAAGCATTTAAACCGAGTACTGTATACAAATGAATCAATAATAATATTGTGTGATTTTTTTTTTATGAATTTTGAAAATTTTTCCACATTTCTAGCTTAAAAATTATTGATTTTCAAGGTGAAGGCCTAAACAGCAGACAAAATTGTGTTTGTTAAGGTGATGAATGATTACTGCACCCTAGCAGGTAAAAATTAAACTAAAATGGCGAAAACTCTCTCTAGCAGACATTCTAGCATGTGTTCTACGTGGCACTATCAATTACTAAAAACAAGATTCCACCATGACGTCATACTGGCGGCTGTAATATGTGCCTTGGTATTAGTGGTGGGGGTCAGTATGTCAGCTGTCACCACAGGTGGAGGATGAATTTTTTTTTGCTCTTGCCGGGTTTGAACCGAGAAGAACTCTTAACACTTTGAGTGCTATGGACGTAATTTTACGTCCTTCGATTTCTTTTGAGAAATGTGACGGACGTACTGGTACGTCCATGATCTAAAAATACTTTGCTTTGGCTTGTCGTAGTATTACGTCAGCCGTTTTACCAGTAAAAGTTCTTTGTTCATTTTAGTTTTGAATTCCACCGCTAGATCGCTTAGGAATCGAAAATGTGGGCCGATAGAATCGATTGTTTTGCTTCGGCCTACCTGACAGTTCATTCTATGAATGCTAGGTGGCAGTGTAGTTCTCAACTGTGCGACGTTGATGAAATAAACACATTTGTTACAGCTTTGCGTACTATACATACTGGCTTACACATACACGATAGTTTAGTGCTGTACACAAATAAGCGGTACAGTTTTCTGATAGTAGGCTCTTATGTTTGTAAGGATTGTTTTTGATATGAAAGAAGGAAAAATTCAAAACATTTTTTTTAATTTTGAATTTTACTATCTAAGTACGTTTTCTTTTTTCTTTTTCTTTTTTTTTTTTTTAGTTTGAATGGAGCATCTTTTGCATTTATAAGCACTAACATGTATATGCTGGAATTATTTTGGGGGCTTTCCCTGTTTCTCAACCTGTAATCTGTGGGTTTGAAAAGTCCAAGAGGACTTCCCTGTCTTCTGTGTTCCCAAATATAGTAGGTGTTACATTTATTAGGGATTGCTGTGTGTGAATAAATAAATATTGAGGTAAATAAACATAAATAAGGTACCAATAATGTCAAGTGATACAAGTGAAAGTAACTCGCAAAATGAATTTGAAGATAGTGATCTGGACCCAGAATGTTTTGTATCTTCAGATTATACAGATTCAGGTAGGATATATTTATGTATTGGTTTTTATATTTCGGCCTGATAGGGTTTTCAATTGACTGCATGTATATAGAAAATTAAAAAAAAAATAGTTATAAAAATAATAAAAAGAATGATGCATGGTTTCAAAAATGTTATGTATGTATAAGTTTTCCTAATTTCAACAGTAAAAAAATATGAACCTTGCTGCGCTATGGTTTAGTAGAAATCATAACTGTAATATAGAATCTTACATTTCTTGGTACAGAAGCAATATTTGTGGCACATGCATATTTTGCTTGTGATTTTGCATGAAGTCCTATAGTAATTGAAATTCATCATAAGGCAATTTTTCTTTTTTACATGGAAATCCTAATTCACTTTACTATTTTCCACAGACAGTGATGAATAAAACGATTCTGAAAGTGAACCTGAGAGTATTAGAAGTGGTTCAGTACCAGGTGTTGGGGCAAGAAACAGAGGGCGAAGCAGAGGTAGAACAGGCAGGCTTTGTGACGGACGGAAAAGGAGACCTTGTAGCAGAGGTACAAGAGGCAGCAAAGTACGAAGCAGAAGTAGAGAAAACAGAAAATCACAAACAGATTCGCAAGATGGATGGACAGAACTAGATAGGATGCCTTCCATAAAAAATGTGTATTCAGGGGAAATTGGAGTTGTGCCAGAAACAGATTTGGATGAACTCAGTGCACCACTAGATTTTTTTCTCATTTTATAAATACAATTATTATCAAGCATATGAAAGAACAAACAAATTTGTATGCTCGCCAAAAAATAAACAAGAAAAAAACGTCTCAACTGAATCTCACCCAAAAGTAGATTAGCGAGTTGGAAGCCTGTATCTCTAGGAGAAGAAAAGAAGTTTCTTGCCATAATTATTCACATGAGCATTTCTGAACGCCCTGATATGAAAGACCACTGGAGCACTACACCAGTGGTTTCCTGCAACTTTTGCCCTAATTTGATGTCAAGGGATAGATTTTTATCATTGTTAGCAAATTTTCATTTGAATGACAATGAGCACATGCAACAGAAAGGTGAACCTGGGTTTGATCCTTTGCACAAAGTGCGCCCACTCCTTGAACTATTGCGTCAGAAATGTAGAACATCATTTCAAGTTGCAGAAGACATTACAATAAATGAAGGAATGTGAAACACCCCTCGTGCCCTAAAATTATATTATTTTAATTTAATAAAAAAAAACCCGTGGAAACTGCTGGGTAAAATATTAAGAAAATTAAAGTTATTTACCAGAGGGGACACGAGGCGGTGCACAAGACAAATTTCACACTCCCTGCGCACACGCAACTTGGGAGTTCGTGGATCATGATATAGAAATAGAAGAAGGTATATGATATATAAATACACTACATAAATAATTTGGTCTATAGGTTTCCCTGTTTTATTATGAAGAGGTTTTGTTTTCGCATTATTTCGATATCACAATCAAGATCTTAGCAAGTAACAAAAAATATGGGGGCGCCCTGAAATTATTTAAAACAATTTATATTATCTCAATTAAACATAGTCACAGAACAAAAATTGAAATATTCCACCCTCTTAGCTTCTTTCAATGATTTCATAAATCACAGTCTCATGAATTTTACAAATTCATTGTCGATTAAGTTCTTAAGGCACTGTTCGCTGGTATGTATTTAATTAATTTAGTTAATTATATGCAAGTGGAAAATATATTGCTCATATCACCCGGGTCTTCAAAGTATGACGTCGGGGTGGAATAAACTCTCTTCTTAAGGGGACTCGAAGCTCGAGGTCCCGAAGAATATGCGGGGAACAATTTATCTCCCCAGCACTTGGACCCTGTCTGAAACACAAGTCAAATTCAAAACGAATTAGACCTGCTTCCAGACAGTCATACATGGCGCGAAAGGCCAACAAACGGGAATTTGGGGAGGAGAAAAAAAAAGGCCGAATTACTCACCAAACAGGGTGTAGATTCAGGGCTCACGAGATGTCTCGCGCCAAAATCAGGATGGCGCGCACCGACAAATCGCGGATGACGCGAAAGAAACCAGAAAAGAGAACGTAAAAGAGCATATAATGAAAGTTATTTCAGATTTTTAAAAAAATTTTTGACGATAATCCATACACTACATATTTACCATATAAAATCAAAATATAATATAATATAATATAAGCTTCCATTGTCACTGGAAGGGAGTGTTTGTGGATAGTTTATTGCTGTCTTCATGGGATTGTTTGTGATGTTATGTTCTTGTATGTATAATTAATTTAGACTATAGATAATTACATTTAATTTTAATAATTAATTAAAATTAAAAATTAGAATAATTATTGAGAATATTGATTGATTTTGTTAAAAATTAAAATTTATCTTGATTATTTTACTTAATTAAATTACACGTGTTCATATTAACATTGAATGCTGACTTTTATTTAATTTTTTAATGGATTAAATTGATACTTTGTCAACCATATTTATAATATCACTGCAGTCCTTTTATTATTTTATTTCTATTAATTATTTGCTTGCAAAATTAACTTCAAACACATGTGCATTTTCAAAAGTTGGCACCTATGCAATCTTTTACACATTTTGATGATAGAAAAGACTTTTGCTGAAATTATTTGTTAATATGTCACTGTTCTTACAACATGCCATTCTTTAACAACACATTAATTCATAAACATGAGTTTACTGTTGCCGCGAGAAAATCAGAGCGAATGTCCGGCCGTGTCCAGGCTTCAGGTGTGACTGGTAGCAGAGCTCTACGTGCCTGCGTAGCAACAGACGCACCACATTTGAAGTGGAGTGAAGAATGCTGTCTCAAAAAATATTTAGTGTGTTTGTTCGAAAATTATTAATAATACTGAAATAATGTATTTGAATAACCAATTAAAAATATAATAAATGAAACATATGTAAGGTCTTGTGTGCATCCAGTGGGTCGTTCGTGTAGTCCCACCCGGTAGCTCCCTGCACGCCATTGGCTAGTGGTCGCCACGCGGCGCAAAACTGTGGTGTCGGCGAGGTGCCGGGAGAGTCGGGAGGAGGCAGCCACGGAGAGAGGAAGGACTTGCACTCATGACGCCTCGCTCGCGGGTGGACCCACAGTCGCGCGACACGCGGTGTTTATGTTTAGGAGCAATCCTAATAAATGGGTTAAAGGTATGAAATGCGCGTTATTATTAACTCGCCTTCGGTTCCCGATAAACGGCACACCCCCCTCCCCTTGTCTGTTGGGGGCGGGCGGTACACCAGGGGCGGTAGCACTGTGCCGAGGCACGGTGACCAGGACCCGTCAACGGCAGCGAAGATCAGCCGTTACAATTTGGTGTCAGAAGTGGGATACCACCGCCTCGTGCTATCGTTTATCGGGTTTCAGGACGTTGTGTTACGCGCATCCGCGCCGCGCTGTATAAGGAAGATGTCCGTGTTTTGGTTCGGGTACTAGTGAATGCAATTACTGTATACGGGCGTGAATGTGACCGTGCAAGAGCCTGCGTTACCGTGCCGCGAGACAGCCGTCGCCGACCGTCCCGGGCTGTCGCGCCGCGCATGCATCCGTCCGCCGCGCCGTGCAAGCTGGCTCACGCGCGCGCGCTCGGATTGCATCCTGCCGCGCTACGCGAGACTCGCCGCGCTGCCGAGCTAGAGTCCAACCGCACCCGGCTTCACCACGTGCGGTGCATCCGCGAACACCATGACCAGTTCATGCAGTCTGGATCTCGACATCGCTGGAATGAGGTGAGGTATTCTTTCCTGATATACTCTGCACTCTAGTTACCATGGCATCAACCGTGCAGCTGGAAGGCCGCGAGCTTGATCTGCAAGCCGCCCTGAATTTGTTAACGTCCCGCCTTGAACACCTAGAGCGCGAAAATACGGAACTGAGGAGAAATGCCACAAGTACACCCGTGACTGTAAGTGAAAATAATCAGGAAATGTCTCAGTCTGTTTCTGCACCTGTTCGAAACTTCACTCTATTGCCCACGATCCCAATATTCAGTGGTAGGCCGGAAGATAATGTTAAAATATTTTTCATTAAAATCGAGCAAGCTGCCAAGGTGTGTGGCTGGTCTGAAAGTGAGATGCTTGCCTTCGTGAAACTCAGGCTCGCAGGTGAAGCTTTAGATTTTGTTCTTGCTGACAGTGCATGTCAAGAAGCTGCCGCTTTTGAAGAGCTTAAAAAACACCTTTTGGAACGTTTTGGCAGGAAGCACACGACTCGTTTCTATCGCGAACAATTGAGCCGTCTGAAAATCTCCGACCATGAATCCATTGAACAGTTTGCTGACCGGATACGCAAAATAAATGCTAACACATATGAATTAGGTCCTAATGACGAAAGAAATGAAGCCATTAAACACGAGGCTGACCAGAGAGCTCTGGATGCTTTCCTGAATGGTTTAAAGGGTGAGGTAGGCAAGTTTACACGTATTTCTCGCCCACAAACATTTAAAGAGGCAGTTGAGTCCGCGATTAATGTGGTTGAAGCAGATAAACGCCCTGGTAAAGAGCCCGAGAACACTGGTAAGTCGGTATTTGCCTTGAACCAAGTAAGGGGGAAATGCTTCTTCTGCAACAAGGTAGGTCACAAGCTGAAAGATTGCCGCAAGAGGGCGAAAGCATGCTTTGGTTGCGGGAAGTCAGGACACCTGGTGAGGGAGTGTCCTAACAAAGGGATGATGGCCCCTAAGCCAAACTCTCCTGTGCATGAAAAGGGTAAGTTAAACACTTACAGGACTGGACTAGCCACGAGTCCCAGTCCTCAGTGAAGTGTATACCCGCGACAGTGTCTGACAATGACTTAGAGGATTTGACAGTAGTTGTGAGTTATGGAGGTAGACCACTCAAGTTGTTAATAGATACTGGCGCTCAAGTATCACTTATGTGGCAACATGTCGTTGGAGATGCAGCTTTGACGAATCTTGGGAAGCCTAAATTTTGTATTTCAGGCCTTTCGGGTCACAAGCTAAAGAACTTGGGAGTCACGACTGTTACTGTACAGTTAGGTGAAATAGCCTATGAGATGATTGTACAAGTCGTCCAGAACAACTGCAAACGTTATGATGGGATTATCGGGCTAGATTTCTTGAGACTTCACCGAGCAACTATAGATGTAGCAAAACAGAGTCTGACGCTGGGAAATAAATTGTACTCCTTGGGTCAGAGATCTGATGGGCAGACAGTACGTGTAAAGGACTGTTACTTGGGAGTGATCAACCCATCTGGTCCAGAACTACTTACACCGTCCCCAGTACATCTAGCAGCTGCCGAGAAATTACCGCCAGGTACAGGAAAACTTGTCCGTGTTATGGTCCCGCTCCCTAATGTTCGTAGAGGAGATAACTGTACCCTGTTATCAGAACCTGTTAAGGGTTGCGATGTGTTGGATAATCAGCATTGCTATGTGGCTAGAAGCATTACTACAGTTAATGCTCAGGAAGGAAAAGTAGAAGCGCTAGTGAACATGGTAAACATGAGTCGTGCTGAGGTAGAAATTCCTAGAGGTACCCAGGTAGCAGTAGTAGAGCTGCTGAATAAAGAAGCCATCTTGTCTTGTTCGTGTGATGAGGACAAGTCAGTCGATAGAGAAGACATAAATCAGGCGAAGTTTTCGCAAGATTTGAAATTATGTGGTCGAGTTAATGCTCACGAAGCAGAAATAGATTTTTCCAGTAAGTTAAGTCATTTGTCAGGTGAAGATGCACAGATGCTAAAGCCATTATTACAGAAGTACCAACATATTTTTAGAGAGAGAGAGAATCAGCCAGTAACACCTTTGGTACAACATCGTATTAATACAGGGAACCACAAGCCTATTTCCTTGAAACCTTACCGTGTACCTTTTCAACAGCAACAGTTAGTGCAGAACATGGTGGAAGAACAGCTGCAGTCTGGATTTATAGTACCACGAGAGTCCGGAGATCCTCCTTGGGCTTTTCCTATTGTCATTGTTAAGAAGAAATCGGAAACTGGCGAGCCTAAATTTAGGTTTTGTGTCGACTATCGTTCCTTGAACTCACTGACTATTCCAGATGTATATCCATTGCCCAACATTGTGGAGACCCTAGATAATTTAGGACAGTGCAAAATTTTCTCAGTTGTGGATCTCACCAGCGGATACCACCAGATAGGGGTGCATCCTGATGATCAAGCCAAGACCTCTTTCATTACGACAACAGGTGTGTACAAATACACCCGGTTGCCGTATGGGTTGATTAATGGCCCTGCTACATTCCAGAAGCTCATGGACAGTGTTTTACGAGGCTTGATACCTTCACAGTGTATGGTGTACATTGACAATGTGATAATTTTCAGCAAAGACATGACGCAACACATAGAACGCCTGGACTCAGTTTTTGACAGATTAGACCGAGCCAATTGGTCACTATCATTAGGAAAATGCCAATTTGCAGTAAAGGAAGTTAGATACTTAGGTCATGTGATAAGTTCCTCAGGAGTGAGACCTGACCCGAAACTTGTAGAGGCAGTACAGAGTTACCCCTGTCCCACCAACGTGAAGGAGCTACAAAGTTTCCTAGGTTCATGTAATTATTACCGGCGATTTATGAAGAATTTTGCTGTCATAGCAAAACCTCTGACCGGTTTGCTCAAAAAGGGTATGAAGTTTACCTGGACACAAGAGTGTGAAGAATCTTTTCTAGCCCTGAAGCAGATGCTCATTTCATCCCCAGTTCTTACATACCCTGATTTTAGTAAGCCTTTCATATTGGCCACCGATGCAAGTCAATTCGCCATTGGTAGTGTTTTGTCACATATGATAGATGGGGAGGAACACCCAGTAGCCTATGCATCTCGACAGCTAAATAGAGCTGAGATGAACTACTCAGTCACTGAGAAAGAGCTGTTAGCTGTTGTCTGGAGTGTTAAGCATTTTCGCTGTTATTTGGTTGGAAGCGAATTCACAATAGTCACAGACCATGCTGCACTTACTTGGATGTTAGGTCTTAAGGATCCTAGTGGCAGACTAATGAGGTGGTCTCTTCAGCTAAGTGAGTATAATTACAAAGTACAGCATCGCCCAGGTAGAAAACATGGTAATGCAGACTGTATGAGCCGGCGAGTGCGCAATGTAGATGCTAGTGCTGAAGAAAGTATGGCAGTCGAACAACTACAAGATGAGGAGTGCCAGGGATATAGGCAGCAGCCAAAATTTGTCGAACGAAATGGTCTGCTATTTAGAGAGACTCGTTTGGGGTTAAGGTTAGTTGTCCCAAAGTCCCAACAAAACAAGATCTTAAAAGAGTGTCATGACTCCGTGTATGCTGGTCATCGAGGTAAGAAAGCTACCAACCGAAAAGTTGCCGAACGATATTGGTGGAAAGATAGAAAACAAATGGTAGACAATTATGTAACATCCTGTATACCTTGTAATCGCCGTACTAACCAAGGGAAAACCCGCGCTAATCTTGTGGAACTTCCGGAAACTGGAAGACCTTTCCAGAGGTTAGGTCTAGACATTGTGGGACCAATGCCCAAAACTGCCAATGGTAACCGCTACATTTTGACAATAATTTATCACTTTTCCAGATATTTGGTAATGCGAGCTATTCCTGACGAAACAGCAGAAACCATAGCAAAAACTTTTGTGTTTGACTGGATTTTGAAATTTGGTGTGCCAGATGCCATTATCACGGATCAAGGAACTAATTTCCTTTCAGAACTAATGACACAATTATGCCAGTTGCTGCATGTAAAGAAGTTGAGAACCACTCCAGGGCATCCGCAAGGAAATGGGAGAACAGAACGTGTACATAGGACCATTGCTAAAATGATTAGCCATTATGTCAGTAACCGTCATGATGACTGGGATGTCTATTTGCCATATGTGTGTGCCGCCTACAACAGCCAAGTGCACACCAGTACTCAGTTAAGCCCATACGAGGTAGTCCATGGAATGAAGATGTCCACTCCTTATGAGCACCTGACTGTACCTCTGTCAGTTGGCAACAGCCACGTCGCCGAGTTCGCAAGAAAACTGCGCGACTTGTGGAAAGCAGTGAAGCAACGCAACCACACCGCATTCTTACAGCAAGCTACTCAGTACAACAAGAAGGCCGTGCCAGTGAAGTACAGGATTGGCGATCGTGTGTTCCTGAGCAACCCAGTATTAAAGAAGAACCAGGTGAAGAAATTTCAGCAAGCGTGGAAAGGCCCGTATCCAGTCATTGAGGTGTGTTCGCCAGTGACCCTCAAGCTGCAGCTGCCTTTCCGCTCTATCACCGTTCACGTTAATCGAGTGAAGCCGTACACGGGTACAGCCATTCCACCTTCTGCGTCTGTCGACCACGACCGTCCGAGAGGAAGACCTCGGAAAGAACCACCAGCAGCACCTGCAGTCAAGAAGTTGCAACCTCCTGCTGCAGACGCCGTTGCTGTGCCAAGGCAACGCCAAGCAACATCGAAGGTGCCCTCCCGTAAGCCACCACCGTCATCGGTGAGACCGCCCATCCCCTACAACCTGCGAAGACGTCCGTAAAATGATATCTGTGTGTGCTGTGCTGTGTAACATCTTTATCTTTTGTTTTGTCTTAGCAGTGGAAATCCAAGTGCGTCAGTCTAATGTGGGTATTGTGTTTGAGCGTCATAGTGATGTAATCGTGTCAGACAGTGAGTACTTAGTTGTAGTTAATTTTAATATTTCTGCCTTATCTCAGGAGTGTAAGCTGTTAGGTGACATGTTAGACCTAGTTTATAGTATACACCAAAATGAGTCGCGGAATAATGATAGTAGTTATGACAATAATTTTTATCTTGCATTGTCCCAGTTGCGTGGTGCCTATGATTATTTCAAAGCAGAAGTTAATAGCTTCACCTATTTGCTTCCAGAGGACAGTACTCGAGTAAGGAAGAAAAGAGGATTGTTTAACCTAGGTGGTAAAGCTTTAAAAGCTATGTTCGGCACTGCAACTTCTGCTGATATTGAGCATTTGAGTAAGCTCCTCGATAATGTTGATTTGAATTCTAAGAGTCTAGCTTCTGATGTCTCTAATAATGTAATTCTTCTGAAACATCTAGAAAAGCGCATTGTAGATAACACCCAGATTGTTAGGAAAATCGCGACAGATTATGTTAGTCACTATGAGAATTGGTACCAGAATATTAGTAGTAATGTAAAAAAATTGTTGCAAAATGCATTTGTCATGCATTCTAGGATAGATTTGCAGGGTATATTGTTGCGTGCTAGCGAAGCACTTACTAATGCACGTTTTGAATCTAGCAATTTACGTCAAGCTATTGAGAACAGCGTTAATCATAAGCTTAGTAGTACACTCATTAAGCCAAGTATGTTTATAGATATTTTGACCTTGATAAGTGATAGCCTAACTCTACCTATTCACATGATCGCAACCGTGGAAGCAGCTAATTTGCATATTTATTATGGGTTGTCAACAGTTCAAGCAGTAGTTCATGATGATTTGTTGAGACTTGTAATTTCAGTACTGCTTGGAAATGAAGTAACAAATTTTGAATTATATGAGTTACACCCTTATCCTGTATTTGTTCGTAATTTAAGGCAACATGCTGAATTCGTAACACATGATTTTTTGTTATTAAGCTCTGATAGAAATTACTACAGTTTGCTCAACCGTCATAGCCTAGAAAACTGCCGAACACATGGTGTTACCCTATGTAAAAGTGACTTTGTGTTGTACGACCGGAGTGAGCCATCCTGTGAAACTAGTTTGTTCCTAGGCAAGAATGTAACTAACTTGTGCCCTGTCAACATTGTGAAATTGTCAAAACCTTTCTTAAAAAGAGCTCACTCTACTTGGTTATTTGCAGTAACTGATCCAGTTGATATTACTTTTGTATGTAAAAGTGCTAAGTTGACCTGGCCTCCCATAAGTAAAACCATATTCGGTAATGGAATGATAGAGAATGCTTTTCACTGTGATTTGATGTCAAACCGTTTTAAAGCTCTTGCCACGATAACTGATGTAATGCATTGGAATGTCACTTATCCTGTTTTGCATATACCGGACCTCAGGCTAGAGGTCACATCAGAAAAAATATTTGGTTGGTTGCCAATAGATACTTCACAAGACAAAAACCTGCTGTCAGAAATTGACGAGTATTTGCAGAGTAATGAATATAGTGTACCGTATAGTCGAATCATGCATCTAGTACGTAAGCCTGAGTCCAGTGTAGCTGATACTCTCAGTATTGTCAGTGTATGTTTAGTGGGTTTAATTAGTATTATGGTAGTTATCCTGTTTGTAGTGTTTAAAAGGTACTACTTGGCTAAACTAGTGAAAGATTGTTCCACAGACTTAAAGGAAGTGACTGCTTCAGAAGTAAAGGTTGTATGGCCCCATGCCAGAGAGCCAAGTGTGGCAGACCAATAGAACCATTGTTCATGTGTGGTACTTGTACTGTATGTCGTATATTGTATGTTGACGTGAGTGTCGCTGTGGGCTCCACTCTTCGAGGGGGAGAGTGATTGTAAGGTCTTGTGTGCATCCAGTGGGTCGTTCGTGTAGTCCCACCCGGTAGCTCCCTGCACGCCATTGGCTAGTGGTCGCCGCGCGGCGCAAAACTGTGGTGTCGGCGAGGTGCCGGGAGAGTCGGGAGGAGGCAGCCACGGAGAGAGGAGGGACTTGCACTCATGACGCCTCGCTCGCGGGTGGACCCACAGTCGCGCGACACGCGGTGTTTATGTTTAGGAGCAATCCTAATAAATGGGTTAAAGGTATGAAATGCGCGTTATTATTAACTCGCCTTCGGTTCCCGATAAACGGCACACCCCCCTCCCCTTGTCTGTTGGGGGCGGGCGGTACACCAGGGGCGGTAGCACTGTGCCGAGGCACGGTGACCAGGACCCGTCAACGGCAGCGAAGATCAGCCGTTACACATACATATGATAGTTCCTTGAATTAGGTGAACAGATTGTTCCCTCTGTACCGTGGAATATTTGCTGTTGCTTCTTATTACTAGCAAAATGACCAAAGTAGGGATGTACTTATTGTATCAGTATTAGTAGTCTTGGTGTCAGCGTGTAAGTGGCGGAGTATTCCCGGCAGGGTCGAGCGCTGCTGGTACAGTGCACGTGCGAAACATGACACTGCTCAGATTGTCGCCACTCAACACCTCCGGCTAGCTCAAGTTAGGTGATGAGTGGAACATACAGGTTACAGGTCACGAAGAAATTAGAAATTTATACACAAAGTTTGATTATTACCTGTTTTATTTATATATAAAAAAAATTACACTATATTACGTACAATAGAGCACACAAAAAACTAACTGTACATAAAAAAAATAATACACCTCGAGCCATCGCCCGATCAACGACCGCCCGGCCCGGTGCTCGGACAATGACTGATCTTACAGCCTTCCTTTCCTTTGTGCGGGCAGTGTCCTGGGCTCGCTGACGTAATTCTCAGCCAATCACGGCGCCTGGCAACATAACATTCCACGAAAGGCTTACTTCTGTTCCCACCAAGCAGCGATTTTGTATCTTTCTCGCACTCCCGTGACCGTGACTCACACGCCTAGCATGTGAAACAAAGCCTCGGTCGTGGAAAAAATGAAGGAAAATCACGTCAGCATGCCTTCCCACACACAAAGAAACCAGCAAAAAAAAATACTTAAAATATAAATTTATGACTTTTAAAAAATAAAGCAATGAACTCCGAGAATTTCGTTTACAATAACTTTGAAAAAGGAAAAACTTTAAATCTAACCTGAAATATGACAAAAAATTTAAAACAAATTGTTATTGCTGAATTGCATGAGGAAGGCTGTAATCTTGGTTGTTACAAGATGAAGGGCGTGTGCTCGCAGCTCACCGTGGAGGACTACGTGCACGTCATGGAGATCCTGACCAACGACTTCCGCTTCAACCTGTACAACGTGTGCTACAAGCGCATCCTGGTGGCGTGGATCTTCACCGCCTTCGTGGTGCTGCTGGGCCTGCTGTTCTCGGGCGTGACGGGCCTCACGCTGTTCGGGCTGGGCGTCATGTGGTTGGTGCTCAACGCCGGCGCCATCTTCCTCTGCATGTGGCTCAAGATCAAGGTACCTGCTGCCTGCGTGGTTGCCTCGGTTAGCGAGGGTTGTGGCTGATGCTACACGCTGTTCGGGCTGGGCGTCATGTGGCTGGTGCTGAACGCCGGCGCCATCTTCCTCTGCATGTGGCTCAAGATCAAGGTACCTGCTGCCTGCGTGGTTGCCTCGGTTAGCGAGGGTTGTGGCTGATGCTACACGCTGTTCGGGCTGGGCGTCATGTGGCTGGTGCTGAATGCCGGCGCCATCTTCCTCTGCATGTGGCTCAAGATCAAGGTACCTGCTGTCTGCGTGGTTGCCTCGGTTAGCGAGGGTTGTGGCTGATGCTACACGCTGTTCGGGCTGGGCGTCATGTGGCTGGTGCTGAACGCCGGCGCCATCTTCCTCTGCATGTGGCTCAAGATCAAGGTACCTGCTGCCTGCGTGGTTGCCTCGGTTAGGAGGGTTGTGGCTGATGCTACACGCTGTTCGGGCTGGGCGTCATGTGGTTGGTGCTCAACGCCGGCGCCATCTTCCTCTGCATGTGGCTCAAGATCAAGGTACCTGCTGCCTGCGTGGTTGCCTCGGTTAGCGAGGGTTGTGGCTGATGCTACACGCTGTTCAGGCTGGGCGTCATGTGGCTGGTGCTGAACGCCGGCGCCATCTTCCTCTGCATGTGGCTCAAGATCAAGGTGCCAATTTTACTGCATTCCAGGGCTGTTACCTAGTTTATCGAGACTTTGTCGGACTAGGGTTTTGTTCAGTTTATTAGGAATACAACATTTATTAAGTACTAGCTGCAGTACCCGGCGTTGCCTGGGCTAAACACATGGAGCTTTATTGTCTGCGAGTTAAAGCAAACTGGATAGCGCTATATGACAGTGTGTTGGACATAGAGAAATGTTACACAATTACTGTTTGTATGTTTATGATCTAGGTTTTTTTGTTTATCCATGGCGATTGGTTATTTGTTATTTATTATAAATTATAAATTATAAATTATAAATTATAAATTATTAAGACCATTAATCGAAATAAAAACTATCCTATATCTCAAGTTGGAAAAAATTACACATAAATGCCAATTTTCATCAAAATCGGTTGACTTGGTGAAGAGTTCACTCACTGGAAACAAACATCAGGACACTGGATTTATATTTATATATGTACATTTATTAAGTATTATGATTTGATTTTATTGTATAGAAACAGATTAATTTTTGTTTTTAATAAAATTCAAGTTCAATGGAAACCGTGACACATCACCTAGGAATATTAGAAATCATTACAAAGAACATAGGTGTATGTGCACCATGGTGTAGCACCGTGTCTCCCTCACACGTGTACTGCAGATGCATCACACCACCGATACCAAGCCATTGAAATGAAAGGCTGCATAAATACTCATCCGAGACGAATAACGATTTTTGCAATATGAAATGGAAACCTGATGCAAGCACATTACTGAGACAAGAGAGTGCCCGCCTGCACAGTCACCTTAACTGCCAGCTTCATTGAAGAGGACCGAGTTCCACTCTCAGTCCAGATGTTCTTTCTTATTTGGGTTTCCCAAGGCGGTCACTCCAGATGCTTGTTGGCATGGTTCCTCGCCATACTTTAAGGTAATACTTATTTGTTGTTCATATGCTGGCGATACTTCCAACACCACTTTGGCAAATATTTGTGCAAATAAATATTTAATTAATTTAATGTTTAAAAATTAAGTAAACGTTTTGTAATTTCAAAATAATTTTGAGTTATTCAAATAAAAAGAGAAAGCACATTTTCATAGTTGTAACTAATTTGTCGTACTTCTAAGTGTATTATAATATTTACCTGTGTATGAGTCTCACATTTTATGCAGATTTTTTGTTTACATACATGTAATGCGATCCTTATACTAGTTTTTCACTTGCGTTGAAAAATAAGATTTTAACTAGGGATGGGTCGATTCGATTCTCCGATTCCTCGATACCACCGATTATTAAAAAATTTGGGTACTCAGTATCGGGTACTAAAAAAGGGCAAGGTAGGTTAGGAATCGGTTAAGTTAAGAAAATACAGTAGTAATATATTTTCGTCTGAACTTTACTTACTTATTTTAATATATCTTACCTGCCGTATGCGCATAAAATTCCTAATAATGCTCATTATGATTAAATATTAATTTTATACGAATAAAAATAAATAAAAACAATGTTACCGGGCATGTTTAACCTCTAATTAAAACTCCACGATCGAAGAACATTATTCCTCACTCATGTATTAGACGTAAATAAATTGTAAAAAGAGTTATTAATTTTATTTGCAGTTAAGAAAAGTCCATTGTTTTTTGTGAAGAAAGTGACGGTTATGAAACGAGATCACATCACGTGTCGTCACCATTTTAGTTGTGAGCCATTCAAGGATGATGGCCTCCACAAAATCTCTGGTGGCCATAAAATATAAAGTCAAGTCGAAACGTATCGATTCGTTGCGTACGGGACAAATTGTATAATGAAAGCAACAATCGATAATAAAGAATTATCTGGCCATACCGCCAACAGAGGCTCGTGTTTATTTCTTGCAAAGGAAAACCGTAATAATTACTAGAAAAACACTTGAAAATAGTTTTAGCAAAACAATATTTGTGCCAAATAAATAGCATAAATGCGAAACAATTCACAGTAACCTGGCTAGTCGTGCTATTGAGGTTACTGTGAATTGTTTCGCATTTATGCTATTTATTTGGCACAAATATTGTTTTGCTAAAACTATTTTCAAGTGTTTTGCTAGTTTGTTAGTAAAAAAATGTTCGCCGACTGTCGTTTCAAATTACGATGCGAATGGTCTGATATTGTATCAACATGTCTAAAGTTTGGGAACATTTTCGCATCAATAGTGAAAATGACAAATATGCAATTTGTAATAATGGTAGTGCGCAAATTTCACGGAGCGGTACTTATAAATCTACAACCAATTTAATGAAGCATTTGAAATCCCGGCACACATTACTACCAGAAAAAATAGTCTTTGAAGAAAAACAAACTTTTGTTTACAGCACTGTCACCAACTAAGTCAAAAGGTACCACAGAAAAAAGTAGTGCTACCTTTGAACCCATTTTGAACAAAGATGTTATGTTATCGGCGTTATCGCCTGTTAAAGAACCTTGTCTAAATGTTGAACTTCATTGTGCACAGCCTCGTACTTACTAGCAAACAAACTTTATGTGAAAATGCTTCTTCACTGGTAATTGGAAAAAAAAAAAAAACCCTCAACATTTAATCCTAAGTCTATAATTATCCTTTATACATGTTATTATCATTATGTAATGCATTCAATTCTTAAGTAGTTTTAATTATGTGACCAGAATTACCAGGAATCGAAAACTGGAATGACTCGGAATCGAGAATCGAAATTTAGGAATCGGTACTGGTATCGGAATCGATAAAAATGTGTACTCAACCCATCCCTAATTTTATCATTTCACAGGTAGTTCAATATGTGTGTATAAAACTAACCTGTGTTGGTTTTGAATAAATATGCCATATGTAAGAATAAATTGTTAAATTACAATTTCTCAGCAGTGCTTATGAAGCACCATGAACTGCACCATTATGCCATGTCCGCTGCTCACTGGAATTGTTATTTTGTCTAATAAGTTGAAAAGAGCTTAGTTGAAAAACTGCTCGTCGTACCTATAAATGGCGTCACTTATACCATTTTTGTGCACTGTTTACTAGCAAACCTCCCCAGCAGATGTGAGGAATCTGACATTTGGAAGTTGCTTTTTAGTTTATTTTCTTTCTTTCATGCTGCAAATGGTTTTGGTTGCTATGTCTCGTGCACCGGAAATGTTGATGTACGCATGAAAATATGAGTATGGTTCATTGGCAGTAAAATAAATAATTTTACGGCCCTGCTTAATTTCTTTATCCAAAAAAAAATTTTGTAAGATTGTGATTTTCTTGCAGAAATACTACTGTGTGACTAATAAACAAAGTATACCTAGTCCATATTTTGTTTTTAAATGTTATGTATTTTGCCATAATAACTGATAGTGTGATAGTGTATTTAAAAGTGATAAATGGCTGCCATGTGGGTCTTAAAAGTTATAATTTTACCAGGAATGGACTATACCACACCGCGTGGTGTTTTTGCTTTCGTCTCGGGCTGTGGCGGTGGGACAAGGGGGGGGGGGGGGGGTGAGAATTTAAACAAAGGAAGGAAGAGGTAAGCCATACAATGACATGATGCCGCTGCTGCCGCCAGCCTTGCAGAATGAGTTTTATGTGCAACCACTTAAGTCGCAAAAACTACCTCCGTCATATTTTTAAACGGACTGTCTGGTTTTTTGTTTTGTTCTTTTATAGGAACATAATAGAGAGTATTAAAACCCACACAAAATATACGTTGTGCGTTAAAAGATAATAATTGTATAAACTTAAATTGTAATTTTTTTTTCAATTTTTTTTGATTAATTATATTTTGTTGGCAAAATTTCCAAGTTTTAACTATTCCTGAGTATGTATTCGTGAAATCGCTGCTTCGTTAAATCCGAGGTTCGTAAAATCAGGGTTCAAGTGTATGTACAGATAGATCTAGAAGAACCTTTTTTCCAAAATGGTTTTGAGATGGCGTAATGTTAAATGCTTCTAACAGATTCATTATGTCATCAAACGCTTTATTTTCTACAATAAAAAAAGCCTAAGTCCCAACATATCTGGTGTATCGTAATTTTCTTAGCATTATATTGATTTTTTTTTTTCTTCAAAGAAAGCTGTTTTACAAGAGTTGATCGGATGTGTATCTATAATTTTAGTTTGCAAAAGATTAGCTGTATTTTGTTCAATTCCAAATATATGAACATTTGAATATGTTTTCAGATTTTCATTTGTTTAGTGCTAGAGCTGTTGCCGCCATGTGATATGTTTGCGTTGTAAGGGGAAATACTACACAGTGTAGTTTATTGCTGACTAGTACAGAGCAACAGGCTCAGGGCAGTAAGTACTTGTAGAAACAGAATTCTGGAAGGGAAAGCATTGGTTCGAACTGTGTTGTGTTGTTGCAGTTCAACAAGAATCTAGGTATGTGCATGGCTCAGAGTTATAGTTAATAGTTTGTTAATTTTTTTGTAATTACGAATGCTTCCGCATCTGTTTACAAAAGTTAACAAAAAAAAACTATATTGGGGAAAACATCCGTTAACGAGGCGACTACATCTTAGTTGAAGTAGTGAAGTCGAATCAAGCTGAAGGCTGGCCGATAACGATGCAGTCAGTCGGAAGTCAAGCCAAGAAGTCCCTGGTATGGAACCTGTGTCGCTTAATTAAATTCGGCGCTTCAGTTTGGAAGAATAAGGGGATACTTCGGCTTCAGGGCCGAAAAGTTCCGAAGATGTCCGAGGGAGGGATTGAGAAATACAGACTCTGATAGCTCGGTGCTGCAGTGGGCGCCTGATCGCTGCGCTATCTACTGGGGAGTGGCCGAAGCAGGGACGAAGTCGACTCGCACATCTCAGACGAGACTACTTCTAAAGCATGGGGCTTATGGAGGAGACTGGAGAGCGCTCTGGTGACTCGGAAGAGAACGACAGGAGAACGTTTGTTGTTTGGTGTCGCCAGAGGGCAGGTGTGTTGAACACCCAGGGAAATAGTAGACAACTCCGCCACTAGAGGTCAGAGGCAGTACATTCAAACACCAATGTCCAGACGTTGAGACATGCCGTCGCTAGCCGGGGTTAAGCACCGGTCAATGCTGTGGGCGGTGATTCGTGGAAATGAGAGAAGGGGGGTTGGGTGTTGGCTGGCTTGTGAGAAATGTCTTACCCGGAGTACCTGTACGTGCTCTAGAGCCCTGGAACATTATAATGGGGCACAACTGTAAGTGCTCACCTCAGGAGAGCTCTGAGAAACGGGCTGCCCTGAGAAGCTGCAGTCAGTCCTGGTCACTGCAGGAGGGGTGAGTTTCAATCGCCGGTCGTGCACTGGAGCGGGAAAAATACAAGGCCAGAAGCTAGCCTTGCAAAGAATCAGCAAAGACTCGGATACTGCGCTGGGAACGACTCTAGGAACTACCCCAACAAAAATTAAGTGGGAGGTTACAGTGGGCTAAACAAGTTTAAATTCAAGCTATAAAATTACTGTTAAGATGATAATTTAAAATTAAAATTTAAAAATTGTGCAGAAATTACTATTGGCGGCACAGTGCCACAATGGACAAAGGGTAAGGATTGAAAATTGCTTTGTTGTGTTGTTGCAGCTTTACAAGAGTCTAGATCTTTGCGTGGCTCAGTTGAACAACTACTTTTGTGCGACATTGCAGGAAGGGGAAAGGTTTTTTAACGTGCCTTGTTAAGTTGTTGCAGCTCAGCAAGGGTTTGGAGAAGTGTTGACTCAGGTGAAAAACTAACAGTTGTGCCACAATGCAGGAAGGAGAGGATTGAAGAGTGCCGTGTCGTTTTGTTGCAGCTCAACAAGAGCTTGGAGCAGTGCATGGCTCAGGTCAACAAGCACTTACTGCGCCACAATGTAATCTTGGGGCTGGATGACCGCGGCAAACTGTCCTGCCACAAGGTCAACCTTTGCTTTATTTACTTCGACACCTCCGACTGCATTGTGAGTAAACATCTGTGGCCACTTACTTAACTTTTTAACCCTTTTATTGTTTAGGTCTCTTGTTGCCTTCCTTATTCAACCCACACTTTATCTTTTTTTTATTTATCTGTATTGTTTGATTTATTTTTAATTATTTTATGTTACATGAGCGCTCAATGCCTTAAAATGAAATGGTTGGAAAAATATAATCCAGGAATGGTTAACTTTTAAGATATCAGTGTTATCTATGGTCACAACCTACTTTTGTATTCAATTTTTTTTTTATTACAACTGATAACTTGTTCAAAGTTATTATGTTTGTCATTTCCGAAGAGCCAGTTCGTGGTTCTCTTGCACACTGCAATCACCCCATCAGCCAGCCTCATGTTGACTGCATGTGATGTTTTACCAGGCTAGAGTGAAATTCATTCATAGCCGTTTCTTACATTTGTACATTATTTTATTACGATACTTTGTGAAAGATTTATCTCTAAATTAATGTAAACTAACAATATTGCTAAGAAAACCTTTTAGAACCGGCTGTAAATGTGCCCAAATGGCTGGAGAGCAATAGCATATAGTTAGTGTAGTCATTGGAGTTTTTTCCTCCATTTCTGAAGTTTTTTTTAGTGTAAGTGACAACAGTGTGGAGACTAAATTGTTGCCTCTATTTTCAAAAAGGGAATGTCTGTATTTATTTGGCATTCTTTGTGAATATGTTTTCATACATCATTTTAAACACATTTTACTTTCTCTTATTTTATTAGTTGTAGCTGAGCTATATTTTTCTGTCCATATTGCCACTGTTTATACCTACATATTAGAACATATGAGGTATAAAATTACTTGTATTCAAGCTTTTTGTTGTTACAGTATACCCAATTCTTTGCGTGGTGTAAAGTATGCAGAATAGAACCCATGTGGCGTGTGTTATTCAGAGGTGAAAATCGCATCTATGGAACCATGATGGAACTAGGCTTGAAAGCTTGAAACAGGGATAAAGAAATTCTAATGCCTGATTTCTCCATGAAACACTTGCACTTGTATTGTATCCTGAAATACTCACTTTTACTTACAATTCCCATTTTTGGCAGCACCGTTTTTTTCCAAGCATTCACACTGATATATGAAGTTTATTATACAAAACTTTAATACAGAAAAACTCGCTTAAGATGTTCCCTCATTATATGTTTTCCCGTTTATAACATTTAAATAATTGTTCTCTTGATCACTTCCATATATCTCTGTTAATTTTTCCCATTCAAAACGTTTTCCTTTATAAATGCTTCCTGCATGTAACGTTCATCATTTTGAGAATAAAATAATGTAATAAAGTTTATCTTTACACTCTTAAAATTTATTTATAATTAAACTTTTAGACAGTTGTTTCAAAACAATAACAAATATAACCGCCAAAAACTTTGCAGCACGCAGCACGCTGTTACGATATATTTTTGACCAATTATGTGCTTACATTAGTATCCTTTGTGAGGCTGTTCCATCTGTACACCATTTCCCTCATTCAAGCTTAACACAGACGAATACACAACAAAAACAAACCACTAGCCATTCATTTACCTGATTGCATGGCATGTGACGCAACTGTTACAGCAATATGAGTAGCTAATTCAGTTTCATTGTTTGTTGAGAACTGTGGTAAAAAATTTTTATGGTGGACGTAATGAATATATTTTTCCATTTTTGGCCTGACTTATACCGTATTTACCCGTAAATTGTGCACAATTTTTCGTAAAACAAGTGTTAGAAAATCATGGTAAGAAGTTTATTCAAAACTTGACAACGCCCATGGCAATGCTGCATAATGCACAGGTTTCTTCAAGTCCAAGGTTAGTTAACCTGCTGCTGCTTAAAGGAATGACGGACATCTTGCATGTTGATTGTGCTTTGCGATTTTGTTTTTTCTGTAAGACGTTGCAATGATTGCCGAAGGTTTACGGTAGCGATCATCTACACATACTGAAAAAAAGCAACAACATTAAATGATTTAAAAAAAAAACCAGGATATGAAAACTCGTGTCTTGGGTAGAAAAAAACGTCACTGAAAATCAAATACCAGTTGGCATGGTGGAGGGGGAATTGATTTTGAGTGAGGGTGTTTTTGCAATAAAACTTTCATTTAAAGGTGAGAATTTGTAGCGTGTGCTTCTTCAGCAATTTTAAAAATATATTGTTTTTATTATAATCTTTCTTAACATGGCATTAATTTTGGTCGTCCGTGACTGAGATTTTATGGTGCTTCACTCATGTAAACAAAACAGCTGCAATCATTATTTACATTGATTTTTTTTTTCAAGCCTTTCACGGTAAACATGTTATTATTCATATTTAATCCATAAAAAAAATATTTATTACCTGGTATATTTAGATACGTGTATTTGCGACAAAGAATTGTCCTGAAAATATTTATAAATTTTGTAATACGCTTGAAGCAAAATTAAAGAATGCCGGAAAACATAACGGCAGAGTTTATCACCAGTACCAAGAATGCTAATTGCTCTAAAGTTAGCTCTATCTGGTTAATCTCCTCAATCTGTAGGCAAGTTAAAAATAAATTGGATTAAACTTGGAAATCACTACAGTTCAATTTTTGGTTTGTGACCAAAGCGTACAGGAATGTGCAGAAATTTTACAGGAATTTTGTTAGCTCAGTTTGCTTGAGGCCCTTATTTATACCGTGTGTTTCAGAAGCAAACCACAGGAGCCTTTCTGGCAGTGAAGGCAATAAAAACATCACCACCATATTTCTTGAAGAACTGTGCCTTTATAGTTTTTATGTGTGGCTGGTAATCGTCTTCAATTTTTGCTATCAGTTCATCGACAAAAAACTAATACTCTTCACAATTATGCTCGAGATAAGAGTAAATATACTGCATTGCAGTATCTATCTCGTTTGTATACGGACATATTATTATTACTTTCTCTGGTTGGTAAATCTTGGTACAATTTTTTCATGCACAAGAAAAACACTGCTTCAACTGTGACCAAATTATTGACTTGCTTGAGTCGCTCAAGAATCGTTCGACCCCTGTCATCATTACAAGCTCTAGCAATTTCGGAAATGATATCTATCATTGATAATTTACGCATGCTATACACAATATTATGATCGCGCAAGCACGCAGACTTTGTTTCGCTATTAACACTGCTGTTATAGCAGCAGTCCACAAAAAAAAAAACCTTAATCTCTGAATGAGAAGAATTTTGGAGAAGTAGTGAGATCGCAGTTGTGGATGAGAATGTGTGACATTGCTTCCTCTACGCAAGGATGCAGGGTTTAATTCCTCATTGTTATTGTAGTTTTGACACACATCTTGAACGGCTATTTATTTCAGTCCCTCCAATAGTTTTTTTCCTAATTGTTCTTTTCTTTTAACACTTGACTTACGAAATGTCACCTATCCCTTTTCCTTCACTTCCCGTAAGATACTTAATTGTGTGAGATCTCTAGTAGTGTAACCAAGATGTGCAGATGAATGGGAGGATACTTGTATAGTGGTGTGACCAGGATGTGCAGATGAATGGGAGGATACTTGTATAGTGGTGTGACCAAGCTGTGCAGATGAATGGGAAGATGCTGTGCTGGAGAGCAGCAGGATGACTGCAGTGTGAATGGTTGCAGAAGAAGCTGCAGGAGGTGCTGGAGCGCGAGGAGCGCGAGGGCCGGCCCGTGAACCGCGAGGAGACGGCAGACGAGCGACGGCACAGGCTGCAGTTCCAGCAGCGGCTGGACATCGAGGATCGCGACATCATCATCCAGGGCAGCAACACCACGCGCCTCTCCAGGAAGCAGGTAGCTGCCGGCTCTCTTCGCCCTAGCCCCTCGCCCCTATATTTCCACCAACACCCGACCCAACAGTGACAGGTTGCTTTCTGTGCTGATTATCCTTTAATTAAGTGTTGACGAAAGAGCAAGCGTTCTTCAAGGAGGAATGGGTATATTACATACAATGCTTGAAAAATCAAACGAGTAGCATGGAAATATCCACTATCATCTAGAAAACACATGTGTTGGTAGAGACCTGAAAAAGTAGATGTTATTTTCCTCAAAAATAGGTGGCATTTTCCTCAAAAATAGGTGGTATTTTCCTCACGAACCAGTTTCATTTTCCTTGACTTTAAAAGTGTTTTTTTTTTATTTTTATTAAATTACAAATTATTGTTGACGAATTCTAAATTCTGCTGTTTTTAAAATACTACACAAATTACAAAAAAATATTCTTATATAATATAACATATTTTAGCTTTAAGTTTTTGATTGCTGAAGATACAAAAACAGTTTTCTGAATCATCGAATGAAAGCATCGTAAAGCTTACAACATTTTCTTCTCTTAAGTTTTGATGACTATCTGTAACCACTTGGTTGTAATTACTCAATAAGTCAACGTTGTTGGTGGGACTCCAAATGGCTTTCGGTGCTGCTGCTGAAAACTGGCTATGCTCAGTCCCAATCGCCACTAGTATTTTCTGGATATCACATTAACACTAGACATCTGCGAATTATGATTTTTCAGTTTGAATCAAATTCGAATAGAATTTCAAACAAACTCACAATTTTCAAATTTTTTTGAATCAAATTTGAGAATATTTATTTAAACAACATAGATCTTTAAAAAAATTTTGATATACCACCTTTGAAAAACCTTAGCTTGCCGCCGACGTGATGATATAAACATTCAAATTCATTAGATAATTTATAAAATAAAGACGGTGTAATGTAAGTACCGTATCGATAGTGATGGGTCGAGACTCGAAAAATCGAGCGAGTCGAGTCGAGCCGGCGAAACTAAACTCGACTCGAAAACCGAGTTGATTAAGATCGTGTCCTCGAGTCTCGTCAAAGTTTAGTTTTTGGCTCGACTATAATGTTGCACAATTTCCAATAATGAAGGTACTTATCCGAAACCATGCACTTTAAAATAAAATGAAATGTATTACTTAGGCCTACCTAGTGGAAAACCTCTGATCCAACACTGAAAACCTTGAAAACGAAGTCGGAAGATTATTTATTTTTGATCGTTTATAACCGCAAACTGTGTATCCCATCCTTCAATATGCACTTAATATTTATAACTGCAACAAAATACCTTTATTTAACTATTACGGAATTAAAAAATGTTCTCTAGATTCAGTCATGAACAAGACCACGTTAATATTTGGGCAGCTTTGGAGGTAAATAATATTTACTACTAAACACTAGATAGCCGCCATTTTAACTCTTGGCCAATGGCCTACGTAAGTCATCATACAGCTAGGAAATGTTGCTACTTTGTCAAATCAATATCAACAATAATTGAAATCTCCAACCAGTTTTCCATGGCCGAACGTAAAATTGAGGCTGTTGAAGTTTATGTTTACACTTGAATTTGCGTCGCCGGCGTCGTATTAATCATAAACGGTTTAGTATTAGTGGAATGGATATGTTTGTACGGCCTGGGACGTCACAAAGTGACGAATAGAAATCAAGAGCAGAGATTTGGTAATTTTTTGAAAAATTTGATCATCAGACAGCTAAATGCAAGTACTGAAAAAAAATTTACAAGACTCAGTCATCATCAAATTCACGTTTGATTCGTCACTTGGATGTGCATTTTCACTTAAAGCGTCTGTATGAAGATTTAAAAAAAATACAAAAAATCAAATGTGTAGGGCAACCTTCAATAATTCAAAGTTTTCATATTTAATTACATATATTATATTGAGAAATATTAAACATATTAATTTCGCTCATCGTTCTGCCACTTGAACCTCGCTAAGTTTGACTCATCTTGACAAATTTCCATGACGTCGGCTCGAGTTCGACTCGAAGACAATATGAGTTCGACTCGAGCTCGACTCGGAAGATAAATTTCTTTGTTTAACTCGAACTCGACTCGATGCTGAAATAGGGTGACTCGACTCATCACTACGTATCGATAATTTAAATGTCCGTTATTCTCTGAAAATCATACTAATTACTGTATTTTGTAACTTTACAGACTGGCAATCATTAGTGTATTTGAATGTTTGACAGTTTTAGTTGGTTAATTTATAAAGTGGAACATGGCTACGCACATTATTTACAGTATAACTTATTTCCACTTTTCATGGGTTCAAAATAAAAAAGTTTAAAATGCGAGAAAGTGTAAATAAAGGGAAGACCATAAAAAGTATTACAGCTTACCTTATTTAGCATGTTTGACTTTCAAGGACAAAAATATTAATAAAAATATCACAGCATAAGGAAGTTGTATAAAAGAAAAATAACAAATTTACCATTTTTATCGCTTAAGCATAGCACATTTTATTCTAAAATCAAGTTTAAAAATTAGGGGTGAGACCGTGGGTGCTACTATTTTGCAAGAAAACAAATGTAAAGTAATCCATAAAAACAAAACCTTTTCATGGAACATACGTTTATTTAAAAAGTAGACTGCGAAAGCACGCCAAATTATTTAAATTAATGAGTGATGCAATAAAACCATTTTACTCAACGTAAAAAAAAAAAGAAACCCGTAACAAAAACATGATTTATAACTACAGCGAAACCCCTTATTTACGTTACCGTTATTTACGTTTTCCCGTTATTTGCACTTTATTCTTCAGGTCCCATTTAGTTCCCATTTAATCCAATACAATACTTTCACACGAATTACGTCTCAAAAATCGAATCCATCCCGCTATTTACGTCACGTAACAACCATAGTAGACCTAAAAACATTGTGAAAAACGTAACTTTTATAGTCGGCAGTGAACATTTTAAATAGCAAAATATACATATTTTATAACACGAAAATTTGCTTTTATTTCTAAACATAATAATTTAGGCCCAGGCGTGTAAAAGTCCGAGTAATTATAGCAGGAGACAATCTAAAATGTACTAGGGAAAAACGTAAACTCACGAATGTATAAACATTCTGATACTCTATTTATGTCACAACTTAGCCGAAATACTGGTACGAGACATAAACTTCACAAGATAAAATGAGCAGAGTCTTGGTAACTGTTTCATACGTATTTTACAATTTCGGAAGTATTGTACAGTTGACGCATATTTTATAACTAACTAACTATTTCTGAGGATCGTAAATAATTAATTATTGGCATCAAGACATCAAGATGAACGTAAACTTAAATATGTTACGGCAGCGAGAAAACTGGTGCATATACCAATAAACTGGTATTAGAACTGGACAAAACTGGGACATGGGAGGTGGAGCTTATATTTTTTTCCGCTAAGCTCGCATCTATTGGCTGGCTGCTGATGGAACGTCACGAGTCTGGGCGGAGCGTTGAGTGAGTTATACTGCGCATGCGCAGCTCAGAGAACAGAGAGAGCCAGCCGGCGGCTACGCCGCGCTGTAACAGCTGATTGAGTACGATGACCTTTTTCCGCGCATGGCGCGCTATTGACGGTAAATTTCCAATTTGCGGCCTTTTTTTAAAAATTTTTTTACTGTGGTGCAATGCGTATGTGTAATGTAGCCTGTATTTGTTATGAACGCTGCAGGATGCGACTGTGTTTTAATTAACTTTAACGTATTTCTTACTTTTCCCTTTATTTACACTTTCCCACTTTTTACACTTTTTTACTTTGTCCCCATGAAAAGTGCAAATAAGGGGTTTTGCTGTATACACATAATGATCGTGCGGGTTAACTCGGTTCCTGACAGAGCCTGCGTGCATGCAGTCTGCGAGCTATCGATATCAATCTTCGACTACGTGCGCTCGCTCAATACAGGAATCAACACAACCAAACTGGTGCTGCTTACGTTTTTATAAGCGGTATAAAGCGTCTCCCGAGACGTTAAAGATGAAGTTTATAACTATTAAAAACATCTTTAAAACACGATTTACACATCATATTACTTTGTAATAGGATTAATTAAGTTAGTAAGCAGTTTTATCAGAACGAATGGCGTAAACTGCGTAAAGCAATAGGTGCGTTGTAAACAACGGGAATTTATTGCATTACATCAAATGAGGTTAAAACGGGACAGAAATATAATGGTTCAAATAACGGGAAAACGTAAATAACGGTAACGTAAACAAGGGGTTTGTCGCTGTATAATTTTTGTGTGGAAGATGTAATCGTCCATTTACATTTCTTTTAAGCATGGAGGGGGGGGGGGGGGATGTCTTATATTAGTGTATCCGGGCCAAATTTTGCAAGTCAAATTATTGTAAAATGAATTCTATTCGAATTGACGAATCGAATATCAAAAAATTCGAACTCGAATTCGGAAATTTTGAATATTCGCAGAACCCTAATTCACACCCATTATTTGCTGCTTCTTTTACTTTTACCGCCAGTGATTTAAAAATTACAGTTTTGTCCAATTATCCTAACCCTTGAATGCTTTCCACTGTTGCCAGAATACTTTTGGTATCATTAAGCCAGATGTGTTTGTGACTGAACACCTTGTTCAGGGACCTAAAAAAACTTTGTATTGGGATCTGAATGGATCAATCAAGCTTTGTAGTTGGTCCCCACATAAAGCTGATGCTTTTTGGCATTTCTGCTTCACAAAAGCTTTGTCACAAGTTGTCAAGAAACCTTTTATCTTCACAAGCTGAAGAAACTATTCCCTGGGAATAATAATCCAATCCTTTTGTCAGATCTCCTAAATGATCACACAACAAATGGGCTGTTGGATGTTTTGATCCCTCCAGCTTCGTCAAATTTTCTACAAGTTTGAAACATGATTTATTACAAAATCACACGGTGCCAGGACATCAGCATTTCTAGCAGACAAAAATGTCAAATATTGAACACCACTATTGTTATTTTCCTTCATGTCTCCTTGTTTGAAGAAGTCAACACTATCTAGCAGGTACTCAGCTAAATAAAATACAGACTTGAACTACAAATTACATATTGTAGCACTTGGCATTGGGAACAAGTTCGCTGATTTACTTGTGTTTTCTTCCGGATATTTTAAATAGTGGTTGTTTTCTTGTATTCAAGAAGGCAGTTTTCACTTTTACCACAGCTTCATTTACTTCTGACAATTCACAGCACATGACATGTCCCACCAGTGCGAGCTTGTGAGTCCAGCATTGTACATGTCGGATGTGTTCACCAAAAAGGATCTTTAGAGATGATGTGCATTTCATCATATAACGAGCTGATTCAGATACTATGCCTCTAATGTTGCAAAATTAATTTTTCTGTTCTCTTAACATTTTGACAAATTAACATTTTCTTTGTAGCAGCATCATGTTGGGCTGTTTTTATGTGTTTAAGAACTGTCTCTTTTTTTTCATAAGTCACTCCACAGTTGTCTTTACATTAAAGTTTTTGGGTCAGAAGCATAGAAACCGTCAAGTCTGAATTTTTCCGCTGTATGTACGCTTAGACATTTCAAACAAAAGATTGACAACTTTATCCTTGATTAAATATTTTCTGTACATTTGCTTTCCCAACTAGTCCCTAAACCAGTAAATCTACCATGAAAGCAACACATGTAATTGTACTTACCACATTACTAAGTTATTTGAAAAAAGGAGTTTTCGTGGGTAACCTATTTAATGTTCGTACAAAATTCATATTTTGATGTTAAGATAGAAATTTCACAATTTTTGCATCTCTCTTTCTTGTTATCAAACAATAATTTTAAAATTATGGGTATAGAAAAGTTAAAAAACTTATTTAAATAATTATTTGATAATATATATTGTTGATCACATTTTATTCCAATGTGAAAAGTTTTGTTTGAAAAATTGTTGTTTATTTGAGCGTGACCAATTAAACAGAGCGACCAACATAAAGTCTCAAAATATCTTATGTCTGTTATTTCAACAGATAGGTGAAGGCATTGTTAAAAATATAAGTACAAATTTAATCCATGTTCTATTTATATATCAAAACTTGAAATTGACTTTTGTATCTACATAATTATGTCGACTTTTTTTTTTCAAACACAAGACAATTTTTTTTGTAGTACAACCAACGTGTCAACACTGTTGAGTAAAACCGTTGGAATTAACAAAGTTGGCAAGCAAACAATGAAATCAAAATAACTGTAGTGTTAAAAAAATTTTAGTATTGATATTTAACAAAGTAATTTAAGAAAATTACTTCCAAATGTGCCAAAAGCATGATAAATAGCTGTTTTCAATTGAAAATGCTTAAATTTGCATTATTATTCGTGTTATCGTGGTAGAAAATTTTTCAGATTTCTAAGTATAGTTCATGTTGAGCATTTAAGAAATTTTTAATGGAAAACAATTTTATGCTGAGAACAGCTGTAAATTAGCAAGGCCATGTAATACAGGCATGAGAGATTCGTGTTTTTGTAATGTGACTTGTCGTGTCGTTGTCTGTTTTTCATTTCGACTAAGAGATTAAGCATTCTAAAAAACTGTTGAAGCTTCCTTTATGGAACTGTTTTTCATAGTAAAGAAATGTTTTCTGAAAATGTTCTTATTTCATGGTTGCTACAGGTCTAGAAAACTGGAAAAAGTCAGGGAATTTAAAATGGTCTGTGAATTCCGGGTATGTAAGGGAAATCACAACATATTTCTGGAATTTCTTCTTGTGCTAACAAAAGTGAAACGAAAAATGCCATTTTTGTTGACGATTAGGCACCTCAAAAAATTCGGAAACATTTAATATTATGAAATTCTGTAGATTTACCTTCTTTTCGTGAATTTTCAGGCCTTTTTTCTGTAAACATGTAGCTATAAACAAGAGAAAAAAACGAACATAGTATTTATTAACAAGTTCACTAGTACTCAGTAGTTTGAAGTGAATTGATAGTAATCATTTTCAAACCCTTATTTTTATTTTTATATCTAACTACGTTAATTTTACTATGCTGCAATTTATCTAAATTGAAGTTTATCACAGTAAATAATCCATCACTGAATTTATTAAAGTACTTCCGGAGATTACCGGCTTCTATGGTTTAATAGAGATAAAATTAAAACTAATGATTTGTGTTGTAAGGAGATCAAGACTGACGTGTTTTCAAGGAAAATATATTTGTGATTTCTGCAATGTTTGTATAGACTGCATACATAGGTAGGACTTATGTGTTAATATTAAACAAAAACCCGAAATGAAAATTTTTTCTGCCGGTGGAGGAAAAAATGGCATAGGGAATCATTTAGAAATTCAAAACTAAAAACATGATGTGCTATGAAGTGTGGCATTACTATAATCATAAAATCTGCAAGGACGTTGGTATGGTTACGAACGCGAGAGACCAGACCATGATGCCGAGTTCGGAGCTGGCTGGCAGCCCTGCACGGCCACTGACGTAAGGCCTGCCACGCGTGCCTGGCCGGATTACAAGGGTCGTCGCTACCCCGCTCCCCCCTTCCCACCTCACGCATTGTCATTCCTCGGCTCTGTTATCCATGGCTGAGTGGTTTTGGGAATTCCGCGGGCCGCCACCCGGAGTGGCGAGAACAAGCATCGCCACTCTCAGTGTTTGGGGCGTCGGGTCGGCCGGGATGACTCAACACGTCACAGCTGCTCTCGTCGGCTCGAGAAGGATGGCCCGAGTACTTACGCGACACCGGCCTCCGCGACAGTTGTGCAAGTCCTGTGACGTGTTCCGTGAGAGTCCCGAGAGTACCGCGAGCGGAGGGAAGTGCGACATCGGCGATAGGGTGAGAGACCCCTCCCCCCCCGCATCCTCCCTCTTGAGAGTGGTGCGCCACGGAGTTCGACTGGATCGTGAGACTGTGTGTGTGTGGGCAGGCGCGAGGTAAGGGGCGAACCACTGTCGAGCCTGGCTCCAGTGGGGAGTGCGACCTGCGGAACTTGACAGACATTGAGTGACCTGAGAATAAACATTTTTAAGTGCCAGTTATTTGAGTTCGGACAATTTTAAGTACAATAATTTATTATTAATGTAAATATTAGTAATTAATAAAACTGTGATAAAACTTAATTCCTTACGAACCCGGTTCTCCCCAAATAAGTCGGAACAGTATGAATCAGGTAACCTCAACTTGTGAAACTGGCAACCTCAGGTAAACACAAAATAAATAATTATAGTTTATATTATTTTTCATTTTAATTACATTAAAAATTTGGCTACCCTCGTTATTCTATTAAGTGGTTTATACTTCAGTACTATTCATTTTGACTTATAATTTTAGGTTAGATTAGATAAAACAGGTAAATCATAACCAGTCATTCAAATGCATTCAAAGAATTTTAATGTTGTTAACATAACGTAACCAACTGTCTTCAATATTTAAAAAAAAAAAAATTGGTTGTCTGTAAAGTCGGTTTACGGACGATAGTTTAACGTGACAACGTCATAACAAAACATTGTTGAAATGATTGATCCAGAAGAAAAGGAAATATCATATTCGGCCTGAGACTGAGCCGTAATCCCGTAATAGGTTTTTGCAACCAAACCATTTAGGCATTAAAATATTATATTCTTTGAGGAAGAATTTTTTTTTAATTTTTCTATCTTTTGTATGATAAAATCTACCTCTGCATACTTTTATGAATAAAATTGTATCATTTTTATTGAATTATCACTATGTTGTATGGATACAAAGGAGTGAAATGAAATGTACAATTTAATTAATAAATTTACTTTTATTTGCATTCATTATTCAAATATATTTATTACTTTTGAAATGTTACGTGCGCCGTATTTATTTTTACAAGTAAAAAAATTCGTACCTACCGGGATTCGAACCGACAAACTTACAATTAGAAAATAGCGCCGCTGTCCACTCAGCCACGAAGCCATGCATGAAATATGATAGTTTTAGATGATATATACAAGTTATAATCATTTTGTTCATGATAGGAGAATAATATTGTTTCGTTTTAATAACTCAATTTTATAACAAATACGCATCCCAAATACACCAAACTTATTTATAAGGTGTTACAATATTTTTTAAAAAAATATTGTGCAAAAGATCTCGGTTGTAATTTGAATTATTATGTGTAACTGTAAAACACCATTGTTGGTTCAAAACGTAATTGAATATTCAACATTACTTTTAAATAACCGTACCGATTGTGCTGAAAATCGGTGGACGATCGTTAAATTACATAATATTAATAATTCAAACGACGAAAATATGATTGAAAAGTCAAATCGATGGTCGTTCCAATCGAGTGGAAGAGAGATGCCACGCATGCGTACAATGAGCATGAAGAGAGATGCCACGCATGCGTACAATGAGCAAACAGGAACATCCGTAGTGGGACACTTTTTCGTGCGTGCAGCCGGCGTTCATAGATTTATTAGACGTTGTCACGTCAAAAAAAATAATGTATCCAACCTATTTCAACTGATTTTTATAAGCACATTAATTGTAATACATCAAAGCTTTCCTAACCACTCAACTACCTACTGATAAACAACTTGAATGATTGGAAATTGTGTCACGGAGTAAAAATGCAACTTATAACTTTTTTTTCCAGATAAGAGGCTTTCCTTCAGAATTACCAATAATTAATTTCAGTAGAGTGAGTTCTACTGAGTTTTTCAAGGGACGGGATGATAAAAACTTATTAACAGGGAAAACTTCTTAAAAGGGAAATAGTATAGATCAGTTGCTACATAAAATAATCATTAAAATGGCATATTTAGGTTATGTGCTGTTTGTTCAGCTTTCTCTTTTAAAATGCTGCCATTTGTGCGGGTTCCATTACCACAAATATTTGTTGTGGGTTAAAATTAGGGCTGTACGGGATAGGTAATTTTGGTTCGGGAAAAATTCGGGCGGGAAGCTATGATTTCCCTCGGGAAACGGGACGGGAACGGGAATTATTTAAAAGTGCAATATGTATCCAAGCAAATTTATTTATTTCAAAAATGGGCTATCAAAACCATATCATTTTAACTTTTAAAATCCATAGTATTAAAATAAAAATTTTGAAAAATAAACAATACTATGAAATGCCTCCATTTTCGTGTATGAACACCAGTTCCTCTGTATGTTCTGAGGAAAGGGACATACGCTTGGGGGATACAATGTTCCCAGCAGAAGAAAACACACGTTCATTTGCTGTTTCAGTTGCAGGGATGCCTAAATACTGCATTGCAACTTTACACACGTTAGGGAACGCATCTTTTCCTTTTTCTCTCCACCACTTTAGGGGATCATCACTTCTTTGTACAACAGGCATACTGAAATAGCAATCAGTTTCTGATGACATGATCTGGTTACTTGATTCGCTCTCAGCAAGTTCGTCAAAAACACTCCAGAGAGAAGTAGAACTCTGTGCCAACTCACTGGTACCTGCAGTTGTTACTGAAAGAAAAAGAAACACCACATTCTTACACAATGCTATAGTGGCTTTTGTATAAATAAAATAACTAGGCCTACAAATAAATTAAACAATACCTGGTAGTGCCGTTGCCTGTGTGATTTCTTTTACTTTTTTATCCAGGTGGTTACGTGCCAAAAGTTTTTCTTCCGTTGGAATTACAACAGCCTTAAACCTCGGGTCTACTAACATTGCAGTATAGTATGGCTCTTTTCGATCGTAGCATGGAAATCGTGCTTGGAGAGCCAGAAGTACCTCATTTGCAAACTCCCATCCCTGTTTTGCATTGGTGTTGATGTAGGCCTTCAGACAATTTTTTAGAGAAAAAATGACCGGAATGACCATTGATGCTGATGGTGAACGTTCACCACAAAGTTGGGTTGTAGCATCATACAATGGTTGCAATATATTAATGTAAGAGTCAATAAGGTTCCATTCACTCAACTGCAGATTGTCCATGTTCAGTGTTGGTAAGTGACGAGAAAGAGGTATCTTGTTGTCAAACAATCTCTTCAGCATTAAAAACTCTGAATTCCATCTTGTCTGACAGTCTTGAATCAAGTTTAGCACCTGCAGATCTAGTTCTTCTTGAATTCGATGCAACTGTTCAGTTGCTCGCGCACTGTGTTTGTATTGTCCAACAATCGAACGTGACTTTTTCAGTACCTCTTTGATCTCACATGTTACTTTAACAGCATCTTGCAATACAAGCTGCAGTGTATGTGCAAAGCACTGCAGCTGCGTAAACTTAAGTTTGCATAGTGAAAGTCCCAACTTAAGGTTTCGTCCATTATCACTCACAATGTACATGTCCACTTTGTCCCCTGCATTTTCTAAGTCCCATTCATTGAAGCACTCTACTAGTTTCTCACTAATTGCTTCACCAGTGTGTCCACCAGGAAAGCTGTAACACCCTAAACAGTACTTCTTCATGTCGAAATCTTCAATAAAATGACATGTCAGCGACATGAATGCTTCGTTGCTAGCAGATGTCCACAAATCACAAGTGAATGATAAAGAAGCAATTTTGGATAAACTTATTGCATTGGCAATATGTTCAGACATTTTTGCCTTTGTTTTGTTGTACAGTTCAGGTATTACTCTTCTTGAAAAAGTGTTACGAGATGGCACTGAATAAAGTGGTTGAGCTATTTTAAGGACTTTTTGAAATTTATGATTTTCCACTGTACTGTATGGCAACATAGCATCAGCTATCCATTCCCCAATACAGTTCGTCAGTGAAATGGCCCTTTCATGTGTTGAAGGCCATTTGTAAGCTTCGTCTAAGCGAAGTTGCTTCTTTGTTGGTTCTAAAGTTTTTTCCCCAATATTTCCGCCTTTCCGTGTTGCTTCTATCTGTTCAAGTTCTTTTTTCAAATTTGGATGTTGCATCAGATGTCGAAGCAACCCAGATGTGCTACCAAAATTGGTTTTTAAAACATTTTTGCATTGTTTACACTGTGCAGACACATTATCTGGCATTTTTTGGTAAAAAGACCAGATAGGAGTTTTTAATTTGGTGTGGGCGACTTTCCATGATGAAATTCACGTACGTAAACACACACACCTTATGTAAAAAACTTCACACTAAAATACTCGCCAACACAGACAATATCACAATGCGTTTAAAACCGGAGTAAAATACATTGAATATCTTGTTCTGGAGAGAAAGGAACCTGAATCTCTGGCGCTCGGCTTTGTGTGTGGAACAGCATCGGTGACAAACTTTACGATAAGTAAATATTTAGAAATAACATTTCACCACAGTTTCTCTCAACGCCGATCTTTGCTTTCACCGTCGTTTGCCTTAAACACCAAATTTATGAACGTTCAAATACATTTCGATGTAATATACATCAGTGTCGCCGACGTCTTTCCGCAATATTTCTTATTCGTTAAAACGAACATCACCGAACATGCACGAAGACGCCATATTTACAAGACTTTGAACGTTCACATCACCAAACGTTTTACTCATGGCCGTATGGTACACCTTGGCAAGTGGCACAAAAAAAATGTTTACAATGGCAAACGAAGCTGAGAAATTGCCGTGGCCACAAACGCACGTAGTAAAGTAAACTAAATACAGTTTACACAATTCGCTTTACTTTTATTGTTCCGTCTAAACTTGTGTCACGGTTAGCTATAAAATGGAGCGCTAATGCAACATTAATTACGGGAAATGCTTTGCATTAAACGGGAAAATAATGCATTAAAACTATAGGGAAAATGACGGTGCCAGTAAAAAAAAATACGTTAATTACGCAAATTCGTATATCTCAGGTACTTAAAAATGAGGTTCTACTGTAATCACAGAAAACTTATGTTCCGTTACGAAGACATCTAAAGATAGGTTACGCAGTGATTTTATCAGAAAAATTATCAATATACATTTTCGGGAAATATTACTTTCCCGAATAATTTCGGAAAAAATTCATTCCCGAAATTTCCCGAAAAATCGGGATCCCGCCCAGCTCTAGTTAAAATCCTTGCATTTATTTGAAATGTTTATTATTTAATTAAGTAATTATTCAAAAGATTGAATTACACTTTAAGTTACCTTGAAAACCACACATTGGAGGCTCTCAGAGAGAATGATGCGACCTGTATGGTTGTTGACTCTGGAATTTTATTTTTTAATGGTAGTAGACACCTGTAGGAAAGTCCTTAGGTCTATTGGCATCATTGTACATTTTGATGTAAAAAAATTATGACAGAATTTGCCTTAGTTGCGTGGAATTGTGTAGGCTGTTGTCCCAAGCTCTCTGTACAATGACGCACTGGGCGGTAAATAGATCCAGTGAATAGAGCTTGTAACGGTTCGTTACATACAAAAATAAAAAGATGTTCAATGTCGATTGTAATTTTTTGTTTTATTTTTTCAAACTAGAATGCACAGACGAATCCAATCACTTTCACAGTTTTACTCACTCGTTCAACACGTACATCTGCCTGTCGAAAAATGCTCGCAGCTTGCGCGATGTGAATTAACGAAAAATAACGTCCTTCAGTAATATTTTACTGTAAGTACACAAAGTCAGTGCGGCGTCAAACGTGGCCGCACCCAGAGAAAATGAACTTCGCCACGAGCCAAATGCCGACGAAGGTGATCACAATTTCTAATTAATGTCCGAATGAAATATAAAAAAATTAGGTTAACTTAATACTCGGCATAGCTCTGACCACCAACGTTAAATTATCTATCCAGAAAATTACTTCATTTTTGGCGAGAAGCCACCAAACGCGACCTACTGGTGCAGCGGTCGACAGACATCTCGTGTACTCATGAACCCGTTTCCTCCACGCAGGGAGGAGAAGTCACATGACCTCACCGACCAATCACATGCACGCTTCATTCACTCTACAAATCACAAGCCAATGGGAAAACAGAACACACATTGAAAACAGTTTTCTCTCCATAGAGCCAGGGACTTTACATTTTCCTTCTCTCTCCCACACCGTGAGACAGCAGTTATCACACATTTCCCACGACCAGTGGGGAATCACAGCTTTTGTCTCTCTCTTACTGGGGAATCACTGTTTCTTTCTCACTCGCACTTACAGGCCTCTTATGACTCTCTCTTTCTATACCTCACCCCAGACACAGTTCCGTGGTCTATAATCATTATGTAACATCTGCAATCTAATAAAAACGTAATATATAATTTTAATACAATATTCAAATTTAAATAAATAATAGAAACATCTCATTACACATAATATTCGGTAAATTTAAATAGCAAAACAACGTTAAAACAATGAATAAATTATTTGACTTTCGTTATGACAGTTCTATGCAGTTTTCAGTAATTGACTTCCTGGAGCAGTGTAGGTATTCTAAAAACATCATGATAAAAACAAAGCAAAAAGAACACTCTCCAAATTCTTTATTTTCATCTTGCCTGTGAGAAAACTTAACACTTTGGAGCCTAGCTAAATTGTCAATTTTGATCCAGCTGTATTCCCATTTTTACAGTAAATTAAAATTTTATTTCTTCAAAACGGTAATGAAAAACAAATTTCATATTATAAATAATTTATTTTTAAACTTTTATTTACATGAACACATTTATTTTATAAGTATTTTTTTAACTCCATAAAATTTAGTTTAAAACAACATTGATTTTGAAAATTAAAAAAAATTCCATACATAATTATTTATGTTTTTCTTATATAATTTTTATCTTTTCAAAACCCTACCAGCATACATTAAATATTACAAAATAAAGTATTCAATTGAGGAATACGTTTATATTGTAGAAACAATGTGTGTATTTGAACTTGCGGGGGGGGGGGGGGGGGCAGGATGAGAGTAAGGATGGAGGCAGGGGCAGACCCAGGATCAACTTCTGGGTGGGCACCAGTAGACTTTACCTAGTATAATACCTGTTTATTACTTTAGAAGTAGTATTATCCAGTGCATATTTACCCTTCTGGGGGGTTGCAGGTTCCCCTGTACATCCTCTAAATCCCATCACTGGATGGTGGTAAGGAGTGATGTGTGTGTACTTGGATTGAGGAATTAATTGTAAGGGAAATGGGACAGGAGGGGAAATGCAGATTCATACAAGGCAGATAGAGGTGGCATAAAGAGTACATATAAAATTTATAATATATGTTACAAATTGAGTAGAAGTAAGATGGGGGAGGGAAATCACGTGTACTATTTTTGAAAGATCCTTTGTTGGGCCAGATTCGATCGCACCTGAATTGCAACAGTATGAGGTTAGCACTCAAGCGTAAAGAACACCGGGGTAATTTTTTAACAAATATGTAGCATATATGCGAAATTGCCAGATATTCGTCAAAGCTGAATTGTAATTCCATGTTCGTTGCCTTCAGTTGTTCGCTCACAAATCAAACATGCACACATGAGCTTATTTGTAAAATTCAAAAGAAAGAGAATAATTTTCAAACACACAAATATTGGGATTATGTTTTGACAAAAACCATAAAGTATCTAATATACTAATATAAAAAAAATTTTCACAAATAAAACTTCAAGTACTTTTCACACATAGTTTGCTTTTGTGTGGAATATCTTGAAGCAGTCTGGCTCACACAGAGCCACACTACATTCACAACACCACCAGCAAGTTTTGTTACGGGATGATTTTCCTTTGTTGGGTTTACTGACGTCAGTTCAGACCTTGCAGATTCGTGTATGGTTTGCTTTTTTTTTCCGTAGCTGGTATCTTTCCAGGAAAATGTCTTTCATTCGGTCCATGCATTCTGGGTCCTGGTAAAATACTGCTATGTTCTTCAGCATTTCCTTTCAGCACGAACGCATTCCCTAGCTTTAGCATGAATTATGCCAACCTGCATTTTCATTTGTCGTTCCCGTTTCTGGATTCACGATTTAACACAAAACTGTTAGTGATACTCATTACAAACAAATGGAAGAACAGTTTTTTCCACCATTTCAATTGCTTCTTTTTGAAAGGATGATACACAGTCATCTTATTTGACCTGTCAACTCCAGTTTTATGGATGTTGTAATCAAGGATTACATCTGGTTGACACTTTGTGACCGGTCCTTGTCGTGATCTGACGACAAACTCGGTTGTGGAAGGTGTGTTGCATGGTGACAGCGTAAGTACATCTCTCGTGTGCCTCCATTTCAGACACAGCACGTGTTTTCTTATTGCAGAAATCATCTCTCTTTTTTTTTTCCTCTTCACAATCATCATCTGTGGAAGCTCCTTTCAGTTCATCATACAGGTCCCAACTGTCATTGTTTACCACCCCCACAAATAATCAAACACGGCTGGTGATGAATAATATCTATCCATATACACAGTAAATCCCTTGTCAAAATAATTTTCCATGAGTCTGAATACACTTCCATTCTCGGGCATAGCCTGAAGAAGCATCACATACTACAAGCAGTTTTATGCCGTGCTTATCGGGTTTTTTTTCCATGAATACATAAAAATTTATGTGTCCTCTAAAACTGCACATACCCTCATCAACTGTCTGATTAGCATAAGGACTAAAGGAAGGAACAAAAACAGAATTGAGATGGTCATAGTACGCATAAAAATTTATGTGTCCTCTAAAACTGCACATACCCTCATCAACTGTCTGATTAGCATAAGGACTAAAGGAAGGAACAAAAACAGAATTGAGATGGTCATAGTACGGGGATATCTTGAAAAGTGGGTTGTGGTTGGTTTGGTTATGAGGAAAATACTGTTCAATGTTGTTAATGTGAAGGTTTGATAATATTGCTTTGAAGCAATCTTGTGTCATGATTGATGCAGAGAATGGAGTGTTTAAAATAGAATTTCTGGACTAATAATCGCTAAGCTTTTGTTTTTTCACAATGCACGTATGTGTGATTATTGCAAAAAATAGGTAAATTTCTTGTAATTTTGAAGTCTGCCATTTGCCCCAAACACTACTTGGCTTCAGTTTATTTTGTCTTCTTAGTTTCGTTGTGATAGAGCTGGCATAACTATTTCTTTCCGTTTTGAGCAAATTTATCATTTCAATTGGCATAAAAATTGCAAAACAATCAAAAAGGTGTTTATGAACTGTCTAGCACAGTTTTCACTCCTGAGGTTTCTTGAAAAACAGGCAAGTCTGGCATTGAAGCTTCTGTGTTCCATCCAAGCTCAGCATCTGTTGGTTTATGACTAGCAGTTTGCCCCATTTTGCATCTTTTTGGGGTGGACTTGGGGTAGACGGCTGCGGAAGATGACGGCAGTGACGAGTCGGATTCATCTTCGTCAGTTGTTGAAACGAAAGAAATTACTACATTATATAACATGAAAAACAAAATAGCAGGAAGATAGAGTTACGTAAAATTATTTACTACACATCATGAGTGTCTTACCGTTGGCCAGGTCAGCAATGAATAAAATGATGCTAACAATACTGAGTAATTGGCTACCCAATAAGAGAGAGAGACCAGTTTTTCGGCCAGCATGAACAATGGATGTGTTAGTGGTAGGGCCTGGGAGGGAAAAACCGTATATTTTATTTTGGCCGTTTGGCTAAGGGAGCCTCGGATATCTGTTGTGCAGGTTTGAATCTGAAGCCTCCATAACAAAAAAAAAATGGTCTTACACTATTACTAGCACGCGAAATATACACTTGCATTGAAATAAAAAATATGTGAACCTTAGTGTCTAAAGTGACAAACTAACAGCACGCGCGATCTTGAGAGTCATTTACAAACATCTCAGAGGTTCTAAAATAAGGTAACAGACGGCGGCTCTACACAGTAAGCCTTTCAAGAATACCACAACATGATGGCACCCAAGTTAGATATAAATACACATAAACAGCTCTGAATGCCTTAAAGTACTGCTTTATTTTCCCTCTCATACAGTGAACATTAATATAAATAAACATAAAAATACTGTTTAAAATGCCACACGAATCTAACTCTGGCTTAGTTCATTTATCTTAACGCCCTTGCCTGAGTCTCACTCATGTTTCGACTAGAAAGTGTTAACTATAAAACAACAAACTTTGTGTCTCCTGAAAGAGTCCAGTTATCCAAAATATTTCTCTTTGCTTGAACTGCAACTGTGCATCACCTCACCAGGCCGATCTGTTATGTTACACCTTACTGAATAAACAAATTACCCAATAACCAATAACAAGACATAGTCAAATATGAAGATGTTTCATTGAATTGTAAATTGTTGCGTTGGGATCATACTGATTTGAAGCAAAGACTCACTCAAGGTAGAATGAACACATTATATCCATTAACAAGCAGGTGCATGGCAACAGAGTTAAAACTGGCACATGGCTCTATGAAGCACTTATGAGGCAGACTATTATGTACGTGCCCCTGTATTGGGAACTACAGCGAACACTTATCTTGTAAAATTGCAGCTCATTAAAACTAGAAGCATCAGTATCGCTACAAATTTTCCAGTGTACTGCTCTGTGTAGGCATGTCAACACAAAAATAATCTCAAAACTTAATAAAACTAGAAGCATCAGTATCGCTACAAATTTTCCAGAGTACTGCTCTGTGTAGGCATGTCAACACAAAAATAATCTCAAAACTTAGTGATTTTTACTTCTCAAATACAAAACATGTTTATGATAATTGCACAATTAGTAAATACCTGCATACGTATTTGCTTTCTTTGATGTTATCATCATGAGGAATATTGGACATATATATATGGATAGAAATTATTCTCCTGCACCACCTGCCCTAATGACACATTATTGACAGGGTGTACAGCCAATCACAACGTAGCAGACTTATTTGCCATGAGCCCAGCCCTGCCACTACAGAATGGTCAGAAAACTTCTGTCCATCAATTAGCTTTGCTCTGAACAACGCGGAAATTCAAAATATTCTGAAGTACACGGATGTAAGCATGTTCACTGCCTGTTGTGTTACGACCTATTGCCTCTGCCTTGTTGCAACAGCCAATGGAAAATCCCACCTCCAGCTTTAGTATGATTCTGCTGACATGGTTTATTTTGATTTGCAAGCCTAAAATCCATAAATATTACAAAATGTAACATGTCCGCAGTTCCTAAAATAGTATAAGCTATTTATATACTAATCTTAACTCGTACTCAGTAGCTCGCCATTGCAGTGTTAGGGCTAGGGATTCATGATGGATTGGATAACTAAGCTAACTGTCCATTGCCTTGGCTGGCCAAGGAAAAACTGGTGCTCTATCCTTTCTAGAGAGACCCCCAATGCGCCAGATTGCAGTCAATTACCGCATTACTACTTTCATGTTTAATAATAATTATAACAATTAGAAATAGTTCACAATTCAAACAAGGCCTGGAAACACATGCTCACCTATATAAAGGAAACACAGTAGTGTGCAGAAAACCCAGAGCCAGAGTGGAGTGAATGACAAATAAATTTAGCTTAACTCCTACAAGCATTAGCTGCAGAGTTACCGTGGATCATAAACTAACCGGTTTGGGCTATTATGTTTTTTTAAAAGAAAATACAGTACAGGAATAAAGTTCTTTAGAGGTAACTCAACGGAAGAGTTAGTTTTGTAACTGACAACTACAAAATGTTTAGATTTTATCGCTGGTTTATTATATTATTTATTATTATTCTTTTTTTTCTTGCGGCATTTTCACAGCAAGCACATAATACTAGTTTAAATTATTTTGAACAAAAAGGTTGCCATGAGTTGGTGATAAAATTAAATTGACATTGCACACACGAGTTACGAAGTGAAATTTACAATGAGCTGGTACAATTATATTTAATAAAGCTGTCGGCCGGCTGCAGTGACATTGTCTTTATTTTTATATATTAAATACATAGGTTATAAAATGTCCTATTATTTAGTTTTCCTAGTTTTTCTTGTAAAATTGTCTCCTTGCCAGCAGTGAAATTTATATTGGAAAAACTGCGTAGTGAAGGCCGATCAAGCCGGCAGGCGACATCATAATGAGAGGCTGTCTGACTTATGCTGTGAGAGCTCCTGCATCGGAGGACGCATAAGACCACTGGTCTCTCCAAGTAGATGAGGTTCCTAGGGTTGGGGGGGGGGGGGGGGTTTACAGTTGGACCCACACTACGCAAAGACACACACCAAGTGTAGTGAGTCCAGATGGGAAAGAAAAGAAAAAGAAGCTAAAAGATGCAAGGAAGGCCAAAATAAAAATAAAAACGAGGTGTATCACCATTTGGTGGGTAGTACTGAATATAATATCAAGTTAGTATGGCCGAGGAAGATGCGTGGGACCGAAATGAAGTACTATTGCGGAGCGGCACTGCTAAATAGCTACAAGACAGAAAAGCTAACAAGACAACAAAGGAATATCATTCCCACACGAAAGTGACTACATCTCGCCACAGGTAGTGATCAGTCTATCTCGGCGCAACCACAAATTCCGTGAGGCGAGGCAAGAATCTGTGATTAGCCTGTTCGTGCACTGGGAGGTAACAGCCGTGAGTCAGCTGGTGCCGAAAGGGGCGGAGCTATGCTGAGGAGATGGGAGGAGATAGTAGCCTCTGATGAGCCATAGGTCCTTAGGTAGTAGGGACCCACAAATAAAACAAGACCTTAGTTCCCAAGACTGCCGGCAGATGGCGTGCGTGGGCGCTAAGACTAATGACCGTCTGGTAGCCGATGGCTCTGGTGGCAGTCGCCACCTGGCGGGAAGGGGAAAAACTATCTGGGCCTTGGTACTACATACGACCGACAGGTCGCGCATGAGAGGCGGTAGCAGTGCACTGGACCCCTGGTTCTAGGAAGCACACGGGGGGAAACTGGCGTAGTGGGAACTAGGCAAAAATGGCTTCTCTGGCTTGTCCTGGCCATGGAAAAATGGATCTCCAGGCCTGACCAGAGTTGCCTGGTTCAGACGACATCTTAGGAGGCTCGTGCCCCAGTAGGGGCTGACGGGAGCAGTAACTCCGAGGAGTCTTGCCCGGAGTCAGGGTGAGGGAGAGGGGAGAGGAATTACATCCTAGCCGCGATCAGGAGCGAGGAGAAAAGCGTGAGCCTTGCTGGATCATCAGCACGCGGCGCTGGGAAACACAAACGGAAACCAGTCCGGCAAAGTTTAAGTTGGAGTTCAGTAAGGAAAGAAATTAAGGTAAAACCTTGATTTGTGCCAAGAGGTTACTGATTCGCAGCACAGTGCATGTGTATGTGTGCATGAGTGTGTGTGCATGCTTGTGCATGTGTGCATGTGCGTGACACCATTCACTGACTCACTTATCACAAATTCTCCAGAACTTTGAGACCTAGAGACTTCAAATTTGGCACATAATTTCCTTTTGCTATGTAGACATAGTTAAGAAAGGATTTAACAGAAATCAGCTCCCAAGATCAAAATTCTCGTTTTTGGTCAAAATATCCATGGCATCAGCAGTTGCATTGTTAATGCTTCCCTTGTCTCTATGGCAACGGCTATTGCATTGTTGATGCATTCTTCATCTCTGTTACAATTTTATAGGGGTATAAAAGATTAAAGTTTCCCATTTTTCAAGTATATGCCCTACAGACTTGTAACTCAGCTTAGTCATCAACTGAGAATGAGGTTTTCCAAGGGTATTTGAGCATTTTAGCCCAAGCAACTCCAAGTACTTTATCTAGTGTGTGTGTGTGTTCTGTGTGTGTTTACTTTTTAACTGACATTGGGTTGTGAAATGAGAAACTAGGTATAAATTATTCAGAAGTCACATAATCGTAACTATTGCAGTTGATGATCTTTCCTTGAAATCTGCGTAGATTAATATATTGTCGATTAAGAAACATCACTGCCTAAGTGAAATTTTTTTTAGTTTTTTTTCCTGTGGAATCTTCTCATGAAGTGAATTTGATGAAAATCGAACAGAATGCGCTACTATGGTCTTTTTTTATATTAACAGCTACTATACAGTTCCAGCATAGTGCATAAAGTTATTAAACTCACCTGAAAAATTTCCATTTTGTCACGTAGGCGGTGTGGTTTCTTAAGCGACGATATGTTCCGTGAAAATTTTACTTCATGGGTTATTCATTATTTGTCCTTAGTGTGTAGTTTGTTCAACATGTCCAGTAGTGTAATCATTTTTTTTAATGTGCTCTTACGTAATATGTGTAACTTGCTTCTCTTATACTACCAATTGGCAATTGCATGTTTGACATGATCAGTGAATTGCCACACGGCCAGGGTCAGACTTACCAAACGTGCCGGAGCCGTGCTAATGCTTGCTCCCGACTTGTCGCAGGCCAGAGGAGAACAGTTGCTCACTAGGTACGCTCAGCGCTGGGCCAAGGACTTCCTCCGGCGCCGGATAGACTGGACGGTGGACGAGGAGGGGGGAAACCCCACGGACCCCCGCCACCTGTCCTGCGCGTTGTGCCCTTGTCAGTACATCGAGGAGTACCTGCGCAACAAGCCGCGCAGCCACAGCCGCGACCTGTGCCCTTGCTGGGCGGCCTACCTGGCCGAGCGGGGCCTGGACTGAGCTGCTTACTTGCTCTCCCTGGGCCTTTTGTGTGTTCTAGTTGCAGTGCGTAGTTCATTTGTTGTGTATGCACTGTTTTAGTTTTGACCAGGGGCGCAACAACCGAATTTCCCGATGGGGGTGGGGGGGAGGGGGGGGGGCGCAATATACCTTTTTAATAATCATCGATCCCCCTTATTGAAGCGGCGGGGGGTCCGGGGGTCCTCCCCCGGGAAAATTTGTATTTCAAGGTGGAAAATGGTGAGATTTAAGCAGTTTTATTATCAAAAAATTGATTACACAGCACATTTCTTTGCCCCCGTTTGCCCCCACTTCAAGGTTTCAGAAGGGGGGGGGGGGGCTAAATACCCTTGCCCCCCCCCCCCCCCTGTTGTTGCGCCCCTGGTTTTGACATAAGGTCTTGTGTTTTCTTGGCAGCATTTATTCAAGTTTTTAGCGTCATTATTTTGAATGTTTTCTTGTACATTGCATTGTTTTGAATGTATAGAAGTAACAGTAATATCTTAAGTTATTAACCGAAAGCTATTTACGGGAGTATAATGTATTTCAAATAACATGGTAGTTTCATAGATATTCTAGTACAGTTTTGTCTGAATATTCAGTAACTTCTCTTTTAATGTATGTAATTTTTTTCTTCTTGATTTCATGAAACATCTAAATTGTGGGGGAGGGAGGGAATTAGTCATATTGCATACACTTGATTTAAACAACAATAAAAACATATTTATTGAGATACATGATTTATGAGGTAGTCATCATCTGAAACAATTTGACTGTTCTAAATGCTCGTGTTCAGTAACAGAATGTAAAAACTACTGACTTACATATCATGTCTGATGTTTGAGTTTGTCTTGTATTCATGATCATTTGTTTTTCTTATCAGACGTACAGTCAAGTTTGTGTTAAACTGTAGTTTCTATTATTACATTTCTAAGTAACTTGAAAAACTTCAAAGTTAAAAAATATAATAAAATAGTCACTTCACTTACAAAATTCAAACTAATCTTTCCAAAGCCATTTTCAATATCATTTAAACTATTGACAATTATGCCAAGTACTAGTCAGCAAATAAGCACTTAATTGACTTGTAAGGTTGTGCAAGAGTGTTATAATCAACAAAATTAAAAATACAAATTACAAACCTACTTGCAACTCCAACACACATGGAAAATAAATTGTACCTACATAAAATGAGCTGTGACCCAAAAACATTTTTAGCAAATTAGGATTATGTTTGTTCTACTATACCATTGAACGTACTTAAAATTAAATTTAATTTGTAATACTCAAACTGCTATAAAAAGAACAAAACAGATTTGTAATTAGTGAGCAACTTTATGGTTTATTTATTTTTTCTACTCTATACTGATGACTTGTTTTCCCTAATCAGTTTTCTATACACTTCTAAAGACCATAATTTAAAAAATGTTTACCTTTTACACAGAATTTGCATTAAAAAAATTGAATTTTCTTATTTTACTGATTAGGTTGCCCAGAAATAATTTTATATATATACAAGTATCCTATGCCAAAAATAAGACTTTCTTTAATTTTTATTTCATTTAATATATTAAAATGTTATGAAAAAAAGTATCAACTTTGTAGGTTAGTAAAAATTACAAAAAGCAATAGCTTTACAGTTGTATATACAATAAACAATTACAAAAATATGGAAAACATCATTATGGGAAAAATGCACTGTCTGCCAAGAAATAAAACTTACATTAACTGAAATGTGACAATTTTTATAGGCGTGTCTGTTAGTAAGATTACAAAAGATGGACACATAAGTCAAAACAAACTTTATCATAAAATTGGTTTAGAGTGCAGATAGATCCCATCATAAGGAACACCAACTTAATACTGTGCAATATTACAAGATTGACTGTCTAGCACATTTCACACCTTGCTTGACTGAAGATTTTTATCTGTCTTTAGAGGACAGGTTTGTTAAAAAAATTTATCCAGTAAGCATGTTCCAGTGAATAAATAATAAACAATGCAATGTCTGCTTGAGTGCATGACAAGAGAGGAGAATTGGACAGTTGCACAGTGCTTTAATCAGTTCACTTGTAAAAACTTTCATAGCTGAGTCTATATGCCTTGTTTGAGCAATTAAAATTGGCTTTGTTTGGGCAGTACATTATCTAAAGTCAATATTAATATTTTTTTGTAGAGTTTTAAACATCTAGAAACTTAAATGAATAAAAATTGTAAAGAGTTTAAAATATATTTATATTTATAACTGTATATTAATACCTAGGCTCATATTATGGTTATTTAAATATATTCTTGCAAGGTTTTCATTTAGTTAATCTATTTCTTTATATGTGCGTACAGCTAATACATTTGTTATAATAGAGTTGTTAAATATATGGAACTGCTTTTGAATATTATTTTTGTCTGCAATTTAAAACATGTTTTAGTCTCCTTCAGCATTCACTTCAATTACGTTGCTAATATGTAATTGCAATTTCTTGCAAGTCATCTTCTAGCATTTTAGCCATGCTAAATATGCTTTTATCGCTTTCCGTCCCTTGTTCAAAGGACGTTTGGTTTTAAAAAATTTCTTGATGACTGTACAACGTACCACTTATGTGTTTGCATCAACTAAGCCAGCATGCTTTTTAAATAGCAGGACTGAACTGATTCAGTGGACAAACAAGTACTAGCTGCTCTGTGAACAACAAGTTTGTGACATCAAAGCCACAAAACTGTACTCTCTCTTTAGATCACGTTTCTCTCCTTCTGTTCGCATGTCTATGAAATGTGTAAGCGTTATTATTATTACACATTATCAAACTTTCCTATGGGGAAAAAAAAAATTAATCATTCTGAATCTTTGCAGCAAGCTGTAATCTGTAATCCATTTATGTAGCTATACAAGTGTACAACTACAGGAATATTTAGACAAAATTACTTCAAATGAACTCTCTTCAAGCATTTTAAATTTCATGGAATGATTTTTTTGGTTCATTACTTGTACATTGGGATACCAAATTTGGTTTCTTATCTAAACAAAATTGTATTTCTTTTTTATATATTTCATTTTTTTGCATAGAAAATTTGAACAGTCCTTTTTTGTAATACTGTTTCGATGTGTCTTTGTAAGTGTGTATGTACCTATCGTAAGCTTGCTTGTGGCTTGGCTTCAGAAGGTTGTGTGCCCCTTGCTGCTTGTTCCCTCAGTCCCTTCAACCCAGCACGTCCCTCAGTCAACACTCTACCTTGAGTTGGCACCACACAAGCTTCGCCAGTAGATAAGTTGGCAAAGTGCATGGCTTCTTGCATGTTTATGGGTTGCTGAAAGGTTCCCCGAGGAGCAAACACAAAAAAAATGACGTGAGCCATCAAAGGTAGTGATGTTGGCGTTGAGCAGTGTTGCTTATGTGCATGTTAACACATGTTATCAAATAAACTTTGTGAATGTTATTTATGACTTGGTTTTAAGAATAGTGGAATAATTAATAAGGGTGTGCGAAGCTTTGGAAAGGAAAGACAAGCAGTTACAAATATATGACATCGGTCAGCACCAGTTTGGCTGAACACATGGCGATCATCCCTCTGCCCCCCCCCCCCCCCCTCCTTCATCAAGGGCCCACAACTGCGATGTTTGTCTTTTGACAACTCAGGCAATTACTTCTCCTGCCTAGCTGACAAAAAGGGGTGGTAGGGGGGAATGTGAGTGCCTCTTACACAAGCACACAGGCATTACAGTAAAAAAAAAAAATCCTACTTAACACTGCACTCTGTTCATGGTGAGGCAAGACTTTTTTGGCAATTCAATGAACTTTTTAGATTTTGTTGGTGGGATATTTTTATAAATTTTACAAAATAAATAATTCACACAGGAATTGTAAGTCTGGTGACAATAATGAGGTGTCAAAATGTGAATGTTTGCTTAAAGACTAGTCAAAAACAGTCTCACCTTATTGTAAACAGTGTGTATCTCTCTATCTTCTTTTTCCTTAATCGTAAGTTAAATCGGAAATAAGACTCATCAATGTTGAACACTATTTATGCGTGTGCCTGAACTCAACATAAAGCCATGAACAGTTGCCTACTCACCTACTCACCTACTCGCTCCCCTTCACCCACCAATTCAGCTGCCATGTATTTTTAACCTCCCGCCAAGGCGTGTTCACGCACGTACGAGCACAGGCATTGTCACTGAGCTCCAGATATAAAATCAGCCTCCCTTGCTTGGCACTTGGATGCGATCAGCAAGTCACCTCACTTGCTCGGCACTGATGTGGTCAGTTCACAGGGTTAGGAATGGGAGCGATACGGCTGTATACATTGTAGCAACGTTTTGTATTTTTTTTTTTTTTTAACTATCTGATTTCAAATTAATTTCAGTAATGTGATAATACAAGCTTGCCTTTTTAAAGCTCAGAGATCAAATTCATTCAGTTAGTTTGTGTGAGACAAAAAGTAGTCTAACAGGCTAATTTCTTTAATTTTAAGAAATTACATTCTATAAATAATTAGTTTGTATTTGAATTCCACTATCTCACTCTAATGCAGGTAGAATGTCCTCACTCAGACTTATTGTGGTACGAATTAGGGGTGCACACGAGAATAGCATATTTTAACGCTGAGTCAAGTGGAGTAGTGCAGTTTAGTAGTCGGCAATTTTTTTCTCGTAAGCTCAACTAACGGAAATAGTGGCACAAAAGTACACACTGTTTATTGAATCTCATGATGGTTCTGTACTCACTGTCATAGTGCTAACTGCGTAATAGTTAACAGTCCCTACATACAAAATACTGTGTAATCCATTGCAGTCTATTTTACGAAAACGTGAATCTTTTTTAAAATGCTGAATTATCAAAGTAGTAATTGAAGTAGCTTTTATTTACATATTTAAACCCTAGTTATTCCCGAGTTTTCATTGTTTACTGGCGACTGTTTATTTTAGTTCAGCAATATTATAACCACAATTTTTGCTAATTTCATCTTGATTCTTAAACCATTATTTAGGTTTTTTATAACTTTTTGTGTCACAACGTGTGTTTCTTCATAGATATATACAGCAAGTAATCTGCTACTGTATCTTATGGTTTGATCAATTTATGTATAGACTTTGAAACTATGACAATTTCTTTTTTTAATACCCATCTCAATGGAGTGTCTGTGTTTTGTGGTGTAGTCCATGGTTTTTGACGTTTATTTTTTCCCTCTTGTAGTGTGTGTGACAAAAAATACAAATAATAATTGGCTATCAAGTTTGAAATGACAAATATGCCATGTTTTGAATTGTTTACATGATTTTTTTCCGTTACTCTTCAGCGAGATAATAGCGGGAAAAACTTTTAATACTTGTTCAATATTTAAAACCTTGCTTAATGTTGATGTATTGGATTCCAAAGTCCCATTAAACATCGAAAAAAGGTTATTTATATTGCACAAATGTTTTAATCTCACCAGTAAACGTTGGTACACTATGTCAAGTATTCGTAAGCAAACGAATATTCATTATTTCAGGGTGTTAGTATTTTAGGTCGAATCGAATACGAATAGTTTATTAGTTGTATTCGTATCCGAAAATTTCAATATTTGCGCAGGCCTGACCATTAGCACATCCTAACAGGTGTGAGGTAAACTAGCCCTGAAAGCTTTTGGCTTTTTTCTCTCCAGAGCTGCTGCTTACATGCGGGATGGCGTAATATAAACGTTGGCTGACATTCGGGCCATCATCTGAGATAAATATGCAATGAAGGAAGTGAATACATAGCTATTAAGAAAAGAGCAAAATTGTATTTAATGCTACACAAGTGCCGTTGCCGTTGTGCGTGTATGGAAATAAAAATTAACGAAAAAGAAAAAAGCGCTTCTTTGAATCTTGCTGTAATTAATTGGAGTGGATTATCTGGGTCACTGCTGAAACCTGCACACTCTCCTCTCCCGCAAACCCGCTGCAACATGTCCGTAGAGTCGTGAACATTCTAGTGTTCTGTAGCTGTTTGTGTTGCAGTCGCACGTTCTCCGTTGCAGATCGCATTTCCAGCAAGTTGTCTTGTAGGGGTCCATGTGTTGAGTGGGTGTACACATAACTGTTAAAAATGTATTGTTTATCTAAGCTGTGAATACTTAAAGTGGGAAAGACAGAAAGAACTTTTTTCTATACTTTTTTTTGTGTGCTGAATACTTGCACATTTAACTTAGTAAGAGCAAAATTTCTAACACAAGAGTTTTAAAATTTTCAAAACAGTTGGATCTCAAACCTTCTGAAAAGATACTCAGTTCATTTCAGGCAATCATTGTAATTATTCCACATTTAAAATGTAGCTGCATTCATAAGTTTATCTTGTTATTGCATAATTGCATAAGAAATATTTTTTTTTATATACAAACAGTGGCAGTTGGTTAATCGTCTAAACATCTTACAACATCTTACTAATTATTTCTCACCTAGTGCATGGTATGCAAGATGTGCTGATAAGCACCTATTTAAGCACTTGAAGATGTAAGAATGAATTTTTTTTTAATGTAGCTTAATATTTCAGTAATGTTCGACTTAAGATTTGAATTCAATAAAAATATTTCTTTACACGCCCTCATTGATAACAGTGTCGTTAGTGTGTCTGTCCACTTGTAGTAGGACGGCTGGAGAGTGTAGAGGACTGGCTTGCGCGTGCATGTGACGGTGGCGGGCTGGCTTGTCGGCAGGAGCGCGCGGAGCTGGTGCTGCTGCGCTACTCGCACCGCTGGGCGCGGGAGTTCGTGCGCCGGCACCTCGACCTGACGGTGGACGGGGCCGACCGCAGGGCGCTGCCCCTCTCCCCCCTGCGACACTGCTTCTCCTCCAAGTGCCCCTGCCAGTTCGTGGAGGAGCACCTCAAGTACAAGCCCAGAGGCAAGTGCTCCCCGGCAGAGTTCTGCTGCCTGCCCGACTTTGGCTTCGACTAGTCCTCCCCTGCACTGCCGCACTCGGCACCTTCCGCGCGTGTTCGCACTGAGGGGAGCATGCCTGCCTGCTGAGCCCCGGGCTCCAACCGGGAGTTGCCTTGGGACCTGCTTCCTGCGCTGCAGTTGACAGTTGGTTCGATGTTTCACGTGGCGCCATTGCAGCTCCTGAGATTAAGAATTTTCACGGCTGATAGGTTCACCGCATCATGAAGCATTTAGGATCTTCATCTTTTGGTTTTCAGCTTTTCGGTTGGTTGTCCAGATTGGCGAAGGGTTATAGGTAGTGTGAACTTGGGGAATCTCACTTCTGTGCCTGAATGCTGCTCTACGATAGGTTTGTTTTGTACTGTTTCTTCATTGTTTGGCTTAGGAGCTGATACAAGAAGGCTACACCAGTACATTAACTATTTGTTTTTCCTATGTGTTTATGTACTTAGTTTTATTCATTTATTTTTTTTGTTTTTCATTTTCAGATAGAGATTTTTATGAATATTTGGTTATTCTACTTGGAAAGTATTTTCTTCCAGCCGGTACTTCATGTCCATTAAAGATTTTTCAGTTTATTTTTATCTCCCTCTGATAATTAAAAGAAAAAAGCTTACTTCAGACAGCTGAGCTGATTCTCATACTCGTCAGAGCATGGTACCAGTTATGTTTTTTATCAGTTGACTACTTGCCCTGGTCCTCCGGGTGGTTGCTCTGTGCGGTAGAGTTATGTCGCCCACGTTGTGCAACAGGACGACGACTGGGCTGTTTTGGATCCTGGTGCTAATATTTTAGCGTTCAAGTTTTCTATGATTTGACCAAAAGAAATTGTTACGTTAAACGCTAATTTCGGTGACATTTAATTTCCACAATTGTTCTAATCTTACAATGCCTCTTGTTTGTTCTGCAACTGTCAGCTGTGTTAGTTGGATACAGTCATTCCAGCACCTTGCATGTGATTTCTTTTTCGCCGTCCTCACCAGAGTTGGCCAGGCTATTCACAAATGTAGTATTATTTAGTGTGTTTAATGCTCTGTTCAAGTTCCTTCCTGGCAGTATTCTGGAGAAAAATGTGTAGTCTAGTTTATACTCAGATTTTATCATCACTCACCGTCTTTCAAAGAAACTCCCACTATCGATTTTAATATTTTGTTTCATGTTTATGTGCTTAATGTTTATGCTTGAGGATGACATTTGTCACAGTTCTTGACTTTGCATTTGATCAGATGCTGACTTTTGAGTGCCATACATTTGCATTTCTTCAATTCTGGTCTTTCGCGACGAGCCCATTTGTTTCAAGCATATGCAGTCTATTTTTTAAGTGCATGTTTTTAATGTTGGTATTTGGTGAAGGAAATTGCTAAGGTGTACGTATATTTGTACTTGTACTTATAGATAGATAACTTGGTTGTGGCTCTACAGTACATAATAACATATCTTTAGGTGCTCGTGTTGGTGTGGGTGTCCTGATGTGCCTTCTGGGTATGTTCGTCATGTATCACAAACATGTATTGCAATGACACACACACACACATGTCTGCATATTTGCTGTTTTATTTTTATGTGAAATTTATTTTGACTATACCTGTGATAAGGGTTTGTTACAAGAGTACTTAAAATTTCTTTACTTTTGACCATATTATTAGTGTTTGTTATGTTTACAGTTATTTTATTTTCATTAGTATTGTATCTTATGAGTTTTATAAACTATGTTACGTTTTTGTATGCTTAGCTACTAATCAAACAAAAATTTAATTAGAACCTTTTTACCCTGTAGTAATAACTAATGTAAAATATATATATATATTTTTTAAATTTTTAATGTAAATGTTTTCATAAAATAATCACTGGCTACTGGATTTATTCATGTTGTATTGCAGAATAAATTTACATATTTAGATTTATTTGAATTTTATGGTTTTTTGTTATAAGAATGTAAATATTTGTATGTAGACAAGATGTGATGTTCATTAGTTGTTTGCAAAGCATTGCTGAATGTAATGTTTTCTACATGTATTGTGAATCAGCTGTTTTGTGTGGCGGATGTGTCTCAGTGAGAGTTTTCTGTTCTGTTTCTAGAGACAAGACTCAAAACAATATTTAATTATTTTGTTTCAAAACTTAGGTTCTAGGCATAATGTAGTTCCAGAGAAATCCCATGTCCATGTACATTTAATACTCATTTCTTTTGATGTGTTGTTCTTACTGTTGTCAGTATTTATACTTTTCAGTATGTGGCTGCTAAGCATTTTATTCTTATTTCTTATTGAAATCATTAACGTTATTTTTTAAACCAGTTTGTGGCAAGCGTTACTTATAAGTTATAAAGTATGCAACATTTGTTAATGATCTTTGTATGTAGCTAACTAATTTCGCAGCAAAGCCAAATTTTCTCAAGTGAATCGGGTTAGTCGTTGTCCCATCTGTCTTCACGCCGGTTTTATGCGGATCTGTCTTACTTTAGTCTTTTCATCTCCCTACATATAGCACATAATTCAGCCACTTAATCTGCCTCACATATTGCAGCCTGTGTTTACCTGTGTCTCTTTAACTCCATTCGAAGGGCTTATTTGACACACTTCCTTTGCATTATATTTTGTACTCACTTTCTCATGTCTACTACCATCTTTATTTTCACTCACATACTCATCTTTAATCCCATAATAACTACAGTAAAACCCTGTTAATACATTTGCAAGGGACTAGATGCTAAAAACTTATTACAGTAAAACCTGTTTAAGAAGACATGGCTTAACTCTTTGAAGGGCGATGGTTAGTTAACTAACCACAAAAATTATGTCCACACAGGGGTGGTGGTTAGTTCTGCTGAACACATTTTCTTTTCATCGTGCGCGTCAGGGGCAACAGCTATCTGTACTAACCACACGTCTTTGTTAGACTGTGACCCGCTAGATGACAGGACATGTACCGTCCAGTGTTCGGGCAGCATGTTAACATTTCTAGTGGATGTTTATTACATAGTGGTCACGTTTTTATTTACTGCTTGGCATTTTTGAGTGTTTGTGTAGTAAATTTAATATTTTGAGCGAGTTTTTGTTTTGTTAATGTAAGCACTTCTGCCAAAAGGAAAACAAATGAAATAAAGAATTATGCCCTGAAACTTACATACACAATACTAGGGATAATTAAAGAAATACAATAATAATTAAATATAAATTAGGAGGGAACGAGGCACTGGCTTGACTCTGCCTCTTGCCGGGTTGTTCACACACGCACACACGCATACGTTGGCCGAGGGAGATTCTAATGGACGGGACGGAAGAAAAGGGGTAGGAGGGTGGTAACATATCATGCTCTAGGGAGCGTAGCCCCGGTCAACGTCATCCTTATAATGTTGTTTATGTTAACATATATTGACGTAAACAAAATTATTAGGATGATACTGTTGTCCTACCGCCTCTGCCATTCAAAATAAATTTCTTTAGGGGTGCCAACTCACCTTGATTCCATACCTACGGGCCAGTTGGCAGGGCGAGCAGAGACTCGTTTCAGGGCGTGACGTCGCCACGTGGCTGCAGCAGGCGGCAGGAGTGATGGTGGCTCTCTGATGGTGATGAAGGAATTCGCGGCGCTCACACGCTGGTACAATTTGGGTTGCGTCCTCCGCGCCGCGTGCACACCTTTCCCTCTCGAGCGCTGATGATCAACTGGCGTGCATCGTCACACGGTCGGTTGTCGCGCTGGCGACACCACTCGCCAGCGGTGGCTCGTATCCGTCGCGTTGCACTCCCCTCCAGAGAGGAGGGGTCGAGGTGGCATAATGACCCTACCATAGAGACCCGGAAAAATTGTTTTCGTGATTTTAAGAAAAATTACTTAACACTGTTTAACAGTTGGAAATGAATTTTAATGCAAGTTAAATATTTCATGAAATTTTGAACTTCCGAATTTCTTTGAAAATTCACAATTTTTTTTTATCCATTCAAAAATATTCACAAATTTTTTGTTGTTTCAAGGTATATATATTTTTTATTATTAGATGAATAACCGGGAATCTGGAGTGATGGCCGAAAATTATTACCCTAGGGCATGAAACTGATTTGAGCGGCAGCGGGAGGTAGAGATTATATATTTATTTTCTTAATTGCAGACAGGATTTTAATAATATCTCACTCTTGTTTGTACACGTTTTTTTTAATTTCGGGGTTCTTCCTTGGCAGAAGCTACCTGGAAGGATGGAGAGATAACCAGAATCCCTGTGGTCCGTGTTGATTCAGGCATTCAGCAGTTAACACAAAAAATTCCTTTGTTCTATCGACTCGCCCTCACTCCAAGCCTTCAAGGGCACTGCTAAGTTTTGTTACTCTCTCATTCTTGAGTTGTGCTTGGGATATTTTATCACTCCCAGTCCTTTTCTTGGTAGATGTATTTCCCTTCATATACACCTGTTTAACCAGCCTTACCTCTGTAACATCTGTTCAACTATGCCTTAACAGTTCCACCGCTGTGAATCAAAACCCAGCCACAGATTTGAAAAAAAGAATAATAAAATGGTAGAATGAAATAGCTTCACACGCTGAAGTCTTTCATTTGTAACAAAGGCCAGTTTAATCATTTCTGCATCAACTGAATACATTTTCTGTATGGTTACTAAGTATATCACAATTACAAAGTAATATATAATGCTATGTAATTCCATTTAGACTTTAATACTGTACATTTTACGAACATCGCAACTATTTAACCTATGAAATTTTTGTTTAATAATTTTTCCAGCTTAAGAAGCACATTTTTTTGGTTTTTTCCAATATTTTCTTAATAGGTTTTTACTGTATCAGGAAAAACTGCTTAAGAGAGCAATAGTTCAAAATCAGTTGCTACATAAAAACAAATTTCACTCAAATGACATACCTAGGTTATGTTCTAATTGTTCAGCCTTCTCTTTTGCAGTTGTGCCTTTGTGGGGATTCCATTACTATTAAGTATATGTTGTTCATAATAAGCCTCACAATAAACTTTTAAAAGCAAACCTTGTGGCCATATTTCAAATTTATATCAAATTAAGGACTGAAGTAATTATTCAAAGTTATGTATTACCTCTTAAGATTTTATGTAAAACTAGTAACATTTTTGGTACCAGTGTTGAACTCTGCAGTTATTTTTTGCAGCATTCTATAATCTTGCCTCAAGAGTACAATTAAAAGTATAAATATTTTCAGTAATGTTCTTTATCATAAATAAATGTATTTAAATATAGCTGGTGGTTAGTATTTTATGTATGGATTAACTGTGAATTTTAACAGGTTTTCCGTAATGCGGCGGAAAAAAACATCAAAAATTTAATTGCTCCAAACAGCAGCCATTTTGTTCACAGCAGTGAAGTGCCATAAACATCTTCTGTCAGGGATGACCAAAATCAATGCCACGTTAGAAAGGTTTGAACATAATATATTGGAAACTGCTGAAGAAGCACATGCTACATATTCTCACCTTTCAAATAATATTTTCGTTGCTATACCACCATCACACAAAACGACTTGTTTTTCTCCAGTCATGTTTACGATTTTCCGCTACAATGTTTTTTTCTTTCCAAGGCACAAGTTTTCATATCCTGGTTTTTTTTAATCATTTTATGTTGGTTCAGCAGCCGTAAATGATCGCTATAGTGCTAAAAGATGCAAAAGAACCTGCGCAGACCTCAAGGTCTCTGGGATCACGTGACGAGAGCGTGGAGTAGGGGGCGGGATTAGTAACGCAGCGCTTCCTGGCTCGGCTGTCTGGCAGGCCTAATTGCACAAACCAATCTGTGCCATTGCTTCTACATCGGATTTAAATAGCATATTAAATCTGGCATACCATTGCGGGCACAATTACGGGAGACAGCCCACAATGTTGCAACACGTTTCTGTGAACAAAAAAAAAACTTTTTTAAATTGACGTCCAATGTCCCTGACACAGTGCTGCTACAGGTGTATCAAAAGTTAAACGAATTCTAGCAGAGGGTAAGACAAAGAATAAAACCATTTTTCATTTTTCTACACCGAAGTGTAAGAAAACAGAGCTCAGGAAAAATAATCAACGAAGATGATTTTGCATGTGGTGCTGTATTAAGCCAGAATCCGTAAGCATGTAATCAATTTCAAATTTTTTGAATCTTGAAAAGTCCCAGTGGTCTTCCTTGCTGTTTTCTCATTGCATACGGTCTGTCTGCCTTCAGTGAGTCAGTTGGCACTGGGATTCATTGTGTGAAAATAATTCATGTGCTGTTCAAACAATTATAAAATTTAGATTGTTAACATGTCTTGAATGAAAGTAGTAGCTATAACTATAATTTAGCTTGTGATGAAAATTCTTGCTGCTAAGATAATCATGTCATTGCTGGAAAAGTTTAGTCCATTTCTGTAACACAATTATGTCTCTGTCTCTTAATTGGTGTGATATATTTCCAGTTTTAAAGTCTTAGTAAAAAGTGTCAAAAATTTGTAATGCAAATTTTACTGTCTTTGTCTCTAGAACAAGAATTGTTTTTGAAGTTTTTGTAGTGGTGGTCATAGTAATTCCATTTTTTAAAGTTTGAACATTAAAATTTCCATAATAAGTTAAATAAAGATTTTAAAAAACTTATTTTTGTCAGTTTCTTGTTGGAATCTACAAATTTCAATGTAGCTTGGGAATTATTTTAATTTTGAATACTTTCATCAACTTTTCTTGCTAAATATGAGTGTAACTTGTTTTACTGTTAAGTGTTGACATGAAGAATGTTTGTTCCGTCCAGCAGTTTTAATTTGGTTAACATGTGTTGTAAAGTCATCACAATATTATTGTTAATTTATTGTAATTCTGTTAGTGTAGCATATGTAATTATGTATATATTCTGTGTTATTAGCGTGTACAAATAATAATGGGGTCCATTTTGTGGTTCTGAATAACCAATAAACAAGTTTTAATAAAAAAAATTGGGCTAATTGTTTTTATCGTTGTGAAATAGATACAGTTTAACGAGATAAAGATATTTAAAAAGAAAATAGTATTACAAAAGCTATTGTTTTGAAAAGGAATTCCAGTATTCATCTCGTACCTTAACATTTTCAATCAGATTAGTTTATTTGTGTAAATATGACTAGGTACGTTTTTAAATGATTGTTAATTGATAAAAATTTCTTTTAATGCAGATATGCAGGTTATTTTTGTTTTAATGTAGGAGTATAAACTGGATATTTCCTGATTGCAAAGTGACTAAACATTTCATTTTATAAATTACTGTGTATAACTCCATAGTGCTTGACTCATTGTGAGGGTTTTAGATAAGAGTTTCAGTGAACATATTCAGGGGTGCCCACAAGGGGGGGTAACGATGCAGACTGCGTCATTAAAATTTCAGGGGGGGGGGGGGTTAAAAGAAGAGAAAAATGTATATTTTATTTACATAATTATAGCTTCTAATGTGAAAATACATTTCTGGTGTTTTGATAATTAAAAAGAATCTTGTAAATCAAATGGCAACCCCGCACTTTCCTCAACAAAAGCAGTTTGGCATCTGTCGGTTCAGGATGGAAATATTATCTGATATGACCAAAATTATTATTAGAAAATCAGTTTTAATTAATGCAAAATGTGATAAAATATAATACTAAAAAAGTATAATATTATAAAATAATTGAGTAAATCATTGAGAAAATGGCATTAAAAATTTCGGGGGGGGGGGGGGGATCATTGGGTTAGGGGGGGGGGGGGTGAGTCATAGTGTTTGGGGGGGATGGGCACCTCTGACATATTACTTATTGTGTGTGTGGAGACTTCGCGAGGCACGGATTGCGTGTGGTGTCGGAGAGGCAGTGGCATTGAGGTGTTGGTTGCTTGCTTGCATGCAGCGTATGGGCGCAAGACGTGCGTGGCGCTGGTCGGTGGCACTTGAGGCATCACGCACACGTAAGTACACCACACGACAGCTTTGCTGTGCGGCACGCTGCACAGAACTGCACAGGCCTGTACGTCGGTAGTTGAGGGATGCTTTGTCGTGCCGTTCGTTGTTTTAGCATGAACACTTTACTGTCACAGATCTACATCCAACTTCGAAGGCTCTCTTAGGAATGCAGTTTTAGTCTGTGTTTCATCATGCATGGCACATATTTGTAATGAACTGATGAAAAAACAATGTTTGTGGTAATTTCAATGCAAGATGGATACATTTAATGGCACATAATAATATTCTCTAGTCTGCAGTTTCTAGCTACTTGATGTTTTGGATTGATACACTCCAACAACAAATATCACAAACCTTTGTCTCAGCTTATTGTAGCATTTAAACACAAAAAATCTGAATTGAGACCTATGCTGTAAAGTGTGTAGGAGCAAAGGGGAGTAAGGGTGAGAGCTGTAACCCTATTAATAGAGCATGGATTTGGAGGGTTCTCCTCAAGGAAATGTGAAGGATGTGTGGAGCTTCAGAAAGTCAAAGTAGAATCGAAAACTAATTTTCTTCAAGTTAATCTTCAAAAATATTTAAAAAAACTTAAGAATTTAATGCCTTTGGACTTGATTGTTTTAAGACTTTTAAATGAACATTTTTTTTAGTTAATTAATTTTTTGTAAAATGGCAATTTATATTTTCTAATTAAAATCAGTTATATTTGTGATGTAATTTCATTTTAGCCTTTAGTGAAAGCCACAAGTTTTATAGTTTGGTGAATTGGCAAACCAATAGAGGTTGGTTGCTTGTTAATGTATATTTTATAAATATGTATTTTATTTTTAGTTTTTGTTATTCGTTGTTAATAAATAAAAGCATAAACTATGGCTACGTAAAAATTATGTAAGGTTTGAAATTGTTCAAGATTTTATAGTTACGCAAATATTTAGTTGTGCGGAGCGCCACTGGAGATCTGGAAGAGGGAACAAACTCATGTCACTGGAGTGTTGAGTATGAGGGAGTGATTGTTGCGCCATGACATAGTCGTGTTGGACTTTCTGCAAGGAGCGAGTCGTGAGTGTCTGTCTGCGACAAAAATGAATATGTGAGAGTGCCAGATGAGTTTATGAAGATTTCACAGGAATTTTGTGCGTGCCAAGAAAGGCACGTCAATTGCTTTTGAGCAAGCAAGCATGGCACGCTAATTTGCACCTTCGCATGTATGTGACATTGCACCGGCTGAAGAGCAGAATGCCCAATATCTGCTTGAAAATTTCTTACTGGCAGTAATGCCGTACGAATTTGATTTCAATTTTTAAGTGTTTGCTACAACACACTACCAGCTGTGAACGTACTCGGCAAGTAACTAATGAAAATTCCGAACTCAGTCAGTATACCTGTTCTTATAGAGCTTCAGCGGAACTTTAATTCTGGAGAGTTTAAATGACTGGCAAGAGACTAGTGTTATTTGAAAGGAACAATGAAAGAATTAAAAGCCTGGGCATTTGAACTAATAAAACTTGTTGTATCATTTTTTACATAGCCTCAATTTTGTAGAATAGTAAATTACATGGTAATTTTGCTGGATTATATATATATTTTACATGTTAAATTATAGGATTTTAGCAACCGTGCATGCTAGTGGAGTATTTGTATTTTATTCTTTTTTTGTAAATATTTATAACTAGCTGCAGTACCCAGCGTTGCCCGGGCTGAACACAGGGTGAAGGAGAACTGTTTAGAGATCAGATGTAGTTAGTAATTGTCTTCTTAATTTGAATGTCAAGTGTGCAAAATAATTTATATCACTTTCAAATACCGACAGACGTTGTTCTGCCAGTTTATAGTTATTTACCTGGTCTGTATGTAATCTAGACTCTATAAAGCAATATAGAAAAAAAACTGATAAATAAGGGATTACTAATATTAAAAAGATTCCATTATCTAGCTAATGCTCGGCATGCATTGCAATTCCTCATTGTTTTGTTTTGTAATATGTTTGAAGTAGTTACACATATACAAATAATCTATCCATGTCTCTAAATATATATTTATCTCTATCTACATCTATAGTCCTATATATCTATGTATCTCTCAATCTGTATTTATCTCTTTATATCTACATATATACCTCACACTATCTCTTTGTATTCTATATGAGGGTACTCATTGCTTTGTTGTTAATATCACACGGGTGTTTTTTACTTGTATGGGAAAATTAAGAATGATAAGGCATCTAGTGCATGGCAACAATGTTAATAGGCAATAGGAAATAAACTTCTAGCGCCTGCGGCATTGTCAACACACACTTCGTACGTGTACTGCATGTTGTATCTAACCGCCTCCAACGCATTTGATTCTAAATTGGACTTATAGTAAGGATCCCTAATGTTATTGATAATATAATATAGCCTATAGCCTTCCTCAATAAATGTACTATCCAACACTGAAAGAATTTTTCAAAACGGACCAGTGGTTCCTGAGATTAGCGCGTTCAAACAAACAACCAAACAAACAAACAAACTCTTCAGCTTTATAATATTAGTATAGATAAATTAAATGTTACACTCAAGTCATTGCCCTTGTTTACTCTTCATATAGCTGATGCATATATATTTTAATTTACTATTAAAAGCAACCTGATAAACTTTAATGCCACTATTTATATATTTTTTGGAGTTGTATGATATTTATTAATAAAGTATGTAAACTTGTAGACTCTACTCCTATCACACTGTTGTTTTCTAGTTGTGTTCACTCACTTACAATAATGTTTCAAATTTGCACAACAGCGTATTTTTAAGTTTTTGAAAAGATGCTTAGATATAGGCAATAACCATAATGTGTTAAAGTTTTTATGTCATTATTGTATTAAATAAGTAATTTTTTTAACAATTTTTGATTTTTATTTGCAATTAGTGACAGTTTGCTAACTTGCTAAATGTTTCAAACATTGTTCTTCTTTAGTGTGCTATATGCAGTGATTGCTGATAAAACACCTTGTCAAGCACTTAAAAGTTATATCTTTGGAATTTTGGTAATGTAGTAAAATATTTAAATTATATTTCACTTCCACATCGGTGAAGATTTAGATCTTCATCTTCGACTTATATTGGAATTTTTAAAAATAGTTTTTTCACACTCCTAAACCATGTTTAATTTGTTAGTGAAAATATTTTTATTTTATGCTCTTCTTGTTCATAATATTTACATATTACATTGATTACACTTACAAAGTTTTAGTTAAAAAAAACAATATTATTCCATTCAGTAACATAAAAAATAGTTATCATTATTTGATGATCAAAACATCTCTTGGTTTGTATTGAATTTTTAACATAACATTAGTCTCAACATGCAGCTCTTGTATTTAACAAAAATACAGTACATGACTTTCAAGCAATTAATATTAAACATTTTATTTATTAATGTGTTGTAAGAATTTCAGAGTAAAACTCTCCTCATTTTTAATAAAATAAATATTTACAATGCCTTCTATGCAACTAAGTTATACTTAAATAATATATTTTAACTAAATTCAATAATAGTTTATAGTTTATTTTAATCACCACACCTGATTTATTAGTTTCAAATTATACTGTAACGGTTTTTCATTTTAAAGTTAAAGCCATTGTGGGGAGTTTTTGGATTTTTTTTTTACATTTTGTAAGTGTTATTAGATATAAAAGACTAAAAAAGATTATTAAATTTGTCTTTATAAAAAGGTTTGGATAGCTTTAAAATTTAAATATTCAATTTTAATTCTCAAAAATAAATCTTACAATAATTATCCACTCTGGCCAAGGCATTTTTAAAACATAACCATATTTAGCATGCACAATCTCTGCATAAGTTCTTCACACCATTTCAGCTTTGTTTTATAAATGAAAAAGAGCTGCAATTTTGTATGTTTTAAAGTTTTTACTACCTAGACAAATGGATTCACTACCCATATCCAGTAGGTTCACATTATTTTACAGAAGATGTGTACGACTCATGCTAATAATAAACTTTATCGTATGTCATTGACAGTAACATAAAAATCACCCCTCATGTGCTTCCGAACTGTTTTTAACAGGTGCACAGAACTCACGCTAGTAATTCCCATCTAGTCCTACTGAAGGGTTGGTTACAGCAAACTTCATTTGTGATGATGTGAACACACATGCCCAGAGGCGGGATGCAGCGGTCAGTGTATTCAGCCTGAAGTGAGGGAGCGGGGGGGGGGGGGGGAGGCGGGACGGCTCTGTGTATGTGTGGAAATAGTAACAGCCGTGACAAGGTTTCACTTGGTAAAGATTATCATTTACAAACTAGAATTTGGAAGTTTGTTCGGTGTTAGAGCCGTACGCACCACCACTGTGCGTCATACTATTTTTACTTATCAACATTCTGTCAAAAAAAAAACTGCCTTTTAAGTTTTTTGATTGGAGGATAGGCTTATGTTAAAATCTATTAACAGAGGGGTGGAGTAATTGTTGGCAATCGTTTTACTTATGTTCTAATTGGAAATAAAAAATCAGAGATTTATTTGTTACTTAATTGCAGTATGGATTTCCCATTGCAAAGGGTATACTAGAAAATAACAGTGTTGAGCTGGAGTTAATAGTTTTAATTTTGAAGTCTTTCAAGTCAAATCGTTGAAAACTGGCAGTGACAAGTTGAAAACTGTTAGTTTATTATTAAAACTGTAATTGATTGTTAAAACTATTGGGATGTTTTCTGCCATTAAAGCCACAGAATGTAACAAATACAAAAGCCCATACCACACTGAGAGCTATGGTTAGTATTTAAGAAAGTTCCTCTTAAGAAGCACACAAGGAAACTTTATCCCTCGGTTCTGCTGTGCCCATTGGATAACTGCCGCAGCAAACAATCGCTGCATTGGGACAATGAACCATCAGTAGTGAAGTAATAAATAAGGAATATTGTAGTTTGGTAGAGTATCTGTACTTGCTTGGGACTTACGACTTAATTCCACTTTTAAATTATGTTTATGTGCAATTAAAAAATAAATGGTAGAATTCTTCTTTGAATTTTTTTAGAGGCAGTAGTAATCAAAAAGTTTTTTTTTATACATAAAGTATCCAGAAAACATTTAAAATTGAGTTTAACTAGCTCTTTTTATCATGGCAATTAACGACAGCTATTTGAACCGGCTTTCAAATGGTGCACGCTGTCTGAGACTCCTGTGCTGAACAGCTGGTGTGTTCTTGTGTGAGTGTGTAGCAGCCCTTCCTTTGTCTGGTCGTTCTCTGCTCAGTGCATTTGCTTGCTTCTCACTTCCATGATTTGTTACTCCATTGAGCAATATTTTACTTTGGCTCGTAGGCAGGAAGTGCCATAAACAGTCATCTTCTGTTTCATGATGCCAGGTACTAGTTCAATAGTTGTAAAGTAGCGCAATGCCACTGATACTAATAGCTGAGAGCCAAAAGGGTTCTGAATGTATTATCAACTTGACATGCTTTGACAGTTGTATTTTTCATTTTGTTACATGCCTTTGCATTAGGAAAAGGTAAGTTTCATTGATATTTTATGTTTTTTTTTTGCATCACCTCACGTTACTTTGTTTCCCACTCCACTCTGGAATAGGTGCTCTGCTGAAACCACATTGAACATGACACAGGGCAAAGACTACAGGCAATACAGTTAATAAATAATAAAATTGTCTGATGCAGTGAATTATCTATTTGTCAGCTTTCATGGGGGCGTGCAACAATCAACAGAAGGACTAAAATTTTCTTAGAGTACTACAAAATCATTTCTTTTATTCTATAAAATTTTCAAATGTGTTTCGTCATTGACCAGTGAGCCTATGTCTGGGGCACATGTGGTTGAAATGCTGTCTAATGCAAGGGTATGGTTTTGAGTCCTGGGTGGGGCATGTATATGTGACACTTTTCAAAACGAATATTACTTGACATTTTATTTGTAGGCTGCTGACTCATCTCTAAACTTTATAACACATGCTGCATCTCTGTCGGGAGACTACATTTTCAACACTGCATTGAGTATAGCAGACTTATGACATGAAGACAAGCACAACATTTTTTAGTTCATCACTTGACAAAGTATCCGGCCGGCCATTACCAAGTATCCAGCCAGCCATGTCTAAGTACCTATTCTGTGTGAGCGTGCAACCTACAAGTCTCATTGCGGAATCTAAACTGTCTCCATCACAAGCTTGGTTTTGTACATATTTTGCAGCATTCCTGGCCAGTGGAATACATTGTCATGGTCGGTGGGATAGGTACTTAGTCATAGCTGTTTGGATACTTGGTTGTTTTTTACTAACCTAACTAAAATGAAGTGTATTTGTTTGGGAGGGGTCTGGGTTAGGGAAGACTAGGTGCGTCCCAGGCTGAAGCCTTTTCGCCTAATCGTGTTGGGTTTCAGTCATGCAGAAAGTGTCGGTTAGAGAAATTATCCAGTCCATTGATTTTAATTTCCTAGCTTATATTATTCTAAGTGTGTAAGGGGAGGTTCCATGTTAGGGGAGGACGTAGGTGTGTCTCAGGCCGAAGCCTATACACTACCATACGGGTTTTTAACCATGCCGTACAAGGGCGTGTGCATCATGTGCTAATTGGGGTTTATTGGCCAGCCATGGCTGCAATTGGCGCCATGGCTGACGCCTCATTGAAAGTAAAGCCTAAAAGCTAACTAATAATGACCCTGGTAAAACCTGCATAGACACAGGGAAAACCCTGGGCCGGGTCATGCGGGGATCAAATAACATGCATTAAGCAAGCAGGTAACTACTGTACAAGAGGGAAGAGGGTCCAGGTAAGAAGAGTTGGGCGGGGCTGAAAAATCAACCATGCATGGGTTGGGTGCTTGGGCCTTGCGGCCTGCATTATTAAAGTTGAGCACACCTGGGTTATTATTAGCCAGGGGCGGGCGACTTCATCACTCGTCAGCCCAGCCCAGCTGCCCAGGCAGCCACCTGTAAAAAAAGAAATGGGCTGCTGCAAATATTCCCTTCCCCTAGCGCTGGAGCCGCGGCTAGGCCAGCGGGACAGCCTCGGTTCAGGCAGTATTCACAGCGGCAGAAGGCGGCAGAGCAAGCTCCGCAAGCGGGTAGACCCACTGACTCGCCGGCAGCTAGGCCTGGCGCAATGGCCCAGAGCACAAGTGCTCTCGACGGTGGCAGATGAGGCAGTAAACCGGCTCGAACTGCGGGCGCACGGGGTGCTAGGGAGCCTGGCGATGCGCCATCTTCATTTTCATTCTTTACGTCGACAGCAGTGTACCTTTCAATCCAGGGTGGGGGAGGGTCCCAAACCTCACTGCCCAAAATCCCCAAGGCGGTAGAAGGTCGCGCCGCTCGAGGCTACTACTGCCAGCATACAGTAGCCCCAGATGAAGGTCCCTTGTCGTCCCCAGGCCGTGGCTCCTTCCCGATCCCCGACGTGCGACTATGAATTTAGGTTGTAATTATTTTGGCCGACTAACTCAGTGAGAGGTGGGGGTTCGTGCCTACTGTGGCCGGGACCGGGAGCTGGGGAGAGGGGGAGGTGATGAACCGGGCAGGCGTATGGGAGTGGAGATCGAACCAGGAAACATCCGCTGTTAGCCTACAAGATGTTTTATTTAGTCCTTTTCCCTGAGCGCGCCTGACCCACAACGATGTTACGGGACACGTCCCCCGCCGCGCCATAACGAACGCAAATTGCAGGTCATCCACAAAGGTGCACTACTCCGCGACTGAAGATGTCGAACGTGGGAGCTAACCAAAACGACGGTAGCGATGCTAGCAACGCGCGTGGCAGAGGGCCTGCGACTCGCGGAGCGCAGCGATACAGGACCTCCCTCGGCGGCAGCCAAGCGGCGACTGCCGACTCCCCGCCCCGCGCGGAAGCAGCGCCGCGCGAGACTTGGAGAGGGGAAAGGGGGAAAGCGGCACGGAGGGTCGCGTGTCCACTGCGGGCCAGGCGCGGCCCCTGTACAAAGCTACACGATTCAAACAAAACACATAACTACCCTATTTGAATACACAATTTTAAGTCAAGTTTTTACAAATAATTATACAAAGATGTCCGTCCTTGAGCGGTCCAGAAGCGAAGTTAGGGCGCACGTGGGTGCGTCCCTAGCACGGAGCACTCACTGCACTGCACAGGGGGGTTTGGGGGAAATAGCCCCCCTCAGGTACCCGGCGGTGGGCAGAAACGGCCTCTAAGTCTATGAGGGCACGACGACTGTCGTCATATGCCCCCCCCTCTCCCCGAGGCCGCTCTGCCCACCGACGTCGGCTCAGGCCGGCAGGCGCTGTCGAGTCTGGTTGTTAGTTTGGTCAGGTGTGTGCTCATCGCTCGTCTGAGGTCGAGCGAACCGCGGCAGCAGCTGCATGACGCTGCAGCGCAGTCCACCCCTGTCCGTCCGTCGTAGGTCGCGGTACTTGTACTGCCCCTCCCACTCATAGTCCCGGAGATAGCGAGGGGTCGTCACGCAGCGCGTGGACCGGCGTACCTCGGGCCCGTCTCCCGCGTGCACCACCATCGTCGTCTCCTCAGGGGGCATGTCAAGCACCACGTCACTCTCCCCGCTGAGGAGTCGCACCGTCACTTCGTCGGCCGTCGTGTCGCTCGTAGTCACCGGCCCCCCCCCCCCCCCCCCGGCCGTCGCTCCCATGGGCGGGTGCACCCCCGTCGGCGTCTCGTACCATGGTCAGGGGGGGTCACTGTCGGGTCGTTCAGGTCGACCGGGTCCCCGGGGACGGTGTCGTCGGCGGACACCTCCTCGATGGTGACGTCTGACCTGCGCGTTCCGTCATCGTCGTCGTCCCGGAATATCGTGTCCACGAGGCGCTCCAGCTCGTCCAGGCTCGCACCCCGTGGTCTCCCTCCATCTGACGCGTCAGATGTCATCGCTCCCCCCTTTGGCTCCTGAATTAGGCCGACGTCCCCCACCTGGTCACCCTCAGGGATCGCCTGGTACTGCAAGGCCCGGTCAGGCTCTTCCGCTGGGTCGTCGGCGGGTACGGGGGTCGGTAGGTCGTCATCGTCGGTCGAGTCCGCCAGTCGGAGGTTGTCCCTGTGAACCTTCGTCGTGCGCCCATCAGCGCGACGGACGAGGTACGTCGTGCTCCCCAGACGAGCGACCACCTCCTGCGGCCCCGTCCACTTGGGCGCGAGTCCAGCGCAGAACCCCCTGTCGCCCGACGACAGATGGTGGCACCGGACGTAAACCCACTGTCCTGTCTCGAGCCGACCAGGGGGCCGGGTCGTCTGGGGTGTTCGTCGTGCCAGGAAGAGCTCCTGGTGTCGTCGGGCATCGTCACGTAGCTCGTCAACAGGTGTCACATCGGTGTCGGCGAGTGCTTGCGCCTCCCCGGGCAGGGCGAGGTTGCGTCCCTGCACCAGTTCGGCAGGGGAATGGCCCGTGACCACGTTCGTCCGTCGGCGCAGGCAGTACAGCAACGTCGGCAGGTGCAGGTCCCACTTGGTGTGGTCCTCGTCCAACCGTATGCGAAGCTGAGTCTTTATGTCCTGGTTTCGCCTCTCGGTCGGATTCGCGCGCGGGTGGTAGGTGGGCGTCGTGCGATGCTCCACCCCCCACCGCTCACAGGACATTCGCCAGTGTCTCCCCACGAACTGCGCCCCGTTGTCCGTCAGCAGGACCGCGGGGTACCCGTATCGCGGGAAGAACTCGCGCTCAAGCAGGGCAATCACATTGCCGGCCTTCACGTTTGGCACTGCGAACGCCTCCGCCCAGCGGGTGAAGACGTCCGTGACCACCACGATAAAGCGCCGGCCGCGGGACGTGCGAGGATACGGCCCCATGATATCCACCGCCACAGTGTGGAAGGGATCCCGGGGCCGTCGTGGGACCTGCTGCTCCTCTCCGTCGGGTCTCCGGGACTTCCGCTCCTGGCAACGCTGGCAGGCCCTGACATAACGACGTACCTCCGCCGCGTCCCCCGGTCAGCGGAACGTCCGTCGGATCTCCCGCAGTGTCTGCTCTGCACCGGGATGTCCAGCCAGGGGGTGGTCGTGCAGGTACCACAGGGCCCACCGCCTGGCCTCTGGCGGCACGTGGGTCCGCCACCTGCCCGACTTGTGCGGCCCCCTGGTCTGGAGCACGCCGTCAAGACTCCGGTGGCCCGGTACCTCTTTCTCCCCACACTCGGCCAGCCGGGACTGGGTGTCTGGGTCCCGGAGCTGCTCCGCCCGCACCCGCGAAAGCAAGTCGGCTAGCGTCTCCGGTGGCGTGTCTGGTTCGGGGACAGCGGGGCCGGGCAGCGCATACAACTCGCACGGCCGCGGCCCCGGGTTCTCGACGACGGGCTCGTGAATCGGGAAAAGCACCTCCTCCCAGCCCTGGTCGTCGCGGAACACACTCGTGGGATCCGGATTCCTGGACAGCTCGTCGGCCAGCTGATTTTCCCGTCCCGGGACGTGTTCCACCGAGAACGAGAACTCCTGAATCAGCATGGCCCAGCGAGTGAACTTGGACTTCCGGCCCTGAGCGGAGTCCAACCAGCGAAGGCACTGGCTGTCGGTCCTAAGCGTGAACGAGCGGCCTTCGAGGTGGTGCCGATAGCGCTGAAGAGCCCAGACGACTGCCAGGCACTTCTGCTTGTTCACGTGGTACCTCTTCTCAGCCGGCCCAAACTTCGCACTGGCGTACTCAATCACACGCCGGACACCGTCGCCGTCCACCTGGTACAGCACCGCACCCATCCCCTCCTGACTGGCGTCCGTCTGGACAAAGATGGGTTGGTCAGGTTTCAGTCGCGACAGCGTGTGACAGTTCCGGAAACGGTCTTTGACCTGGCGCAGGGCCTTGTCCGCGGCGGGCGTCCACCGGAACTTGGCCTTCGGCGACAACAGGTCAGTCATCGGGGCCGTGATCGTCGCGAAGTCAGGCACGAAAGACCACAGCCAGTTCAGCAGTCCCATAAGCTTTTGGAGCTGCTTCCTAGTCTTCGGCGCCTGCTTTTCCTCGATGAGTTCCAGCTGGGCAGGACGCGGACGGCACCCCTCCGCCGTCACCAGGTGCCCCAGGAACACGATCTCCTCAGCCCCGATGTGACACTTGTTCGGGGCACAAGTCAGTCCATGTCTGGCCAGCCTTTCCAGGACCAGCGTTAGGTGGTGCGCATGGTCCTCCCACGTCCCAGAATAGACGATGACGTCGTCCAGATAGGCACTGGCGAAGACGCCGATGTACCCGTCCAGGACGCGCACCATCATAGACTGGAACATGGCCGGGGCGTCCATGAGCCCGAACGGCATGGCACAGAACTGGTACCCGCCGACCATCTGGCGCAGTGAACGCCGTCTTCGGACGGTCGGCGGGGCATACCGGCACCTGCCAGTAGCCCGAATTCAGGTCTAGCGTCGTGAAAATTTTTGCGTCCCCCAGCCCGGCCAAGGCGTCAGTGATGTTGATCTGCGGGGGGGGGGGGGGGGGAGCGGGGATCGTCAGTCTGTTAACGGCCTTAAAGTTTACGCAGAAGCGTAAACTCCCGTCCTTCTTAGTGGCCAGCACCACCCTCGAGTTGTATGGGGAGGTGCTGGGCTCGATGACCCCGTCGCGCAGCATCTCGTCCACCTGAGACTGGATCGCCTCGTGCTCCCGGGGCCCGAACCCATGCACCCTCTCAAACGGCGGGCGGTGCGGCACCATAGGGATACTGTGCTCCGTCATCGTCGTGCGCCTTAACCGGTCCGCCGCCGCAAATACCTGAGGTCGGGACTCGAGGGCCCGACTGATGGCGTCAGCATACTCTGCCGGGACGTTGTGCCGGAGGTCCTCCAGGCGGGTGACTGACTGAGGAGAGGGAGGGGGGCTCTGGTGGATGCCGTACACCGTCCAGCGCCCGCGGGTGCCGAAGTGCATCCGTCCGGCCCGCACCTCCACAGCGGCGTCGACCTCGTGCAGCCATGGTGCTCCCAAGATCAGCCCCTCGCGCAGGTCGGGGACCACCCAGGCCTCGATGCGACTGACATGACCAACGATGTTCAGTGTTACCTGGGTTGTGCCCCTCGCCGTCGTGCTGGTGTCCCTGATGGCCAGCTGCACCTGCTCCGGGCGCGGTACCACCTCCTCCTCGGCGACCAGGTGAGCCGCGACGAAGGATCGGCTGGCTGCGGTGTCCACCAGGGCCAGCATCTCCCGGTCGTCGGCACGAACTGGTATCCGCAGCAGCTCTGGTTCCTCGGGTCCAACTCGCCCCAAGTGGACTGGCACCTGGCCCACCTCGCTCGCGAGTACCATGTCATCCGGACGTGGGGAGCCCAGGAGGGGCTCTGCTGGCAGCTCCGGCACCAGCGTGTCGTCCCCTCGGTGAGCTCCTCCGTCGGCGGCAGGCCGCCGGAGAGACACGTCCGGCTCCTGGACGGCTGGTGACGAGGCCGCGGGAGTCGGGGTGGCACTCCTCTGTCCCGATGGCGACCCCGGCACGGGGGCGTTTGGCTCAGGCCGCGCCCGATCCCCGCCGTCATCCGATGGCGCTCGGTCCTGCTCCGCAGGCGGCGTCCGAGTCTCCGACGGATGCCATAATCGGTGGATTAGTTCTGTCGCTGGTTCCGCTGCTGGTTGACGCCCCGGGGCGCGGCGCCCAGCCGTGATAGCCCGTTTTTAGACCATCCACTACTTCAAGTTGGCATTACTGGCAGCCATTAAAAAACAAACATATCAAGCACAGCAGCTGCTCTACAAGAAGCTTAGATCATCTACTTTCAGATGAGGTTGAATTAATATACCTAACTGAATAATTAAGAAAAAGAGAAATTTAAATTCACCTACTTTGAAAAGTTTGGAGTTCCTCAAAAGTAGGTTTTTTGATTAAACAATTCGCTACAAACCACGTGGGCCAAGGGCCGCGGCCATTTGCTCACTACTGTTTTCCCGCTTCTTACTGTTTCTTTTAGTGCCATTCCCGCGCATGCGCACAACTCTCTTCCCCCACTTTCAGCAGGTAGCCTGTATTTAGACCCTAGCCCGTTTTTGGACCTTCTCCTCTATATATCATGCATCATCTCGAGTTCGAATGCCGTGTGCAGTCGTTCATTAATTCTTATTTCAGGATTACCAGGCAGACTGTTTAGCCTACTGGTATCGCGTGTGGTCTTTGAGGGAGCCTGTATTTGGTAATTTTGATTTATTGGGTGAATTTAGAGTAACCTATCATTTGCTGTCGAGCATCTGCAGTTCCATTAAAGATGATTGGCATTAATTTTGCAGACAGTCAGAACAGAAGGGCCTGCGCCATATAGTGTGTCCAGTTCGGTCTCGTCAAGGAACCTGCATGGTGGCGTGTACATTGAAATTACTTTCATGTGTTCGTTATTAATCGTAAGGCCAACTGATTATATGTAATTTGGGAAATGTGGAGAGCTGGCATTCCGCCTCCCCTGTTATTCCTTTCGCGCCTGTAGAGCGTATAATTTAGGATACAGCACCATTTGGCCATGATTTGGCACATGGGAAGGATGGTTACGACCAGTTTCAAGTCGGCCTTGAAGATCTCGGATTACTCCAAGACCTTCACGAAGTCGGAAACTTCCGGATGGGGCGTGGATATCGGCCCGGGGCTGGCGGAATACTTAGTCATTGCTGGCAGGATTTTTAGTAATGGATGGTTTAATAAATAGTCTTGGCTAGTAGGATACTTAAGTCATGGCTGGTTGAATACTCAGTTATGGCTGGTGGGATGCTTAGCCATGGCTTTTAGTTTACATATTAAAGGCCAGAGGGATAATTTGTCATGGCTGCTGTGAAAATCATACTTTCAGAAGCACAAACAAAAATGTGATTTCCAAATTTAAAGGTAATTTTATGTTGCTTCAGATAAAACTTACTATCGCATTAATTATTAGTGATATATGCTATCTCGATGAAACAGGGATGACAAATGAGTCTTGCTGAAATAAGGAAAAAAAGCAAGTAGGACAAATGCTATTGTAGGAGTGACATGAAATGTAGTGCCCCAGTTCTTTATTTTTCCAAGGAAAAATTTCAGAGACCACATGCTCAAAGGTGCTTCACCTGGAAGTGACGGAGGATCTAGTCTAAGTGGATGTTTCTGTCAGTACTCTAGAATTTTTCAAAGCATAAGACCTACCAAGGAACAACCTAAACTTATATTGGACAATCACGAATCACATAGCAGTTTTGAATCTCTAAACTTTGCCAAAGACAATGGAATTGTGTTATTGACGTTTCTACCACCCCACTGCAGTCACAAAACACAGCCCCTTGATTTGACAGTATTGGGACATTTGAAGGCTAAATGTAACAGTGCTTGCTCTGATTTCATGTGAAATTTAAGAGAAACACCTACCAGTGCACCAAGAATTACTGTATATGACATTTCAGGCATTGTTGGTGTGGCTTACCCTTTGGCTTTCATGCTAGCAAACATCTTGAAGGAGTTTAGTGTTAGTGGCATTGAAACTTTCAACTAAAATGTGTTTATTGACCAGGATTTTATGGCATCGTATGTAATAGGCCTCTAACGACTTGACATTCGGCAGAATAAGAGTCCCGAGAAGTAGTACCAGGCACGCTTAGAGAATCCTGGGCCTCATTCTGAAGAACCAAAGTTAACAATTAGGTTTCTTGAAGACATTAGCCAAATCCAAAGGTTGAACGGCAAGAAACACACTAAGGTCGAAAGAAAGGAAAATTAACTGTTCTTACCGACACACATGTTGAACAACAGGAAGCAGCAAACAATATAGAAGAAAATAAATTGTTAACTAAACAAAATAGGACTGAAGTTAAGACTCACATAGAAAGACGAATATTTGAATAAAGCAGCAGTACTTAGACGATCCTGATCAATTACAGTATGATGATTCTTCTGATGATTTGTGGAACAGTGATGAAAATGTTGAATCAGTTAAAAGTTGACACTTTATTATGACTAAAGTACAAGGAAAAACTGCTACTAGCAGCCGCAATTATGTTGCACAAGTTGTGTAAATGTATGATTATGGACTTGCCGAGTTAGATTTTACAGGATGGTTGTATCCACGACCAAATTTGAAGCTGCAAATGAAGAAGATACCTTCATTGCTTCAAGTGAAATGATTGCTAAGCTACCTAGTGCAATACATGGCACAATAGCTCGTTATGAGAATATGATATGGTTCTCAATTCATTTAACTATATTCAGTGTCCACTAGACTTGCTATTTTCAAAAAGATAATTGAACTTACATTGGTTATTTTTTTATTTTTTTTTTTAAATAGGTACTCATTTTAGAAATAAGCTACTAGATCATAGTTTTCCATATTAAACCAAAATGTTCAGTTAACTCCAATGTTTGGTCCAGTCAACCCACCCACTGGAATAAAATTGAAGCTGTTATTTTTATTATTTTTGTTTTAAAATGTGTACGAGATATGTGTATAAACGAAAATACCAAAGCTGGAATCAGTATTAGTATTTTAATGACGGATCTGAGGCAGGATGCAGGGCGTGTGGTGGTGTCCACCATCTCTGATTGTGACATCATGGCGGCCATCTTGGTGTCAAAAATTCCTCAAAATTGTTTTCAATTTCCCTATTTCGAGGGGAAATTTCGATTTTCGAAATGCCCACTAAGATAGTTTCCTTTTAAAAAACAAAGTTTTCCCATAGATGCTTAAATTATCCATCGACAAGCATCCATAAGCATCTGTAGGGGAGCTGCGATATCAGAAATATTTTTTATTAAAATTTAATTTGAATTGTAATTCATTTTTATATTTTTATTAATAAAATACATGTTTACTCTCGCCGGGAATCGAAGCGAGGGCTGAATTAAACTAAGTAACTAAACATTTGAAGTAAACAATTAATTTTCCAAAGGATGTGATATTTTTTTGTAATTTTTGGTCAAAAATTAAAACATTTCAAGTTTATGGTGAAGGTCAAATTTAAAGCTTCCCTCGAAAGGCTTATGGAGGCTTGTCGATGAGGAATTTAAGCCTTTATGGAGAAATTTTTTTCTTTGAAAGGCAAAAATCTTCTGAAACATTTCGAATATCGAGTTTTTTTTATTTTTTTGAGGATTAAAACGGGAAATTTTCCTAAAAAAAACAACGCGAACTTTCCCCTTGAAATAGGGAAATTTAAAGGAATTTTGAGGAATTTTGGACATCAAGATGACCGCCGTGGTGTCACAATCCAAGATTGTGGACACTACCTCACACCTCGCACTGACCCTGTCAAGCTCCTTCATTTTGCCATACTACTGCCAGTCACACATCACTCATATGTGTGTCAGTGGGTCAGCTGGAGGGTGGGGGGATGCTGTGAGGGGTTGTGAGCCTGTGAGTGCCGCCTGCCATGCGGTCCTTGGCGGGAGGGCTACTTTGAAGCGTACAGAGAACTGTGTGTGTGCATTCCAGTTGCCACGCCCAGGGGATGGATGGTAACAGAGCACAAGCAGGAACTACTAGTTCAGGCACGAAGAGGTGCCCTTCAATAATGTTTATTAATTAATAATATAATTCATTATCGCTAATTATAATTTTGTGTTATGACCAATGCTCTCAGTCCTAAACCAGAATCAAATTGCAATAACAAAAAGCACGTGTTTTGGGTTCAATATTTTTGTGCTGTCATCTTTTGTGGTTTTTTTTTTATCGTTCTATTCTGTTTTTGGAAAACTGTTGTGTTTGTTTCGTCTTTTCGTTTTGTCGTGTTTTTTTTTCGTTTCAACCGTTGTGCTGAATTTTTTGGGTTCAATATTTCTGTGTCGTCATCATTTGCGGGTTTTTTTTCGTTCTCTTAGTACATTTTTCTTTGTTTTTCTTTGTTTTGTTGACCATATTCCTGTCGCGGAATATTTTGTGGTGTTTATATCCTTGTTGACAACAGCAATTTTTTGCTTAATTTTGTGGTTTTTGCCTTTTTTTGGTTTTATTTATATATTTCTTTATTTTTATTTTTTATTTTTTCTTCAACAGAAAAAGTTTTTAGCAATGGCGTATGTCCAAAAACTTACATCAAGTCATGCACTCCCATTGCACAAATCTTTCAAAGATAATAAAAAGAACATTATAAAACATATTATGTACCTAGTGAATAATCAAAAGAATACATTATCAAATTACAGAAAAACATCGAGGACATTTTTTAGTTAAAGCGAACTTAGTGTTACAATTCAACACATGTGAGAAAATTTTAGCTAGAATGTGCATGTGTGTTCCTTTACCACTAGCTAACCGCATGTGTGAGAAACATCACACTTTGAATTCGCATGTGTTTTCTCTTTGCCACTACCTAAAAGCATAGATGAGAAACATTACACATGCATGTTTGTTCTCTTTACCACTAGCTAAGCACATGTGTGAGAAACATTACACATAGAATGAAGCCTTACCAAAATCAAGCTGACTAGCTTATAAAGGAAGGGATTCCGAACAAGCTGACAAGTACATATTATAGCGACAAACGAGCAATCCAATTAGTGCAAACAAATGTAAAAAATAACGCAGAACAAGACAGGTAAGTGATACGCAAGAACATAAATAGTTTACGGCCCTACATGTAGGTCGACCCAGAACACACAGACACGTTGAAAGCTGGAATTAAAGCCAGTAAAACTGAGAAGTCTGAAATTGCAAGAAACATCGGGTTGGCATCCCTGTTCAATCTAACTTGTGGACATGTCCAAGGATAATCAAGGCGGGGCTATTTTTCAAACAAGAAAATAATTTTGCATAGACATAATAACACCAAAATAATACAAGATGCCAGCCGAAAAAAAAAATTCTAAACAATTGACCAGAGAAGTGAAACAAAGATAACTTACGTGTCACTGCCACCGGGTGCAAGGCCAAACAAGTTACTGATGTGCATGCAGCACCACGCCAACAAACCACTACAATCCAAATGAATGCTCGAAAGAGAAATAGATTAAAACCAGGGTGGTTTGGAGCCCACTTTATGCCTTAAGGCATGCTCTGGGGCCCAGAGTAGGGGAAGGGGTGGACCACGAAGAAATTCAAGCGGTTGTAAGGGGAGCAGGTGGAGCAATGAGATTGATGTGCCCGGGTGTTTTTTGAATTTAGACGATTCACTGTACAAATCGAGCGCCAGCTCCGTTTCAACCTGTGTGTCGCAGACCTGGGCTGGGGCTCTGACTAACATCCTCTGTTGACATTACTCTACAGTCTGTAGACATTTTTCTTTTACTTCTTCCTACTAATTTCTTTTTTTCTTTTCATATTCTAAACACAGTTTTAGTAGGATGTTCCTTCCTGTCATGATTTGAAAGTTTTAATTGTTAGATGGTTATTTTGTGAAGAGCAGGTGTCTTGGGCTTAAAGCTACTAACTGACCGGGAAGACAGCCGTTCATGTATCTAGCTTGAAACAGTGTAGCCAATACTAAGCATGGATGCACAATAATTGCAATTTTGATCGCGCACTGTGACAAGCGTAAAAAGCTATGCGCATGTAACCAAGTTGTCACACAGTTACACCGCTCGGTCACGCGTGTGCCTCGATCAACAGCGGAGGTTTGTTTGGATTCCAGGACCGTTCAGCATCTGGACGAACTTGAGCGATCCACACTACCACTACCAGTACTGAGAACAGTGAGTAGCAGCTTGGTCGAGTAGCGCTCACCCATCACAGTACTTCGCTCACTTAGTTATACAAACGTCTTTGTGTCCAGCGATTGTGAAGTACACTTTCATGGTGCAGCATTTACATTGCAATAAATTGTACTAGACTATGGTATACACTGTGTGCATTTATATTTGCAAGGAAGTTTTTATTTTAAATAGTTATTTCAATACACATTTTTTAATTGTTGGTGATAAGTGTATAATTTTGGTTGTCACGGAAAGCGGTCTGACTGCATTATAATTTTTAATTGATAACAAATTTAAGTAATACTTTTTGGATGTCTTTATAATACAGCATGTATTACATAGTTACTGCTTTTTATGTTTGTTATTTGTTTAAGAATTCTTAATAGCCTTATGTAAATTTTATCATGTGAAGTATTGTTATAGTACCACTAAAGTTATTATAATGTTATATTTTATACAATGAGCTAATTAATTCTCTAGCTGGAAGTTTTACTAATGTTTTACTGCATGGAGTGTTCTATTTGTATTCTGAATACACACTATGCCATGGTAAAGGTTTGTTATAAATGTAACAGTTTTGGTAGTTTTAATTATAAAAATAGGTTTATATCTACACATATCAAAGTTACTTGCATTTAAAATTAACATTATTATGTTAAGTTTTGCATTGTGATGAAAATTGATACAGCTATAATTTCTATTTTTTTTTTTTGTGTGTGATCTTTGTGAAAGTACATGTTTGTTTAAAATTAGAGAGAGTTCAAGAGAAGCAGTCATCATAAGGAATATGGGATCAGGGATCACACTGTTGTTGCTGGTTATTAGCATAACCTAACAGGTTAATTAACACTCGTAGCACAGATGTTGAGTCCTTTAACGGGATTGTTGAAAAAGATGTGGCATGAAGGAATGTTCGTGATAATGATTTTTTTTTTTTCAGTTTTAGGCTCTATTCGGGGTATAGGATGTAAAGAACCTTGCATCGACTCACCACAGAGCAGAGAGGACTTATGAATCAGGGTGTGGGTACCACCTGTATGGCGTTGAGGATCTAATGGGAAGTTGTGTTAAGGGGAAGAGATAGGAACTGAAAAGGCCGTCTTCGTTTCCATTTTGTAGGGCTTTCTTAATTTAATATCATATAATTCTCGAAATGTAGCTCGTTAAAGTTAGAGGTGCCTAGAGCTAGTTTTGACCTTTTTTTAAGCTAAAGATTACTCTAGCTTAAGATTAATTAGGCAATTCTGTAAATTATTATATAGACAAAATTTATGTCTTGATAACCAGCTGGACTCTGTGGATGGTTATGCAGCGCGCTGCCTGACTTGGCTAGTGTAATAAGCCTCTTTGAAATCGACAGTTTCAGACAGTATGACGTGCAATCATTTGCGGTTTCAAGTTCGCGACTAGGGGTGAACTTAGTGTACTGGGTGCATTACTGTGGTTGAAGTCCAGTAGACCCGTAACAAAATTTGCTGTCGTGTGTTATCAGCTCCTGCGTGGTTCTGTAAGTTCGTCAGATTAAAATCTAATTTGCTAGCTGCTGGTGTGAAGAACAGCTCCCTATTCGGCATAATTTGCTGGTTCTTCTATAGTATTTTGTGGGTTACTCTAAATAATACATAGTTGTTCGCAAGACATGTTTATTCACACAATTAAACTCATGGAACACTTAAATATGCTCAGTAATATTTGCAATTGCACATGAAAAATTATATTTGATATAATGCTTCCTAGCGGCAGTCGCACTGGGGTTGCTATTGTATGGATTCGGCCAGTGCCGTAAATTGAGTTGAATTTTAAGGCAACCGGGTTAAGCCCTCTATTGAAAATGACATGGGGACATGAGGAGGCCAAATTAATAAAAAAAATTAGATTGAAAATTATTTTAATAACAGAATGAAATTTCTATGAAATGTAACTCCATGGAACTGGATGAGCACAATAATGATCATTACACATTCAAAAAAATCGTAAAGACATAAAGGTGGGGCGAATTCACTGAAACTATTTTCAGTCAATAGAGAATCTCTGAAAGTTTTATTTACAAATTACAGTGACTCAATATGTGCTCCTCGAGTTACGCGGTAATAATCGAGGCAGTATTTTAACTCGTCCCACACTTTTGCAATGTGTCGGTGGTGATAGACTCAATTGCCACTGTGATTATTTGTCTCAGATCTGGCAACGATAGCGACAGAGGTGGCACGAACACTTTGTCTTTGACATAACCACACAGAAAGAAATCGCATGGGGTTAAATCTGGTGATCACAGTGGCCATCAGCACAACACCGCATCGTCGACACTTGCACAACCAAGCCATCTCCCAGGGAGATGTGTGTTTAGATGTTCCCTCATAGCCAAGTGGAAATGAGGTGGTGCACCATCTTGTTTGAAGGTAAAGTCGTTTGAATCTTCTCCCAACTGAGGCAGAAGCAACAATATAATCATGACGAGGTAGGAATGGCCTGTGGCAGTTTTTTCGATGAAAAAAAAAAGGGCCCGTAAATCTTCACCCTCGACATTACACAGAATATGTTCACTTTCGGGGAATCTCTCTAATGCTCTATCGTGACATTAGGATTTTCCGTTCCCCAAAAAACGCAAATTGTAGCTATTCACTTGGCCATTTATATGGAATATAGCCTTGTCACTAAAAAATTAACCTCATATGTAGGTTGTGGTCGTTGTCGATCCTCGCTAGCATCTCGGAGAAGAAATGTGTAACGTGCACCGTAATAATTTTTTTGAGTGCCGTGCCCAACTAGATTCGGTACGGTTTCATGCGCAAACTTTTGCGTAAGATTTTCGATAGCTTTGTTTTTGGCATCTGTAGTTCACGACTTGCTCGCCTGGTTGATTTCCATGGGCTACGCAAAAATGATGTTCGAACATGGTACACATCTATCTCGGGCACAGAGGACCAACCATGATTCTTGCCTTTGGAAACGTATATCCTTTCTCTTGAAATGTTTTGTACCAGGCATAAATGAGTGACTGGCTTGGTGGTTTCGCATCAAAATGTCTGCGAAATTTACATTGCACAATAGTCACTGACTACGTTTTCGCTAACTGAAGCAAGAACCAACTTTTCTGCTGTGCGGTAGGGGCCATTATAAGCACTAGCTGATTATAGTGGACGCAATCAGCAACAAACGAATTCGAAATATTAAAAATATATATTTTAGGTATTCTAATTGGCTGAAAGAATTGTCAGGTCAAACGTCCCTGTCATTTATATTTAATGATTTTTGAAAGTGTACTGATCATATGTGCTATCTGTATATATTCTGGCTCTATTATTTGGACTTTTTAACCTTTTTGAAAGGGCCGAAATTATATCGTTTATAAAAGAATATTTAATACCAGTATACAAACATAAAATGGATAGCCGAGAAGTAAAGGCACTCTACATGTGACTTGAGGGTCGTTGGTTCGAAAACCACCCTCCTCCAAAATAGTTTCAACTTATTGAAATATTTTAATGAACCAATAGAAGAACTAGCATAAAGCGATTTTTACAGTAGTAGTAACCAAGTAACCAAGTAACAAATACCGGAACAAAATAAAATATGACAATCCACGACAATAATGCGCCTCGCAGGCAACACTAGCACAACTATCGAACCGTTGGGCAGGATTGCAAATGAAAAAGACGAAAATCCCGATTTATTCTTTTTTTTTTTCCTAACCTAACTAAAACTAAGTGTATTTTGGAGGGGTCCGGGTTAGGGAGGGACCTAGGTGCGTCTCAGGCCGAAGCCTATACGCCTAGTCATGCTGGGATTAGCCATGCAAGGAGAGGGTCGCATGCATCATGTGCTAGGAGGGGATTGGCCAGCCATGGCAGCGATTGGCGCCATGACTAACTCCCCTCACTCTTAAATCTAGACTATAACTAGAGATAGGTTGGGCCCAGGTAAAACCTGCATAGACACAGGGAAAACCCTGGGCACATTCATGCGGGATGCAAATTGGCATGCATTACGTGTAGGAGTTTACAGGAGACAGAGGATGGTCTGGATGAAGTGTTGGACAGAGTAGAAAAGAGTCTACCATGCGGGGGTTGGGAACTTGGACTCGTAGTCCGCTTTGCTTTTTATCCAGGACTGGATTTAGTGACCAGGGACGCAAGCGCCCCTGGTGGTGAGTGGTTGCACTGACCACTCACTCCGCCGCCAGTCAGCACCTAAAAAACTAAGAAACTAAAACAGAAAAAAGATAAATGACTTACAAACTAGGCATTTCGTTACGAAATATGCAAACACCCAACTCTGGGATGGACGTGCAGTGCTTAAGATAAAACTAAAATAAGAACTAAAAATATATATATATTTTTTTTTAATTTTTTTTTATTTTTTTTTTTTTTTAGATTTTTTATTATTATTTTAGAAATATATATTTTTGATGACTATTACTTAGTATCTAGGGCTTATTACTAATTTACAAATCTCTAATATCTACTACTATACTACTAGTTATATATAGAGGAACTGTCGGTGTATAAAGTTACAGGTGAATTAAATCAAGACCTATTCGCATTCTGGCATGGTTGCAAGCTTGTAATTCAAAATCCCATGTCTTTCAGAAACACAACCGGCACTGGAGGTGAAGCCTGCCAGGCGGGCCATGCCCATCGTACATAGGGAGTCAGCCCTAACACAACAGGCAGTGAACTCCCGGGAGCCGAACCTACACCTGCGTGCTTCGGACCATTTTGAATAAGCAAATTATTCGTTAATGTCTATAATTTAAGTTTCAACTCGCGGGAGACTGATTGGCCGATCGCTCAGCCAGCCACAGCACACTACGGAGGTCTGTGAGCCAAGATTGAATTTGGCATTTTATATTTTCCATGCAACTCTGGATCTTGTTCGCCCAGTGATGAAATATATGGGTTTCTGCTTATGGCACATTTATCATAGAATTTTTGCGCAGTTCGGAAATAATAATGTTTTAAAAGTTCGAGTTTGAGCTCTCTGTGCATAGCCCTTACGGGGCAATACACAGGCGCATCTGTCGCAATACGAATACTCTTATTCTGAATTCTCTGTAACTTGATTAAGTGAGATTCCGCTGCTGTTGCCCACACCGGCGCTGCATACGTGATTATTGGTTTTATTAGTGCGTTATAAATTATTATTCCGTTTTTAACAGAGCTACCTAAACGTCTGCTCATGACGGGGTAGAGGGTCATGAGCCTAGTGAAAGCTGTTTTTCTTTTCGCCTCTATGTGATCGCGCCATAGTAGTTTCCTATCCATGTGTACGCCTAAATATTTAACCACATTTTTGTGAGGAATTTGCTCATTGAAAAGTGTTAGTCGTGGTCTATCTTCAAGTGGCGGGAGATGTTTACGCGTAAAAACTATAGCTTCTGATTTAGTAGGGTTTACCTTAATTCGCCATTTTGTGCACCACTGTTCTATTGAATTTAACGCGGTTTGTAATCTGTCTGCTGCGAGTTTTAGAATACTAGATCTGCTAAACAATACCGTATCGTCCGCGTAGCAGCCAAACTGAACTGATCGGTGTGCGGGCTTAGGCATATCGTGGATATAAATATTGAATAAAACCGGCCCCAAGATGCTGCCTTGTGGGACTCCTGCTTTAATTATTTTTAAATCGGACTGTGCTCCTTCTGTCGTGACTCTAAACGATCTATTTTCTAAATACGAGGCCAGTAATTTAATATAACAATCGGGGAAGCCAGTTTTATATAATTTATAAATTAAGCCTTCATGAAGTACTCTATCAAAGGCTTTTTCTATGTCCAAAAACGCTGCGAGATTATAGCTATTCTGATTGAACGCAGTTATTATTTGTTCTGTCATACGGACCAGTTGATGTGTTGTTGAATGCGCGCTGCGAAAACCAAATTGTTCGTCCGGCAGTACGTCATTTTCTTTAATGTGAGTATTTAGTCGCTGTAGAATTATGCATTCAGCTACTTTTGACAATGTACTCAGCAGACTAATGGGCCTATAATTTTGGGGCAGTGTGTTATCTTTTCCGGATTTATGAAAAACTATCACATTCGCTTCTTTCCACTGCGATGGAAAATACTGTAGTTTAAGTATTCCATTTATTAATTGAGCTAGGTATTCCAAAATTTCATCGGGCAGTTTCTTAAGGACTACTGCCTGAATGCCATCGTTTCCCGGTGCCTTACGTGGTTTCATACGCCTGATAGCCTGTTTAACTTCCTGAGATTGAGTTAAGTAAGGTTTTGAGGTTAAAGGCTGATTAAGTTTAATTGTAAGGTCTCTGTATATTCTGGCATTAAATTGCGGGTCACAGGGTTCGATATTAGGTTGAAAGGCTAATTCAAGGGTATTCGCGAAGGCTTGTGCTTTGTCTGTCGGTGTAAAAGCGAACCCAGTGCGTGTTTGTAGCGGAGGTATTTTATCTATCTTATGAAGGAATCGCTTTGTCATACTCCAGGTGCTACCATCTTGCACCTGTAGCTGAGAGACTTTCGTCTCCCATTGGCTGCTCCTCCATAGAGTTATTTCATCGGTAATTATTTTCTGTAATTCATTAATTCTCGCTTTAATGTCGCGCTGCCTACGTCGAGTATATTCGCGCCTTAATCTATTTTTCTGAGAAATTAAATCCCTAATATACACCGGCAGTTCATCTTGCTTAAATCTAACCACCTTTTCTGGGATGCACGAGTTAATTGCAGTTTGAATTTTAACTGTAAGTTCAGTGACTGCTGATTCGATGTTATCTTTTGTTTTGAAGTTGGCAGCATCGGCTGCAGGCAAATTATCGACTAAATACGTCTGAAAGCCTCTCCAGTCAGCTTTCTTGTAGTCTTTAATTTTTCTCGGAGGACTGATGTCAGTGTCCACGTCATCGAATAGTAGATGTACTGGAAAGTGGTCAGACGACATTTCGTGAAAGACTCTGAGTTCGAATCCCGTTTGAACTCTCTTATTTAATGCAATATCTAAAATATCGGGGTTGTGCCTTAGTACTCCGCTATCGTGAGTGGGCTCTGAGGGAGCATGTACTTGATAATTTTTGTTAGACTCGTGTCTTTGCAGCAGTAGGCCATTGGCTGTATTGCTCCGACAGTTCCAGTCTTTATGTTTGGCATTAATATCGCCGACTGCTAGGAATGTGGGAGCTGAGCCATATAAGATGTCCAGCTCGTTTTCAGTTAGTGACCTGCCCGGTGGTGCATACATCGAAATAAGCACAATTTGTTGTTTATTGACTTTAAAAGTAATTGCCACAGCTTCTAATTTATTAAATTCAGGTAAATGAAATTCACTATGTTGTATACTTCTGTGGATTAGTAGGGCAACCCCTCCACTTCTGGTATCGCGGTCGCGCCTATAAATAGTGTAATTTAAGATAGTTAGACGATCTATTGGAATTAAGTGTGTTTCGTTTATCGCCGCGATTCTAATATTATGTTTAATTAAATGATCGGTAAATTCGATTATTTTATTTCTAATTCCTCGCGCATTCCAGTAAAGGATGGTACTTAATCTACTGTCTACGGGGGTAGTATTAATGGCAGAACCTAAATTAAGGGTGTGCAGCATTAAAGCTGGCCGCTAATGCTGTTACGAAGCCCGTGGTGGCTTTTATTTTGTCCTCTATTGACTTGGACGGATTACACCAAATAGCCATTAAAATGCACATTGGTTCCAGGACGTGTGCCAGGTTAGGGTCCTGTGTAATGGCATCCGATTGGCCTACGAGCTTCAGAAAGTCGCTCGCGTCCATCGCTGGCTTCTCCGCGGGATTTAGCTGCGGTGAAGCAGTTGGCATTACTGTTGGTGAGTCAGTCTGCAACGGGCTGGCTTGTTGTTGCCCAGGCGCGACTTTCTTGGAATCACTGGGGGGAGGGGTGGAGTTGGGTGGCGCCTTAGTACCTGGCTGATCCATCACTTGACCTTGCGCCCGGCCTTTACCGTTTTTGTGCCCCGAATGGTGTTTCTTCGGGGGCCTCTGGGGCAGGGGCTGGCCTCTAGGTCTGGGTGGGTTTGCCAAGACAGGATACTCCAGTTCATGCCTATCGCTCAACACTGAATATTGATTAGGGCTCTGCCATTGCGGGGGGGCGGGGTAGCTCGGGGCTCGCCACGGCTGCCTTGGGGGCTGGGGGCAGTAGCCTGAGGGGCCGGCTTGTTGTGGGGGCGGGCGGACTTGAGCCGCGGCTGCTGCTCGCTTGTTTTCGCGCACTGCGCGTTTGGACTGCAGCTCTCTGTCTTTCCGCTCCTGTTGCGGGAGGTGACGCCAGTTCTCCCTCTTGTAGGCCATGCAGCCTCTGTAATTGGCGCAATGCGGGCCTTCACATCGAGCGCACTTTGCCTTCGTCCTGTCACCTCCCTGGGGGCAAACCTCGGTTTTGTGCCCTTGGCTGCACCATCGGCACACAGGGGAGGCTCTGCAGCCTTTTGCGGGGTGGCCAAACCTCTGACAGTTGCCACATTGGAGGGGGCCTTTGGGGTGTCGATGGTCCTCAACACGAATGCTGAGGCCTCCGAATGACTTCAGGTCGTAAATCCTTTCTGGATTTACGGCCTTCGGGAGCTCTACGACTAACTTATTTATAGGCTGCCTTGTCTGCCTGTTGTACAGAAACCAGAAGTTCTGCACTGGAAGACCCATTGCGGCGAACTCGGCCTGAATGAATTGTTTGTCGGTGCTGCTATGCACTCGACAAAACACAAACTTGTTCGGGATCTCGTCCCGTTGCAGCAGCACAGAGTGTTGCACTCCGGCCTGCTCCAGTGCACGCACTGCCCTGTGGTACTCCTCCACAGTGGCAGTGTGAATCATGAGCTGGTCATGGCCGCGACTGACGCACGACCAGCGCTCCTGCAGTGCTGCATCCAGCACTGTTTTAATGGCCGGGTAGCTGTGGCCAGAATCAACAAATACATACAGGGGTTTCACCTGCATTTTCTTTGCCTGAGGGGCAGGGTTTGGCGGGGCAGGGCTCGAACCTGCGGACGTGTTGGCGGCCGTTTGATTGGCCGAGTTGTTTGCCCTTCTGACGGGCTGCTTGCGAAGTCGCTCGGCCTGCTGCCTTGCGATCGCGGGGTTCGTCAGTGGGGGGCGCAGTCTTTCGTCCTTTCCTCCCGTTTTTTGTTTTTTTGAGACGACTATTGTAAAGCCGTCGTCGCTAGACATTTCTTGTTCGTCGTCGCTCGGCAGGGGCACATCGATGCACTCCTGCATCACCTGCTCGTCACTTAACTGGTCAGTCATGTCGCTAGTTACACCCTACAACGCACTAACACCCACTGACCACGCACCCGGTATTAAGCCGGGTTATGGCTAGGCTGTAGGGTTAGCTACAACCCGGGTTGTTTTGCACGCTTACACTTCTTAGAAAAAACCTGGGAATACCACCTGGCCTGTGTGCGAGCAAACAGGCTGTTCCTGGAATCTCGCAGCTCCGCTTGACGCGTCCGTCCTCGGCCAAGGCTCGAAGCGAACCTCGAAAATCCCGATCATAGGCATCGAGCTGCGGACACGCCCGAATATTGCCGAATCCTTACGATTGACAAGCCAACAAGACATCAAGCCATCAAGTCATGGTCCCATAATAAATAGGTACATTGTCCCAGACTCAGCCAAACGCCACTACTCAAATAGTTCTCTCTGTGAAATAATTTGTGTTAAGTACAGAATTAATTTTTTGGTATGACTACAGCTGTAATAATGCTACTAGTAGCACTACTGGGTCGTGGTGCCGGTGTCCACTATCTTGGATTGTGATGTCATGGTCACATCTTGGATGACCTTGAGCCCGGTCACCATCTTCATGATCTTTATTCCGGCCGCCATATTGGATGATCATTGATACAGGTCGCCATCATGGGTTCTGTTATCTGTAATTATGACATTACAGAAAAAAAATTATATTATTGATTTTTTCCCATTTTGGACGCTGATTTCACAGTCGCCAATTTGGATTCTGACATTACAGCTGCTATATTATTTTTGTCTTCTGGAGGCCGCCATTTTGTTTTTGTCTGGTGGAGGCCGCCATCCTGTTTTCGTCTGTTGGAGGTCGCATACTGATTTTTATCTGCTGTAGGCCACTAGATTGTTTTCTTCAGATAGGGGTCGTGATATTGGAAGATTTTAATGTCAGCCATATTCTTTTCTTCTGCCTGATGTTGTCAGCTTTGTTTGTGTTGTTTGTTCCCATAACTCGCCAGCGTCGCTGTCTCGTTGACGGACTTATATATTTTTTTACTATGGAGGATTTATATCAGTACCTGTTGGAGGCCATACTGCCATCTTGTTTAAAATACTGGCTACTAGGAGCGCGAGTGTCGTGTTTTGCACACATAATTTGCTAGAGTGCAATGATGCAATATCTGTTTAATATTTACCTGCTAGATTGCAGTAGTGTAAATCACCAGACCATCTTAGCATTTGCCATCTTTTCGGCCAATGTGGCTGCCTTCTGTAACTAACAACTAATAAATGTGGGCAATATTCCAAAAATCGTTACTAAGTTTATCTATTAATTATTGATTGATTCAATTGGTTCATGTCCTCATTTGAATCCTTGGCAGTGAATAAGTAAATTTTAGACTTAATACTTGTTTACATAAATATGTTGAACTGTCTCCAAAGCAGCTTCAATTCCTCATCCACCAGTTCACAGTAGGCCGCTAAAGTCATATTGACTGCCATGTTAAAAACCTGTACAACACCCAAAGAAAATAGGAAAAAAAATTAAATATTTAGTCTACTTATTTTTATAATGAAGAATTCTATCTTTTATGGTTTTTAGTTTGATCCTTTGTCACTGTCTACAGTAATTGAGATTAAAAGATTTTATTTAAATCCATTTTCCCTTATGTCTGTCGTCAAGTTTAATCATCTTCATCACTCTGAAAAAATATTCTACACAAGACAACTGACCGGCTGATTAAATATGTTACTCGATATCTCTATGCCTACTATGGAGGCCGCAAAAAGACATACTTTATGATTAATAGAACGCCAACCAAAATCATATTGGTCAAGCGTCTCCGAAACGTGAGGCCTTCTTTGACAATAGTAAGTATTCAGTACTCCCAAGTCATGTCTAATGTCAATTACATATCGAGGGTGTTTTGGCAAAAGGTCGTATCCCTCAAAAGTATCAAAAGTGAGGTTATGGTTGCATTGCATTCTTCATAAGTTAAAGTATAGTCTGGCAAAAGGTCTTAAGCAACAACGGACTCTAATCCAGTAAAAAACACAAAAAATGTTTGGGCGTAAGCAACACAAAACTAAATTCTGCTACAGGCAAAAAGTCGCAAGCCACAAGTGTTTGGGCGTAAGCAACACAAACCTAAAATCTGCTACAGGCAAAACGTCGCAAGCCACAATCGCTTTATTGTATGTTATACCAATAGGTCGTAAGCCACTAGTAATGTGGTATACGTCTTTTTGGCTGTTCAAGTCTTTTAATCGGTGGAACATACGTTGTACTGCTGTTTATCATTAGGAATTATTAAGTGAGGTTAAACTACCGACGATTATTTTAAAATGTAAATTAATGGTTCCCTAAAATATTCTGAATTATATTTTAATATTATTTTTAATGTATTTTCATATAATTTGTCTGGTGAATATTAAATGTATTTCTACTTTTAATTGTTACAGCATAGCAGTCATCTCTTGTCTATGAGTCTATTGTAATTGCAGTCCCTTGTTTAGTGCTCCTTGCTTGTTTACAAGTATGTTGTTATTGCAGGGTACTATGAACGTGAAGAATTTAGTTGAGTGAACGAGATGAATTAGTAAAAATGTTGTGTTTAAAGTAGCAATGGTTACAGGCTTTTTTTGGCCTACTTAATAATTACAAACATGTAAATGTTTTCTTCAAGTCAGTAATTGCAGTACATTGATTACAGACCATACAAAATGTTTTCAAGAGGGAGAAAAATGGTGGAGATGGTCACCGAGAATCAGTTAACAGTGATTGCTGAACTAACCCTACCTGTTATTGATTCAAGGATTTTAAATAAAACTATGGTTGGGCAAAATGTGATCGTGCCTCAAGTGGGTGATTTAGAAGGTATTCTTCTTGCGGCAAGCAACACTGATGGAGAGGGTAATGAGGAAAACAATATAATTCACACAAATACTTGCAAAACTCACAGTGACAGTTGTATAAATAATGAACAGAGTGAAAGTGAACCCTGTCATTCCAGAGAACCTGGCGTACTAAGTAATCATCAGTGTGACGAAAATTCTCAAAACATTTCCAGTGTTGAAAACCATCATGTCATGAGTGAAAATCTGAAAGAAATTGAGCAAAACAGATGTATAAATCCAGACAAAAATATTAGTAAAACAGGAAAAAGGGAAATTGTTGTAGATGAGAGAAAGGAAAATAAGAGAAAAAAGCTGAGAGGTGAAGAACATAAGAACAGGAAAGGAAAAATACGACCACCTAAGAGTCCGAAGCCCATTGTATGACAAGATACATGCTTCTTCAAGTGCAATAACAACTTTTCAGAGCAAAACAGGAAAGACGTGTGTTCTGGGTTCTGGGACATACAGGACTACAGAGGTCAAAATAATTTCATTATCAACAATGTTGATAAAGTATCGCCAAATAGAATATACATCAAAAGTAACAAACGTCGCAGATCAAGTACTTTGAAGTACCACTTACGAAAAGGCAATGAAAAAATAAGAGTATGCAAGATATTTTTCTTATCAACACTTGACATTTCCGAAAAGAAAGTCTTTAATGCTCTACAAAAACAGACTGAAGTAGGTTCTGTTATTGAAAATAGAAGAGGAAAACATACTCCTGGAAACAAGACGAATGAAAGTATAAGGAAAGTAGCGGTAGACTTCATCATTAACTTGCCAGTAGTGCCTTCACATTACTGCAGACAAAGTACAAGCAGGAAGTACCTCCCTACAGACATTGGTAATCTGTCAAAACTCTACAAAATGTACCAAGCACACTGCAAAAAAGAAAACTCACAACCAGCTGGAGAAAAAGTTTTTAAAGATTTTTTAGAAATGAGTTTAATATTGGTTTTCACATCCCTAAGAAAGATATATGTGTGACGTGTGAACGGTATAATAATACTCCTGTCTCGGAGAGAGATGAAAAAGTTCGTCAAGGAATGGAAAATCATAAAAAAAAAAAAAAGAAAGAAATTATCCAAGCAGTATTCAAGAATGATCAAACAAGGTCAAACACCAATGGACAACTCTGTGCAACGTTTGATCTTCAAAAAGTCCTAAACACACCACATGGGAAAAATATGTTACTGTATTACAGTCGGAAGTATTCATATCTCAAATTTACAATTTATGAAAGTGGCACAAAAAATACTTATTGCTATCTATGGGGTGAATGTGATGGCCGAAGAGGATCAAACGAGATTTGTAGCATTTTGTCACAGTACATCAAATTAGTTGATGAACGTAATGATGTGTCTTTGTTGTATCTATACTGTGACTCTTGCCCAGGACAAAACAAGAACAGACAAATTGTATCGATGCTATTCTTAGCCTTGCAAGCAACTTCCAACATTCAGAAGATAATATTGACATTTCTTCTCCCTGGAAATACAATGATGCCTGTAGATTCAGTGCATGCTGCTGTCGAACACGGAGTTCGGAATAAGACTGTGTGGGCTCCATCAGAATAGCCTACTCTGATAACAAATTGTAGGTCCAATCCTAAACCGTACGAGGTAATTGTACTAAGTCATAATGATTTCTATGACTGGAAAGCTGTACAAAACAAATTTTTGCCTCAGAATGAAATTATAAGAACTAATGGAGAGCCTGTCGTGTTCAAGGATATCAGACGACTGATATTCACCAAGTCATCAGACAATATTGCGTTCTTGTATGACTTGGACGAAATTGCTACCATGCATGAAATTCCTATTGGTAAAAAAAAAAGGCGTTCTAGACAAACTAAAGAAGTCTGCATGCCAAGCCCAGTGTACAAATCACAACTACATTTGCCTGAAGCTAAATCTAAAGACCTTATCGATCTTTGTAAGAAAAATATCATCCCCCGAAGATACCACAAGGAGTATTCTTCATTGCCTCACAAGTCATCTGTTCCTGATGTGTTGGGTGAAACGGATGAAGAGGATGACTAGCAAGACTATGAAGATAATGTGGCATAGTGACAATCAGTTAGAAACACATTTTTGTAAATTTGTATTTCAATATTTCTTCAAGATTTGTGTCTTCCAAAGATACTTACAAGTGATAAAGAAGATGGGACACCAATACTGTAAAAGATAGAGTAATTAGGTGAAATGACAAAAAATAATCTGACCCTCTTTTTTGCCAAGGTCAAATATCAAGATGAATAATAAGAGAGAAACAATTCTGCTTGTTTCTGACTTGTTAGCTGCAACTGATGAAGCAGATGTAAAGTAAAACTTTAATTATTATGTAAATTTGTGGTGTTAGTAAGGCACATTCATTTACTATTTGCTTATCATATAAAATTTTAATGTATCAAAACATTTTTACTTGTGTGAGCTATAATTAAGTGCTTTAGTATCAAGGGACTTATGCTATGTTGATTATACTACAAAACATAAAATCAGGTATGGCAAAAGGTAGTAAACCACAATTAGTGTATTATTTTTAATGTTTACAAAATTATAATTTAATTAACTTATAAATTGTGTTGATTTTTCGAAGCTTCAAGTGTCATTGTGCTACTATGATTCAACATACCAATTAGAAAACTACACAACGTTTACAGTCGTTAATTTTACATGGCAAAAAACTTATTTTGCCTGTCCTGTAAAATTATACATTTGTGGGTTACGACCATTTGCCAAAACACCCTCGAATGCTAGGCATCTCAGATACTTGGTATGCCTTTCAACCAGATTTTTTTTCTTCAATTTTTAACGTATAGGCTTATCGTCCCCGTACCACGTCGATACACATCATAACTATCAACCAGGTCATGTAAAATATCAGGCGTGTAAGCTAATCATAAACGAAATACGAGGCCTTTCTTTTATGTACTTCGATAGTTGTATAACGTTTAAAACAAACAATGACCTATCTCAAGCAGACTTGAAAAGTGTCTCATCACTGCAAGACCTACAGTATGTATATAACCGATTTCAAGCATAAAAATCAACTAACTAAGCATTTTTCATGCTTAATATAGGACCAAGCATCCCTGAAATATGTTACATGCTTACTATAAGACCACGAAGTACTGAACTATAAATTCTTCAGTTCGGATTAAAAACATCAATCATCAAGAACACATATTTTGACATACATTCAAAGATAATGGCTATACAATCAGAATCACATTCAACAAAACGACACATATTTGTCATCTGAAACACTCATTTCGACACACATTAATCATCCAGAACACACTTTAAACAAAAATAACACATATGAACACATATACATCTTATATTACAAATATGGGCATAACAAATTCTGGAAAAATTACAAAAAAAAAAAAAAATCGAAAAAAATTAATTACAAAAATAATGATTAACTCGATCGTCTCCCGTCCTTAGTTCGATATTCGGTCAGTAATAAAAATAACTAAAGCTAAAAATAAATTAGTATTCTGTTTCCCATTACATTTTGTAGAGATATTAATATATCTTTCTCGCTACAAAAAACGACTCGATACAAGATATCTGTCCGACGAAAAAAGAAAAAAAAACATTGTCGCTGTGCCTACCAAGGAAGTCTAATTTAACGATACTTGCTCCAACTGTCTTTGGCTCCAACAGTCATTAGATCCAACTGTTTAGCTCCAAAGGTCATTGGCTCCAACAGCCATTGGCTCCAACCATCTTTGTCTCCAAAAGTAATTCGCTCCAACACTCTTTGGCTCCAACAGTCTTTGGTACCAAGAACTTGGCATAATTACTGGAATGACTTTATTATTACTCTCAATTTTGTCAGTCATTGGTAATGATTTTTTCATATTTAGGTTAGAAATTTTATGACAAGAACTCGGCATTGGTTGGACAGAGATCGAGAAATAAAATAATCACTTTTAAAATTAAAATATAATTTTTTTTTTCAATTTTATAAACATGCATGTAATACAAGTTATCATTGAGTTTAGTCAGCTTCCCTCCATTATTTGAGTATGAAGGATAGTTCTTTGATGTGCGAATAGTTTTACGCACAAAGCGAAGCATGTCGAAAAAGTCTTAACCCGTTGACCAATATGTTAGGATCTTCCCACGATGCAATATCAATTTCTTCTGCTGCTATCATCTTCCTTGCAATGCTTATTAAGATCACTGGAGACTTCTGTTTTAACACCAGCCTCAATGTCTCTTTCTTCATTGACCCAGGTATCATCGCAAGCTAGATCTGAATAATTTATTTTATCACACAATTTCCAATGTTTTGGTTTTAATGCTTCATCACAGTCTTCGATCTGGTTAGCTTCAGGTACATCATCACGATCTTCGATCATGTCAGCCTCAGATGTGTCATCATAGTTTTCGATCGTGTCAGCCTCAGATGTGTCATCATTGTCTTCGATTATGTCAGCTTCAGATTGTTCTCCATTGTTCGCAATTTCATGGAGGCGACTAGAATTTTGTGTAAATATCTTTTCCTTTTCCATGATGGTGCTACATTCTTCGTTAGTTTTAAACTTTAAATAATTACCGAAATCTGGGATAGTATTTTTAGCATTAGCATTTTTACATTCTTCTTAATCATTATAGTCGTCTAATATTTTTCCCTTCATTCCATTTCCTCTGTGTTATAGACCGTCCTCGTTAATTTTAGTCAGCTTAGTTGTACAGGTCTTGTTATGCTTATTCAAGAAATATCTTCGACTAAAGGATTCATGACACTGGTTGTAACTAAATGTTTTTTTGGCAAGGACCCAAAATAAACTAGATTCTCTCATTATGTTTAGAAAATTTTTCAAGGCAAAATCCTAGCCACAGTATTTACAGCGGTGTTTTTGTGTTACAGTTACTGGCAACGAACAAGGATACATGTTAGCTTCTGCGACTATTGCAAGATGCAAACTGAGAGTTTTAAATTGGAACAATTACTTAAGTAGAATTTTTTAAATTGTCATCAGCGAGAGTTAATTTATCTCATACAAGAAACTTGTCGCAAGTAGTTCTGAATTTCAATACAGATGGCTCCACGTGTTGCATAGTGGTAATTTTTATTTTTATGAGTGATACGGGATGTTCCCTCACGATCTTCGCTAGCCATCAAGGAGAAGGAAGTTCGTTTTACATGATAGTGTTTCTCAGTTGTTTTAAGAGACAGTAATCGTCTGGTAATGAATCTTTTTTGTTTGAGTCAAATGATTCCCATCAGTGACGCGAACTTAGATTTTAAAAAAAGGTAAACTTTTCACAGTTTTTCTTTTAGATCTAATATTTTTGAGATATTATCCTTTTTAGTACTTATAAGCATAGTTAATCGTAAGGCGCCTAAGGCAACCATTAAAAATTATGATTATAACAAACATTTTAATTCCACTTATGTAGCTGTAGCCTATTTAAAATGTTACTCCATTTTATATTTTATACAAACCTCTATGGAGTAGGCTAACATTTGTGCTTCGTTATGCGCTTGTCTCTTTGGCGTTACAGTCAGTGAGTCAGTGATGAGCGTAACTATATATTGTATTATTATAGGCTAAACCTGTGTATAGAATTAATTATTTATTAGTAAAATAATCAATATGAAATTTAAATGATAAAGAAAATATATCGATATTGTGAATGGTATTTTAATAAACTGTGTATGATAAGTCAGTGAGGGTACGCCACTGTCCTTCCTCCATGCTTAATTGCTTTTACGCTCGAAATAAAAAATAATAAAAAAATAACTTTTATTCTGCATGCAAATAAATAATAGAAATAAAATAATAAAAAGGACTAGAGTGATATTATAAATACAATTAATAAAGTTAAATAAATAAAAAACATTTAAATGCACTGTATTAAATATTAATATAAATCCGATTATAAAATTAATTATTAAATTTGGTTAGGTAATCAAGATAAATTTCAATTATTAATAAAAATCAATAAACACACTGAATTAAAATAATACATAATAAATTATAATTTGTATTACAGTAAATAATACTTACGGGAACACAACCTGACTTATATAAATACAATTGAAAATACACTTGAAAAAAATTATAAACACAATTTCTATCACTTATATTCACAATAAATAAATTTTTCAAATTATATGGACCAGTATGTAATATCATTCACTAAAATATGTATATGATTTAAAAGCACATATATTTTATTTTATTTTATGTAGCCTTTTTTTATGTTATAAATTATTCATTAATATACACTTTCACTTGACCTGCAACTCTTGATCGTGACAAAGCCACATACAGTTGGTCGTGTGAAGATGTATTGAACAATAAAATATGTATTTCATATTTCATTGCATATGAAGGTGATACCAACAAAAAAGGAAAGATCATTCATCTACCTTATGACATTAATCATGCAAAAACAGAACGACATAAGGGAAGATAATGGGCATATATTATGTAAAGATAATGGTAATGTATATGGGAAGATAATGGTCAAGCACATAATCATTCACAAACGGAATTATACAAATCAATTAACACACAGAATCATACATTTAAGATACTTAACTTGCCGATGATGTGAATGTTAATGGCTTACCCAACACCAAGATGTAGTCAAAATATCATCTTTGCGCCACGGACTTTGTTGCAATGCTAGGAGGTACAGGTTAACAAAGAACAATAAAAATTATATAGCCTACAGATTTACGCGATAATTAAGTCAGTGATGAGCGTAGCTATATATAGGATTGTTTGCTCCCTGACTTTATTGAACAAACTGGAGCTGAGAATGAGTAATTTCGATATGCTAGAGAAGTAAATAGGGTTTTAAAACACTTTGAATTTTTTTTAATTTCTGTTGCTTGATCCTGATGCCTGGACTTTGATGGTATACCTATGCCTAATCAGGGATCGAAACAAGAATGGCAATCGTTCAATGTAATAAATATATTCAAAGGGAATTATATATTTTAAAAAAAATTCTTATTTTTTATTGATAGTCAAGATAGCCTACAAGACAATGTTATGATAGCTGATTATCTGGTGATTGACACTGGTGTACTCAGTGGGTAACAAATGATACAAAATGGCGATCGACACTAGCTAATCTAGCAGACGAAAATAGAACCAATTTGGCGGCCAATTTTACTTCCATGATGTCCCACTAGTATGAGTAACATATGTTGTTATAGGCGCTGGGGGTCAGTTGTGTGGTAAATACTATGGAATAAAGATGTAAAACTTTTGACACATTCACTCGCCAGGGATAGAACTCAACACCTCCAAAAGTAGGAGCATTTTTACTAAGATACTTTTTTCGATATATGTTTGAATTTGGAATTTTTCAATAAATATATGTTCTCGATGGGTCCGAACTCGGGACTCCTAACTCGATAGTGTACACAATACCTTGTTATAAAGTAATTCAGGTGTCAAATTCCAATTGAGGTGCCAAATTTTGGTTGAGTTCCAATGGCTTGTATTTAACTTTTAAAATGTAACATGATCTACTTAGGACATTTCTAGCATCCGACATTTTTGGGGAATATAATGGGAAATGTTTTCCCTATAAACAGGAATTTTCCCCACAAAAAAGGTAACTTTTGTTTAATTTTGGAAATTTTTAATCATTTTTATAAGACTTTTGAAAGTAAAAGATCCCCAGAATCCAATATGGCGACCCCGGGCGGGCCATGGTCAATGACCCGCTCCACGCTCCTGATCCCAGAGCCTGTGGCCGAACACAAGCATACTACTCAGGTGAATGTGGGCTCGTAATTGTGATGTGAAACCAACCGAAATATACCGTCAAGCTGATAATTATGTAAGTATTATTTTTTTAATTCCTTCTTTAATTTGGTATTAATATAGTACATGTACAAACCTGTATTTATTTTGTGGTTGTCAATAGTTTTTGAATATTAGTTACTATAGTAATGTGTTGTGACACTAAAATATTTCTTTTGATCTTTCAAAGCCAGAGTGAATGTAATTATAGTTGGTATAATATATATAATATTTAGTGTACACAAAATAATATAAAAAGAACGAATTGTTCATGGCAACTCCATCACACTTCGCTTTTGACAGTTGAGTGGTCCCATTTGCAAAAAAATAATAATAATAACTTTGTCTTTTTCTTTGGTTGGAAAAAGCTTGTGATAAAATTAAAATCAATGGAAAGAAATATACTGAAAAAAATACTTTCTAGTAGAATTTATTTTGAAATTTTTGGCATCAAATATAGATAGGATTACAAAGTACATTGCTAACCTCTTAGCTGTAAGGTTCTTGGGATTGCCTGTCATGTAGTAATATTCAATGCATGGTTGATGTTGACTGATACTACTTATCAGTCTGAATAGATATTGCTTACATATGTGGTTTTATTGAAAGTGGAAAATTTTCTAGCCATATTAGGCAAAATTTTTCAATGTTTTAATTTTAAGGAATTTTTATATGAATCTGACTAAACTTACTTTTCTACTTTTGTTTGTTTAATTTTAGGTTGTATGATGATTTGATAAGTATTAAGAGGTTTCGCTGTATGTATTAATGTATGTATGTATATATGTAAAACATTATTTAAATGAATGATTGATTATTGTTTTAAAAGAGACTTAAGTAACGGCCTTTTAAGCAAGTCTAGTACGTACGCATTTAAGCCCGTCGGCGTGGGGGACTGTGGCAGGCCCAGTTACAATTGTGTAGCGTATCCTTCATGAGTGAACAGTGTAATCGTAGTCCTGCCAATACAATGTATCGTACAGTGGTTGCATTTTTACTATATGCTTGAAATGACTACATCATAAAATTCTATGAATTAAAAGTCTACAAATTTGCTTAAAGGAAGATTGCATAATCCATTTTTGTGCTGACGGGAATGCCACACGCTTGTAATTATCCTTTAATAAAAGGCATTATATTAAAAAAATACATCTAATCAGTGATAATGTTTACTTTACAAGGAAAATAATATTTTATATTAATAATGTTGCACATGCAAATGTATGTTATGTCCATATAACAGCATAGATAATTTCCTTTTTGTCACGTGTGATAAATAGAGATCCAGAAATTATGGACCAACTTATTGCTTACAGTTTTATTTATCAGCTAATATTTACACTATTGATTAAATTTCAACAATTTAAATGTCCATACAAAAATTAATCACTCCTTCGTTGGTCCACTGTTTACTCTCCCCTCTGGAGCTAGGAAACACAGTGGCTTTCTTTGCTCTGTGTCTCTTACCCCACAACTCAGTCCCAACAGCGCCGCAACTCCTATCCCGATGCTCTAATCCTCGATCATCCGATCTTCGCACGCCAAGACCATCATTTGTTACCTGCTGATACTCGCCAAGGGGTCACTTCACTGACCTCGCAGGTTATCCGACATCTCGTCCCCGCCTTGGAACGTTCTCGTAGCACTTCGAAGTGCTGGAACAATGGCGTCCTAGTCACACCACTTCTGTATGTCTAGGTTAATTTTAGTTCTTAGTGATATTTTCTTAATATTAAGTTCATAGAGTCTTGGAAATAGAGTCTATCTTATTGTGTATCTTGCATTTGTGAGTAAGTAGCGTTGATGTTTCATTACAAAAATAAAATTCTAAAGGTGTTTTTTTATGAATACAGTTTTCACTTGATTTGTTGTTTAGAATGATTTTGACTCCACGCCAAAATCAATAGAATTGGTTGTAGGGTAAAGGAAATCAAAGGATATTTAATCAAAAACTGATTTAATCAGTAAGGTACATTTGTACGATGTACTAACCCCACTTGTTGGATCTACAGTAACGAATTCGACCACATTGGTGGGTTGCGAAGCACAATCCGAGGTTAGTTTATGAGATGTAAACATATCAATGATCGATTATTCACTTATTATACTTATTACACTTTATTATAAAATTTAAATTTAAATGTTATCATAATTTATGTATTCGTATAGTTATCTATGAAAGAACCTCGTGAATAATACCGCAAAAACACATTGTTCTAGAGCACAGACAGATATCTCGAAGTGTATGTGAAGATTGGAATATATTACAATTTAATTTATAAATCGATTCTACATTTAATAAGTTCCAATTTTAATAAAATATCTCACAGAAAATTCTTGTATCTCTCTTATGACACAAAATTGTTAACTTATGACGGCCGAATTTGTGCGTCATAACTTATGTCTAATGGTCGTAATATTAAGGTGTCATAAAATATCGTAAATCAAAATTCTGTGTACGATTTCTTAGCTATGGCGCCGTACAGTTATGACGCGGTAAAATGAGATACGTAACTGACCCTCTCGAGTGTATATCGCTGCTTAGCGATATATTTTCTTCGGCGATTAAACACTTGCCCCCCCCCCCCCCCCCTCCAAAAAAAAAATATTAACTTCAAAACCCTTTTTTACAACACTCTGGAATATGCGCGGGCTTAGTGGCAGACACAGATAAACCATTTCCTACGCCAAACTTAAAGCATATATTTAATTTTAATGGCTACCAGAAAGTTCTCTACCGTCATCCTCCGAACTTTTATATCATTTTACTGGCTTACATTAGGTGCTATGCCATTATGCACCTTAACAGCACCTTTCCTACGCTAAGACTTTATAGCCTGTCATTGTACTAGTTAGCAGCAAGTTTTCTACGCCACTCTCTCAGTTCCTGTGTTATTGTACTGACAAGCAGCAGGTTCCTATGCGATGTGACACTAAACTGGTTTTATTTCAATCTGGCTTAAGAGTTAAAAATTCCGCTCTTTCAGAGCACATATTAGTAAGCAATAATCGGAGTAATAGCCACTGATCTAGTGATCTAGTGGAGGATACGCTACTGACTACTAATGCCATTTTCTGATTTGTTAGTTGGAATGGCACTGTTAAATAAATTAAGAAAGGAGTTAGGCCTACAACACTTGCAGGTTTTTAAGTTCAAATTGTAAGTGAAATAAATCTCCTGGAGTGATTTATTCTTTTCTTTTAATCTCAAGTTGATTTAGAACTGTGTTTTAAAATCATCTTGCTTTCCGTCCACACTCCAGTTGTAAAAACACTTTAATTTGCTCTAACTGTAAAGATTGTGTAATAATGATCTGTAAATATTGTGTAGCTATTGAAACTAAATCCTTATTAAGCGCATAGGGGTACGCAAGATCTGAAAAGGTAATGCAGACTGGCAAATGTATGTTCACTTGTACGTACCTGCTGGAAGTTATTTGGCTGCAGCTTATTTAAACATTGTTTGAACACTGCAGTGTCTCTAGACTAATCACAAATGAATCAAGACTACTTGTTCGTTGCAGCCTGTGAGCGAGTGTCCACACGCGCACAGTCCAAGCCAGAGTGGAAGGATGTGACACGAGACAGACATGCCCTGCACCGCCCTGTGCTCCAGTTGTTGGCAAACAGTTGTGAAGCAGATTTATCTTGTTTTATGTTAAAGAGTTTTAACCCCACAACTATCTGTTGTGTGTTCACGTCCCTCCTATCCTGCCACTCTGTGTAAACATAACTGTAACTTTGTGACTCAAGAGTCGGCTGTTAAGTGCGTTCACAAGTGTCAATTATTTACTGTTAATACATATCTTTGTCCAGAATAGTGCCTTGGACACATCTGTAGGTGAAGCTACTCTCTTAGCATAATACAGTGTTATTGTTCTTATGTATCTAAAGCATTAAATGTTTTTAATCACGGTATCTGCTTATTTAATTTTTACTTGAATTATTTCATACTATTTGCCTTGGAAATGGTAATGGTCTAATTAATTAAATTAATCATGTCGGTTTTAAAATGGTGCGTACTAATTTTATAGTGTTGACATCGGATGTCTGCAGGATAATGAAATACTGTGAGTAGTATATAAATGGGTATCCGAGCGCAAGATTAAGGGTGAGGTCAATGACTGACCACCTATGACGTCACCGCGGCCATTTTTGGTGTAAAATTTTCTCAAAATTCCTAGAAATTTCCCTATTTCGAAGTAAAAATTCCCATTCAGTTGGAAACATAGAAGGTTTATTGTTAACTTTTTTCGTCCAAATAATTTCTAAGGATACGGAGGTATGAAGATGCTGGTTCGAGTCCTGCCGTTGTCCTCGTAGGAAAAGCTTATCTCCTTCAGCACAAATCCATTTTGGCTCCGGAAACCTTGCAGGTTGAAGCACATCATATCTTTATCAATGCTCGGTCGTAACTACATTAATCTCGGAACATTCTCCGATATTTATAGGTAACAGAATTCTCACAAGCTTGTCTCGGTAATTGTACGATGCAAGCCTATCGTGAAGTATTAGACAAAAAACATAGGTGTTTGTTGGAATATTTCCACTCATCGATATCTCGATCCTACAGTCGATGATGTTTGAATTTATTCGATCATCCTGTTTGGATACGTCGAACACCATTAACGGATCCTTGTTCTTGAAACTTCCGGGACTAAGTATCGGTGACTGTCCTCGACCATAGTATGCTTGCTGAAACTTGGCATACATTTGATATGCGAGAAGGAATCTTCCGTTTTCAAAGTCCATGTTCATGTTTACGTTACGTATTTGACAGTTATCGAATACGGAGCGGCTCACTCCTACATTGAGCTGTCTTCCGGTCTGAAGCCCGGCGATAATGTATCTTGGTTTATCCGTAGCGAAGCTGGACTTTACTATCCAATTGATACGCTGACTATGAGGCAAGCCAGGATAAGTTTCCAGGCTCCAGGATCGGAATGGTACATCAATGTTCTTGCCATTTTCTACATTCTTCAGCATCTTGATACGTTCAACCGTGCTCACTTGCACGTGAGGCAGCATCCACTCGATATACTGCAGTGTTAGCGAAACATCCTGTGGATTTTCTGCAGCAGCGACAATTGCATTAATGTGCGTATTGCCTAGAGGCAGTACGAGCTCTTGTTTTGAACTGGAGCTATAAGACCAACGCAACATGTTTTATGTTTACTGAATGAACAAGAAATTCTGAAAAATGTTTTATCATGACCAAGAGGTTTTGAATCAGTATTCATAGCTACTACAGATTTGACTATGCACATTTAACAAAATGACACGTATTCAACAAAAGTAAACAACACACAATACACACTGCACACACACTGGTCACACAGTACACACACTGGACACACAATAAACAATAGCTCCAACAACTTCCTAGTGCTTCAATTGCTACAACAGCATCCACTGCTACAATTGCTCCCAAGCTCCAAATGATCCAATACTCCGACTTCTCCAAGAGCTACAAAGCTCTATTTACTCCAAGATATTCAATGCTCCAATTGGCCAACAGCTCCCCGTGCACCAAAGTTACAAATGCTCCAAATACACCAATACAATTGCTCTTAGTTCTCCAACAGCTAAAAGTGCTCCCAAGTTCCAAGTGCTCCAATGAACCAATTGCTCCAAAAATTCCAAATCTTCAATGCTCCAATTGCTCAAAGAGATACATCAGCTCCTAGTGCTACAAAGTTTAAGTGTTTCAATGCTCTAATTGATCGATAGCTCCAATTGCTCCAAGAGCTCCAATACTTAAAGAACTCTAAAGCTTCAAACTCTCCGCCAGCTCCAAGTACTCCAACATCTCCAACTGCTCCAATCGCTCCAAGTGTTCCAACTGGCCAAAATATCCAATAGCTCCATTTTCTCCATGAGCTCCAAATCTTCAAACTCTCCAACAGCTCCAAGTGCTCCAATCGCTCCATGTGCTCCAAAACTCCAATTGCTGCAATATCTCCATCTGCTCAAATTGCTCCTTCAGCCCCAAGTGCTCCACTACTATAATTGCTCCAATTGCTGTAGGTGCTCCAACTGCTTCATCTAATTTGGCTCCAACTAATTCCAATTGCATTTTGTGATCTAACTTGACTGTAACCATATTCGAAAAAAAAGGAAGCGCAATTAAAACACATTTGGATCACAGTAAAAAATAAAAAGGAAGCACATTCAACGAAAAGGACGCACATTTGGACGAAAATTCAACTATGTAAAATACGATCTCATTAGAATGACTCTGTCCCATCAATCGGTTATGATACTACAGTCTTGTCTACACAAATTTAACGTAAAGGACCTGCATTTACACGAACATTAAACATAGTAGGATACCTTTTCATCAGTAGGATACGAACTCCAATCTACAGTAGACCTCAACTGCCCAAACTGACTTTAGGTCCAGTAGTATTTTCACTTCAACTGCTCCAACGACATTATTGGCTACATGGTTACAAGACTACTTGGCTAGGAAGCTACAAGTCTACGAGGCTACAATTGCTGCAACTGTCATCGACTCAATTGTCTTTTGCTTCAACTGCTCCAGTGGCATTAGGCTATCAAACAATCACTTACAATATTGTGTTTATCAGAAGGACTTTAGACAAAGAATATGTATATATTACTCAGTCGATTACTATGTCTTGGGAAAGCAGAGAAATGCTATAATGTAATACGAGCTTCCTTCTCCTTTATGTCTAGCGTAGCCATCCTTCTCTTGCGATCGTGAGTAAATAGTGAACATCCCGCATCCCACATAATAAAATTAAATAATATGTACTTGACTTAACACGAGGAGACGTGAATTCACAAGAATTGGAACTACTTGTGACAAGTTTTTTTTTTCAAGAAATAAAATAACTCTCGCTGCTGAATAATGCTATTGTAGTCAATTGGATCCATGTATCTTCGAAGCTTCGCAGTCTCGTAGCCATGTAGTCTTGTTTACTGGTAGCTTCGTAGTCTAATAGCCTTATATTCTCGAAATGTTATAGTCTCGTAGCTTCGTAGTCTCGTAGTCGTGTATTCATGTTACCTCGGAGCCTCGCAGACTTGTAGCTACCGTCAAATGGGGATACTTGAGCCACTTCAGAATGTTCAGCTTTGCATAAATGAGTACATTTTAATTTATAAAATACACTGTACAGGTTATATTTTGAGTAAAGCTATATAGAATAGACCCCCATAATGATATATTGCCCGAAGATATTTAAAATTTATTTATATTGATTTTTATGTATGGCTCAAGTTTAACAGGGTTTAGGGTAACTTGAGCCACCCATTCAGAAATACAGTTTGGTACATGTTTGACTTACATTGTCTAACTTTAACCACATAAAATATGATCGTTATTAACAATTACTACTACTATTAAAATTTGTAGATATAATTTTGTTTACATCAAAGGTTTATTAGATAAAATTTAAGGCATTGAATTAACACAAAACTATTATGCAAATTTGGTTATAGATCCACATCATAAATATTGAGATTATTGGCATTCAATTAATACCGTAATCTTAGGTGAGTAGGTAGTTACTACAATACCTACTAACAAGTTCAACCATCACTGTAAAACAACAGAAAAATTACACTTGAATTTATGCCTTCCTCTAACAATGGTAGGGGATGGCAATACCACAATAATGTCTTCCATTTTGAAAGTCCACTGATCATCGACAGCAGGGAAGATAAATGTTTTATCACATTTTGCACTTTTCCTCAACAGTTTACACTGATACTGACCTTGAAGCTCTAAGTAAATTTGACCGACATAGTATTTGTCCACCATTTTGTTTGAAGGGCCAGCAAACTTGATTCTTACCACAACAAAATCACCAACTTGAACATCTCCTGTGTAACTAACTTGGAGCGTATGTTCTTCTGTCGCTCTGGTTACTGAAACTGGAGTATTGCCTTCACCTTCTGAAGATACCAAGTCAGGAGTGTCAGGATCATCTTCTGACTGGAACGATGTTCCGCTTACACTCTTCCCAGGGACAACACTCAGTCTTCTTCGTTTTTGCTTTGGGGTGGAAGTGGCATTTCTAGACTCTCTCAAATAGCTTTCCAATGATTTCGAGAGTCCATCAGAAATAGACATATTCCCAATAGTTGTAGCAGGCAGTTTTTTCAATACTTCCTCAGGATTGTAAGGATAAATTCCGGTCGCTCGAAATCCAGACTTCAAGTTCTTTTCAATTGATGGAGACAAACTCTTTAATGTACTTTTCAGGAGACGTGGAAGGACATCTTTTGGTATAGTTCCCTTGTGTTTCATTTTCCAGTCCATAAGAACTTGACGCCAATGACACTTTAGCGGGCGAAAGAAAGCCACATCCAAAGGTTGACAAAGATGAGTGCTGTTGGGAGGGAGCAGGATGAATCTAATATTGTACTCCTCACATTTTTGGATGACACTGAGAGTCAAATGGCTTGATAGATTGTCCCCAATCAATGCTTTCGGCTGGTCTTTAGTTGCTACCTTCTTGAAGTAGGCCAGTGCAACTGTCTCAAACCAGTCCTCGAATAATGCTGAATCAAACCATCCACTTTTTGAGGTATTATACCTTGCCCCTTCTGGTCCTCCTTCCTGCCATGTGTTATATAAGTGTTCCGCCTTGTAGACAAGGTATGGTGGAAGAAGAATTCCACTTGCTGTCCCTGCGAACATCAAGGAACTGGTCGCCTTACTGGAATCCATGATGCGTTCAGCACGTTTACAACCTCTCCGCACTATGACTTTGGATTTTCCAGGATCATCAACCAAATTAGTTTCGTCATAGTTTATTAACAGTTCAACAGGTATGTCCTGAATTGAATTTTTGAGGTTAGTGAAATATTCCCTCAGTGTTTCCTCATTGACCTGTGCCCTACTGCGCTTGATGTTCTCACTCAGCCTTATGGTGAGGGCATCTTTATGTCTTCCCAAGTAGGAACGACACCAATCTTCTCCAGGAAGATTGTTCTTAAAACGAGATACTGTAACACCTTTTTTGTCCAAATACTGTTTCACAATAAATCTAACATCTAAACATGAAAGGGGAAAGCCCCATTCTGCAGCTGTTATGATACTCTTCAGTAGAACTGCCTCTTCATCTTGTGATAATGCTGGTGGTCTCCCATATGGCTGAACATGAACTCCTTTCAGTTTTCGATTAAGTGTACACCTGTTCACTGAATATTTTTCTGCAGCGCTTCTGATTGATAATTTACCTTCGCTTACTGCTTTCATCGCATCTTCCATCGCTTTATTTGAGTAAGCAGCATATGTACTTCCTGGTTTCCTTGCATGCTTTCTGACCATTCTGGAACATGAAAATGTATAAAAGTAATTAAGTTGAATTTTATAGTCTATAATCTGCACCTAATTACTGGTCAAAATATACCTAGTATGTATTTTAGTAATTATTTGTATGATAATGCTTCAAAAACTAAACAAAATGTGAACATAACATCAGATTTTATATAATTTGCGATTTTCATGCTTGTGGCTCAAGTAACCCCATAAGTGTCACAATTACAAACATTGTTAGCTAAAACAAAGTACATACAAATTAAGCAGGATGTATAAGCAATATGATATCATGCATACACCAATATGTTTTGGAAAAGTAGCCATCAAACAGTAAGCATATTAGTGTTTGTTGTACATAACAAGTTATTTTACTTACTTTTTATGGTATTTTACAAGAAAATACTAAAAACTATGCAGGAAATATGTTAAACACAATTAAACAATATTATCAATTTCAAAGTACCTCTTTAAAATGTGAAGTACTCAGCCATTATAAAAACATATGATTATGTATATTTTCAGCAGAGCTACCAACATGAAAAAAAAACTAATCTTAAATGGCTCAAGTTTCCCTGCTGTCTCAAGTATCCCCATTTGACGGTACGTAACAAAGTAGCCTTGTAATGTTATAGCCAAATGTCGTTGAAGCAGTTGGAGCCATTAAATATATTACCTAAATATTTTATTATATGTAAAGAAGCTTTGAAATATAAACACTAAAATTAAGAAGAGTATATGGTGGCCTTTAGGTTACCTATAGAAAATCATTAAAAAGAATTACTGGATCTAAAAATTGCATTTGAAAGAATTACACTTGCTTGAAGATTAAAATGTAGCTATATAAAACTAATATTCTTAATTTAAATATGCAGTTACCATTTAAAACATGCTTTATTATGGGGACCCCAGTTTTTTTTTGGAATCCACATTTTCAACACTCCAACTTTTTAACTGGTAATTGCGGAAAAGTTACAAGTTACTGCTGTGCATTAAATCCCCGAAGAGCATCGAAATAAATTAAAATTTTTAAACACTAGATGAAGTTTAAAACGAAATACCGTTTTTAATAATATGCCTAATTTTATATGTAACTCCCATTTAAGGCAATGTAAACAATGGGCTGACCTACTACTAGCGCCGTTAGTTTGCAGGCCGCCGTGAGCTTCGCTAATCGGACGGCGAATGAAGGTAAGTTGTCAGCAACGAGCATTACTCCTGGTTGCCAGGCATATCTATATAACCGTGGCCGATTCTTGACGCTACCGGAATAATTCCGCTACCGGATTAATCCGCGAGTTTCATTCCGGTAGAGAGTTAAAAACCAATTCTTGAAATTGCTGTAGTGGCTACCGGAATCAACATTGTCGGGTCAACGAAAAGTCTTTACGGAAGTGTGGCAACGTTGTTTTAACTGTTGACGTCACTGGTAGAAGGCCAATCACAATGAGGAAAGGTAAATTTCCCGTGGAAGTGGGTGAATACTGAATGTTTTGTTTTGGTTACTCTTTGCAAATATCCTCGTGTTGGTATAGCTATAGGGGTGTAGGTTGAAGATCTACTTATCAAATTGAAATGAGCTGTAAAGTTACGGCCGAACAACGGGAAATTTTGCTATCATTCATGGGAAAAAATAATTTAATCCTGAATTTACCAAGAAACGTGCTGATAGTTTGTGGCAAGAATTTTATTAAAATTTACAATTCTTATCCCTTAAAAGTACTCGTTTTTTAGTTTATTGTTTCTGCTTACTTGATAGAATTTAAAATTCTTATCACTTAAAAGTAATCATTTTTTAGTTAGTTTCTGCTTACTTTGCCGCAACTTTTTATGTTAGTGTAAAATTTGAGGTGAAAATAAATTTTATGCGGTGTTTCTTGATTCAGCAAGCAATTGTGAATGTGTACATTAAGATTTTTATAACTGCAAGTCAATACAAAATTATAAAATTTTATGAACATCATCTGGCAATTATCTCATGGTGCGGGGGGAAATGGGTAAAAGTTCCGTATTGCGTATCCAAGTTAACCTGTGATCCTGTTGGCATGATCCTGTACACCTGATCCTGTGGTACATGATGCTTATTTTTTTAGCAGTGGGCAGGCGCGTAGCGCCGACGCATTTCGCGCGACAGCGCGAAATCTGAAGTTATTCCAACTGATAAAAAAGATAAGCATCATAGAACACAGGATCAGGTGTACAGGATTATGCCATTAGAATCAAAGGTATATCTGGATACACCTGGATAAGCAAAACGGAACTTTTACCAAAGTTTGTAATTGTTTGGTGTAGGGGCTTCTTGAAAACAATCTTATGAATTTATCAACATAATCTTTGAACTATATCTTCTTTCATCATTTATTTAATAATACTTGTGTGGGTTTTCATCGGTGTGTGTTGTTTTTAATCATATTATTTGCGTGGTAGGAATGTTGGCTCTGTTTGCAAGATAGGGAAGGGTAAATAGGATAAACTTTATTTTCACAATCACTTATCACTGTGGGAAATTCATATATAAATGGACTCATTTCGAGTACTTTTCAATTCCGGGATGGATGTACTTTTAACGAATACATGTGCATAATCTAACTACCACTATAGTTTTGTTCCATCAAAACATGACACACGATTGCAATATTTGGTGTCAAAAACGAATTACGTAATATGGAAACTACGTTACCGGTATTGTATTTATCACAATACACGTCAAATAAGCCACAAATTTATACACAGCAAAAATTTCAATGTTTTTTATGCTAAGTAGGTACAATATTAAGTACTTAATGGAAGATGGTAAATATAACTTTCGTAACGTAATATTTAAATACATGCCATTGCAAATCACACAAACAAAAATGTAATAATACTTAAAACATTAAATATTAGTTAAATTGTTACAAAAGTTTTCTCGCCATGCGCACACGAATTTTGAAGGTTGAAAGCATCACATGGCGTATTTTTATCTGAATAATCACATAACATAATGAGACGAATAAGTTATTTCTGGTTTTAAATGAAGTAATATAATATAAGTATATAAACACACGCATTATTAAACGAGATTTAAATGTAGCTAACCTAAACTAACCCAACATACAAACGATTTAAAAAAATTTCAGAACAATACCAGAGACTCCATTTTGGACAAATCATGGTTTCAAAGAACAACAACGTTTAAATCTCTACCGGAATTGTGATTCCGCCAGCTCACGAGGTGGCGGAATAATTCCGGTAGTTTGTGACGTAATTCCGATACATAATTCCGCTAGCGAGTGTTCAAGAATAGGGTTTAGCAAATCTCTGGTGGAATCAAGTAATTCCGCTAGCGGAATTCTTCCAGCAGCGTCAAGAATAGGGCCCATGGACTGTAATGGGGAAGCCTTCATTTCACAGACGAGAGAGCCACACCCGAAGTTCCCCGAAGTTCATGCTCGCTTTTTTTTTTCTTCCGTACATAGCACAGCAGGTGTATTTATTTGGGATGTAGCTTACTCATACGTCATACGCCGTTCTATCTCATTGTATAAACCGGTGTGGCATTAAATTTTGCGGTCGATTAGGATAGGTTAGCTACATTATAAATACTTTAAAACATTGTGGAGGTTTGGCTATATTATGTAAGTATAGCTACATTAAAAATACTGTAAAATCATTTTATGGTTGCTTAGCAAACAACTTTTTAATATGTAGCTATCCAGCGCTAGGAAACCGTTTACATGATTTCACAGTATCTTTAATGTAGCTATCCTAACCAAATCAACCGTCCACAATGTTTTAAAGTATTTATAATGTAGCTAACCTAACCTAATTGACCATTAGTTATCATGAATTTTCCAAAATAAACATTCACGGACACACGGCAAACGAAAAATATGGTGGCGTACAAATAAATACCGTTGTCTTGTTTATGGTCTTTCCTTTTATCAACACCGCCATATTTATTTTCAATGAACAAAAAAAAAAAAAAAACTAAGATGCACGATTGGGCGTTTGGCTTTCTCGTCTGTGAAAAGGCTTCCCCAGAGAGCCAGAGACCCTACATACACAGAAGAAGCAAAAATCAAAGAAATGTAAGAAATGAAGTGAAAACATAGTGACATGTTTTTTTTCTTTGAATCTAGTTTATTATTAATATTATAATGTGTTGCACTGAAAAATTAAAATCCTACATATTTATCTTGTTACTTCATTTTCTTTTCCACGTACATCAATGTTATCTATCGTTGTTTAATTTACATAGTACTATAGTTAAAAATACCAGTCTGAAAATAAGTACTTTCTACATAAAAGAGAAACAGAAACATACAGTTTGTAGTGATGTTATTAGGGTTGGGCTGTGCAAGTAATGTAGAACACTATATTGACAGGCTTGGAAAATAAGAAATACATTTGATCTAGTTTAAATGTACGTGAGTATTTAGGTTCCTGTTTATTTTTAATGTCTTAACGTTATCACTACACTGAAATTTGTAACGGTTTAATTTATAGATATTTATATATTTTTCTTTGTGGTGAGCTCCGATAGAAATTTTCAATATTGTGTGGTAAACCAAGTTTTATCTATTTACTACGAATAAAGTGCATTCTTTTCTGAAATTACGACGTGGGCCGAATAAACAAAAAAAAAAAGAAGTTATTTAGGCTTCAAAATGAAATGTTTATATTATGGTAAGTATCGGTCCCTAAATTCTTGCAGGAAATGTTTTAAGAAGTAAAAAAAACTGACGTTGCCATAACAATTAATATTTGGAACAAAAAAATATAAAAACCTTTAAATTAATAGTCATTTCGTTCGTACAACACTTCAGACCACCTAAAATTATATCACCTGACGCACAGAAACAGTCTGTCTTGAACAAACCTTACTTTACCGAAATTAAATTACTTATATTACGAAGGTCTATGATGAATCTGCACAAACAGTCGGGTCCATCAGTACAAAAAATACAAACAACTTTCAACAATGTCGAATGCCTCTTAAATTACAAATGGATTATGCAGGAGATACTGCTATGGGTTAAAAATGTTAGGGTATGCAAGTATTCAATTTATGTTTTGGTTAATACAATATATGTGCTTTCATTTTTAATTCTTAGTAATGTGTATATATATATAAATACACACACACACACACACACAGCCACGTAAGTTTTGTACCTGTTATCAAGTATTAAATATCTTACTGTAACCTGTGAATGTAAATGCTGTGTTAAATTAAACAATTTATATTTATTTTGTACAATAAATTTGTTATACTCCCTATCTTTGTATTGTTTAAACTTCCTACTTATTGTAGAGGTAAACATAAGTACCAATTCTCTCACGCAACGAAAGGTTAATTTATTATCCTTTCCCTTTTATTTAATCGTCAATAACTAATAATAACATATTTTAAAACAATAAAATAATCTAAATTAAAAAAACTATAAAATATTAATTTAGTTTGCAATATTTTTGTAATTTTTTTTTCACTTTTCCAAAAAAAAAAAAAAAAAAAAAGCTCGGTAATTATATAGAGATAAAAGTATACAACTTTTCTTTTTAATATATTTTTAATTTTTGTTTTAATATTCAGTTTTTGATTATTACTTGGCACACATAAATATACCCTGAAACAATACATTATACAACTACTGAAGACACCTCTAGTCACTGGCTGTTTCTGAATATTTAGAAATACGAAACTATGGTATCAGATTTAGCAAAAATAGAAGGAATACATTTTTGTTGGCAACACCTATCATAAGATATATATGTATTGTCAGGGTGCTTTTTGATAGTAAAAAGTAAAATATTCAAAATTACATATTAATTTTGTAAGATTTGTGCAATGGGAGTGCATGACTTGATGTACGTTTTTGGACATACGCCATTGCTGAAAAAAATTTTCTGTTGAAGAAAAACTAAAAAAATAAAAATAAAGAAATATATAAATAAAACCCAAAAAAAGGCAAAAAACACAAAATTAAGCAAAAAATTGCTGTTGTCAACAAGGATATAAACACCACAAAATATTCCGTGACAGGAATATGGTCAACAAAACAAAGAAAAACAAAGAAAAATGTACTAAGAGAACGAAAAAAAACCACAAATGATGACGAAACAGAAATATTGAACCCAAAAAATTCAGCACAACGGTTGAAACGAAACAAAACACGACAAAACGAAAAGACGAAACAAACACAATAGTTTTCCAAAACAGAATAGAACGATAAAAAAACCCACAAATGATGACAGCACAAAAATATTGAACCCAAAAATAATTCAGCACAACAGTTGAGACGAGACAAAAAACACGACAAAACGAAAAAGACGAAACTAACACAATAGTTTTACCAAAACAGAAACAAGCGACGTTTCGGGAACTGCAATATGCTCCCGTCCTCAGGCAGAGACGCACATGGTACGGAAACACAGGTGCGACTGAGTAGGGGCTGGAAAAATGAGGGTATTTATCAGAGAAGGGGCTACAACATGCCATTGGCTGAGCAAGATGTAGCCCCTTCTCTGATAAATACCCTCATTTTTCTAACTATTGTGTTAGTTTCGTCTTTTTCGTTTTGTCGTGTTTTTTGTCTCGTCTCAACTGTTGTGCTGAATTCTTTTTGGGTTCAATATTTTTGTGCTGTCATCATTTGTGGGTTTTTTTATCGTTCTGTTCTGTTTTGGAAAACTATTGTGTTTGTTTCGTCTTTTCGTTTTGTCGTGTTTTGTTTCGTTTCAACCGTTGTGCTGAATTTTTTGGGTTCAATATTTCTGTGTCATCATTTGTGGTTTTTTTTTCGTTCTCTTACTACATTTTTCTTTGTTTTTCTTTGTTTTGTTGACCATATTCCTGTCCCGGAATATTTTGTGGTGTTTATATCCTTGTTGACATCATCAATTGTTTGCTTAATTTTGTGTTTTTTGCCTTTTTTTGGGTTTTATTTACATATTTCTTTTTTTTTTATTTTTTATTTTTTCTTCAACAGAAAAAGTTTTAAGCAATGGCGTATGTCCAAAAACTTACATCAAGTCAAAATTACATATTCTAGATTCTATAAACGTTTTTGATTGACAGGGGCCCACTAAATATGAATGTATTAAAATATCAAACTGCTCTTATAAGCATCATACCATTGCAAGCTTAAGTCCGTGTACGGTCTCTGCTTTAAAAATCAGGTACTGATTACACCTACAGAGAGATTTCGTTTACTTTTTCTTCTTGTTGGATTTTGACGGCTTGTTGTGTTTGTTGTGTTTGTTGCCTGGTTTCCGCAGCACCAGTGCAGCGAGTGACGCGACCAGCCAGACGAGCAGCACGACCGCAGCGCCGGATGCAGCGAGCAGCACCGCAGCGACATCTAGCAGGTAGTACTGGTACCACGCCAGGTCTAGCGCAGCGCTGCGCAGGTGGCGCGCTCCATGGTGACGCAGCACGTACTCGACCCAGAACACTGCTTGCTGCATGGGCGTCTGCGGCTGGTCGTGGAATATCCTGGACACTCTTTCCGCCGTCTCTTTGTACCTGGAAACAAACTACAACTGTTACGCTCGGACATAGGCGTGCGCAGGACTTCAGTATTGGTGGTGCCAGATTACACTACAGCCCTGTCATTCACGGACCCCGAGCCTAAAGAATTTGGATTTGAAAGCGCAAAATGGTGCTATTTAAGGTGTTTCCGAACAAAAACATTAAATACACAGATGTAAAAATTTTAACATTTTTTATGACAAATTATGGCTTTGAACGTTATAATCACCAGGAAAACTACTAAACTATTTTCAGTTTTAAGCTTTGTTGAGCCATAAAGTAAATTGCACAAATTGTTTGCACGGAATTCATGCTGGTGGCTTTGAAAAACCGTACTTACATGTTTTATGAAGACGCCAAATAAATAATAGAAAAAACATTCTCAAATGTTAAGTTTTATAATCAACAAATAAGGGAGTTTTTGTAACATACCTTAAATATGTAAAATATTAAAATAATAAAAATACACCATTAAGAGTGGGCAAAAGTTTTAACTTTTGGAATACAACAAAAATGTTTTATCAGCGACTGCATATAAATCATCGAGTAAGCCTATCCTTTTAACTAACTAAACTCTCTCTCTCTTTTAAATAAACCCTGGCGGACGGCGGCTATTATTCCGTGCGCCTGCCGAGTGGAATGAACAGTGGACACCGAGCGCGCATTCTATGTAATTCTAGGAGAACTATGAGAAGTATTTACATTTCGGAAATTTCGTAGCCGCGGCCAGCGTGTACAACACAAGTAATTGCAACTGGCTTGTTTCCGTGTGTATAGTTGGTTCGATTGATAATTTATATACTGATAGTGTTATGAGCACATATCTGTAACTCGACACGATTGGAAAACATTTTTTTTTCGGAAATAATACGTTTTTTTGTAAGTATGTATTATTTCTACTTGTAAAAAATAAAATAACGTTAACCCTAATGGTGGTGCCAAGGCACCTGTGGCACCTACCGTGCGCACGCCTATGCGCTCGGAGGCATGTACAGGTAGCATATGGTGAAAAAAACTGACGTATTTAAAAATGGCAAAGTTTATGTTAGTATAATTAGTACATAAATGTTCCTCCGGGGACTGGGTTCTGGGAGTGGTGGTGGCGGCGGTATCTGCTGCCTTGGGACCTGAATCTCTGACTACGTCACGGCGGCCATCTTGGATGACCTTGACCATCAAAATTCGCCAAAACATACCCAAAATTCGCCACAATTCCAGTTTTCGGAAAAAGATTCCGCCAGAATATTTCGTAAAAGAATTTATTTTATATTTCGAGAAATAAATTCCCGTTTTGAGGGAAAATTTCCCTTTTTATTCCTTAAAAATTCAAAAATTCTGTATTCGAAAAACCTCAAAACATTTTCCCTTAGAAAGAACCAAAGTTCTGCAAAGAGGCTTAAAGTCTGTATTCACTAGCCTCAAATAAGCCTCTGGGGGGTATCTATGACCTTGACCTTAATCATAACCTTGAAATTCTTTAATTTTTGACCAAAAAATTCTGAAAATATAAAAAAATTAATAAAAAAACAGATACCTTCAAATGTTTAGATACTTAATCGATTTAGGTCCTCGGTTCGATTAACGGCGAGAGTAAGCATATAATTTATTAAAAAAATGTAAATTTTAATTGCAATTAAATTGAAATTAGAAATATTCTTGCTTAATCTAGACCCGCTCTCTTGGTTTCTGGATCGTTGCACTTTTCGATATTATTTTATTAAATTACAAAAATCATAAAAAATATCGGCATTTGATTAATTGGTCGATTCGATTGATTACAGTGATTGGTTGATCCTCGTTCTTTCCAAAAAAATGTTTATTCAAGATAAAAAATATATATATATTTTTTTCAATAAATATGATCAAAAGCTGTAAAAGAGGTTTTAATTCATATACTACCAGTCTACAGTATGCCAATTATGACATATTGACCACCATCTTGAAAATTAACATAGAAATTCGAGAAAAGTTCCAAAAATCATCACAAAATTAAACATTAAAATTATAAGTGTCCCGATCGATTCCCGTTCTTGGTTCGATTCACAGTCAGTAATAAAAGTAACTAAAACTTAAAATTAATTTTAAATTCGATTTCCCGTTACCTTTTGTGTAGTTTATTAATCATTCTCTCTACGAAAAATGATTGTAAAAAAAGATACCTGTACGACGAAATAAATATGTTGTCGCTATGCCTACCACACAAGTCTAATTTTTCGATACTTGGAATACATTCCAACCAGGTCTTGTACAATGTTAGGCGTATAGACTAAGCATCTCTGAACAAAGAGGTATTTTTCGATGATACTCGAAAAAAATTTTAAACAGGGAATGTCCAATGTCAGGCTTTTAGACCAGATATCTCCGAGCCATGAGACCAATCATGTCCTGAGAACGTTCTTAACGATCTAAAATCAATGAAAACTAAGCACATTTGAAAGCACAATAAAAAAGGAAGCACAATCGGAAGAACAATCAATGTAAATGGAGCACAATTGGAATCACAATAAAAAAGAAGCAAAATCGGAAGCTCATTCAACAAAGAGGAAGCACAATGAACTAAAAGGAAGCACAATAGGAAGCACATTCGACTAGAGGAAGCACAATTGGAAGAACAATCAATGAAAGGAAGTACAACTGGAATCACAATCAACGAAAAGGAAGTCCGATAAAAAAAAAGGAAGCACAATCGAAAGCATATTCGACAAAGAGGAAGCACAATCAACGAAAAGGAAGCACATTTGGAAGCACAATAAAAAAAGAAGCTGTATTACAAGAACTCAGTCTTAGAAATAAGATTACAAGAAATAAAAATTTTTTTTTTTAAATCTAAAATATTTATTAATTTTCAGTACTATACACATGTAAGTTAAACAAGTGATTATTGTATTATGCTAGCATCTCTCAGTTATTTAAGTATGGAGGCTACTTCGTCGATGTGTGAGTAGTTTACTTCAAAAACTAATGCCACCAACAGTCTCAGGCGATCAATCAATATGTTAGGATCTTCCCATGACATATCATCAATCTCTTCTGCTATCGTCATCTTCCTGGAATGTCTGTTATTAATATTTTTAAGATCACTATCGTTCCAGTATTCATCGTAAGCTTGATCAGAATAATTTATTTTATCATGCCGATGCCGATTCCATCGTTTCGGTCTCAGGGCTTCATCCCAGCATTCGATCTTGCCATATTAAGGTGCTTCATCACAGTCTTAGGTTTTGTCACCAGCTTCAGAGTCACGGCAGTCATCGTAGATTAATTACTGTAAGAATTCGAAATCGTTAACGTCGAAGTTTCTTCATCTTCTTCAAGCTTCCTTTTTAAGAGTCCATCATTTTTACAAAGTACAGAGGACCTACCTGAATTCGGCTTAAATGTATTCTCACTTTCATGTTAAGGATACTTCCACTGTCTTCAGTCTTCCATAAATCATCAATGTCCTTCAATTTAAGTTCTTTGTTGCGAAATCAGAAGAGCTATGAACATTTTCTCGTTCAAGACAAGGAAAATTATTGACGTAATGTAGACCACTCTTCTTTAGAAAAGTAGCTCCATCGTTGTCCTCTAGCTTGTAAGCAAGCATGCCTTTACAAGTTCTGTCGTATCTTTTTTAAGTCTCTCTTTGCGTAAACGACTTGTTACAACGAACGCAACTTATCATTTTGCGTTGCGGATTTTTAATACATTCTTTCTCAAGATAAATTCCTTGCTGCAGCACTTACACCTGTGTCTTTCCAATACAACTGCAGAAATATTACAGGGATAAATAATAGTTACTGAGAATAATTGCAGATATTTATTGAGAGTTTAAATTTGAAGCATTACTTAAATTTAATCTTTTAATATTTCGTCAGCGAGAGTTAATTCATTTCATTCAAAAAATTGCTGCAAGTAATTCCTATTCCCGCCAACAGATAGCATCGCGTGTTGTGCTGAGGCAAATATTATTTATTTTTTATGCGGGATGCGGGATGCTCACTCACGGTCGCAAGAGGAGAGGACTTCACTAGACATCAAGGAGAAGGAAGTTCGTCTTGCATGATAGTGCTTCTAAGCTGTCTCAAATCATACTATTTGACTGAGTGATTGATGTTTTTTTGTTTAAATTCTACCTGATTTAAATATTTTAAGTGCTGATCAGTAATTTATACGAAACTGAATCAAATTGCATGCCTCATTAATTAAAAAAAATTAATGCAGAGATTGATTTTGCAGAAATAACCATAAGCACTCGGAGAACATCGACAGTAATCTAGCCAGGAATAACCAGGAGCACACGGAGAAAATCCAACAGAAGCGTCACCATGAACCACCGGAAGAACTTGGAGAAACCATCAAAATTGACAAGAATATTCAGGAACACACGGTAAAAACAAACAAAAAATAATGACAGGAATAATCAGGAGCACACAGAGAAAACTAACACACGTTTTACTAAATCAAGATTACAAAAATTATAAAAAAATAATCACTAATAATAAAAACAATTAAAATAATAATAAAAAAAATACACAAACAGCATCTACCAGACCGTGTACTTCTTTTCTGTTGAGCAAGGATAGAGTTCTTACACAAGCAATAATTTTTTGTATTTTTTATTATTATTGTTATTACTTTTTGTGATATTAAGTAAAATTGGCGTTAGTGTTCTCCATGTGCTCCTGATTATTTCTGTAAATATTTTCTTGGTCTCTCCAAGTTCTACTGGTGATTTATGGTCTCGCTTATGTTGGTTTTTCTCCGTGTGCTCTTGGTTATTCCTGGAAGAACGTCTGCTGATGTTCTCCAAGTGCTTCTGGTTATTTTTGAGAAAAAAATGAACATTTTGTCTAATTTTTGGTAGATTTTGAAGATCAAGGTCATCCAAGATGGACGCAGTGACGTAATCAGAGATGTAGGCTCCATGGCAGCAGATACCACCGCCACCATCACCCCCAGGAGCCAGTTCCCGGAGGAACATTTATGTACGACTAATATATATATATTTTAAAAATATTTTCTAATGTTTCATGTAATTTATAATTACTTACAACAAATCTTACCCAAAAGATAAAGCTTTATTAGCGTATTGTTTATTTTAACCAACAAATAGAACATCGCTATCAGAAGAGTAAAGAGTTTAATGTTTTAATTTTTTTTCCAGCTATTTCCCTTCTGTTTGCTTCAAAATTATTCCTTTTTGTTGGTGGAAATGATGGATTTTTTTAGGATTACTTAGGAATTTCGCGGGAGGGAGTAGCCACTACCACTGCTACGCAGCTGAACCTGGAGCCCAAGGCAGTTTATCAGACATTTAATCAGAGCCTCAAATAAAAACAACTAGGATATATAAATGAAATCGAAATTTACACTTCGTCGACATATTCAATATAATGGTTGAAAATATTCCTAAATAAATGTATTGTGATTATTAAAAAATAATGATGTTAATTGACACATAAAATCACCCTTACCTTTGATTGTGAATAACTTCGTTCAGAGCCCAATACACGGACTCCTCTGTGATATTGTCGAAGTCAAGTCTCAGGGCATAGCCAGCGTCCGCAGCGCGGTGAACATTCAGACTCTGGTCGGCAAAAATGGGAATTCCAACCAGAGGAACTGCATTGTACATTGATTCTTGAGAACTAAGCAGTCCACCATGCGTCATGAAAACTCGAATGTTTGGATGTCCTTTAAATGAAAAAAAAATATTAGTTGAAAATATTTTATAGTTAGAAAATTAAAAAAAGAGCGCATGTAACACAATATACGTGATAAAAGTGAAACTTCTTTGACGATTAAAACCTCGACTCGTAAGTATGTCGTAAGAGGTAAAACGGCAGAGAGAGTGAGGGCGAGAAAGAGAGAATTTTTTTTTTAAAAAAAACTGATAGTATAAATAGGTTTTTAGGAAAATATTAAAGTATCAAAATAAAAACATTACAGCCAAAATATCAGTTAAAATTTTCAATTTATTCTTCGATATTTACACTAACGTTGATATTATAGGTTTATGATAACTAAAATATGAATGTACACATGTTATTTACAATATTTTTAACGTAACTAACCTAACCTAACCTAACCGAGCGTTTACACAAGTCACTTAGGTAACCTAACCAAATCATTTAACTGTTTACTGTTGGTAAACTACTTAAAATTTTGCGATGCCATTTTACACAATGATTAGAAACAAGTACCTATTCTCCTTCATTTTCGTTTCAGAAAAAAAAAACTCTCAAGAACGTTTTATGAAAATTTAGCATTAAAATTCGACCCTGAAATTGTACTCTCATCGCGCACAAAAAAAGTTTCACTTCAATAATAATTCATGACAAAATAATTACTTATGTCAAACTAAAGCGTGTAAAGCATTACACCAGCGAAAAAAAAAATTTAGTTACACAGATGAAACAATACTCATATAACACTGTTTAACAATACTGATTTACACTGTTCTGCCCTATCCACCTCAGTCGGTTAGGTTAACCTTGTGGGGTAGACACAACAGGGAAGCTCCAGGACCTTAGGCTCAATGGCACTGCCTTGTATGTGTAGAGGTATACTAGTAGAGAGAATACGCCGACTGGCTCATCACGTGGCTCTTACAACCAACAGAACACAAATATTTATTAAATTAACTTACGAAAGGAACTGATTTTACATGAAATAATACATGTTTTTTTCGGTTCAATCCATTTATTCTTATTTTATTTAAATAATTTAAATAATACCATGCACATACTCAGTGGCGTAGCGTGCCATCTCGGCGCCTGGGGCGGGAGACCCATTTTGCCGCCCTCCATACTAAATTCAATGAGTGCGAAAGAGAGGCATCGACACGAGCCGACGCGTGAAACAAAAGATTTTGTATGAGTAATTAACATAATAAGGAGTGCCGCTCAACTCGGCTCGCGCGCGCCGGGCGGCGCGGCGTGATGCGATGTTGCCGTTCGTATGTAAACAAACAAACGTTATAAAGAGCTCTGTCAGTGATTTCGCAGTTTTTCTTTTAAATAAATATTAAAAAATAGTTGGTGCGCAAAATTTTAGATAAAAATGGAACATTTTAGTGTGTCTGACACATGTAATGAATGAATCATAGATCAGATCTCAACCCGCTTCACCGGCGACCCGCCCCCGCGGGCTGCCGCCCGGGGCGGGCCGCCCCCTCCGCCCCACCCACGCTACGCCACTGCACATACTTAACTTACAAAGATATGAGTATTCAGTTTCACAAAACATTAAATTATTAAAACTGCAAGCTTGGGGCCCCGTACTAGTATAAAACATAAAAGACAATAAGCACATGGCTGGTTACACCAGTGGCAATTACAATAAAAGAAAATATTTTTGAGGTTAGTAACTAAAATGTACTTTATTCATTTAACGATACGACGGAAAGTTACTTTCACTTGATTATTGACGTGACGTCTAATAAATCGATGAACGCCGGCTGCACGCACGAAAAGGTGTCCCGTAACGCACATTGTCCCGTTATGCTGTGTCCCATTACGCTCATTGTACGCTTAAACCGCATCTATCTCTCTTCCACTCGATTGGAACAACCATCGATTTGAATTTTTCGAGGCACATTAAACTTGAAACACTCCCATTCGTTTCCTACTTTTCCTATCATCATCCTATCCTTAACAGAATAACACAGATTGGAAGAAGATAAATAGCAAACATGTATAAAATTTATAGTTAAAATAATCTCTTCGTTAAAGTAATAAACATATTTTAATTAATGAGTGCAAATAAAAGTAAATTTATTAATTAAATTGTAGATTTCATTTCACTCCTTCTTTGTATCCATACAAAATAGTGATAATTCAATAAAACTGATTCAATTTTATTCATAAAAGTATGCAATCATTTCATCAATGTTTTGTTATGACGTCACGTTAAACTATCGTCCGTAAACCGACTTTACAGACAACCATTTTTTTGTTTTATCTCTTTTTCTTGTGATCACGATTTTTTTTGTAAAGGAGTATCATTTAACCCTTTTAAATTCACTGTCGCCTAGGATTATAAAATATATGTATTTTTAGTGTTTTTGATTTGAATTTCGAACAGAGGTGATTCGATGACCGCTATATAAGGTGGCTGCACTGCGCGGTGTTGTGACTCAGTTGGAATTTTCAGTGAAATCGTCAATACGAGGCTACGGACTACTTGTCAAGTAAGTTATCGCGTACCCTCAGTTTCTGGAAATTTATCATGTAGTCCTCCTAAGGGGAAGGGTGTGTTTGTGGGGGAATGAGGGAATGCATTAGGGACAGTACAGTCGCGCATACAGCAGACTTTCTTGCAGGTAATTTGGCCTTAAACCTGAGCCGCACGCCGCCATGTGGAGCCCGCTCAAGGCTGCTCCAGCGATCACCGCCCGCACTAACGGCCCCGGAGTGGGGATAGCGTCAGACGCAGGCGGGTCCCTATCCCTGCAGCATGGCGGGGTTCAACCTGAGCCGCACGCCGCCACGTGGAGCCCGCTCAAGGCTGCTCCAGCGATCACCGCCCGCACCAACGGCCCCGGAGTGGGGATAGCGTCAGGCGCAGGCGGGTCCCTATCCCTGCAGCATGGCGGGGTTCAACCTGAGCCGCACGCCGCCACGTGGAGCCCGCTCAAGGCTGCTCCAGCGATCACCGCCCGCACCAACGGCCCCGGAGTGGGGATAGCGTCAGGCGCAGGCGGGTCCCTATCCCTGCAGCATGGCGGGGTTCAACCTGAGCCGCACGCCGCCACATGGAGCCCGCTCAAGGCTGCTCCAGCGATCACCGCCCGCACCAACGGCCCCGGAGTGGGGATAGCGTCAGGCGCAGGCGGGTCCCTATCCCTGCAGCATGGCGGGGTTCAACCTGAGCCGCACGCCGCCACGTGGAGCCCGCTCAAGGCTGCTCCAGCGATCACCGCCCGCGCCAACGGCCCCGGAGTGGGGATAGCGTCAGGCGCAGGTGGGTCCCTATCCCTGCAGCATGGCGGTGTTCAACCTGAGCCGCACGCCGCCACGTGGAGCCCGCTCAAAGCTGCTCCAGCGATCACCGCCCGCGCCAACGGCCCCTGAGTGGGGATAGCGTCAGGCGCAGGCGGGTCCCTATCCCTGCAGCATGGCGGTGTTCAACCTGAGCCGCACGCCGCCACGTGGAGCCCGCTCAAAGCTGCTCCAGCGATCACCGCCCGCGCCAACGGCCCCGGAGTGGGGATAGCGTCAGGCGCAGGCGGGTCCCTATCCCTGCAGCATGGCGGTGTTCAACCTGAGCCGCACGCCGCCACGTGGAGCCCGCTCAAAGCTGCTCCAGCGATCACCGCCCGCACCAACGGCCCCGGAGTGGGGATAGCGTCAGACGCAGGCGGGTCCCTATCCCTGCAGCATGGCGGGGTTCAACCTGAGCCACACGCCGCCACGTGGAGCCCGCTCAAGGCTGCTCCAGCGATCACCGCCCGCACCAACGGCCCCGGAGTGGGGATAGCGTCAGGCGCAGGCGGGTCCCTATCCCTGCAGCATGGCGGGGTTCAACCTGAGCCGCACGCCACCACGTGGAGCCCGCTCAAGGCTGCTCCAGCGATCACCGCCCGCGCCAACGGCCCCGGAGTGGGGATAGCGTCAGGTGCAGGCGGGTCCCTATCCCTGCAGCATGGCGGTGTTCAATCTGAGCCGCACGCCGCCACGTGGAGCCCGCTCAAAGCTGCTCCAGCGATCACCGCCCGCGCCAACGGCCCCGGAGTGGGGATAGCGTCAGGCGCTGGCGGGTCCTTATCCCTGCAGCATGGCGGTGTTCAACCTGAGCCGCACGCCGCCACGTGGAGCCCGCTCAAAGCTGCTCCAGCGATCACCGCCCCCGCCAACGGCCCCAGAGTGGGAATAGCCTGACGTCCACCCCTACGAATCAACCGCGCATATGCAAGTATCCAAGAACTTTTGGGCGCAAATGCTTGATTAAGGGAGTGGGCAAGTGAGCAAAGTGCGATTGCGCAAGTGTGCAAGTGCGCGAGTGAGCAAAAGCGCAAGATAGAAAGAGTGCAAGTGTGCAACTGCAAATGTCCAAGTGCGCGAGTAATAGCGAAAGATAGATAGAGCGCAAGTTTGCAAGTGTGCAAGTGTGCAAAACTGCAAGAATACTGAGTCATATCAACCTTTTTATATGGTCTCCTCTCCCTGTTCCCCCTCATACGATCGGAATTTTTGTAACTCTCGAAAATTCTTGCTCGCTCAACAAAAAAGTTTTACTTCAAAATTAAAACTGATCGTGAAAATTAACTGATTTAACAAAAAAAAAGAGTGCGTGTAACTTAGTACATGTATTAGAACTTGCAATTCAAACCTCGAGATGTAAGAATATCGTAAGGGGGACGAATCATCGCACAAAGAGAACTAAAACGAGCCCAGTGATGTAAAATGCATTGTGCTAACTTTATATATTATTTGGCCAAGTACCTATTCTCTGTCCTTTTTGCGCCAAAAACATTTTTTAACAATGCTTCACAAAAAAATTGCATTAAAGTTCGATTTTTGAAATTTTACTCTCATCACGCCCAGAGAAACTTCACTTCATAAAAAAATTCGCGCAGAAATAATATAACCCAAAGAAATATCATCCAAAGATGCCGTATTGCATTAAACTGTTTACAAGGGCCTTCGAATTCACATTTTTTTAATAAAAAATACCATGTCAGTATAATGGCAATTATAATTGTTACAGAGATGCTGAATTGATCAGAAAATGAATGAGGCAGAAACAATGCAGAAGCCATTTCGAGAAGACGAAGAAAGTGACATTAACAAAGCAATAGCCGTTGACATTGAGACTATCGGAAAAATGTAGTAAAAAAATACTTTTAACAAAATTAATTTGAAAAATAACTCAGCTGAATTATGAAACAATCTAGTCAGTGTGGAAAGGCATCTCTCTGAAAAATCAACCTACCAACTCCCATGTATATACAAATATACAAATAATAATTTTTAAAATCTACTAATGAAACAAAAATATCGTTAAAACTTAGAGAAAAATGGGTATAAATATATAAAAAAAAGTAAATATTTGACTTTTCAAATTCTAGAAACTTCTTTATTCTCATTTATCTGACCATTATTGTGTTATGCCGCAAATTTGAAATAATAGGCACAAATATTTTTTTCACCTAAATTCCCTTATATAAACTTATTCCCTAACTAACTTATTCCCTAACTTATATAAACTTATTCCCTAACTAACTTATTCCCTAACTAATTCCCTTATATAAACTTTGTTGTTGCATTTGGAAGGGGACATGTGGAATGTGTGGTGGATGAACTGACCCCAACACGGGCACAGCCTTGACGTGACGTTGGGGCTTTTTCACTAATGTGCCCATCCCTCATTGGGGGTTCCTGATCCATGTGCCCTTTCCACATTCCCTGTCCCTGATACTCATGCTATCTGGGGAGTGGTGACCCCCCGTGGGACTCGATGTCGCCATATGTGTCGCCATATTTTTCTCCGTTCTATGGCGACTACAAACAGACTTACTAAATCTCTCTGTTATGAATATACAAGCTGATGTACCTCCGCTTCGCTACTGCAGGCTGCAGGGAGAACACTATGTACTGCTCAGTATACATGCCCCTCCGGGTTTAGCGATGCGTCTCCTCGTGTGATCTTCACTGCCACACATCGAATGGAAATAAATAAATAATAATTTTTAAAATCTACTAATGAAACAAAAATATCGTTAAAACTAAGAGAAAAATGGGTATAAATATATAAAAAAAAGTAAATATTTGACTTTACAAATTCTAGAAACTTCTTTATTCTCATTTATCTGACCATTATTGTGTTATGCCGCAAATTTGAAATAATAGGCACAAATATTTTTTTCACCTAAATTCCCTTATATAAACTTTGTTCGTTTATTGTTCATCCGGATCAAATCTTTCCTATTAGAGTCCCGCTACTTTTTTCCAGCCCCGTAACCGAGATCCTGGAGTGATTTCGCCAGCCAAGTATAAGACATTTTCTTCCCGCCTCAGGCCACGAACACGACAAGTATCAGTGTCCGGCTTCGTGACCGAGAGTGCTTTTCTCAGCGTCCTCCCAGGGCATCCCTCTTCCCAGAGCTAAGCTTAGGTTAGCAGAATGGGTATGTATCGGCGCCCACCCTAACATATTTATCACGAGCTTCCAGATCCCTCCTTCATCTTTTCCAGGTAAGTACTTCACCGAGAGCACTGGCCGGGTTTTGACCTCGAGTTTCGGCGAGCCGAAATCAAGGACATCTCGCTTGTCGGCGAAAGGTCCGCATTCGCCATCTCGTGGCTAAGATGCCAACTACTTTACTTTAGTTGAGTAGCGAGGCATCTAGCAGCTGTCACCACACCTCTCTCTATTTTACTTTTAGCCCGACAGAGCGCAAACCAGTTGGTCCCATAAGGGCCAGGCTTATGCTAATCCCTCTTACGGGACTTTTATGAACTAACCCCGAGTCTGTTTCGCCTGTGCCCTGACAGAGCACGCTGCTTTCGGACCACAAGTTACCTCCGATGCCCCTTAAGTAGGCTACCAGTCACCTTTGTTATTTTTTTTTTGTCAGCGGAGTGAACCCTCTACCTCTACCTCTAGCTAATCAAAAAACAGTTCCCCTACTTTCTAGTCATCCTGGCCCCTAGCGCCAGTTTTAACTACATGCAGCCCAAAGTATTGATTGATTCGTCCTTCTGCCATCACCGTGGTCGTTTCTTCCCGGTGCTTCTCACCCGCGACCCCTTTCACGGAGCATTCTCACAGCTACTAGCTTCAGGGATGTGATACCAGGGAGGCCGGGAGTGATCCCAACTTTATTTATTACTAGATTGATATTCACGTAGTTCTGACCACTAGGTAATCTTGTAGAATGACTCGCGCGTGGCTTCCGCGGGCGCTAGTGCGTCACCAGAGGGGGTGATTTTCAAAATTGTAACCCCAGAATGGTGAGTGGGAAATTCTACTCCTTTTCGCCTATAGTTGATGTTCTACTTAACTTTTGCCCTGATTTAATAATCCCTATTTCTTGTCACATATTTTTTTTTCTATTCTTTTACGTTTGGTTCCAGTAAGGTCCAAGAGATGGTCCAAGAGTTCGGGTTTTTCTCCGGCTCAAGTCCGTCACCAAATTCAGCTAAATTTACATGCTTCCTTCTTGAATGGACATGAATTCCACGCATCTCTCCAGCCGGCTAACCTTTGAACCATCACCTCTTCTCCTCGCTTATAATCACCGCCAGTAAACAGTCAACGATATCACATATTGTTAAATCAGATATAGTTACCTAAATTAAACATAGTCCCGCAATTGTTGAGCTAACAAATGTTTAATCATAAACTTTCCTAGTTAAACTATTTATGTCAGTTTTTTTTGTGAAAACTTGATTATGTCATGTCTTGTTTGGTCAAAGGAAAATGTTAAATTTGTATTTCAGGTACAATTAATGATCTATTTTTTAATTAATAACTTTTGACAGCCGAGGCCCCAGTAACTTTGCTCTGTGTAATGTTGCAATTCATGAAACCATCAAAAGAAAATAATGAAAACAATAACTTATAATAAAAAGGATAAGCTTAATACAAACTTCTTGGTTTTTAATTTCTTCAAATACGATCCATTTTCTACTTCCTCTTATGAGAAGTAAATTTCCTTTTTTTAGTGCTTCTCCCTTGTGTAACCCTGGGTATACTGTAGTGTCATTAGCCCACTCAAAGCAGCTTCCAGGGCTTGTACAACCAAATTAAAATTAAGCTCTCTTTAATTACACAAGGGCAGTGACAGTGTCAATATGACGCCAAAAATGATCACAGAGCGACTGGATCCTAAAATGAATAAATGGTAAAACAAATGTAATAACCATTGCCAGGAAATGAAGATATCATCAATAAAATATAGCTGTTGCCATGGAGATATCGGAGTTTTTGGCCGGAAATCACTAAAAATTAAGTTAATAAACCAAAAATAAATATAAAAAATCTCTTTGTGTGCAAATGGAATCACCCTGGTGAATCCATGTACTCCAGGCCTCACCTCTCTGTGCTACTGGAACTACAGACAGACAAACTCTCTCTTTTATTAATACAAATATATATATAGTATAAATTGAAGAAATGTTATTACCTAAGATGTCTGATTGAGGAAACCATTTAGAAATCTTCACATTTTTTGGCTTATCTGGGAGATTTTCTTCAAATTTCCACAGCACCCTTTGTTTAATCTTGGCGAATGCTCTTAGAAAAGCTTCTCGCTTGGGAATGCTCATGTCAGCGCTCTTGAGGTTCGATCCCATGCTGAAGTACACTGCTCCATCCTCGGCGCCATCCAAAAACTCTTGAATGTCCTGCAACATTTAGGTAAATACTGCATGATGCGGTACTTACTACAATAAAACCAAAATTTTCAATTCATAAGCCAGTTGTACACCGACATATTACCTTGGGCAGTTGTTTCGGTGGCTTGATATGCATTCCGCCAACTTCAATCAAGTTTGGAACTTTTGGTCTAGAGAAGCCATGACTAAAGTGGGTGTTCAACAGCAAAAGAGATGCATTATAAACAATATCTCTAAGTTTGGATAAATTTGGTATATCAGTAAGATATTTCCTCATGATGGCATCTTGAGCTGGTATGAAATAGTAATTATGACCATTTTTAATAAGAAAATTTGTTATTGTGTTTTGAAGTCGCTGAAAAAATGTCATATGATCATTAAAAGTTATAAATGGAGAGGGAACATAAGAATATGGAAATGGATCACCGACGATATCTTTAATATTTTCCGTCCCCGAAAATGTAGAAACTCCCACAAAAGGAACACTGAACTTCTGAGATAATCCTAAAAGACCTTCGCAGTAAAAGGTTTCCGCGATTATGAGATCAAAGTTTTCATTAGACTTTAGCAGTTTTTGTACGTTTGGACTTTTCAGTGTCAACTCAGTCATGGTGTTTCCAACATACCACATGAATACTGACAGGACAACAGCGTTCATTTTGCCCAAATCGAACATATTTTCTTTTCCACCTGAAACAGTAAGAAATACTACTAATTATCTCATGTACCAACAGTATTTATGACATATCAAAATGATATAAACACAACTGACAAATTTTAACTAATCATGGTTATAAATAAAGGCTTTCAAATGCACTACCTAAAACAGATTCCATATTAATATCTGTCGTTATCTGGGTGTAATTTGATGGTACGTCTTTTTGAGGCGTAGGAATAATGACTGTCATCTGATGGCCCCTTAATGCGAGTTCTTTAAATAATGATGTCATTATTATGACGTGACTAGGTGCTTGAAGTGGTGCGATTCCCAATATACGAGCAGCATCACACATTCCAAAGTATATCATCAAGAGCAGCCCAACTTTGCGATGAAGCAGACGATTCATGGTGCCTGTTTCACCTTCCAAATTCCTGAAAAAAAAAAAGAGAACGGGTTTATTATGTAAACAAAATAAAATGATACTATTTCTTTTAGCATTAACCATTGTTTTAGAGCAAACACTGTTCGTTGCACCTGAATGACTGTGGGATGATTGTTGACAGGCATGTACCTATGTTCTTAATCAATGCTGTATATCAATGCTGTACCATACATAAGACTAAACATAAGTCTTAGTATGGGCCAAGCAGGTCTCGAATATATATGCATTTAAGTTGATTTGTGTTTTAAAACTTTCAGATACAACTGTGACGTTTCTGCGTTACGTCACATTTGGTTTGTGGTTTCGCCTGTGTTCTGTACGTTGCCAGCGGTGTTTGAGGCGTCATATACCTAGTTATTTGTGCGCGCATTGCGCGAATGTAGACAATAGATGCCATGTTTGCCGTTGTGAGCGCGACAGCTGACTGAGTTGGAGCGCCAGTTATGATGTATCAGACCGTATGGGTGTGCCAATGGCCGGTGGCTTTGTGCACAAGGGTAGTGCGGCGTCTGGGTGTTGCGGCCGAGATTGTGGGTTGTTGTCTTGTCTTGAGAGAATGTAGGAGCGAATATATTCGTCATGAGATTGACACGAAAGGTCGTTGGATTTATTCAACTGTGTGGCAAAGTTAACCCGAAGATGTGGCCATGTTACAGTGGCTGGTGGCAGTTGTATATTCTGTGTGGCAAGACAATAGTTATCTTCATATGAAAAGAGAGAAAAATACTGCGGTTTCTACAGCATTTACATATCGTCTGCGTTGTTTCTGTTCAAATGGTCGATTTTAATTTGTATGAGTGACCACAGTAAGTTCACAGCATTATTAGTTGCTTTGCGGCAGTCACCATTGGATTTAGACTTCATCCGCGAGTGGTTTTTTTAAGCCGCGTGTAACTGTGTGGTTAGTCGTCGAGTTTAAATAGGCAGTAAATTAAATACTATGTGCGTTTATAGTGGGGAGCTGCGTAATCGTTGTTCAGGCATTCTCCACTATCAGCTGAAATTTTATTTTTTTATCTGGTCGATGTTGCAATGGCCAGTTAAGATAACAAAAATTGCCAGCGCCATTAGTATTGGTCTACATGTCTTATAGCTTTAAGCAATTTGATTGGTTCTCAGGCCAGTTCATGTTCTAGACCACTCATCAATTCAAGAATTCAATTTTGTAAGAAATTTTTTTCTACTGATGGGCGCGACCCCTCTAACTGCAAGTTTTTTTTTTACGAGTTGGTATAGCTCCTGGCAGTTGACCATAATTCGACAAAAGAAATCAGCTAACCTGTATTTGAATGATCTACATATCGGCTTCGTACTGTGCATTAATCTTTATGGTTGTCAAATCGATTTATTTCTGGCACTACGTCCTAGTATCTGGGTGGAGAGATTCGGAAATTATTATTCTCCAGAAAAAGCTCAGTTAACTTTACTGCACCTACAAATTTAATTGAGTTGTAAAATATTTGGTTAACTTGTTGAGTACCTTTCTTATAAAGCACAGGAGCTTTCTATATGTTAGATTTCAAAATAAGAAAATAATCGCGTTGTGCCAAAGGTTGGTTTAAGAAATAGCCCCTTTGAATAAATTTAAAAAAAAATCTTTTTGTGATAAATATAAGCTTTTATGGTTGTTCTATGAAGTTTTACTTTTAATATGAACTTAATAAAGATTTGTGTTATATTGCATGTAGATAGGTTTTGAGCCAAGTGAGGAAGTGATATTTTCTAGTCAAGAGGCTCACATAAAAATTACATCTCTCTGAGGATGGGTAATTTTCTAGTCACGAGGCTCACATAAAACAATATATTTTTGAGGATGTGTAATTTTATAGTCACGAGGATCAATTAAAAATAATATATATTTGTTCTAATTAACTTTGTTCTAATATTAAATTATCAACAAGTGGAGAAAGATTAAAATTCTGGTTGACAGACTTGTTTTTTAAAAAGGTTTTACTGGTAGGTAGCAAATAATAACGGGTAAGTACTTACCAAAACATTCAATGATTATTAGAGACTGTGTCACAAGATACCTGATGTTTAATATTGATAACTATATTTATTGCTCATGTTATTGATAGCATCTGATACAACATAGGCCTAATTGTTGTTTATCATTTAATTGCATTTCTCTATTGAAATTATGTGGTTATATATTTGATGTGGGTAAACAAGCAAAAGCTTTTTGGTACCGCTGCTCTCACTGCAGCGATATAATTATTTGGTTTTTGTGATAAGCCAGCGCTGCAATTAATAATGGTGATGTAGGCCTATTTCGTACAAATTTAGTTATAAGGATTTTAGTGTACTATTGTATGTTGATGTATTCCTGGTGCACAGTGCAGTCTGTAACAAATGTAAAAAAATTTGCAGGCTTTTCGTCGCAATGTTATGCTAGAAAACATCACCGTGTACTTTATTTTTTTCGTTTATCATTCAAGTGTACAACTATAAACCACAGCACACTTCTCACTAGAGCATACTGTAATTTCAGCACAATTAATTTTCCACAATTTTGATTACTTTCGCTTTACGGTTCACACATTTGCATACTTTACCACACCGTTACACACTTTTTCACATTTTTGAACTCTTTCGCATAATTTTACTTTGAATACTTTTGAAACTTTTTATACATTTATCCATCCTTTCACATACTCTATACGTCCCCATACTTTTCCATACTTATGAATTCTTTCCCATGCTTTTTCATAATTATGAACTTTTTCCCACAATTTTCATATGTATCTACACTTTGCTTTCTTTTCCACACATTACCACACTTTACCACGATTTTAAATCTTTATAAATTTTGCATACTTTAGCATACGTCTTCATACATTTCCATACTCTTAAATATATTCGCACACCTCCCGTACTTTTCAATACTTTCCCATATTTGCGAATACTTCTGCAAACATTTGCACACTTTCGCATAATTTGTCATATTTTTGCCTTCTATCGCATTTATTCGCCACTCTCAACTATGTTATGTGTATTTTCTACCTAAATAAAGTTAATTGACACACTGAATAATACTTGTTTGTTTAAGAATAGTTCTTAGTTGAAAATTAGGTCAATATTATTTAATTGCTAACATCGAAAGTCACATATGGGTGAAATTTAAGAATAGTGTTTGGGAAGGAAGGTACCTAATTACTGAAAGAGGCAAATATATAAAAAATTAAAAAAAAATAATTTAGTATACCTCTGTCAATTAAGTATACCTAAACTGGAAGAAATTTTTGGTAAAATTCCTAAACATTTAACGGGCATTAACAGCCTATACAACTGTGAAGGAAATCGCACCATACAAATATGGTAAACTTGATTTTTTCCCTAAATAAATTTAGGATTTACCATGATTTATTGATACATTTTTAATACAATTATATTGGTTTATGCCTTATATTTAGTTACATGTTTAAAAAAGTTAATTAAAGTGTCTTAAAACTTAATGAGTACAGAGGTTAATTAATAAATTACCTACATTAAAGAACCCGACGATAAGTTTAGTGTATCAGGTGCGAGAGTCTCCCTGTTTCAAAAAGTATTGTTTACAGCCGAAAAGGTGGGGCGAGGCGACTCTTGGAGCATAACTAGGAGCAGGGCGCTCGATGGCAGGAAGGAGGCACTAAGAATTGGTGCGCACGAAGGCGGAGAGGGGGTTAAAGATTACTGAGTGCCCTAATCATTAATTTCGGAAAAACATTAAATAATCAATGCTGCAATGCTGCATTTTTCATTATGCAAAAAGTGAGGTGTGAATATTGGAAATTTTTATTTAAAATTGTATAAATTTGTAAGTACATTAACAGTAGTGTAGGTAAAATAGAAGACATGGTAATAAACAATAGTGAATTAAAATATCATTTGAAAGCATAATTACATTTGTTTAAAATATTTGTAAACAGTATAATATTTCCTATCCTCTCTATTTATGAGGTTTCACTTCTAATGCACGTGGTGGCTATACACATATAATTTTTTTTGGCGAACAAAATTTAAATGTAAATCGAATCACACGTCTGTAGAGTTTCCAACATTAGTTAGCCCCACTTGGGTACAAACTATCCCTTCAAATTTAATAACTAGTTTCGCTGCAAAAATAAATTTCAAAAAGGAAACAAAATGTACCAGAGCGATAGATATTGTATAATAAAGGGATAGCCTAAACGATTCATCGGGTTTCAAGCACTGTTTATCGACAAGCATACACCGTACAAACATGGGTGATACATGAAAAGATACATACACTCAATAAGATTCTGGTACATTCTACAAATTTTCAATGTCACCCGACACACATTCAAACGGTAATACAGTTCCCTCCATACCTTCTCTAGCATATTTTATTCAATGTCTGAACAGTTGCAAGGATGGGTTCCTTCAGTTCTTGCAGCTTTGTTGGCATTGGTGGTACATAAACTTTGTCCTAAACATAACCCCACAGGAAGATATGACATGGCGTGAAACCTGGTGAACTGGGGGGCCATGGCAACAGTTTAACAATATCCGGGCCAGCGCGCCCTATCCAGCGATGTGGCCGCTCGCTGTTGAAAAAGCGGATGGTCCACAGCAATCTCTTCCTGTCTGGTCGCCTCGAGGGCAGAAGTGGGGTTCAGGTTAGTGCGCCAGTTGATCAGCGACCCACGTATGCGGAAGCTATTCGGACTGGGACCATGAAGGCCGCCAGGCCAGTCCAGGTAGTAAAGACGCTGACCAGATCTGTCCCGATCAGGCCAGAAAAGAAGGTAGTGGCAGTCTACCCTGTTGACATCCTTGCTCCCAGCGAAACAACCAAAGCCACCTTGGTTGAGGGCCTCAAGAACAGTGCCAAAGATGCTAAAATAAGAACTATCAGGTCTATTGCTAAAGGGGGAGTCTTGGTAGAGGCAGGGGACGATGCCACGCTGGACCAGATATGCGCTGCTCTAAAGGAGTCTGCGGTGGTTCGCGTTCACGAGCCAAGGAAGTTGCTCCCTTCGGTCTTGGTGTACAACATGCCACGCAACCTGGCAAACGAACAACTGTGAAGAACTTAGGTCCTGATCATATGTCTCTTGAGGAGTTTAGAACATACTTTAAGATCAGGCACATGATTGGAGACCGCACACAAGATGAAGTACATCTGGTCATCCAGTGTAATGGCAAGGTCAGGCGTCTCCTGGTTGGTACTGGGCGTTTTTATTTGGGCTTCACCTCTTGCAGGGTGATTGATCACCTGTCCTCGCTGAGGTGTTATAAATGCCAACGGTATGGACATCAGTCTGGGATCTGTAAGCAGGCACTAACCTGTGGACGTTGTGGAAAAGAAAGTCACTCGAACAAGCAGTGTGTTCCCACAACCAAGGTCTGCTGTATCAGCTGTAAGAGAGATAACGTCGGGGATCTGGAGCATGAGATTACTGAGATTCTAACACGTTATTTTAAAGGTTAAAAATTCTACTTATTTCGCAAAATTAAAAAAAAACATTATCCGTTCCCATAGATACTTAGAAGTGCGGGCTACATACAATAATTACTCGTATAACCTGCATGAACCAGCCATTAGGAGCCAAGGGGAAAAACTAAGCAAATTGAAGCAAGATGGAGACAAATGAAGCTAGATGATGACAAATGCAGCCGGTTGGAGCCACATGCGGCCAGGTGGAAATAAATGCAGCCAGGTGGAGTCAATTGCAGTTGATGCAGATATATCCAAATGCTGTTGGATTAGTTGGAGATAAATGCATTTGGAGTAATTGGAGCAATATTCGAATATGATTTGTGAATATGTGTTATCTAAAATTTGTAAAAAATTATCTATAACAGTAAAAAAAATAATATTAAAATAACGAGAATGATCCTTGTTTTGACTCACTTATTATTCCAGTCGCTGCGAGTATATAAGTGAAATGACAGGCGGCGAGAACTTGATGGAAGTTGTACCATAGACGGTGCAAATCCTTAGGACGCTAACTTCGACAACTACAGAGAATTTAATTGAATGTGAACCATCGATGACAGAGAGCTAAAATTTCCCGCATCGCCAATGACAACGCAGGTATGGTTGGTATCGACCACAACAAGCATGAAGAGTTCGACTGAAGTAGTACCATGACAGTGGATATCTCGGTGGTAGTGATGACAACGGTAGCGGTGATACCGATGGAAAACGTACATTCGCCATTTCTAGATGAGACATTAATGCGTGCAGTTCCGTCAGCTGAGGAAACATCATCAACTAGTACGACTCGTGAACCTAAGGACCATGACTACTTAAGGTAGAGCAGCGTCTTCCGAGAATCGATGTCGCGATTGTGGAAATACATTTTCAAACAACAGTAGGTAATATTCATCGTTATAAGAAGTGAGAATGTGGTAAGAATCTACCTCGCAAAATGTTTGGATGTAAAAATGTCGCAAGCAATTTGCAAGAAATAACAAGTTGAAAACACTTTTGAAGAAGTGCGAAGGTCCTGCTGCGTGGCAGAATGTAAAGGTTTCGCTACAAATGCGATGTATCTATGCGCTTAAAGAGTCACCGGGAATCGGTGCAGCAACAGCAACATTAGCAATTGGCTCGGGCCTGAAAGGTTCATTACAATCGAATATATGTCCTTGCAGCTACTGCGATATTTTGTTTGCATTTTCTTTTAATGCACGAATACATGAGAGGAGTAAATGCATGAAGAATCCCTCTCGTATGAATTTTCGCTACGATAAGTGCCATGTTTGTTTGGTTTACTCTTATTGACAGTTTTGAGACATGTGAAAAACTGTAAAGGTGAATTGTGTGCCTACTGTGGAAATATTTTCGGACGGTTCGACTCCTCGTTTAGGTTGGAGACTCGTATGCGTTCAAGCACACCAACAGATGTTCAGGAACAGATTACGATGACGCCTGGACTTGAATCGAAACTCATGACTGTGCTTGGTGCGTTACAGGCAAATGATAATTGTTTCCACTTGGCTAAATCTACATTTCGTGAAATGTTAAAAAAACTACTATTAACTAAATATATTATTTGAATAAAAAACTTTAGTACGTTTCTTGGAGTAATAAAGCAGTACATAATGAATCAGCCTCCTGATGAAGTAGCTATGCATGGATATTTTGACGTCGTCCAACCGAAGGCCACCCTAAAGCCCGACCTGCAACCGCCAGTATGCAACCCCGCTAACGGAACGCGCCCCTAGCCATGGCCCACCCGAGTCAGGCGAGCCACCAGCAACCAAGGTAGAACCCGGCCCCCCCAAAATAAACAGACCGTCATTAAAACCAACCACGTTAAAAAACAAACATAGATTATTAAACAGTGTTACGTATTTATTTGAAGTTGGTCAACGAAAGTGCGACGTAGGAGTGCCCGGGCACTCACGTGTGTAACTACAGCAATACGCGTGTGAGTGTTCCCCTGGCGGCCTTCTGCCTGAATCAGTCAATCAGACCTTATGACATAATTATTCAAACCTTGTGTTGCGTCATTAACCCCACCAGAGCAATCCGACAAGAGACGAACAGTCGCTGGTGTGACGTAAAAATTCAAACATAATAATTCTTAAATATAATAACTTTCATTTGTAGAAGGGACGAATGACCTCGATTCAGCTTTAATAATTAACGTAAGAATTTAACGCCCTTAAATTCTCTTATTAACATATCATATCAGAAACTAACGTAATGAGGTCAACCCTGGCGCGAGGGCCACCGAGCCTCGGCCGGGCGCCATGACATGACGCCAGTACAGCGCGACTCGTGGACCGGGGCGGACGCACGTCCCACGGAGAGACATCATCCTTCGTCCACACCGAGTTCACTTCTGGTAAATATAGTCATTCTTAAAACCCCTTTTTAATAATCTCTCCGTGTGTACCCGGTCCAGTTTTTCGGTCCAGGACCTAATCCGGCCGCATAAATCTAACCCCCCCCCCCCCCCCCCTACACCACACTTGGTCCGCGGGGTAGGTGCACTATCCGGTACGGGCCGTCTCCCGAGGACAGAACTTTGGTTAAACTCAGTCGCTCCGGCGCTGACACTCCCCGTAAGGGAACTCTTGAGCGAATTCAGCTGCGGTCCGCGCTCCACTGCCGTGGACGCGAGCACCGCCTCGATACACAGATTTACGGGATTGGCCGCCTCCAATCACCCTCACCCCTCGTTGAGCAGCCAGGCTCAGAAACGCCTAGGGACACGATAATACGGAATAATTAGTGACTTTGTAACATTTCTTTGTAAACTTGTGCAACGCATCCTCGTGTAACATTTTCTTTTGTAAACTTGTGCAACGCACCCTCGTGTAACATTTCTTTGTAAACTTGTGCAACGCGTCTCTCCACATAACATTCATAAACTTGCGTAACGCACCTCCGTGCGACATTTCTTTTGTAAACCTGTGCCACGTTTATTAAGTGACTTTCAGACTTAGTTGCGTGTAATTGAGTAGTTTTTTGTATCTTGTGACGTCACCTGTTGTACGATGTGGCGTGTAGCCAACAAAGTTACACCAAAGCCACCGTCGACTGAATAAATGACGCACGTCATTTATTACCTCACTTCAGCGTATGCTTCTTTAAACCTGCTATCCCCAATCACCGCCGAGTAGGGAATTCCTTAAACCCACGCAACATCGCCGACGGTCCTAGTGGGCCACGCAGGGCAATCGACCCCACGACCCAACTATCGACTAGCACCAGAGCTAGTCTGGCGCCCACCCGGACTCATTACATTCACAACAGCCACTCCCGCTAGGAACCGCACCGGGACTCGAACCCGAGACCCCGGACGACGGCAATTTATTATATAACTGTGGTTGAACTGCATATATGGCCAACCATAAGGACCAACTGAAGAAGTGCGCATTCAAGACAGTGAATACTCCCATTTAAAATTCCGACGAAGTGAAGCAGTCCGTTAAACACAGCGTTGAGAAACTCTGTGGGGAAGAAAAATACTACGTAGGAAAAGGATCTGGCTGATCTCTGTCTTCAGTAAACCGATTGGAGCAGAGAATTAGTCAGTTCAAGCCAATGCAGAATCAAGCAAATATGAGATTAAGTTTTGGAAATTTTCATGCCGTAGAATAGAATTTACTTAATAAAAATTGTTTGTAAAAGTTGTATTTTGACATTTACCTAACAAACGTAATCTTTTAATATGTAATATTAAAATGGAAATATTTTACTAAAAAAAAAAAAAAAAAAATTGTGACAGTTGTAATTTTTTCCGAATTTCTAAGTTAAAAATTAAATATTTTCAAGATGGTGGCTAAGATGGCCGATTATATGGTGGATATTATGACGGTCTGGTAATAAAAATTACTGCACTCTAGCGGGTAAAAAATAAACTAATATAATGGCAGTGATATCTATCAGACAAAAACAAAATGACAGATCCAAGATTGCTATCATGGCATTATACTGGTTAGTGTCTGCCAGTAGACTCTGTGGAGGAAGGATTTATTGCAATTATTTGCCCTAACCAGGTTCGTACCAAGATCTTCATGTATCATGATATAAGTGTATTTTAAAATTAAAATTTCTGTTTACAATTTTTTTTATAAATTAAAAAAAATCAGATTGTTTTGGATAATATTTACAGATTTTCAATATGGTGGACTTTATGTTATAGTAAAAGATGGCGGAAGATTATAGAAAACAAAATTCTTACTTGAATGTCATAATTCAAAATGACCTGAATGCAATATGGCGGAATCTATTATAGCGAATCACAAGAGGGCGGCCATTATGTCATCTAAAATGTACGTCGGGATTGAGGTCAAATGCAAAGCCACAGAGGCTTGAATTTAACTTTTTAAATTATTTAGGTTCGAGGATTTTAAGTATCTTTGGGAACTTTTCACGCCTTAGATATTTTTTGGTGATTAAATTAGGAAATTTTCCCCCCAAAATGAATTTTTCTCTTGAAAGGGGGAATTTTTCATTAAAATTTTTTTTAACATTCTATGGTGAATTTGTTTCTAAAAACTGTGGTTAATGCTTCATTTTAGCCAGTTTTGTGTCAATTTTAGACAATTTTGAAAGGTTTTGGGGCACATTTTGTAAGTCAATGTCAAATGTTAAGATCACCCAAGATAGCTGTCGTTATGACAAAATTCAAGATGGCGGACATTGGCACAGAATCGGCCAACCTATACTACAATCACATTTGAAATTTTTTTAAAATAACGATTTAAATCTATGAAATAAAATTACAAATATTAGTGCTAAAAATTAAAATGTCAAGGCATATGGAGATTGTACATTTGCTAGAAACGATGTTTAGAAGAAAGAACAGCTGTGACAAGTGCTCCATAAGCTTCTGGTTATTCCTGATAATGTGTTATTTGTGTTCTCTGGGTTATTCTGGTTATTCCTGAAAAAAAAGAACATAGCTCCATGCAATTTTTTTCTACATAAGACATGCAATTGTATTCCAAATTTCGTTTAATTTGTGAATTCATGTTACCAAGTAAAAACAAATAACATTTAATCAGGTATAATTCGAACAAAAAGATTCATAACTCAGTCTATTACTATGCCTTAAAACAGCTGAGAAACAAGAGCATGCTAGACAATTTACTTTCTCATTGAGATTTAACGAAGCCCTCTTTCGGTTGCGATCGTGAGAGAGCATCCCATATCCCACATGCAAATAAATAATATTACTTCACAATAAAATGTGGTAACATCGGTTGGCAAGAAGCAGAACTACTTGGAACATATATAATTTTAATGACCTCTCGCTGATGGTTATTAGAAATCCTTTTTTAAGTTTTGTTTAAATTTAAACCTCACAGTATTCATCTGGTATTAGTCACAGAAGATAATATGGTGCTTGATCGTTACCTGCAAAGGTATCTAAAGGTCACCGGTGTATTAATTGCGGCCAGGAGTTCATCCTGAAAAAATCCAAGAGCCACGAGAACACAGGGTGTATTTTGGGTCCATACAAAAAAAATCATTTAATTGCGGACAGGGACAGAAATCCTATGGTTAAAGATATATCTTGAATAAACATCGCAAAAATTGTGCAAACAAGTTGACAAATGATAAAGAGGACGTATCTACAGCACCAAGGAAGTTGAATGAAGACAACATATTAGACGATTAGTATGAACTCGAAGAATGTAAAAATTACTCACGCTGATAACACTATTCCCGATCTCGCATGTGATTTGATATTAAAAGGCAGTGAAAAAAATGTATCTTAATGGGAAATAAAAAATATATACATACCAAATTATAGTTGTCTCCGCGAAATTCAGATAAAAGCACCTGAAGTATACAAAATCGAAGACTGCAAAGATGCTCTGAGACCAAAACGATGGTAACGATGCATTAAAATAAATTATCCTCACCATGTTTATGAAAACAACGACCAACGGGATGATGACGATTTTAATTACACTTAGGATCGTCTTAAAACAGAAGACCCTAGAGATTATAAAAATATATTAATAATAAACACGTCACGAAACTGACAGCAGCGAAAGAGATTAATTACAAGATGTGGAAAAATTCCAACATTTTTGGACAATAGATAAAACATTTTCTTCCTTTGCCAAATAATTAAAATTTATCCATCACCAAAAAAAAACATGTACAGTACTTAGTGAAATAAGAAGTGCGAGCTACATATAAAAATGACTTGAATAACTTACACGCACCTGTTAAAATCAGCCATGCAGTAGGATCCATTGGAGCCCGAGAGAGCCAAATGTAAATAAAACAAATTTCTTCATTTGTAGCCATTTTAGCCTGATGGAGATCAAATGTAGATGGAGCCATTGTTGCCAGATGGATTAAAATGCAGATGAAGCTATTCTAGCCAGAGGGATCCAAAACCGGATGGAGTTGCAACGTGGCTAGTATCACAAGGATGCTACCGGGTTGCACCCGTACACCCCACACTGACCTATAGTGTGGTGTAATGAGTTAGTGTGAGCCGCAATCTGCTAGAAGGGACAATTTGAACAGAAATGATTTGAGTGATAGCACAAAAAAAATAATTAATTTATCAAAACACACACACATATATATATTTTTTGTTCGTATCTCAAATGTTAAACATGGTAACAAGCAGCTCCTCTGGAGAATAGGTAATTAAACATTGAAATGTATACAATTATATAGTTGAAAGATTCTTTTAGATGCCAAATGAAATAAACATAGGGCATTTGTTTGAACGAGTCCAATAAGGTGGCTAGTGACTAGTGTGTCCAAACAAATGACACGTTAAGAAAACCATCTGCGAGCCCAACAGCATGGCTATGAAGTACAAACTTTCTATATCAGTTAATCATTCAGTTAACGAGCCAAAAGTCATGACCATTAAGACACGTAATAAATATTCAAGCATAATAAATGCGAGTATCAGACAGTAAACTCCTGTCAAATAATTTAACGTACTGCGCAGTGCAAGGGGACAACCACACAGTATAAATTAGTATAATTACACATGTTACACGTGGCTCAAATTATGAATTTAAAGAAAACCTGGACTATCCGCACGAAAGTCTCAAAGAAATTACGAGTTACAAGAATAAGTGACTGTACAAGCGAGGATGAGGAAGAGCAAATAACATTACGACTAAGCAAAGAGTCTAAGCATGGGTACACAAAAACTCTTGACTACAATCATAAGCAGGAGCTCCGTCAACACCACTCAAAAATGCCAACTTACACTTAGGGTGTTTAATAGGTAAGCAAACAATCAACATGGCATAAATACATAAAAGACGACGCAACAAGCAAGGGTGCAGTGGTAGGCTATACTAATCATACCAATGCCCCGGAACTATGTTATCTTTAAAAGATTTGTGCAATGGGAGCGCATGACTTGATGTAAGTTTTTGGACATACGCCATTGCTAAGAACTTTTTTTGTTGAAGCCCCGGAACTAACAAGCCACGAAAAGCAAACAAGTTGGAGTCAACACATCGTGGTTCCAAAGAAATAATGGAATCAAATAAATGCCCCTGATGGCCAGCTAACATTAAAACTAAATAAACTGGAACGCGCGCTTATTTTTACGTTAGCGCACGGCCGTCTTGTGCCAACGTCTCACATTGGACGTTCAATCCAAACTTGTTATACATACATACCGACCACTTGCTCATTGCTCTACCGGACCGACGACAGAAAAGACCGCAGCTGTCCCTTGTGCTCCACAGCGCATGTTAATGGGACATGTGTTAATAGTGTGAAGTGTGTTAGCACCAGTGCTGCAGCGAATACAACAAACAACAGATAATTCTCCGGGAGAAGAATTATGCTTACCGGGTATGAACAGTGTACGGGCCTTATTTTAAAACTCTGGTAAACTTTTAAAATGGTTTCGCTGCCCGAAGTTGATAAATTAATAATCGCCGCGAGTCCAGTGAACCGCGTTGGAGCCGACGACCACCAGGGCCCCACATGGCCGGAGCTACCGTTGATATGGCAACGGGGCCCGTGGGTATAGGGGGCCCACGAAGGGAAAAAAATTAAAACAAAAAAGTAGACAATTTAAAATAAATCATAGAAAACAATTAAACAGTTAGGGCTAATTTTAGGTACCGATAAAATATCACACCAGAGTAATATGATTCGGAATATGCTGTGCGTACAGAACGTGTCTGAATCTACAACTGTGAGTAACAAAACCACCACCATCCGACGTGACACCATGTTGACAGTGCAGAACACTTATTTGCCATTATTCAAAATAAATTTACGTTGACAATCCAAACACTGACTTAAAACTAGTTTTTAAGTGTGTTTGAAAAATAATTGTGATAATGTTAAAAATTAACGTAACTAAAACAATGTACATAAAGGCCAAAAACATTTTGACGTGATAACGTCTTATAAATCGATGAACGCCCGCTGTATGCACCAAAAATTTGTCTCGTTCCGCCTGAGCCGAGCGTGCAAGAACCGGCCAACCACCGTGCGAGAAAATCTTATATAATATCAAACAGGTTAAGGCGGGCTTTTTAACTAATTGTTCGTGTTTATATTTTTAAAAAAAATATTTAAATTAAATTAGCAAAAACTGTGAAAATTATTTGAAAATTAAAAAGTATGCAATTTTTCATCAATGTTTTGTTAAGACGTTATCACGTAAAATTATCGTCCGTAAACCGACTTTACAGACAACCCCCTTTTTCGTGCGTGCAGCCGGCGTTCATCGATTTATAAGACGTTATCGCGTCAATAATTGTGATAAGGTTAAAAATTAATATAACTATAATAATATACATAAAGGCCAATTTTTAAAAAAAAATCTTTGTTTTTAGGAAGGGGGGGGGGAGGAGGCATCACGACTTATAGGAACGGGGCCCACAGAATGATGTGGAGGGCCTGTGTCCCACGCAACCATAATGGCTAGCCTGGCGCTCTCTCATAACGGAATACCCCAATAATCCCACCAGCAATCACTGGGATCATCCCGGGCCCCGAACCTGAGACCTCGGGAGACGGCAAATGGCGCCCCTGCGTGCGGCAAAAATGCAAGAACAAAATCAAGCAAATCAACAGATGTTCAACTAAAAATTGCCATTTTGGACGAGCTAGGAAATCAAGGTCAGACGAAACGGCGACGTAGAGAGGGACAAAGGAAACCCCCCTCCAACGCTACTTATGCGGTTTCTCACGTTTTCTCTCTCCTCCATAATCGTGTTGTGAGAGAGACAATGAAGGAATTCTATGCGGTTAAAAACGTTCCTACAGTACGCTAACTGATTACCGTATTAAAGGAAAAGATAGGTTGGCAGTGAAGTCCTTCGTTGCTCAAGAGATTACTGCGAAGTATGGGCTTGGTCTGGAAACGGTGCGAAGACAGGCGGCGTTTGTTAATCTAAAGAGCTATTATAGTGGCATGGTGCTCCAAGTACCTCACACAAATTAGACAGTGTAGGTTTGAAGGTAATGATGAGTCGTGGATGGATACTAATCTCACATTCCAGAAATGCTGGCAACGCAAAAATGACATAACGGGAGTAACTAAAGGAAATGCAACCAAGAGGCTAATATTGGTTCCAGATGTAGATTTCTCCTAGGGGGATTATTGATGTACAAGTCAGCTACGATACTCGGGGATTATTACGGGGAAATGAATGCTACTAATTTCTAGAAATGGCTGACCGAAAGTGTTCTACCCTACTTGCCGCCATCTTCTGTTGTAGTAATGGAGAATGCGCCATATAGATCCAAACAAGGCGATAAGCTTCCTTCGAAGTACAGTACAAAAAAAAAATTATGATTACATGGCTAAAATGCAGAAGTGTAGAGTCTTATGAGAAAAAAATGCTGAATTGTATGTTTATGGAATTGGTATAAAAACAACATACCAAGGAGAAAATATTTCCTGTTGTTCAACTTTTAAAAAATGCAGGACATTATGTCATTCGACTCCCACCATACATGCGTGATTTCCATGCTATTGAATTAGCGTGAGCAAAGATAAAGAGGTGCATTCGGGAATGTAATACCGTGGGAGAGTTCTCCGAGCAAGCACTTCAGACGCACACACTGGATGCTGTTGACTCCGTAACAAAGGATGACTGGGTAGCCTACTGCAATCATGTTGAAAATTAGAAGATGAATACTGGAAGAGGGATTGCATAATAGTCATGGCAATGGATCAGTTCTCAATAAATTTACATGACAGTGACGATGATGAATTCCTTTCATCAACCAGTAACACAGTAACGGACAACAGTAATGAAAAAAGTGATACTGACGGTGCTACATCGTGTTTCGCTCAACCTTTATAAGCGCTGGTATTTATTCTTTGACTTATCGAGATTTGGTAATATTTTAAATTTCCATATCGCCTCGTTTCGTATGACTGAGAGGTGCCATTTTTGCATTCTTGGATTGCGTGAGCTGTGGATCAAACCAACGCTGCCTTCACTGTGGTGAGTTTCAAGAACTTCAGTCAAATTTTCTTTACTATCACTTCATGTTAGAATTATTTGTGTCTATTTACGTGCGTTCAGTGTAACAACATGACATTATTCCTCTTTTTACCTTTTCACAGATACACAATTAAATGTTTCGTTTTCATTACTGCTCTGCATATTTTTAGAACGCCTAATATACAGCCGGGCCGGGCCGAGCGATGTTTGTTGTCAGAACTATAGGATGCAACTCGATACTTTCGTGGTCCCTACAGCACTTGTGTGATACATCCACACACTCAAACTAAAAGAAAACGGTAGACAATCCAAGGAGCGCAAATAAACCTGAGTTACCGACAGCAACAGAAGATGTCCCGCTCATTATCTTGAAATAACATCTCCTTCACAAAACATCCACTTGTCTGTCGTGGCTGACCGATTTCTCGTCGTCTTATCAGGGTTGTGACATTCCGCCGCCAAACGATAGCCAAGACTCCTCAGATGCAACAAAATATTATATATATATATATATATATATACACACACACACCTACACACACACACACACACCTACACACACACTAGCTGCAGTACCCGGCGTTGCCCGGGCTGAAAACATGGCGAAGGGGACCTTTTTCGAAATCAGATGTAGTTAGTAATTGTATTCTTAATTTGAATGTCGATTGTACAAAATAATTTATATCACTTTCAGATCCCGACAGACGTTGTTCTGCCAGTGTATAGTTATTTACCTGTATATATCGAAAAATTGGTGGTCTGTATGTAATCTAGACTTTATAAAGCACTATAGAATAAAGCTGAAAAATAAGAGATTACTAATATTGAAATGATTCCATTATCTAGCTAATGCTAAGCATGCATTTCAATGCCTCATTCAGTTTTGTTTTGTAATATGTTTAAAGTAGTTACACATATACAAATCATCCATCCATATCTCTAAATATATATTTATCTCTATTTACATCTATATATATATGTATCTCTCTATCTCTATTTATCTCTTTATTCTACATACATACCTCCCTCTATCTCTATCTCTTCTATATATAAATCTCTATATAGCGCTATACTTACATCTATATATCTCTTTATCTAACCCATTTAATTCTATATACCTCGCTAATCTCAACTTATCTCTCTGTCTCTCTCATTCTCACTCTGTATATATATCACTCTATCTCTGTCTCTCTTTTATATTTAAATAAATTGTCTCATGCGTGCGCACTTGGACAACAAAAACAGACGAAGTGCCGCTATATAATATGAAATAAACACTTTTTTTTTTAAACGATTCGTGCTACAACTATTGCAAAATAGTTATACCGTCTCAGAAACCTTCACGGGCATCCGCATAACAACTCACCAATATTTCATCGCAATCGAATAAATGGTATAGGAACGCATACGGCACAAACAAACGAAAATTAAAAACATGACAAACGCATCGAACGAAGGTGCGTTTAAAATTCAAGGCAACTTTATCTATTGACGAAGTTAGGAACCAAACTGTTATTAGCATCTTTATTTTGCTAGCCGCTGCGAGCTCCACTAACCGGGCTGGTCTCACCAAGGAGAAAAATATGAATTTGCAAGACCTAACTATGTGTATGATCGTGTGGTAGACATAGAGAAATGACACTCACTCACTATTTGTATGTCTATAACCTATTATTTTTTCTGTTATAAAATGAAATTTTCACTTTTTGACTCCTTAAGGATGGAATTTCATATTAATATGCAGCCTATGTGTTATTCTGATGTATAAGCTATATTATTGTAAAGTTTCATTAAAATCCATTGAGTAGTTTTTACGTGAAAGAGTAACAAACATCCATACTTACAAACTTTCACGTTTATAATATTAGTAGGATATATATATATATATATATATATATATATATACACACACACACACTCTCTCTTCTTGTGGTCTGTTGTCATCACTTTCTTCCAGTCAGGTTTGCTTGTAAAAAGTTACATTGACCACGACTGTAAATGCAATATGAGCATATTGCATAACCTAACGGTTTCCGAACGCGATTTTCGTCCTGCTATCAGAGCAAACGCATTTAAAAGTTTTAAAATTTTATTGAGCCCCTCTGGTGACGGGCCTCGGGGATTTAGAACCCCCCCCCCCTCATTTTTTACAATCTTTTACTCCTCTGCTATTAATACCGAGCTTGTGTAAATGCCTATCGTAATGTGTAATTGTAGCTAGTAATTATGAATAACATGAAGTCCAACTTGTTACATATAAAACTGTGTTGTGCTTGTTAAATTTTTACGTCGATTATGACCGGACCTTTAGAGGAATTTAAAACCGTAGTAAGTTCGCTCTATTCGTTTCATGAATGAAGCTAAATAATGTCTACATGTGATATTTTATCGGAAGCGCGAGCGCGAAGAAATATTACACACACAACACACGTCCATGCACGCGGGATTAGGAGAGCTGATACTCACCGTGCTTGACCAGTGTAGAGCCGGCCGGCAACTAGCGAAGCAGTGTCTCGTGCAGTTGGCGCAGAGCTGCGGCCGCGACTGACACTCGGAGCTCTTTGACCGCCTGACGCGAGGCTGCTGCTGACCTTGAGTCTCCCTCGCTCCCCCCCTCCCAAACAACATGGCCCCGGCCGGCGGTCAGTGGCCTAGTTCATTAAACTACAAGTCTACAAGTTACAAGGAACTTTGCTAGTAACTTGTAAAAACTTTGATAATGTTGTTTCATAAAGCTACAAGAAAATACTTGTAGTTACAAGTGAAATGCTACAAGTTACAAGTTAATTTTACAAGTAAATAACTGTTTTTGTTTCATAAACAAACTTGTACCTTGCAAGCATTTGTAACTTGTGAGAAATTGCTACTAGTGTCAATAAGTAGAATATTTTGTAAGTCCAATTATATTAGTTGTAAATCATTAATAAGTCTATGCTTGTGTATAGAATGACATTATAACATCTTAGAATACAATGGATATTATTATATTTACCGATTCTGATGAAGATGATACAGATATTGAAGTTATGAGGCGACCACGCAATATTAGAGAGAGAGTGACCATGGGACTTGGCACAGTATTTGAGTATAACGAAAGGTTCCGCATGAGTGCTGTTAAACTGGAGGAGCTAGTACAACATGTAGGTCATCTATTGGATCACCCTACACGAAGAAATAAATCGTTATCTGCAAGGCAACAAATATTTGTCTCTCTACATTGGTTGGAAAATGGCGGACAGTACCATGCAGTTGGAGATATGCATGGTAATACCAAAGCAACAGTACACAGATGTATCAAAACATTTGTAAATGCTGTCAATGAAATCATATTTCCAATCATCATTAAATGGCCACAGAATGTTGACGAGGTTGTTCAGAAGTTTCATGAAATTGCCGGAATGCCACTTACGAGTGGATGTATTGATGGAACATTAATACATATCGATAGGCCTAATATGTACGAACACCATTTTGTGGATCGCAATGGTGATCACTCGATAAATTGTATGGTGGTATATGGGCCTGACCATCACTTCATTACGTAAGTGCAAACTGGCCCGGAAGTGTCCACGACTCAAGAGTGTTGCGTAACTGTACCCTATACCAACGCTTCAATGCAGGCTGGCGACCTTATCCCAATGCAGTGCTACTTGGTGATTCAGGTTACCCATTAAAAGAATGGTTGATAGTACCAGCAGTTAACCAACAAGAAACACCAGCAATTCACCGCTTTAATCGTGCTCATAGAAGTAGGTACTAGAAGAGTCGTAGAAAATTCTCTGGGAATTCTAAAAGAGAATTTCCTTGTCTGAACTATTTATGAGTGCAACCTACTTTTGCTGCCAATATTTTAAAATACTGTGCTGCATTATGCAACTTCTCAAGAAACAGGAATGAAGGTGCTAATTTAGTAGAGACTCGCAATGAAGAAGAAAATGTACAAGTTGCAGCAGATGTACATGATGTTGATCCAGTTTTACCTGCTGCTCTAGCAAAGCAAAGACAGATGATAAAACACTTTTCTTAAGTAGTTATCAAAATAAGGACACAAAGACCCATATGTGATACTAGAGTAGGCTATTTGCAGTTTGACATGCTGTATCTTCTTCAATCATTTATTTACATAGTGACAGTGAACCAAAACCATCTTTGTATTATGATTTTAGTGAACAGACTCATTTAAATATAAAAATGGAATACATTTTATTTGTATCAAATAATGGTACATTTATGCATTGTCTTCAGATGTCACTACAAATGTCACTACAACCGTTTCATTGGCTAAACTTCATTTGCGGGGTGCGGGGTGGGGGGAGCAAAGCGAGATAAGAGGGGGAGGCTCTGTAAGCTGAGTCCAGTGAGCCCTGAGAGTACAAAGATCAATAGCACAAACTCCAGGTCAGTAGACACTGTTTTCATGTTGACCTGGCGACTGGCGTCTTTCTTTTTCCGGTATGCATACATTAAAGTTGTGTGAATTTATGACCCATTCTGTAGTGTTTGTTTCGGTGTTTCAGTGATCGTGTGCGTCAGTTATTATCTGTTTTATCTTAATATGTAACTTTAGCCTTTAATTAAACATTTTCGTAACAACAAAGTAAAGCTATCACTGCAACAGGTTTTATAAATAACAGTTTTATGGATCGCCTTAAAATACAAAGTAATGGCCATAAAAATAAAGAGGTATTTAAAAGCAGAAGCGCCAAACGAAAGATTTCAAAAGAGCAATAAAAGAAGAACGAAGAAGTTATAGCCAAGTCACGTCGTATGACCGTTTATATGATGTTTAAGCCAAGTTCATTTACTGCTTCAAACAATGACGATGTTACTTGTTCACCTGCTATATGGAGTCAACCTCAAAACTATAAAGACACCGAAGTGGTAAGTTCAATAAAAATTGATTTTAAAATGTTGTCAAGTGCTTAAGGTCACCGTCTGGTGAGATCGGTTTAGCGTTTTCACTGCCTAGAAACGAGGGGTCGATCAGAGTGAAATGAGCCCGAGAAGATGAAGTGGTTACTTGATGTAGGCTTTTGGACATACGCCATTGCTTAGCACATGTATGTCTGCAGAAGAAAACTACAAAAAAACACAAATGACAAAAAACACAAATTAAGCAAAAATTGCTATTGTCAGGTTTTAACGCCACACAACAGGAATGTGGTCAACAAACAAGGAAAAAACAAAGAAAAATGGACTAACAGAACGAAAAAACCCCCACAAATGATGACAGCACAAAAATTCCGAACTCAAAAAAATTCAACACAACAATTGAAACGAGACAAAAAACACAGCAAAACGAAAAGACGAAACAAACACAATAGTTTTCCAAAAAAATAAAAAACAAAAAGAGAAACGAAAAAACCCCCACAAATTATGACAGCACAAAAAATATTGAACCCAAAAAATTCAGCACAACAGTCAAAACGAGACAAAAACACGACCAAACGAAAAGACGAAACAAACACAACAGTTTTCTAAAACAGAAACAAGTTGTGTTTGTTTAGTCTTTTCGTTTGGTCGTGTTTTTGTCTCGTTTTGACTGTTGTGATGAATTTTTTGGGTTCAATATTTTTTGTGCTGTCATCATTTGTGGGGTTTTTTTCGTTTCTCTTTTTGTTTTTCGTTTTTTTTTTTTGGAAAACTATTGTGTTTGTTTCGTCTTTTCGTTTTGCTGTGTTTTTTTGTCTCGTTTCAACTGTTGTGTTGAATTTTTTTGAGTTCGGAATTTTTGTGCTGTCATCATTTGTGGGGGTTTTTTCGTTCTGTTAGTCCATTTTTCTTTGTTTTTTCCTTGTTTGTTGACCATATTCCTGCTGTGGAATATTGTGTGGCGTTAAATCCTGACAACAGCAATTTTTGCTTAATTTGTGTTTTTTGTCATTTGTGTTTTTTTGTAGTTTTCTTTTGCAGACATACATATGCTAAGCAATGGCGTATGTCAAAAGCCTACATCAAGTCATGCACTCCCATTGCACAAATCTTTCAAAGATAATAAGAAGTGGTTACACAATCACGTGTAACTCGCCAAAGGACGTGACTTTTTGCTATCGGCCAAGGGCCAATGAACACTCTGAAAGGGCTCGATTATGTATAGTCACATTTAGTCTAGCTTGGAGAGAATGGAATCCGCGAAATAATCGTGGCTCTACCCATCGCCTTTAGGCACAGCGCGATGAAACCGTGTGCAGTCTCTCGGTCATAGGGCCGCCTCTGTGAGACATTCAGTGGTAGGGTCTATCACAGTATGTATCTAAAGTGAAGATAGGCTAAATGTACGATACATGTCAGACTAGTACTTTTGAAGTTGTGGAATTAAGATTTCCACCTTATAATTAACCGTTTTATCATTTTTCACGCTTCAAAAAATGCAAAGTAATTAATATTAAAACAGATAACCCAATACAGCAGTTTGGCGTGTAGTGGTTCTGGTTCTTAAATATTTTCCTAGCCAAACACCAACAGCTGAAGCAGTGATGAGTGACGCGAGTGGGTTTCCAACTGACAATCCTACAGCTGAAGGCAGATGAAGTTCTGCACACTGCTTGGCGGCCGGGGGAAGCAAACTGAAATCACTTCCCTTTATTGCTTAAAGGAATACTGCAAGTCCTCGATTTATATCGGAGTTAAGTTACATATCGGTCGGTCAGCCGGTAGGCACACACAAGCATCTGCTTGGTGAACTGATAGCATTAGGCAATTTGAACACTTTACAAAAAGCAATAGCACGATTTATCAGACAGCAGTCTTTTTTTACAATTCTTAACATATTGTTTTAATAATTATTAAATTTAAATTTATAATTTTTTTATTCTAAAGTAAATAATATTTTAATGTATATTTTTCAGGTTCCAGAAATTCCAACAGAGGTTTCCAAAACATCATCAGCAATAACAGTTCCCGACCCCGAGACATCAGTACCAGCAGTTTTCGAGACATCATCAGCCCCAGCAGTTCCTAAGACATCAGAACCAGTAGTTCCCGAGACATCAGAACCAGCGGTTTCCACGACATCTCTAGTACCAGTGGTTTTAGAGACATTACCAGCACTAATAGTTTCACTTGGACCTGCTTTAGGTGAAAATGTTCACTTGGAAAATTACATTGAATTGTGGCCGGAGTTTATGACACCAGGTAATGTTGATTACTGCATTAAAATGGACACCTTAGCACTTAAAAATTGTGATAGTGATCTATTTGACAGTAAATCTTTCAAACAAAATGATAAAAGTTCTGAATAAAGTTTTACAAGTAAATGCCAAACTTTTTTTTTTTAACGGAAAACATGGAACGGCGAAACTATAAAACGTTCATGGCTCTGTTTTTCTCCTAGCAATGGACATGTATATTGTTATGTATGCAAACTTTTTTCTCAAAAACACTCACAGTTTACTCATGGTGGTTATTGTGACTGGAAAAATGCTTCTGCACATCTGGTTGAACATGAAACTTCTAAAAACCACTTGAATGCTGCACTTGATTTTGTAATATGATCTAAAGAATTGGGGCGTATTGAGCAAGAACTGACACGACAAGCAGAAGATGTAACAAAATATTGGCGAGAAGTTCTTAAGAGATTGATAAGTGTGATAGTATTTATTAGTGAAAAATGTCTAGCTTTTAGAGGGGAAAATGAAATACTTGGTTCACATGGCTAAAAAAAAAAATGTTTGTTATAAATTAATAAATATTGAACTTGCCAATTGACATCCATTGCACATTGAAGTCCCCGAGGTTGCTGGCAACACTGGTGAAACTTCAACCGATGGAACAGCACGTGTCGGTGTCTGCTCTACTGGTGAAACCACACGTGTCTCCTGCAGAGGACCATTAGCTGCAGCCAACATCGGCGTCGATGGCATCGGGATCTCCGCTGCCGTCGACGTCACTGCCATCGGAGTCCGCACCGTTGATGGTAGGACTTCCTTCAAGGTCGGCGTTATTAATGGTGGAGACACCATCGTGTTCACCATAATAGGTCAATACATGACTTATGCACCAGACTGTCCCAACTGGACGATCATTACAGCATCATAGCCAGAGTTAGAATGTCGTGTCGTCTGGGCCTCACTTATATTCCAATGGTTGCTGGTAGAATATGCGAGTCAAAACAACAACATTTTCCAGCTATTTATTTTAATATAATATTTATAATTTTTATAAATTTAAGCTTAAATAATCAGGTTTTAACATGGCTACAAGGGTACAAATCTACGAGGCTTAAAGGCTACATGTCTACATGTCTACAAGGCTACATGCCTATAACAAACATATAGAAAAAATTAATAAAAAACAAAATTAGCATGTTTTACGCTTACCATAAGGAAGAACGTCCCTGAAACATATTTCATGCTTACTACTAAAGCCTTTGAACCGTGAAATATTCATTTCTGACTACAAACTTGGCTCTACACTATCAACCAAAAGGAAAGAACCCAAGAACCCAGTCGACAAAAATGACATATTTTAATGTCAGACATTCGACATTTAGGTCACACGTTTAACATTTAGAACACGCAATCGATATTTAGGACACAAATTCGATAAAAGGGACACACATTGGACACATATTCAACGAAAAGTACACACATTTAGACACACACACAGCGAAATTGACACACATTTGGACGCACATTCAACGAAAAGACAAACATTTAATACACATTAAACAAAAAGGACACACATCGGACACACTTTAAACGAAAAGAACATACATTCAACGAAAAGGACACTCATTGGACGATTATTCAACTCGGTAAGGTACGTACACAGGATACGATCAGTAGGTGAAAAAATAATCCACAATTTTGTATTTCTAGAACCTCTCTCTTTATCGGAAGTAACTACACTGTTGCACATTATGTTGAAGCCACCATCTTGGAAATCAGATTGTTTTCAAATTCGATTGCGAAATCAGCCACCATCTTGTTTCGGTCTGCTGGTGGCTGCCATATTGTTTTGTCTGCTATCAGTGGCCATATTAGTTCTGAAACTTGAAGAGAGATGTAGCTTGTGGTATTTAATTTGTATAAAATTCTAGCTGTGGCCAAGCCCCGAACCCAGAGATGCAAACATTTCGAAGTTAACAGGCAGAGACCTTAAGGGGCCTCCCTAGTAGCATCAGAAGTTAGCGGAACACTATGTTTTTAAAATAATGATGGGACTTTATTAATCGACACTACGAATCTGAAAATTTTTCACCCACGAGAAGATAATACACGAACTGTCTGTATACTTTTACATTTTTGTTTTTTTCTATCAAAATATGAAATAAAAAATCACCAACTTGTCCAACTTTGGGGCCATTTTATACTGCTTAGGAGAATGACAGAAAAAAAGTACAAGTCTAGAAAAAAAGATAATTTTTTTCTGAAGAAATTCATGTATTTAAAACATATAGTCATCGCTTTGAATTCCGAGATATCTTTTCCACAATTTCTGCAAATCCTGAAAGTTTTCCACCGTCTCGTGCTGCCGCTCGGCGAAGCCAGCTAGCAGCCCACAGCTCAGGTAGCGTGATGGGGGAACCCGGGCCCGGAGGGGAGGCAGGCTACCTGTGTGTGCGTGCGTGCGTGAGAGGGTGACAACCCACAAAGGTAAGATAATCCCGTGACCGAAAGAAATTCTCAGAATTGCTTTCAGTGTGCCTCGCCACAGTACCATGTGCTCGACTTACTCTGTGACTATATTCGTGTATCTCTAAAACATTTATTTTGTTTAAACTACAAATATCCTAAAGCTTACCATACTAGATCATGTATTACGAAATAAAGTATTGAAACTAATCAATCAACACATTGAAAGTTGTCCTACAAACTATTTATTGGTGGCTTTACAGTCTCGCTAGCTAATTCGACAAAATTTATATTTAATTCTTAACATGAAAATACACTTCATTGTTTTTCCTTTTATTTTTAATAAAAATTCAAGAAACAATTATTATACTACCCAATATTTTTTAAAATTATTTTAGTTTTCCAAAATGATTTTACACATCTTACAACGCCGGGGAAAAATTTTATACTGGTATTAACCAAATGGTTAACTATTTACAAAAGTTTTGATACTTAAAAATGTAGGTTTTATATAAAATGTATTTTAAATTAAAAGAAAAATCGTATTTTGAAAACTAAATGTCATTTTGCTATGCTTTTTGGTTAGATCTGATTGTCTGCACTGTTTTAAAAATGTTCATGGAATGATAAATAAAAAATAAAAACTAGGGAAGTTCTATATTAAATAAGCTAGTCAGAATTATGTAAATGTTCCTCCTGGCGCAGGAATCACGAGGAGGATTGAAGATGAGGTCAGTGACCGATTGCACACATATGTAGTTATGGATGGTACGTTATTAATTACAAAATTCAAAAACCATTTTGAAGTTAAAAAGTATAATTAGTGGCAATGTTTAATAAAGATGACGTAAATTTTCAGATAAACTTATTTCTACAGCTCAATTAATTAATAATGGCAGGAAATAAATTTTTTACAGCAATTATACAAAATTATTAAAAAAATTTAAACCACAATTAATTTATCCAAAAACCAAAATTAAGTAAATATTGCCCACACATTACAACATCCACGAAAGAACCTTGCAAATTATTTTTGTTGGATGCATTATTTTGCATTCAAGTTCTTTATTTTTTTATACTTCACCTACTTATAATTGTTACATATTTGGCACATGGTCCGTCACGCCCAATTAAAGGGCCTGAATAAGTAGAACGCGTTTCTGATCAAATTGCACGCCTGTTACTTTACCTGCAACCCGGAGCGGTGTGAAATAAATTATTGTACATTCGTGACGTTGGCAATCAACTTAAATATTTATGAGTTAAAACCAAACATAATTATAACGGATAATCAAAGAAATTTTGAAATTTTGAAAGCTTGTTCTGTTTTTATATAGTACACAAATCAGTTAAACCATAAATTATTTGTTGTTGAAAAAAAATAATCCTTAACCTTTCATGCTTTTTTTCATTTATTTTTATTACCAGATATTTCCGTTGAAGTAATACTTATATATATATATATATATATATATATATATATAACAATATAGCAATTTAGAAAAAAAAATTAAGGTAGCCTTATTCCAAATATGTTATGATAGACGTTAGTTAACTAAGAATATAAATTCGCTTTACAACCACAGCTTGTACACAAGTAAAAAAAACATGGTTCTACTTACAGGCCGTATTGAACGTAGGGTAGGTTAATAACAAATACAACAGCAATAAACATATGGCTGAGTCTGCTTTCATGTACACTTTTTTTTTAAGTTATCACTTTTTAAGCGGGTAAAGGGTACCTATCAAGTAGCTTACCCAAAGTGAATGTCGTGCTCCAGAAAATGTTCGAACTATGTAATATTTGTATCACTGTTGCGTTACAGACCTGCAACTTTTTTCAGTGCGCGATGTCACTCTCATGTAAAAATATGTCGTGTTTAGCGCAAACGTGTTCGAATGAATCCACATCGAGCTGCCAAAGAATACCTATCGATGTCGGCAACATACATAAGTATACAAACCAACGTTTACAAGTGTATTCATACGTAAGTATAAAACTGGCGGCGGGCCATGATGCAGTTGGTTCTTCGCGTACAGTCCACTGACGGGATAAGAAGCGTCAAAGATCTTATATGGCTATTCTGTAAACTTGTATGTCATTTCACTGCCTGCTTTAGACAAACAACATCCATTACTTTTAGCTTTGGCTTGAAAAGAATTACTCCGGCCGGCTTTCTTATATGACTTATTTCAGCTCCTCGTGCAACCAGTGTGTATAATTTGTCCGCGGCCTTATCTTTGGGTGAAAGTTATTTGTAAGGGAAGTTGTATCGGTAATGTTCATCATGTATTACATAACAATTCGACTTAGATACGCACATGTGTTTTTAAAATATATGTTTAATAACTTGCAATACAAAGTATGTGTTGAATTTCATGTACTGAATTTTTTTTACATTATGTACGAACATAATAATCACAATATTTCATGAGAAATTTTTAAAACATTTTACAAAGCAATCTCTAATTTCTTCCACACCTCATGGTTAACCTTACTATTTTATTTCATGTTTCATTTGATTTAAACTGTTTGGAATCATAATATGACGGACAATGAAGAATATTAGTTTCAGTAAATTTTATGAGAGAATTTACTTATTACATTAAATATACCTCAATTTTTACCTCAAAGGAAAATAGTTGCATATCATTAAATGATAAATATTTGTTTCCCATTAATATAGTTTATGAACATAACTTATTGTTATAATACCTACATTAGTTAAATTGTGTTTTTGTAATGCTCTCCTATTTCAGTAAAATTTTTGGGCAAATTGAATAGCATATAGTCGATCTTTAACGTAAGCTTTTGGAATACATAAATATAATAAATTATGTTCTCGTGATTTTAACAATTAAATATTTCTTCGCATGAAAAAATTAATTAACTAAAAAATATTTCAGTAATTTATACTTAAGGACTTAAAAATTTTATTTTTATAATATAATAATATTGTATGTATGTATACTTTTCTGAAAAAAGTAGAATCAAGAAAACAAATTTTCTTTTTTTTTAATTTTGTTCTTGAACTTACTTGACAAGCGATATTGAACTTCAACTTTATACTTTCGGTATAGCACTTTTCGATTTATTTTCTCCCAACGGGAATTAAAAGTAAAGAATAAATAACATTTTCCTCTATAATTATTGCAGCCGTATACTGAAAAGTTTAACTTTCCTTTATTTGCATGACGCGGAGCTCCTAACTACACAAAATTTTTGTTATTTATTTTGAACGTTGTATTTATGTTTCCTTATAAACTTAAATGAACCTCTTAACATTGAATTTCATCAAAAGTTATACAATATAAGTATCAAGTTAAAATATTTTTAAGTGTAGTTGTGGCTATTTTGTTGTTGAAAATGACACTCATAAGTTTGAATGAAAGTGATATATGATATATTTGTAGTTAAAAACAGATCATTCATTTCAAATTCAATCTTTTGTTACATGCATATTTCCAAATAAATTTGACAATATATTAAATTCTATGCATTTGAATCTATTCGTATATTCTGCAGCATTAATTCCTATAAGCAAATACTTATTACGTACAATGTACTTTTAGTCCTGTCGTATAGTTATGCAAAAAAATTGTATCAAAAGTATTGTTTCTTCTATGCGGTTATGGTTTAAAAAGAAAAAAAAAGTAATTTAATTTATTTTTAAATTCTGTTGTCAGTAAGAACACGTATTTAGTGTAATACGACATATATTATTCTGTTTATTAAAACATTACTATCGATAACTCTATTTTAGAGTTATCTGTCTATGTTATATTTCAAATTGATTCTTTTTCTTCGGCTTATGACAGCAGCAAATTTAGTTTTATCGCATATGTAATGTTTTTATGTTTTGCATATTATAATTAATGAGTTAGTATTGTTGGCGGGTGAGGCTTTTTCACAAATGGACGCGTTCTTGGCGGCTAGCAGGTAGGACGCGTGTATTACGCAGGCTGGATAGGGAAGTACGACTGCGGGCGAGCTCCATGATAGAAGCAACGGGAGTAGTAGCACTCGGCTATTTGTATAGGTTGGGATAGCTGTGCGAATGGTTGAACAGACCACGGGTCTATGGTGAGGAAAAAGGTCCCAAGCTCGACATCCGACGATGAGACCGTTTACGAACTGTCGATGGATCATCAGGAAAGTTAACAACTTCTTCAGAAACTTGAGTCCCTCTTTCAAAATTCAGTTTAATACCTGGATATGACTATATTCGGTGTTCTACCAAGCGAAGCATACTCTTAATTCATTACTAGTTGTGTTTAATATTTTGACGCAAAATAAAATTGTGAATCAGCTTACTTTGCTCATGCCAGGTTTTACAAGTTTTGTCAAAGTTAATTAAATGAATAAAAATTGTGTCCCTTTGTTGCTGGCTACCCGCAAGAAATTATCATGGTGAATAATAATAATTTTAAGTCGACATGTAATATTATGATTTTTATGGGATTGTGTTTTGGTAATGGTGTGTGTAACTGTCTTGTGTATGTTATTACATTCACTTCACGTAATGAATTGTCTGAACGTAATGTTATTGTTTGTTTGTTTTAATATTTCGTTTTATTGAACAAAGATACATAGTTTGCCACTTCGAGCGACTACAGAAATGACAATACAATTAGTTTACAGTGTTCCAAACATTTTAGTTTCCTCTACTGTACATGGGGCGAATATTTTTTATGTTATGTTTACTGAAACCATTTTACGCGCTAAGTGAGATGTTGCGATTGAGTAGAAGGGAAAATATGTCTTAAAACCCTGCGTAATGTTATGAATTCCATTCATTCGTTTACTCTGTGATCCGGAGGGTCTAATGTTAAGAGTGAATACATGTGCACTTCCTCTATGTAGAGTGGCTTCATTGAGATGAAAGCAAAGCTCACGTTGATGAAGTACTTATTAATTAAAAAATAAAAATGTTGTTTTATGCTTCAATTTCTGTTAGTGTCGTACACAGATTAAAAATGTAATGCAGAGTTCCTCAGTTTTATGTATATTGAAATTTGCTCATGTGTAGAGTAGTTATTAAAAGCATAAAAAACATATATGACGAATTGTTGTGTATTATTTCCATTAGGCGTGACCATGAAAATAGATAAGATTTTTTATCATTATGTGAAATCTACATTTTAAATGTTGGCGTTTAAATATTTATGAAAGCGTGTGATCTTAAAGCACTATTTATCTATTTAGGAAGTAGGTAGTTTCTTTGATTTTAGAAGGGTTTTTTAAACAAACAACTAAATTAATTCAAAAATTTGAACTACTGCAAGCAAAAAATACTTTATTCCATTTTTATTTTAAAATTAGCCATTGTATTCTACCTTGCTTACACTCTATTATCGAAAAAGATTTTTTTTTTTGACAGAGATGAATACCGTAAATTAATACACAAAACATACATGTTTTCGTATGATACAATAACAGCTAGTGACAGTGACGAAACCAAAATTATTTTGATAGTTTGTATAGAAAATCCCCAACAGTAGTGGTGGTATATTTAGGGATTTCTTTGTAGATGGGTACTATTCCACAATAAAAAGGAGTTATCGTCAATTATCAAAGCAGCCATATTTCGTATCTTCTTTGACAGCCTAAATACAGCACCAAATGACGTACTTGGCTAAAAATTAATTCCAGCTGCATGCGTAGATTCCGGGAGGAGGGGAGAATCTCAGGGTGGCCCGAACCTCCCTGAAATAAAAAAGTCCGTCTGAGGGGGCCCGCTTGCATTTGCAAAATCTTCACGTTATCCCGTGGTCCTCATGGGAATCCTACAAATTTTCGCCCGTGATTCCAGCTATACATTTCACTGACACCTTGAGCACAACAGTCAGTGCACACTGAGTTCTTCCAAACCACCCGCACTTGTCTTCGATAAAATCTGAACTCAGGTGGATTCAGCGTGACTGACTAAGCCTGCAGTCTGAATCCACCTGTAGGCCGCTGTTGCAACAGCTAATAAATTTACACTGCTCGTAGTGAACAGTCTGTATGTAACTCGAAACGGGATTCCAGTTCATTCGTGTATACTTATTCATCATATTATGCAACGTTAAAGTCATTAAAAAAATATGCAAAAATAAAATAAAATGCTAAACATGTAATAAGAGCCAGAAAATAATAATATGCAGTAATATTTAGTGTAACTAAATACGACGTGAACCCTAGAATACAAAGTTGACGATGTGTCGTTGGTGGGAACACTTGTTTGTTCCTGACATTTTTTTTCTTTACAGAATTTAAAAGTAAGTTTGACATGCACTTTTTCTTCAGGAAGTAAGTTAAAAATTTATTTGTCGTTATTGCGATTTAAAAAGTTGATTTGTGTCTAAGAGTAAAAATAATTAATATTATTTTCATCATTTTATTCCCAGTTTTATTACTCAATTATTAGTAGAACGTGATTTCTCGTCGCGGTGCGGAATACTTTTATGAATGAAAGCATTACTGTTCGTGCAAAACCATTCATCACACAAATGTCAGTTCGAAAGTATAATGTTGGAAATTTTTGCATCCCCCCCCCCCCCTGAAAACACAAGCTAACACATCGATTGTTGGTGACAGCATTTTTTGTAATGTATGTAAATCTCTTAATTATGTAGAACGTTAATTAAAAAATAAAAATACATGTTTTAAACAGAATTGACGATTGTTTGCATTTCATGGATATGGACTGGATCGCAACACTAATTACAAACACTGTCAGGAAGCAAGCAAGGCAATGCGAGAACATTATCCTTTCGGTTGAATGTAGCGAAAGGGAAAAACAGTCACCTTTCTTGCCACGATCTTGTTCGCAGATAACGCAGGTATAAGTAGTAAATGGACTCCACACAATAACAACCCTCCCATTTTTCCGCCCCCCTCGCTGAAACGCCCTCTCCCCCCTCCACCACGGCGCAGGCGACAGGCTCAGGTATATCGCCCCGCCCAACCACTGGCCGTAGCACGTGGCCAGTGGCCCACCGCGCTAAAAATTTTTACTAGGGAGGCCCGTTAACTGCTCGGATAGCAGGTCAGATGGAGAATGAATAAATAAATAAAGAACATATGCTATAGCGATAGTTTGGGGTTTCGGTATTTATTACGATTCAATCTGGTTAGGCGTCTTTAACGTCAGTCTATTTCTATTACCCTCTTCGAGTGTCTCGCAGTTGTCATTTTTATAATTAAGCTTAACTTAGGTTCTCTAATGTTCTATGCGCGCGGCTCTACGACCATAGTAGATGTTTGTTAAACTGATGTTGATATTCTGTGTTACATGTTTTTTTGTTAGCTTATTCAGAGCCATCTGCTCACTATGCTCTAGGACTTTACATTTTTTTAGCTTTTCTTGATTGCTGCCTGGTGTTTGTTACCTAATTTATAGTTTATGCGCCGTGGCGCGCCGTATCTAACTACCTGTTTTAAGACTTACATACTTTGTACTGGGGTTCGTTCGGGCGCAATTACCTCGGTAGCTACCCAGGAGTTCGACTTAGTAAATGTTCAAACTAGGGAGACCAATGCGACTAACAAATTATGTGTCTGCATTACAGTACCGACTCACTTACATCTGTTGTCATTTTATTAATTCTATTTAGCTATTAAATTCTGTTGACACAAACCTTGACGGAAATGATACTTAAAGGTGCTAACACGTAACGAACTTATTTAGTAACAGTAGTAACATGTGATTGAACTTTTATTGAACTATTATTTGTAACTTGTAACTTTGTAACTTGCGCTTAGGAACATGTATCTATCTATTCATACCATACGCACATTTATTGTGAATTGTTATGATGTTTACCCACAGTTATGTGTAATAAAAAATTCTATTTTTTCTTAGTTTCATATATCATTACGACACACCTCTCTTTCGCCATTGGTAATCTCAGAGTACGTTTATTAATTCTGTTTTTATAATTTACAGGAATTTCTTTCTCTATTATTATTATTCTGAGAGTTCTTATTGGAGTAAGGTTGGGAGTACAGTCGGCTTGCTCCAACCTCGCTTCAGCATAATAAATTCCCTTGTTAAATTCCTTATACATATGCTTATAGATACAGTGGCAGATATAGACATACTCTTTCATATCCAGTTTAAATTATGTGGGCAAAGTACATTTATTTTAAAATAGAATAAAGTTCTACAGTGGCAGTTTCCTTTGTAAAGAAAGAATGTATAGACATATTAAGTATGTACCAATAAGCATAGTTCCATCATGACGAAACCTGCTATACTAGCTATCCTTTGTTTAATAAAGCGATAAATCAAAACAGACGAGTCTTTAGTGGTAGCTCTTCAATAATAAATGAGGTAGGCAATTCATTAATCCCACTAATATTATAAATGTAAAAGTTTGGATGGATGGATGGATGGATGGATGGATGTTTGTTAATCACGCCAGAACGGCTGAACGGATCTGGATGAAATTTGGCCTACAGCGAGCTCATATCCTGGATTAACACATTGACTCCATATTAATATAAAATTCCATCCCTAAGGAAGTGAAAAAGGGAGAAAGTCATTATATAACAGAAAAAATCATAGACATACAAATAGTGAGTGAGTGTCATTTATCTATGTCTGCCACACGATCATACACATAGTAAGGTCTGGCAAATTCATATTTTTCTCCTTGGTGAGACCAGCCCGCTTAGTGGAGCTCGCAGCGGCTAGCAAAATAAAGGCGCTAATAACAGTTTTATTCTTAACTTCGTCAATAGATAGAGTTGCCTTGAATTTTAATCGCACCATCTTTTGATGCGTTTGTCATGTTTTTAATTTTCGTTTGTTTGTGCCGTATGCGTTCCTATACCATTCATCCGATTGCGATGAAATTTTGGTGAGTTGTTATGCGCATGCCCGTGAAGGTTTCTGAGACGGTATAAATATTTTGTAATAGTTGGAGCACGAATCGTTTCAAAAAATATGTTAATTTAATATTATATAGCAGCACTTCGTCTGTTTTTGTTGTATAAGTGCGCACGCATGACACAATTTATTTAAATTTAAAAGAGAGACAGAGTAATATATATAGTAAGATAAAGACAGAGAGATAAGTTGAGATAGAGCGATGTATAGAATCTATATAATGGGTTAGATAAAGAGATATATAGATGTTAAACTATACCTATAGAGATTTATATATAGAAGAGATAGATATAGTGGGAGGTATATATGTATATATGTAGATATAAAGAGAGAAATAGAGATAGAGATATACATATATATATATGTAGATAGAAATATATATATATATATATATATATATATTTAGAGAGATGGATAGAGGATTTGTATATGTGTAACTACTTCAAACATATTACAAAACAAAACTGAATGAGGCATTGCAATGCATGCCGAGCATTAGCTAGATAATGGAATCTTTTCAATATTAGTAATCTCTTATTTTTCAGCTTTTTTCTATAGTGCTTTATAGAGTCTAGACTGCATACAGACCACCAATTTTTAGATATATACAGGTAAATAACTATACACTGGCAGAACGTCTGTCGGGATCTGAAAGTGATATAAATTATTTTGCACACTTGACATTCAAATAAAGAAGACAATTACTAACTACATCTGATTTCGAAAAAGGTCCCCTTCACCCTGTGTTCAGCCCGGGCAACGCTGGGTACTGCAGGTAGTTTATTATATATTTATAATTTTATTTCTCGGAGACGAGTGTCTGTGACCAAACCTCTTCACTAGCCCCACGACCACTCGGTGGCTGGTTGGCTGAGGGCAGCGGCCATGCTGGTAGAGGCACCGCGGGTCCTGTCACATGTGCGCGAGCGGCCAGGGAAGCTCACAGCCAGGTTCGCCATCGTCGGATAGGAATATGGGAATTAAGTATGGGTTGAATCATCATTCAAAATCCCTGGCATTATTTCACGTCTTTACCGACACAGGATAGCATTTCCACGATACCAAGAAACGCCTGCCACGTTTCCGATTAATCTTATTCACAAAAAAGGGGGTTGTCTGTAATGTCGGTTTACGGGCAATAATTTTACGTGATAACGCCATAAAAAAAACATTAATGAAAAATTGCATACTTTTTAATTTTCAAATATTATTTACAGTTCTTGCAAATTTAATTTAAATAATTTTTTTAAATATAATCACGAACAATTAGTTAAAAAGCCCGCCTTAACCTGTTTGATATTATATAATATTTTCTCGCACGGTGGTTGGCCGGTTCTTGAACGCTCGGCTCAGGCGGAACGTGACAATTTCTCGTGCGTGCAGCTGGCGTTCATCGATTTATAAGACGTCATCACGTCAAAAATGTGCAAGGTATGATGTAACTTGAATTTCTGTACCATGAAAAAGCGCCTTTAATTACAATACCATTCCAAACTTTCAAATAAAACACACGTGGATAACTGGACCTTACCCGAACAACCTTAAATTCTTCGTGAGACCAGTTCTGTGTAAACCCTTTTAGAAAACTGTCTTCTGTTTTGAAATAAGAACGTAGGATCCCACGCGAGCTTGAGGTCTTCTAGAGTCGATTTTATTGATATTGTTACGATTTACCGCGGGTTTCGTAAAGGATAGCCCAATTAATAGATTTTATTCCACACACACAGTTTTATTTATTACCACTACTTGTCACTTACAATTAATCTTCTAAAATGGAAAATAATTAACTACACTTAAAGAAATGTCTATTCCCCACTCGTTCCACACACCTCGCTGGGCCGCACCTCTGGCGCAACTCTCACCGCAGCACCCCTCGTGGGTCTCCGCCGCGGGACTCCGCCGCCACACTCCACCGTCGCCGAGACTCACTTCCTCTTCACCGAGATCCCACTCGACTCCTCGCTTGCAACTTCGTTCGGGACTCCGCCGCGCCCACGACTCTATCGCCCGGAAACTCCGCCGCGGGAGAACTCCCCACTCAGACTCTCTCACTCGAGGCCGCCGTCCTCGTTTTATCTATCAGCCGCAATTTCTGGAACTCACGAGAGCGGCCGGGGCCTGTCGCGTCATTCCGCGCCGACCCGACGGCAGAAATCTCTCGAAAACACGTGTCGGCGGCTCGCGCAACTCCCAGCTGTCCGGTGTCAGTTACGTGTCAAAGGCAGGGCGCCGCGCGGGGAGTGGAGGGAAGGAGGGCGGAAAGCGACAATCCTTGTTATCTTCCAGGCGCGCGCGGCACATATCATATTGCGGCAGTCGCCAGCCAGCTCTGCACCTGCACATGTCCCGGCCAATGTCACGTTCGTAACAATATTAATGTATACAGTTTGTAGCAAAGTACTGTCCATTTTATGTGGAGCTATACCAATGGTGTGGTGGAACATATTATTGTAGACACACAGAACTTTTGGCAAAGTTTTAAGCCACTCGTAACTTCTTTTAGCTGAAAATTCACGATAAAGCAAATCTTTCAGCGGCCTTTGGAAATGTTCCGAAACAGAAGCCTTAACTCACTGTAGCTAGAGTAATGATTAATACCATACCTATGCATTAAAGCTTGAAATGTCTTATTATAAAATTCGCTGCCAAAATCATTCTGAATATTTTTATATTGTCCTGCTTCTTTCAAAATATGTTTTACAGCTGCGGTGACTAGCATTCCTGTCTTTTGTTTAACAGTAACTGCATAACCAAGTTTTCTATAGGCCTACACATCTCTAGCCATCAGAATATACTTGCAACCCTTATTTTTATCATAATATATTAATTGTTTTTTACGTTGTAAACCAATGTTATTGTAAAGAACCACTGCTTCATTTCTGTGAATCGATTTGTGGAAACAGTTTTTTTAATGATATAGCAATTTGGATGTGAGATGCTTTTATAGTGTTTTGTAGTGGGATCATTCTTTTTAAAATATGATTTGTTATCTCAAGTAAATGTCCGTATTGTTTCAGGGCAGACTCTGAATACGTTTGTGGTTCTCGTCGGAACAATAATTCGAATAAGTTAGGAACAGTTAGTTCATTTTCGACTCGGATTATATTATTATCATGAAAAAATACTTCCGTATCCCCTAAAAACCAACGATTGTTGCGTTTATAAAGGTCGTAAATCCCGTCACCTGATCGAAAGCTGCAGATCAGTAAATAATGCTGCACTTGGTCCAAATAATCACATTCATGTGGAATAACGCGACGCTTAGAGCAGTCTCGGATTCATCACTTGTCACTCTTTCCAGGACATTGTTTCAAAATAAAAGTTTCCGAAGGCTCTTGTTTCACAACATTTTGGTTAAAAGTACTCGCGCTGGGCTGCACGAGTCATAGAGCTGGCCCAAGCTTATCCAAATGTAAAGTAATATACTTGAATGTTTGTTCATTTATTGCATCATTCTCCATTCACGCACGCTTCGCCAAAATATATTTGGCAACTATTTTCCGTATGACATGATCTAATGCATTTGCCTCAGCAGACATGATACTGAAGTCGTCTCATAGCATAAAGCTTTCTTATACAAAAACCACAACACACACACATTGCGCTGTCTAAGTTATTAAAACTTCAGGCATGCTAGTTACAATTGCTGAGACCTAGAAGGATCTAGAAGCAGAGGTTAGCGGTGGTTTCAGAGGTGTAGGTTTCCTAGCATTATACCGCGCTGTCAACACACTGACGGAAATAAATCCATCTAGACCACTCATCACAACATCAACAGTGCGAGGCAACTGAGAAACCCTCTGTGCAATATCAGTGCTACTAGAGGATAGTTTCTGTAGAATCTCTGCCAAGTTACTGTTTGGTGCAACTTTTACTATTTCTACTATCAATTCCTTAAATAAATCAAGTCCTTTTCCAGGAACTTTGTGGACAAGCTCGAAATAGAGCATTATGTTGATCCATCAACCATTCACCTTCAGATACTGTACGAACTCGAGAAACTCAACTTGTACGTCTCTTATGCTAGAAGATCTGTAAACCGACGCGTCACCTCATCTGACAACACACGCACTGCGTTCGTGGTAACTCCCGAGACTAAGTTAACATATTATATTGTTTATTCGCGGCATCCCCAGAATACCTAGGCGCGCACACTCATTTTAAAACCGTTCCACTTAATCACAATTTCCATCAAGATCGCGAGATAAACACATGTCATGCTGACAATTCTGAGGACCACCTTCGAATTTTGAGACGCTGTAGTCATTCATTCTCCAATGATTCACCGCTATAAAATGATCAAATCCGCAACGGTACCGTCCATTTTGTAATGGAAAATCCTTTACAATAACGATAAACCCTTGCTTTTTTTTTCCAGCGTAAGGAGTGCATATCCTAACATTTTTGAAACCTCATGTCACTGTTGACATAATCATCATAAGCAATGGCGTAAATTAAGTTCATCCATGCGGAAAAGTATGATAATGTTTGAATCATCTCGAAGGAAATGTTTTGGAATCGTGCTGTATGTTTGAATTTGATAAAAGAAATCGACATTTGTGTGTTAGCCCATAGAAAAATACTGCTGTACGATACCATGTTTCTCGCACACAATGTCATCAAACACGAACTCTGAATTGGACCTGGCTTCACTAGGAGACACCACATCTGCATTTTCTGTAAATGGAAAATATCCCAAGCCTTCCACGGCATTTAGAACCGTATCCAAGTGCTGATAATTTGTCCTTTGCAGTGACTTCGAATACAAATACAAATTCTCGTAGCGAAGACCGTTTGGTTCCTACAGTAAACTCAGTGGAACGGATATTTTTTTTTTTTCCACAGTTGCAAGGACCGGCGACTGCAGAAGGCAGTAAAGACCCTTGTCGCGATTCACGAGCACTGGCTGCTTCGTCCTTTGTAATCCACACAGGCCTCGCGAAGGGGTGGAGGGGAAGTGAGTGGAGGGGAAGTGAGCGGAGTCGAACAGCTGAACGGGCGAGGCGGCGGGGAGTCTGGGTGGAGCGGAAATATGCATCGCTTTTGTGAAAAGACAACGCCCCTTGCCAGTTTGATTTATTTCGCTGGAAGACTGACACGTCGACGATACGCCAAAGCAACAGGTAGCAGGTCACCAGGGATTGTTGCGAGCAGGCGTCGACGTTCTACCAGGCCGTGTGGGTAGGAAACACAGAGTACACTGCGACTTAGCGTACGAAGCTCGTGGCGGGCAACCTACAATGAAGACTTCGACCGGTAAGTCTTCAACAAGTCCCCCCTTTGCCCGGATACGAGTGCTTCAAGAAACTATGTGCTTTTGCGACGGGAATTTCACTGATTATAAACAGCGATGTCAGTGCCTTTGCAAGCAAAACTTTAAACTTTCATGTCAGAAGCAGTGACGGAGTTTTGCCCTTTTAAACCATTGTCATATGACTTCTTAAGTCGTCAGTACTGTAATGTCATTACTACGACCTTAATGTTTTTTTGACTATGAAAGGCCTCACCAAAATATCACAAAAATAAACACGATCACCAGTTAAACATTGAGATATAATAAACACACAATGACTTTGAGGCAAAAAACCATGGTAAAATGGGAACTGATATTTTTATAGGGTTTAATATTTTTAATTAACATTTTTGTGTATAATTAGTTTTTGTATCGAGCACTGGCCATGAGGCGTGAAGGATGACGAGCACTGGCCATGAGGCGTGAAGGATGACGAGCACTGGCCATGAGGCGTGAAGGATGACGAGCACTGGCCATGAGGCGTGAAGGATGACGAGCACTGGACATGAGGCGTGAAGGATGACGAGCACTGGCCATGAGGCGTGAAGGTTGACGAGCACTGGCCATGAGGCGTGAAGGATTACGAGCACTGGCCATGAGGCGTGAAGGATGACGAGCACTGGCCATGAGGCGTGAAGGATGACGAGCACTGGCCATGAGGCGTGAAGGATGACGAGCACTGGCCATGAGGCGTGAAGGATGACGAGCACTGGCCATGAGGCGTGAAGGATGACGAGCACTGGCCATGAGGCGTGAAGGATGACGAGCACTGGCCATGAGGCGTGAAGGATGACGAGCACTGGCCATCAGGCGTGAAGGATGACGAGCACTGGCCATGAGGCGTGAAGGATGACGAGCACTGGCCATGAGGCGTGAAGGATGACGAGCACTGGCCATGAGGCGTGAAGAATGACGAGCACTGGCCATGAGGCGTGAAGGATGACGAGCACTGGCCATGAGGCGTGAAGGATGACGAGCACTGGCCATGAGGCGTGAAGGATGACGAGCACTGGCCATGAGGCGTGAAGGATGACGAGCACTGGCCATGAGGCGTGAAGGATGACGAGCACTGGCCATGAGGCGTGAAGGATGACGAGCACTGGCCATGAGGCGTGAAGGATGACGAGCACTGGCCATGAGGCGTGAAGGATGACGAGCACTGGCCATGAGGCGTGAAGGATGACGAGCACTGGCCATGAGGCGTGAAGGATGACGAGCACTGGCCATGAGGCGTGAAGGATGACGAGCACTGGCCATGAGGCGTGAAGGATGACGAGCACTGGCCATGAGGCGTGAAGGATGACGAGCACTGGCCATGAGGCGTGAAGGATGACGAGCACTGGCCATGAGGCGTGAAGGATGACGAGCACTGGCCATGAGGCGTGAAGGATGACGAGCACTGGCCATGAGGCGTGAAGGATGACGAGCACTGGCCATGAGGCGTGAAGGATGACGAGCACTGGCCATGAGGCGTGAAGGATGACGAGCACTGGCCATGAGGCGTGAATGATGACGAGCACTGGCCATGAGGCGTGAATGATGACGAGCACTGGCCATGAGGCGTGAAGGATGACGAGCACTGGCCATGAGGCGTGAAGGATGACGAGCACTGGCCATGAGGGGTGAAGGATGACGAGCACTGGTCATGAGGGGTGAAGGATGACGAGCACTGGCCATGAGGCGTGAAGGATGACGAGCACTGGCCATGAGGCGTGAAGGATGACGAGCACTGGCCATGAGGCGTGAAGGATTACGAGCACTGGCCATGAGGCGTGAAGGATGACGAGCACTGGCCATGAGGCGTGAAGGATGACGAGCACTGGCCATGAGGCGTGAAGGATGACGAGCACTGGCCATGAGGCGTGAAGGATTATGAGCACTGGTCATGAGGCGTGAAGGATGACGAGCACTGGCCATGAGGCGTGAAGGATGACGAGCACTGGCCATGAGGCGTGAAGGATGACGAGCACTGGCCATGAGGCGTGAAGGATGACGAGCACTGGCCATGAGGCGTGAAGGATGACGAGCACTGGCCATGAGGCGTGAAGGATGACGAGCACTGGCCATGAGGCGTGAAGGATGACGAGCACTGGCCATGAGGCGTGAAGGATGACGAGCACTGGCCATGAGGCGTGAAGGATGACGAGCACTGGCCATGAGGCGTGAAGGATGACGAGCACTGGCCATGAGGCGTGAAGGATGACGAGCACTGGCCATGAGGCGTGAAGGATGACGAGCACTGGCCATGAGGCGTGAAGGATGACGAGCACTGGCCATGAGGCGTGAAGGATGACGAGCACTGGCCATGAGGCGTGAAGGATGACGAGCACTGGCCATGAGGCGTGAAGGATGACGAGCACTGGCCATGAGGCGTGAAGGATGACGAGCACTGGCCATGAGGCGTGAAGGATGACGAGCACTGGCCATGAGGCGTGAAGGATGACGAGCACTGGCCATGAGGCGTGAAGGATGACGAGCACTGGCCATGAGGCGTGAAGGATGACGAGCACTGGCCATGAGGCGTGAAGGATGACAAGCACTGGCCATGAGGCGTGAAGGATGACGAGCACTGGCCATGAGGCGTGAAGGATGATGAGCACTGGCCATGAGGCGTGAAGGATGAAGAGCACTGGCCATGAGGCGTGAAGGATGACGAGCACTGGCCATGAGGCGTGAAGGATGACGAGCACTGGCCATGAGGCGTGAATGATGACGAGCACTGGCCATGAGGGGTGAAGGATGACGAGCACTGGCCATGAGGCGTGAAGGATGACGAGCACTGGCCATGAGGCGTGAAGGATGACGAGCACTGGCCATGAGGGGTGAAGGATGACGAGCACTGGCCATGAGGCGTGAAGGATGACGAGCACTGGTCATGAGGCGTGAAGGATGACGAGCACTGGCCATGAGGCGTGAAGGATGACGAGCACTGGCCATGAGGCGTGAAGGATGACGAGCACTGGCCATGAGGCGTGAAGGATGACGAGCACTGGCCATGAGGCGTGAAGGATGACGAGCACTGGCCATGAGGCGTGAAGGATGACGAGCACTGGCCATGAGGCATGAAGGATGACGAGCACTGGCCATGAGGCGTGAAGGATGACGAGCACTGGCTATGAGGCGTGAAGGATGACGAGCACTGGCCATGAGGCGTGAAGGATGACGAGCACTGGCCATGAGGCGTGAAGGATGACGAGCACTGGCCATGAGGCGTGAAGGATGACGAGCACTGGCCATGAGGCGTGAAGGATGACGAGCACTGGCCATGAGGCGTGAAGGATGACGAGCACTGGCCATGAGGCGTGAAGAATGACGAGCACTGGCCATGAGGCGTGAAGGATGACGAGCACTGGCCATGAGGCGTGAAGGATGACGAGCACTGGCCATGAGGCGTGAAGGATGACGAGCACTGGCCATGAGGCGTGAAGGATGACGAGCACTGGCCATGAGGCGTGAAGGATGACGAGCACTGGCCATGAGGCGTGAAGGATGACGAGCACTGGCCATGAGGCGTGAAGGATGACGAGCACTGGCCATGAGGCGTGAAGGATGACGAGCACTGGCCATGAGGCGTGAAGGATGACGAGCACTGGCCATGAGGCGTGAAGGATGACGAGCACTGGCCATGAGGCGTGAAGGATGACGAGCACTGGCCATGAGGCGTGAAGGATTATGAGCACTGGTCATGAGGCGTGAAGGATGACGAGCACTGGCCATGAGGCGTGAAGGATGACGAGCACTGGCCATGAGGCGTGAAGGATGACGAGCACTGGCCATGAGGCGTGAAGGATGACGAGCACTGGCCATGAGGCGTGAAGGATGACGAGCACTGGCCATGAGGCGTGAAGGATGACGAGCACTGGCCATGAGGCGTGAAGGATGACGAGCACTGGCCATGAGGCGTGAAGGAAGCGTTAAGTTAAACCCTGGACCTAAGACCAGGCCGAAGGATACCATAAAAAACGACCAGCAGGTATTCCTTTTTTTGACGCGGCAGAGTACGTTAGAGGATGGTGAAGGTAGCCAAGGTGAAGGCATTTTCCCAGGGACAGTGGCGCTCCGGCATGGAAGACCGAGTAACTAAGAAGTCAACTAGTAAGTAAAGGTACCATGAGATAGCAGGCAAGGTGCCGAGTAGCCTGGGGGTGATTCTAGGATATCCGCGTTGTGGCTGGAATGGACTGGGCGGTGTATTTTATTACATTATCTTGTTCTCGTCTGTCCTAGTTGTTTCGTTTTCCCCTTGCATCTCTACTGCACTCATTGCATTACAGTCGAAGCAAACTATATCCTTTCCAGCGCGCACTAATATCTACAGCCTCCATTTCAATTATTACTATCACAAATTTTTTTTCTATAGAACATGGCATTAAAAAAGTTTCTTATCCATTACTAACACTTTGCTCAAGTTATAAAACCATGGTCAGCATTATCTCCAAAAAATATGAAATTATAAAAAAATCAAACAACACAAGTTTATGATTGATTGTTTATATCTTATACAAATATATGTCGAAAAAATTTAACGAAAGGTCTGAACATCACAGTATTTGATTTGGTTATTAAATGAACGATATTGTTGACTTTACTTAGCTACACATTGTGAACACATTAAAACAATAATGTCCCTAAAAATAATCTAAAACCAAAATTCAACAATAGCCTACCTGAAGTGAAAATACACATGGATTGTTGCAAAAAATTGGATTCTTGAATAAAATATTTAGTTGTTTTTATTTATTCAATACAGAATAAATATAACAGAAATGGTAACTTTATTTACAATTGAAAATATCTTACATCAATTAAGAAAACAATCTAGCACAAACACAAATTGTTTTTGTCTTTAAAGAGCAAAATTATAGATGTGTAGGTTTGATTTACATTTGTACATTTCAAAACGAGAATTGATAAACTATTTTTATTATACATGATAAGCTATCTCACGCAAATTAATATATTTATAATCATAACAAAACCATTTCTGAAAACTTTAATAAAATAAAAATTATTCTTCAACAAAAAAACTGAATGGTACAAAACTAAATAATTATAATGTAAAACAAGAAGCAGAAATTTTTTACTTAAAATATTAAAACTACTTTATTAGAAATTACTGGTTAAAATGTGCAGTCAAGTATGCATATATATATATATATATATATTTTACAAATTTACACTAATATGTGTTATAAAACTTTCTTTAAGAAATTAAAGTCAAGTCAATATTTAGTTTCTTATTAGAAGTAAACTGCAAATCATTTTTATAAGCTTGTTTACTTAGGAAAATTTACAACAGAAATAGCAACATATGCCAACAGAAAGTGGCCACTTTCTGTTGGTTTCTGCTGTATTTGTCAGTGTATTTCAGTGGTGTATGTTGGTTTCTGTTGTAAGAAATTATATTAGTTTATGTCGTATTTGAGTATTATTTATTGTATGTTTTGCTGTTCTTCTTGCAAGGGATTTTTTTGGGGTCTGTTGTATTCTAGTATTTTCAATTGTATTCTGTTGTTTTATAGTGTTTTCCATTGCATTTAGTTGTTTATTGTTGGCATCTGTTGTAAAGCAATCTTTTGGTTCTGTTGTGTTCTTAAGATTACTACTGAATTATTTTTAGTTAAGTCTGTTTTTTTGTAAAGTACCTACTATGTTTGGGTCTGATGTTTCTTTAATGTTTTCTACTGTTTAATGTAGGATTTGTGTACTAGCATTTTGCATTACACTATAATGTTTTCAAGTGTTTTCAATGCATTCTGTTGGTTTTTGATGTTTATTTGAAATTATTTTATTGCCATTAGAATATGTTGATTTATGTTATAAAAATATATGTTGCGTTAATTTATTTCATTGGATCCAATTGTATTATATTGTGTTTAGTTTATATATAGTTTAGGTTTTGTTGTTTTTATTAATTTATAGTATTTCATCTTGGGCTTTGTTTAGTTTTGTTTGTATATAGGGTTCTCAAATACATCCAGCAAAAAATTTCTGTATTATGTTGTACTAGAGAAACTAGTTTGCTGTTTTATTTTGGATTATTTAAAGAATATTTAGAAAATGAAATGATAATACACCAACAAAAATTATAATAATACAATACAATTTACAAAAATACAACATAATGCGACAGTAATTTGAACAACATATACATTTAAGATTAACTGAATTCACAAGAAAACATTAATTAAAATACTTTACAACATAAACTAAAAAATACAATGTATTTCAAAGAAATCACATAAAATCTAACAAGAAACAAAGAAAAATATATAATATAAAAAACAAAATACAACAGAATACAATGAAATACACTGAAACCTTAAACCAACAGAATAATTTAGAACTGAAATAAAAAAAAATAATAGAAAATAACAGAGCACAACAGAGAAACCAATAAAATTCAAAGGAAAAATATAAATCTTAGGAAACCACAGAATTTGCTTTACAACAGAAACAAAAACTGACTAAAACTACATAGTGCATTAGAACAGAAACCAACACTAGAAAGAACTAGAAAACAACAAATTGATTTACAAGAGAAACCAACAAAAAATAAAAAAATAAAATTAAAAAAACCCAACAGAAACACACAGAGTGCATTTCAACAGTAACCAACAAAAAAATAACAAAACACTATTAAAGAAAACTACAAAACAACAGACCCAACAGAGAGCCTTTCAACAGACACAAAAAAAAATCAACAGAATACTGTGAAAACATCTAAAAACATGATAACCCAAAAGAGTGCTTTGCCACCGAAACCAACACTATGAAACAACAGAAACCAACAAAATTCAAAGAAAATACCCTAGAAAACAACAGGCTCAAACAAAGTGTCTTACAGCAGACATTAGAAAAAACAAAAACAAAAAATGAAATATATTATATAACCTAATTATTTAATAAATAAAATCAACAAAAAACAACATAATACAATAAAAAACAATAGATAATGAAAGACCCCAACAGAGTACCTCTGGACAGAAAAACATTGAATGTGATGAAATACCCTAGAAATAACAGATCCCCAACAGAGTTCCTTAAAACAGATATCAACAAAAACCAACCGAACACTATGAAATCACTTTATTACAACTGAAAACTACAGAATGTCTTACAACAGAATTCAACCAAACACAATAGAATACAATCCAAGTCACTAAAATACAACAGGAAACAATAAAACTCCTTACAACAGAAATAAATAAAATACAATAAAACACATTTAAACACAAAATATATTTTTTTACAACAGAAAAATCAAACAGAATAGGCCTACAACATAAAACACTCAGCACAAAATAACCACTATTTCACCACAGAAAATAACAAAACCCAACAGATTCTGTTCAAATTTAGTTTACAGCAGTGGATCCAGTGTGTTTTGACAACAGAAACCAAAAATAATTTTGATAATTTTTTTTGTGGGCAAATTTTTCCCAACTGAAACCATTGAAACCCAATAAATTCATTGTGTTAACAACATAAATCAAGAGTTTATAATCTGTTGTAAATTAATGGTAGGGTTTACTGTATTCATTTGTTTGTTGGTCTCTTGTTTCGACATTTTGAAATAAATTTGTTTTTGTTACCTGTTTTTTGTTTTATGCGAACTAGGTCCTATACTCTAACCACATGAACACATGAATCTCTCTGATAATATACCTTAATTTTTTTTTGTAATTTGTGCTTAGTTTTATTACTCTGTTCTCAGATTAAGCTTGTTTAAATTTTATTGTTTTTTTTGTTTGCACTGGGCTTTGTACTGGTAACAGTTAGGCAGAATTTGTTACATTTTGTTGTGACGGAAATTTAACTGGCCCAAAATAATAAAATGCCTTATATACTTAATAAGTTTTATATTTATTTTGTTAAGATCTGAATGAATTTACACATCCCTTTTAATGTAACTGTATGCTTGTAGTATGGCTCTGCATTATATATAAAAAAATATACACATCGATGGTCAGACATCACTTTTTTTTGTATATTAAGTAATTAAAAAAAAAAAAAAAATAATTTTAGATTTTTTTGTGCAAATAACAGGGCAAAGCTATATTGAGAATGCAAAATTTATTTCAACACAAAAATGGAATAGTGTGGTGATAACTTTACGGAAGTTGTGGGTATTTTGGAATACTGCCTATTAATACTTGATTATTTTGTAATGCAGCACTGTGATATTGTTAATATAGTAGGTAATTTTATTCTGAAAGAATTAATGTTTTTTTTTTACTCTTGTAGCGAGATTTTTGTTGGATTTGTGTTTAATCTAATGTTCTTGCCTCTTTGCACTTTGGTGATGATGATTAGTGACAAAATTCTAAGAAAAAGCTCAGTGTTGTGGTATAAACTTTTGTCTCTTTAATTTATCGGTTTTAATATGTTCTCTCGTTTTGTTTGACTTTTTAATTTTACTTCCTTACTTAATTTCTAGAGGTACTGTGTTTAAATGCTTTTTAGTTTTAATTTGGTACTAATTTTCCTTAAATTTGCTCTATTTAATATTTTGTTTTTGGCTGCGCATGCTACTATTGTAATTTAAATATGCTTAGTTTATTTATAATTTATTTTGAAGGCAGTTTTTATTTGCAAGCCCGGTGGGAAAGAAAAAGGGATATCAGTTGTGTAGTGTGCACATGAGGGACCTTGGTGCTCAGACTGCTGGTGGTCCTATTTGCTGTTGCACGAGGTGGCCACCAGCAGCGCTGGGAGCACCTACACGAGGAACGACAACTGGCGAACGACAATCGACACTCGGCCACTGGTCGGTGGCGACGGAAGGAGTGGAGCTGGTGCGAGAGAGCGCCTTGATGCGTGCCGGGAACAACGAAGCAAGGCAAACGAGTCCTCAATTGGCTGTCCAGCACTGCGTTGGCATGGACCTACGACCTATACTGCCGCGCCCCGCTGCCCACCGCTGCATACTGGCATGCCAAGTAGTATGTTAAAGGATCCAGTTCTTATGGGTAATCTTGGCCCGGAAATATGCGATAACTTTACATAACCCACACCCCACCTCCTGGGGGGCAAATGACTGGTAAACCGAATGCGGTAAAATGTGGTAGTGCTGGCTACTTAGTAAGGCGGATTGTCCCGGAGTAGCCACGACACAATAACAGTCCCAGCCTATTTGACCACGTGGCAGCGCCACATTCAGATGGAAATGATCAGCAAGTTCACTGGGCTCGAGACTGGGTTGGTCGTGTAGGCGCCTTGCACCTTTACATAGTTGCATTGATTAAATAATGTTTATTTTTTATTTTTGTGAGCCATATTAGTTCTCGGCAGCGAAGATGTCATGAGCAACATATTAAATGGAGTTACAATTACTTTTGTGTGCTGAGACACGTGACTGTGACTCTTTCGTCAGAACTGTTTGACCCCGCGGGAGTTGTGTGCAAGATGATGCGGTCATTTGCAGCTGTAAATTGACAAAGACCGATGTTGTTCTGGGTGATACAAAAACTTTTTTCACATTTTGGTAATGAGCCAGGGAAGTTGTATAATTTTTTTTGTTCGGTGTGATATTTTCATAAAAAGAACTAGAAAACATAAGAGGGTAGAAAGACTTTGATAATTTGTTAACTAGGTACTTCGTAATGTTTTGTAAATATGGTGGTGTTATCAGTGTTTTGGGCACCTAGGCTTTTACATTATTAAGAATAAGTAATCCGCCCGGTAATCTAGGTATTTAATATTGTTTTTAACCAAGCTATTACTTATTTTTGCACTCAGCTGGGCATTAAATAAGACAGATATTGAAGCTTATGTTGTTTGTGGATATAAGGATACAATTGTGGGTGTTGCTGCCTTTTGGTGGAATATAATCCTAGTGGTGTTTATATTAATTTTGATAAAAATTAGAATAAATGTTGTTGATGTAAACAAGATTTTTATTTTCAAAGAAACTCAACTGCTATTAATTTCCTCTTTATTTGATGATATATTCACCCTTTCGGGAAAATCAGCAGCTGGGATTAGGTGTGTTTTGCCGAAATTTTATGGTTAAAACAGTGTTACCAACTTTACACTTAATACCCGACCGAAGTCAGGATTTTTTATGTTGGCAAGGCTCTGAGATGGGATGCCAATACCGCATCATGTGAACATACAAAATATTGATACACGAAATATGATGAAATGTCCGGTAAATTCCATTTTGAACTTGATTACCATTTGTATATTAAGTAATATACAAACATTTTGGTTCCAGATCTTCAAAGGAGAAATCTAAAAAAAAATTATTTTATTTGCAGCAAAAATATTAATGATTAAATCCACCGTGTCTGTGAATAAAACACAAATCGGTCTAAAAAAATATGCAAAAACGACAACTAGCCAATATGCGAAAATTAAAAGAATCTATGAAAAATCTATAAGTTAAAAAATAAAATCTAAAATTATTTTTCGTACACTAACGAATACGACATCGTCTCGTAGACGAGTGGTAAAATCGTATACAAAATACTTTCACCCCAGCATATCAACTCTGCCAAGAATGGTATCGGGTCCTATATCATCCTTCAAGTCGAGCAAGCATACGACAGGAATACAAGTGTCTCTAATATAGGACCCCAACCTGACCATTACCAGGTACAAGTAAACAACCTGCAGTTACTATCCGTCACTGCTCGACATGTCGCAGAGAGCACTGTTGTCCTGGACACTACTGTAGCGAGAAGCAGCCAGGGGGCGTGCCACGCGGCAACCTGGCCTGGCCACTGCTAGGTACTTGTGGACAGCCTGCAGTTACTATCCGTCACTGCTCGACATGTCGCAGAGCGCACTGTTGTCCTGGACACTACTGTAGCGAGGAGCAGCCAGGGGGCGCGCCACGCGGCAACCTGGCCTGGCCACTGCTAGGTACTTGTGGACAGCCTGCAGTTACTATCCGTCACTGCTCGACATGTCGCAGAGCGCACTGTTGTCCTGGACACTACTGTAGCGAGGAGCAGCCAGAGGGCGTGCCACACGGCAACCTGGCCTGGCCACTGCTAGGTACATGTGGACAGCCTGCAGTTACTATCCGTCACTGCTCGACATGTCGCAGAGCGCACTGTTGTCCTGGACACTACTGTAGCGAGGAGCAGCCAGGGGGCGCGCCACGCGGCAACCTGGCCTGGCCACTGCTAGGTACATGTGGACAGCCTGCAGTTACTATCCGTCACTGCTCGACATGTCGCAGAGCGCACTGTTGTCCTGGACACTACTGTAGCGAGGAGCAGCCAGGGGGCGTGCCACGCGGCAACCTGGCCTGGCCACTGCTAGGTACATGTGGACAGCCTGCAGTTACTATCCGTCACTGCTCGACATGTCGCAGAGCGCACTGTTGTCCTGGACACTACTGTAGCGAGGAGCAGCCAGGGGGCGCGCCACGCGGCAACCTGGCCTGGCCACTGCTAGGTACATGTGGACAGCCTGCAGTTACTATCCATCACTGCTCGACATGTCGCAGAGCGCACTGTTGTCCTGGACACTACTGTAGCGAGGAGCAGCCAGGGGGCGTGCCACGCGGCAACCTGGCCTGGCCACTGCTAGGTACATGTGGACAGCCTGCAGTTACTATCCGTCACTGCTCGACATGTCGCAGAGCGCACTGTTGTCCTGGACACTACTGTAGCGAGGAGCAGCCAGGGGGCGCGCCACGCGGCAACCTGGCCTGGCCACTGCTAGGTACTTGTGGACAGCCTGCAGTTACTATCCGTCACTGCTCGACATGTCGCAGAGCGCACTGTTGTCCTGGACACTACTGTAGCGAGGAGCAGCCAGAGGGCGTGCCACACGGCAACCTGGCCTGGCCACTGCTAGGTACATGTGGACAGCCTGCAGTTACTATCCGTCACTGCTCGACATGTCGCAGAGCGCACTGTTGTCCTGGACACTACTGTAGCGAGGAGCAGCCAGGGGGCGTGCCACGCGGCAACCTCGCCTGGCCACTGCTAGGTACATGTGGACAGCCTGCAGTTACTATCCGTCACTGCTCGACATGTTGCAGAGCGCACTGTTGTCCTGGACACTACTGTAGCGAGGAGCAGCCAGGGGGCGCGCCACGCGGCAACCTGGCCTGGCCACTGCTAGGTACTTGTGGACAGCCTGCAGTTACTATCCGTCACTGCTCGACATGTCGCAGAGCGCACTGTTGTCCTGGACACTACTGTAGCGAGGAGCAGCCACGGGGCGTGCCACACGGCAACCTGGCCTGGCCACTGCTAGGTACATGTGGACAGCCTGCAGTTACTATCCGTCACTGCACGACGTGTCGCAGAGCGCACTGTTGTCCTGGACACTACTGTAGCGAGGAGCAGCCACGGGGCGTGCCACGCGGCAACCTGGCCTGGCCACTGCTAGGTACATGTGGACAGCCTGCAGTTACTATCCGTTACTGCTCGACATGTCGCAGAGCGCACTGTTGTCCTGGACACTACTGTAGCGAGGAGCAGCCAGGGGGCGTGCCACGCGGCAACCTGGCCTGGCCACTGCTAGGTACATGTGGACAGCCTGCAGTTACTATCCGTCACTGCTGGACATGTCGCAGAGCGCACTGTTGTCCTGGAAACTACTGTAGCGAGGAGCAGCCAGGGGGCGTGCCACGCGGCAACCTGGCCTGGCCACTGCTAGGTACATGTGGACAGCCTGCAGTTACTATCCGTCACTGCTCGACATGTCGCAGAGCGCACTGTTGTCCTGGACACTACTGTAGCGAGGAGCAACCAGGGGGCGTGCCACGCGGAAACCTGGCCTGGCCACTGCTAGGTACATGTGGACAGCCTGCAGTTACTATCCGTCACTGCTCGACATGTCGCAGAGCGCACTGTTGTACTGGACACTACTGTAGCGAGGAGCAACCAGGGGGCGTGCCACGCGGCAACCTGGCCTGGCCACTGCTAGATACATGTGGACAGCCTGCAGTTACTATCCGTCACTGCTCGACATGTCGCAGAGCGCACTGTTGTCCTGGACACTACTGTAGCGAGGAGCAACCAGGGGGCGTGCCACGCGGCAACCTGGCCTGGCCACTGCCAGGTACTTGCGGACAGCCTGCAGTTACTATCCGTCACTGCTCGACATGACGCAGAGCGCACTGTTGTCCTGGACACTACTGTAGGGAGGAGCAGCCAGGGGGGCGTGCCACGCGGCAACCTGGCCTGGCCACTGCTAGGTACATGTGGACAGCCTGCAGTTACTATCCGTCACTGCTCGACATGTCGCAGAGCGCACTGTTGTCCTGGACACTACTGTAGCGAGGAGCAGCCAGGGGGCGTGCCACACAGCAACCTGGCCTGGCCACTGCCAGGTTCTTGTGGACAGCCTGCAGTTACTATCCGTCACTGCTCGACATGACGCAGAGTGCACTGTTGTCCTGGACACTTCTGTAGCGAGGAGCAGCCAGGGGGCGTGCCACACGGCAACCTGGCATGGCCACTGCCAGGTACTTGTGGACAGCCTGCAGTTACTATCCGTCACTGCTGGACATGTCGCAGAGCGCACTGTTGACCTGGACACTACTGTAGCGAGGAGCAGCCAGGGGGCGCGCCACGTGGCAACCTGGCCTGGCCACTGCTAGGTACATGTGGACAGCCTGCAGTTACTCGCTGTCACTACTCGACATTTCGCAGAGCGCACTGTTGTCCTGGACACTACTGTAGCGAGGAGCAGCCAGAGGGCGTGCCACACGGCAACCTGGCCTGGCCACTGCTAGGTTCTTGTGGACAGCCTGCAGTTACTCGCTGTCACTACTCGACATGTCGCAGAGCGCACTGTTGACCTGGACACTACTGTAGCGAGGAGCAGCCAGGGGGCGCGCCACGTGGCAACCTGGCCTGGCCACTGCTAGGTACATGTGGACAGCCTGCAGTTACTCGCTGTCACTACTCGACATTTCGCAGAGCGCACTGTTGTCCTGGACACTACTGTAGCGAGGAGCAGCCACGGGGCGTGCCACACGGCAACCAGGCCTGGCCACTGCTAGGTACATGTGGACAGCCTGCAGTTACTCGCTGTCACTACTCGACATGTCGCAGAGAGCACTGTTGTCCTTCACACTACTGTATCGAGGAGCAGCCAGGGGGCGCGCCACACTGCAACCAGGCCTGGCCACTGCCAGGTACACGCCGACAGCCAGCAGCAGCACTGCCGTCAGACTGAAGGAAATGGCAGCCAGGTAGGTCCACCGGGTGCTGGCGATCCTTGGAAGCAGTGACAGAGGGTAGCAGTAGCTGTCACGCGGGCTCTCGTGGTAGAGTGTGGCGTCCTCGTGGCACGACAAGCACTGGTAGTCGTTGGGGCCCGTGCATGTCACACACGTGTAGTGGCAGAGCACGCAGGTCTTCTCTTTGGGCACTTGGTACGACCCTTCCGGGCACATCAGCACGCAGCGGCCTTCGAACAAGTACAGAGCCTCCACGCATTCTGAAACAAGCCCCACGCAAACCTGTCACGACTCCATGTTCTTTTAGATGTAACACTTCAAATAACGATTTAATATTTGTTTAAATAGTCCATCAGTTATTGTAAATGATGGTGAGGTATTTTACACAAATAATCCTAAAATTTAAAAACAGAAGAATTGTGTTACTCAAACCATCAGTTACTCTTTCAAGCATATACCCGCTGTCTGTGAGGCTACCAAAACTACAGCGAGACTGCTCTGTGTTCTTTTAGGCACATGCTCGAATCTCACACAGCAAAGGGTGAAAGTTGAAGAGGTTACTAGTTCCGCCCAAAGCTTTCCGCTAGCATTTAAGCACTGTAGGCACATATGGCGAGGCCGCTCCTGTATGAGGCTTTTTTTAGGCACAAACTCGGTTCTCACACAGCTAAGATAGCAATTCGAGGAAGAAAGCTGTTCTGCCAAAGTTCATCTGCATGCAGCCATCTTTTACTGGCCATCATGGTAAATGTGAGCCTGCTCCTGTGTGATGCTGATTTAGGAACATTCGGCCTTTGCCATGCAAGAAGAGCAAGTTAAGTTATTGGTAATGTCTAAGCCCCCCTGTTAGCACATACTCTATGTCAGTTACTGGGCACCCGGGACACAGTGAGCCCACTCCTGAGTGAGACTTTTTAGGCACTATCATGGCTCGAATTCAGCTAAGAGAGCAAGTTGATGAGGTTATTAGTTCTAACCAATTACCTGCTAGCACGTACCTACTGTCCGGAACTGATACGGGGAAAATATAGCGAGTCCGCTCCTGTGTTAGGCTACTATTAGGCACAAAATCGGCTCTCACACAACTAGAGGAGCAAGTAAAGGTTAGTTGTTCTGCTAAAGTCCTTTTTGTAAAACGTACCCTCGGTCTGGACTTGACACCTAGCCAAAAAAATGTGAGCCTGCTCCTGTGTATAGCTTTTCTTAGGGACGAGCTGAGCTCTCGCGCAACTAGGGCTGCAAGTTTAGGAGGTAAGTGATTCTGCCCAAATCTTCCTGCTAGCACGTATGCACTCTCTGCGAAAGGCCACTAAGGCAACAGCAAGCATGCTCCTGTGAGAGGCTATTTTTAGGCACACGCTCGACATTCGCACATCTAGGGGAGCAAATTTTTAAGGTTAATGGTTCTGCCCCTAGCCCTTCACTAGCATGTACTCGCTGTGGGTGACCAGCTACTAAGGCCACATTAAGGGACTCTCCTGTTTAAGGCTGGTTTAGGAACTAGCTTGGCCCTTACACAGCTATGCGATCAAACTAAGTTGGTTTGTAGTTCTCGCAAAAAACTCTTCTAGCTCGTAAATGTTGTCTGTAACTGGCCACACGGGCCACATTAAGCTTATTCTTGTGTGAGGTTGCTCCTAGACACAAGCTCGGCTCTCACACATCTAAGTGAGGAAGTTGAGAAGGTTAGTGGTTCGCTTCAAGCCATCCTGCTAGCAGGTACCTGCGGTCTGTGGCCCGCGACTAGGCCCACATGGCGAGCCTGTTCCTGTATCAGGCTGACCTCGGATACGATTTGCCTCTCAAGCAGCTAGTGGAGCAAGGTGAGGAGGTACGTGGCTCTGCCCAAGCACTTCCACTAGCATGTCTCAGACGAACATCGCAAGCCCACTCCAGTGTTAGGCTGCTCTTAAAGACCAGCTCGGATACTATGCTGCTAGAGAACTAGCCCTCGCTTTAGCACATACCCGCTGTCTGTATCCGGTCACCAGGGCCACATGGTGAGCCCGCACCTATGTAAAGCTCTTAGTCACAAGCCAGGCTTTCACGCAACTAGGGGAGCAAGATGAAGTGGTAAGTGTTTCTGCCCAAGCCCTTCGATAGCATGTACCCGCTGTCTGGATCACCACCAGGGCCACATGGCGACCCCGTACTTGCGTAAAGCTACTCTTAGGAACGAGCTAGGCTTTCACACAGCTAGAATCGCGAGTGAAGTTTCTTAGTGTTTCTGCCCAAGCTGTTCGCTAGCACTTACCCTCTGGCTCTAATCTACACTCTGTGACCAGCCACCAGATTCACATGATGAGCCCACTACTGTGTGAGCTTAATCTTAGACAACATCTCGACTTTTACCAAGCTGAGGAAGTAAGTTTAGCAGGTTTTTGATTCTTCCCAAGGATTTTCCGCTAGCATGTACCCAATGTCTGTGGCCGGCCACCAGCCCACATGGCGAGCCAACTCCTGTGTGAGCCTGCTCTGAAGCACGGGCTTGGTCCTTATGCAGCTAGAAACAAACACATGCTCTCTGTCAACCATCTACCAGACCCATATCGTGTAGCTGCTCTTAGGCAAGAGTTTGGCTTTCACTTAGCTAGGGGTGAAAGTTGATGTGATAATTGGTTCTGCCCAAATCCTCTTGCACGTAAAAGCTGATTGGACTGTCCACCAAGGCAACAGGACAAACCCGCTTTTGTGTGATTCTGCTCTTAGGCACAATGCTGGCTCACCCGCAGCTACGGAAGCAATTTTCTGAGTAAGTAGTTGTCTACAAGCCCTCCTGCTAGCACGAAACCGCTGTTTGGACATGCCACCAGGCCCTCATAGTAAACTTGCTCCTGTGTCAGGAGGCTCAGGCTCGAGCCCGACTCTTACTAAGCTAGGGAAACAATAAAGGAAATACGTAAGTGGTTATTCCTAAACCCTCCCGCTAGCATGTATCCATTGCCTGTGACCGAGAACTAGAACAAAATTGTGATCCTGCTCACGGATCCAACAAAGCAAATCAAGAAGGTTAGTCGTTTTACCCAAGCCCTCTGCTAGCACTTACTCACTATGCTGAATGACTACCAGAGTGGCGAGTCCATTCCTGAGAGAGGCTGCTGTTAAACACTAGCTCGGCTCTTCTGCAGCTAGGGGAGCAAGATTTGGTGGTTTGTGGTTCGGCCCAAGGCCTTCTGCTAGAACATAAACCCTGTGATCAGCCACATGGGCCACACAGCGTACATAATAATGTGTGAGGATGCTTTTTGGCACGAGCTCTGCTCTAATGCAGCTATGGAAGAAGTAGAGGAGGTTATTGATTATGCCAAAGCCCTTCCACTTGCACATAACTGCTTTCTGTGGCTGGCCACCTAGCTTACATGGCGAGCTTGCTTCTTTTCGAGACTGCTCTTAGCTTTGAGTTTGGCTCTCATGCAACTAAGCAATAAGAGCAATAAGAGGAGGTTAGTGGTTCTGACCATAACTTCCCTTCTTCTGTGTAATGCTGCTTTTGGGCTCCAGCTCAGTTTTTTTTCCAGCAAAGGGAGCAATTTAAAAGGTCAGTGTTCTACCTAACAACTCCTGCTAGCAGGTATTTGCTGTAAGTGACCGGTCACCAGACGCACATTGCAAGCCCAATCCTGTGTGATGTTGCTCTTAGGGACAAGCTCAGATCGCGTGCAGCTAGAGAACTAAGTCCACCCCAAACACCCCAAGCACATTACCACTGTATGTACCTGGCCACCAGGGCCAATGGTGGGCCTGTTCCTCTGTGAAGTTGCTCTTAGACACGAGCTCGGCTCTCATGTAGCTAGGGGAGCAAGTTGAGGAGGAGTTGAGAGGTTTTGAACAATCCTACCGCTTGCACGTAACATCCAAGTGAAGCCGGCCACTACTGTGTGGACTCATCAGGCACCAGCCTGACTCACACTAAGCTAGGGGATCAAGTTATGGAGACAAGTGGTTCTTTTGGTTCTTTCTACGCCCTCCCACTAGCACATACCCGCTGTCTGTGCCCGGGCACCAGGAAAAAAATTGTGAGCCTCCCATTTGAGAGGCTGCTCTCAGGCACGAGCTCTGCTCTCATGCTTCTAGCATAGTCAGTCAAGGATGTCAGTGGTTCTGCCCGAGCCCTCCTTCTGGTCCGGCCAAAATCGCCTCATGCCGAGCCCGCTCATGTGTGAGGCACAACTACCTACTGCAAAGTTCAGGGTGAGGAACACACGCCCAATGCCATACACGTTACACATCTTTGTGGGTGTTTTAAAATTGTTTATACAGTTTCAATTGGCTTCTTTCTGTGTTAAAATTTTTTCCTACAAATAAATCAATTGCTGATACGATGTTATAACTTATGCTGTCAGATTACTACACAGTCATCAGAGCAATGACCTAAGAATAAATGTGAAGTATTAATACAGGGTATATCATGGATCACTTATGACATCACTAAAAGTAAGGTATAACACTTTATGCTGAAAAAATCTGATTTTATCATAAATACGGCCATCCTGTAAATTGATTGTAAAATTTTTTGGTGGTTTTTGAATTTTTCCCGAATTTCTAGCTAAATAATTACACAATTCCAAGATCATGCCCAAATGACAAGATGGCGGATGTCACATTAATAATACATTATTAATGCGCTCTAGTGGGTAAGAATTAAACTAACATGACGTCAGCGCACTCTAGAAGACGAAAACAATATGGTGGCCTCCAGCGGACGAAGACAAGATGGTGGATGTGACGTGATACCAGCTGAAGATATATACCTTGGTATAAATGGTGGGAGGTTAGTCTGCCGGTGGCTTCCGTGGAGGAAGGATCGGTCTTCATTTTTTTTGCCCTCGCCAGGTTCGAACCGAGGACTCCGAGTTCCATGATGTAATTGTACATTTTTATAATTTTTAAATAATGTTTTATTAAGTTTTTATTATTAAATTTGATTGATTATTTTTTATAAATTTTTCCCGATTTTACAACATAAAAATTACGGATTTTCAAGATGGAGGCCGTAACGGAAATTGTAACGACAGCGTCATAATCCTAGATGACGTCAGAGGCTTATCAGAGGCTTTAGACATGGATGCTTAAGCCTCTTTTAGGACATTGTGTTCTTTATGTGGCAAAAAGTATTTTGAGGTTTTTCGAAATCCTAATTTTTTAGTTGTGGAATTTTTTGAGAATTTTTAGCGGGATTTTTTCCCCCAAAAAATAGAAATTTTAGCTAATTTTGTTTGTTTTTTTTTAAGCTAAATTTTGGCTAATTTTGAAGGTCAAAGTTCAAGGTTAAGGTCATCCAAGATGGCCACCGTGACATCACAATCCAAAATGGCGGACTGTTTCCTCGCGCCAGCGCCAGTGCCCGGATGCCCTTTTGTATACTACTCCCGTAGAATCTAATATTATCATCATCATCATCATCATCATCATTAGGACAGTAACATATTTTCATCTTTTTAAAAATATATTTTGCAAAAGAATAACTTAATTTATTTGAAAATCATTGATAATAACTTATATTATAACTGGAAAGTATTTAGGCACCCAGAAAATATTTCAAGTGTTTCATGTACGTCACAGTTGCTCATTGTTGTCAGTAGCCAGGCACAGCCTGGACGGGTAAATGACGAGCAGTAGTTCTGATTAAAAAAATCATTACGTTAATGTACAATGTGAAATGTCCCCCGATAGAAAACAGTGAACACTATTATAAAATGAAAGCCAAAAGTAACGACAAGCTCTGAGCCAACTAAGACTGCCGGCAGCGCAGTCGGGAACCACGCAAGGAACACCTGAAGGTGAGCAGTGGCCAGTTGGTGAGACACACAGTGAGTCTACGTACAAACAAAAGGCGTTTCCGCCACACAAAATACTGGCACGGTCTCGGCTGTGGTGACTGTTAACACCACACCAAGGACATGCAGGACTAACTAGTACCACCAAAGCATATATTTCAAGCACTACTGGGAAAATGGGCACAGGATGAAGGACTCACCAGCAAGCGAATAGATTGTCCTCCCAAGAGGCAAGTCTTTCAAATGCCAGAAGCGTTCCCAATAACCAAAACACAGGTGTAGTCTCGGCTGTGGCAACAGTTCACACCACACTCAGGACATGCAGGACTAACTAGTACCACCAAAGCACCACAGGGAAAAATGGCACAGGCTGAAGAACTCACCAATAGGCCTCTGGAGTTGTGTTCTACCCAAGGCGAGTCTTTCACAGGTCAGAACCAGTCCCACGAATGTGGCATTTTTAAGGTAATTCTATTGGCACTTTCGAATTTTAAATTGTTCGTGGATTTTAACTTTATTTAAATTGAAATTTCTTATGCGAAATCAAATTTTGGTGGAATTCACCTTTATTATTTCAAGCTTTTCAGCCCGAAAGTGGCGTTTTTCATTACGGCACCCTCGTCGTTGGTAGCTTTGTTTCTCCGAGCCTGTGTATGTGTGCGTGTATATAATAAAGAGGGATGTTTCATCAACCAAAACACTGGTACAGCCTCGGCTACGGAAACAACGGGCATGCAGGGCTAACTACCACCTGAGCGTATCCTTGAAGCACCACAGGCTGAGGAACTCACCAGTAAGCGACTAGTGATGTGTTCTCCGCAGAGGTGGCTGTTGGCACAGACCAGAAGTGTTCCCGCCACCCACCACACCGGCAAGTCTCGGCTGTGGCAACAGTTAACACCACACACAACAGCACTGGCCATGCAAGCTGCACACTGCACACTACCGATCTCTTCCTTTCCACATATTACCGCTCTTGATTGAGGCCTGTACAGTGTTTGTCTCTTAGAAACTATGTTAATAAAGCGACACTAAAAAATTAACTATGGTATTTATTAATCATATCATACAGCACAAAACCTTCTTATATTTTTTAAAGTTTCAGTAGGATAACGAAATATTTCTTAAAAGTATCTTAAACACTGTGCTCTTTCAATCATTTTTAAATTATTAACCTTGCGCTTTATTGTAGTAGTAACTTTAGGCATTATTTAGGCCTCTACCTTTCATTTTTGAGCTGCAATCAGAGTATTAATATGAATCCCAGGGATGCTTCTACAGAAATGTTATGATATTCCGAGTTATTCAAGCAGAGTTGGAAAAGTTTCTGACTCATTCAAATATAACTATGTAAATAAATATTGCCTGACAAATTTCTCTTCTTTGGTTGGTTAGTCATTTCCCATGAAAGAGTATTTTTATAAAAGATTGTAATAAAACCGTTTAATTATTTTTAAACTGATGTAGAGAGAAAAATCACGTAAGAAATGGTTTACCTTGATTAGTTACAATCTTTCAGTGGTTTCTTAATTTTATTTCTATCATAGAATACAAGTTTTTCTTTTAATACGTAATATTTGTAATCTATATTTTTCTGAAAAATAATATTTATAGTGAAGTTTTCTGACTTGAAATTATAATTCATAGTATTTTATAATTTTTTTCCTGATCATTGAAATTTTTTTGACTATTATTTATTTAACTGAATTGAATATGAGAGCTTTAACTTAAATTGTTTCGTTTTCTTTTTATCTAAACTCTTTAAAACTATTTGGGGACTTTTATTAAAAACGTTAAAAAGAAAACAGTTTTAAAACCATACCGTAAGTTCTCTCTGCCAATACAATGGCCAATGACAATTTTTAAATTACGTAACATGTCAACATTGTAACTGCCCTCCTGCACAAGTTCACTTTACCAGGGAGAAGTGGTGCGCTGAAAGAGAAAAAGAAATACAACAGAATTTAACCAAGAAACAAGTAGAAGATCAATCCATTAGGACAATACATTTCTTAGCAAACCTATAAACTCATGTTTACAACAAAAATCATTGTGGAGAGTATATGCACAAGAAATAAAATATAAATGAATAAAAACAAGTCACTTTAAAATTCTATGTTGTTAAATAATCTATAACATTAAGGATGGTAAAATATGTTGCATGCAGAGAAAAACAATTGAATACTACTACATAACTTCACAATGATTTTGGATTGAAATCATTTAAAATGATTTGGAAATTGTGATTTATTGAAAAATTTTAAACCCTAATATGGCTTAGATATATACACCTCTTACTTTACAATATTACTTTATAATAACACAGAGTTTAAATTATGTAAAATCACTTTGCATATAAGGTATTCTCATATCCAAGGCCCTGATTGTAATGTCGTAGAAATTCCACAGGTTTCTTGTTGTTATAGTATGCTTGCTTTCAGTTTCTTTTAACTTTTGAATGAATTTAACAATTAGGAAAGCTTTATATTTGAGGTGACATTTGTCAGGTTGTATTGCATTCTAAAAAGACTTACAATGTAGTAAATACAATCTGTCATCTGTCATAATACTCCAGGGATTCAAGAACGGTCTGTGCGACTTCCTGTTGAGAACAACCCACGTCCTAAAGAATAGAAGAGAATTTGTTTGGTTGATAACTGTCGCTTCTGACCCGTCTTCTCACTTCCGACATCCATTCGGTCTCGCATTATGATTTGCCAGTTGAAAACTTATGATTCACTATTCAAGAGACACTTAAGACTAATGGTTCCTTGGGCTTAAAAATATGCTAATTAAATTAGTCCACTTTACCTAACATTAAATTTTATTTAATTTAAAACAGTTTTATATTATCACTAATAAAAGTCATTCGTAGCCTAAATGCCATTCACAGTTTTACTGTTTCACAACGGAAATATAATCTGCATCAGCCGGAATTCCAGTCTACTTATGATCGTATCTTTGAACTTATCATAGTCTATGATATTATTAGGGTTGAGTGAAATATTTCAATGAATTTCATTGTTGAATGTCGGATACGTGTCACACACCTAGTGATTACTGATTTTCTCTAAAAAAAGAAAAAGTGCCATTTAATTATTGTGGTTGGCCCTGAAAAGAATGATCTTAACATTAAGGCTTTGATATTTGATTCATCTTTTGTAGAAAGTGTGGTGATATACCTAAAACCTTTACATTTATTTATTTGAATTCTCACATCCAACAAAGAGTTTTTTTTTACTGTCCATGTGCATTGGTTAGAAAAATCATAGTGACTCTTGGTTTTAGATTGCCTAAATGTTATTTTGACGTGACAACGTCTAATAAATCGATGAACGCCGGCTGCACGCACGAAAAAGGATGACTCATTGTCCCGTTACGCACATTGTCCCGAACCATCGATTTGACTTTTTCGAGGCACATTAAACTTGAAACACTCCCATTCGTTTCCTACTTTTCCTATCATCGTCCTATCCCTAACAGATTGGAAGAAGTTAAATAGCAAACATGTATAAAAGTTATAGTTAAAATAATCTCTTCCGTTAAAGTTATAAACATATTTGAATTAATGAGTGCAAATAAAAGTAAATTTATCAATTAAATTGTAGACTTCATTTCACTCCTTCTTTGTATCCATACAAAATAGTGATAATTCAATAAAAATGATTCAATTTTATTCATAAAATTATGCAATCATTTCGTCAATGTTTTGTTATGACTTTGTCACGATCAACTATCGTCCGTAAACCGACTTTACAGACAAACAATTTTTTTTTAAAATTTAATATTAGTGCTGGTTGCAGGTGCGGGTTTTAACGTCAGCATGACCACGTGGTCTGGCGCGGTGGCGCTAGTGTGGAGCGAGGCTGGAGCGAACTACAAGAGCTGTTCCACGGGCGATCTGGCCTTCCTGGGTCTGATGCCGGTGTATCTTTATGTATGTTTCTAGAGTACAAAAATAATGAAACCATTTTAAATGCAAACAATAATTTTGGCCAATCTTTATTTTCCAATAATTGTTATATAAAAACATCGTCAAAAAAAAACTAAATTGATCGTCTTCAATAGCTATCTTTCTACAACCTCACAAAATGTTCCCACTAAAAGTGCAGCACATACTGATTGCTTTATACAAGCGGTCTGGGGCAAACACGACGACAGCGCTATCTAAATTAATGCATTTTAAATCCAAATTTGAATTAACAGTTTGAAATACCGTAAATATGAAAAAAAAAAAAAACAACAACTTTAAAACGAACACATATAGGGCAACAAAATTAACACATACGATAACAAACATGAAAAATTGTGATATCAAATACATTTTTACTGAGAAAAAAAATATTAACAAAAATAATGAATTCATCAATTGTTTTTGTTTCACCAGTAAAATTACTTTCAGAATGACATTATATTGTGACTTTTTTCAGTAAAAAAATGCTAAACTATATAAAATACCTCAAATATGTTCTTAAACTATCTGATACGTTTATCTGGCATTGCATGGACTTAAAATACGAAATCTGTGACATCCTATCCATACTATGTACAGTAAAAATGGAAATAAATAAAAAATTCTAAATTTTAGTTTCAAAGCTGTAGCAGCTTCTTGGAAATTATTAAAAAAAATTAGAGATTTAAAGAAAAAACTATTATTAATCTAACTTTTTCTTTTTTCACTATAACAAATTAACGTAGTCATTAAAATTAAAATTATATATATACATATTTCAGCACTAAATTTATCAAACAAACTACCGAATCATTCTTGTGTAGCTTGTATTGTTTCATCAATAAAATGAAGTTTTTCGTAGGCATGTTTATCAAAATATCTATTTACCGAGTTATTGGAATGACTGTGATAACGGCTGCTGATGTACAGCAAAGAGAACTTACCAATTTTAACGTGAAAGGAACCTTTTATTATGCATGTGGCAACACTGTGTGCTGCAAAGGCATCTAAAGCACTTCAAGATTAGATAAACAGAAAAGTTAAAAATATTGACACACGATTATGTTACTAATTCTGGTAAGAACTATTAACATTGATACTTAGAGAAATCGCCAAATCATTGGGAAATTTTATTGCATTTTTTAAGTCAGTAGAGCTGTCCAAAACGAGATGTCATTGTAATCGCCCTGTCAAGCTGGTGGTGCCGTTTCGCGGTGGGCTGGGAAAGTAAACATCCATTTATAATTCCCTGCTTTTGTTGGTGTACGAAATATAGTTCACTGATTTCATGAATAGCTCTGGAGAAAACAGACTACAGAACAAGCTTGAAATTTGAAATTAAATAATTGACGTAACATTACAAAAAAATCTTGTGTTAAAGAAAGTGCGTTTTAATTATTTTATAAAATAAAATATTCTATAATGTGTTGTTGAGCCACAGTCACACACAGCTACACTCCGATTGAAAAATATTCACGCCTTTTAGTTGGACTTAACATATTTACACACTCGTGGGCTAGTAACTATAATAAAGTTTGTGATTTAGTTTATCAAATAATAATTCGTGACAAATCATTACCCATGTCAAACTAAAGCATGAAAAGCAATATAGTACCAGCAGGAATATTTTGTTACACAGGTAAAAAAATACATAAAACTGTTTAACAATACTGATTCACACAAGTAATTAAATTACTAATACATACATAAAATATTACTATTTACTTTTGAATATGGTCCGTAGCTCAGTGCACAACAATGAACTCAAACCCCGTTGTGCTGCCCTCGGCCTAAATACTCCCTAGAGTAGGGGTGGCATCAGGCGCAGGGGGGTTCCTATCCCTGCAGCATGGTGGGGTTCAACATGAGCCCGCTCAAAGCTGCTCCAGCGATCACCGCCTGCACCAACGGCCCCGGAGTGGGGATAGCGTCAGGCGCAGGCGGGTCCCTATCCCTGCAGCATGGCGGGGTTCAACCTGAGCTGCACGCCGCCATGTGGAGCCCGCTCAAGGCTGCTGCAGCGATCACCGCCCGCACCAACGGCCCCGGAGTGGGGATAGCGTCAGGCGCAGGCGGGTCCCTATCCCTGCAGCATGGCGGGGTTCAACCTGAGCCGCACGCCACCACGTGGAGCCCGCTGAAGGCTGCTCCAGCGATCACCGCCCGCACCAACGGCCCCGGAGTGGGGATAGCGTCAGGCGCAGGCGGGTCCCTATCCCTGCAGCATGGCGGGGTTCAACCTGAGCTGCACGCCGCCATGTGGAGCCCGCTCAAGGCTGCTGCAGCGATCACCGCCCGCACCAACGGCCCCGGAGTGGGGATAGCGTCAGGCGCAGGCGGGTCCCTATCCCTGCAGCATGGCGGGGTTCAACCTGAGCCGCACGCCGCCACGTGGAGCCCGCTCAAGGCTGCTCCAGCGATCACCGCCCGCACCAACGGCCCCGGAGTGGGGATAGCGTCAGGCGCAGGCGGGTCCCTATCCCTGCAGCATGGCGGGGTTCAACCTGAACCGCACGCCGCCACGTGGAGCCCGCTCAAGGCTGCTCCAGCGATCACCGCCTGCGCCAACGGCCCCGGAGTGGGGATAGCGTCAGGCGCAGGCGGGTCCCTATCCCTGCAGCATGGCGGGGTTCAACCTGAGCCGCACGCCGCCACGTGGAGCCCGCTCAAGGCTGCTCCAGCGATCACCGCCCGCACCAACGGCCCCGGAGTGGGGATAGCGTCAGGCGCAGGCGGGTCCCTATCCCTGCAGCATGGCGGGGTTCAACCTGAGCCGCACGCCGCCACGTGGAGCCCGCTCAAGGCTGCTCCAGCGATCACCGCCCGCACCAACGGCCCCGGAGTGGGGATAGCGTCAGGCGCAGGCGGGTCCCTATCCCTGCAGCATGGCGGGGTTCAACCTGAGCCGCACGCCGCCACGTGGAGCCCGCTCAAGGCTGCTCCAGCGATCACCGCCTGCGCCAACGGCCCCGGAGTGGGGGTAGCATCAGGCGCAGGCGGGTCCCTATCCCTGCAGCATGGCGGGGTTCAACCTGAGCCGCACGCCGCCATGTGGAGCCCGCTCAAGGCTGCTCCAGCGATCACCGCCTGCACCAACGGCCCCGGAGTGGGGGTAGCATCAGGCGCAGGCGGGTCCCTATCCCTGCAGCATGGCGGGGTTCAACCTGAGCCGCACGCCGCCACGTGGAGCCCGCTCAAGGCTGCTCCAGCGATCACCGCCTGCGCCAACGGCCCCGGAGTGGGGATAGCGCGAGACGTCTACCCCCAAGAAACAACCGCGCAAGAGAGAAAGAGCGCAAGTATGCTGCATTATTTCTACCTTCCCCTGCCGTCTCCTGCACCACGTGCACAACTATTCCCATCCTCTCCCGGTTCCCCCACCAATGTCCTAATTATTTCCCCTAATGCGATCGGAATTTTCGTAACACTCGAAAATTGTTACCCCATAAGAAAAAAAGTTTCAATACAAAATTTCGAGATAAGAAAGATTTAAAGAAAACTAATTTCCGGTCAGGCAGACATTTTTTTACTATTCCCTATATAGAAAATCATTATTGGGAGAAAAAATTACTTTTAAATGTTGTTTGATATAAGTTTATGTTTTTTATGTTAACATAAATTCATTCGATGTAAAGGTAACGAGATCGTCAGCCACAACATCTGTAGAGGTTAAAATTAAGTTACTATCGGTATAATTAGAATATTTATATGTGAAATGATAAATTAGTTCAATGAGCCATTTTAATATTCTGTTGGATTTGTGCGTCGCAATTCTGGTTGTTTTATGTTATGATGAATTTTGTAGAGTTCTTCAACCCACAAAAATGATATTTCCCAGTTTATAGTTTAGTTCTGTTAGTTCAATGTTGTATCAAAAAACTAGCTCAGACAAAACAGCAGGGCACAAACAAAATTCGTAATTGATGTTTACCCGTTGTGAGTATAAAATAAATCGCAAATTTGAAAGCATCAAAACTCATGCCAGTTAACATGTTCTGAGATCCCAAGGATGAAGGGGGCAGCTTGTTCCGTGGTCTGTTTTCTCTTGAGGCCATTCATGAACCCAACAAAAGTTATTTCTAAGACAAGACAAAAAGACGGAATCATGAATGGATGATTACTTGCCCTGCCCACCGCACAACGGCGCCACCTGCTTGACGAGGCGATGTCAATGCCATCACGTGTCAGGCAGCCCTGCTAGTGAACAAAGGTGGAGTTAAATTTTCGAATGGCATGTGGACTTCTATGAGTATAGTAAAATTTAATGCTATTAAACAAATACAGAAAATCATATATAAGGTGAGTCTGAATTCGACCAACAAACTGGCTACAGGTTCATAACGACAAAATAATTTGAAAAGCTATTGCGACGTACAGTTCAAAGTGTTTCCAAAGGCCGGTGAACGCCTTTAAACTTGGGGCTGAACAACATGTTAAACCATACTGAGAATAAAGTTGTTCGAAATAAAATGTCTTTACATTGGATGACAGTTTGGAATAAAAACTATTGGAAATGGCTAACTTCATTGACAACTCAAAAATATATATAGTTTTAAACATTTCTTTTCCCGTTTGTTTGTTTGTCTGTTCCGGTATCAATCGAAAACTATTTCATGGATTTTGATAAATTTTTATTAGTAATTTTTTGAGCTAACTTAAACACTACGCTTTATACATAAATTAAATCATTTATTTATATAAAAATTTCCACGCATAAGGGCGTGAAAAAGTGGTAAATATAGTTTTAAAATAAAATCTATACTGACTCTAATCAAGCATAAGAAGTATAGATATTTGGTATCAATAATAAACATACAAAAACTACCAACTACAATTTTACCATTTTTGCGAAATTCAACCATTAAGGAGTGAAAAAGAGATAAATATGGTTTCAAGATGAATAATTATATCTCCGAAACTAATCACGTATAATAAAATGTATTAATCAACATTAATAAATATACAAAAATACCATCAACAGTTAATCTTTTTTTTTGAAATCAACCCCTAAGGGGTGATGATGGGGTTCAGCTTGAGTAGTTTAAATAATTATTATGTAGGGTGAATGAACAATTTTTCGAAATTCTACCACAAAGGCATTGAAACAACGGCATGTTTTAATTGTCATAGATAATGTATCCAAGGATTTTAAACTGGAGATGGGAAATTATTATTTAACAGCGAGTTATTTAACTTTATTTTCTGCAGTAAACGGGGTGAAAAGGCGGTCAGTTTTGATTTATTATAAAATTGATATCTTCAAAGCTAATAAAGCGGTATGTGACTAATGCGATATGATTTATAAACATGCACAATCTACCAAACCTAATTTAATATATTTGCAATGATTAATAAAAAGAAACCTTAAACTATCTTCTATTATTAAACTTTAACCACAATATCACCTTTTAAGTTGTAAAAGGGATGATTATGACCTAAAAAAAGGGTTATGGATCCACTATATCAGTATTGACGAGATTAATTATAATTGAATATAAATGTAGATTATTAGTTTTATTATGGGTTCCACATCTGCGGTCAAAAAAAAAAAACGAAAAGTGTTTGGTTTTATTTGGTTAATGGATACTGCCATATTTAATAAATCTGTAGCTCTGAATTTTCACATAGTCTTCCCTGTAGGAAAATAGGTGTTGGGTGATATATTTGGGATTTTTGTTTAAGTAACACTACTAAGCATAACTAAAACTTAACAAATAGTACGAAAATAATTTTGTTAACTGTACTCACTACTTCAAAGAAAGATGGGAATTTTTTTAAAATCTTAAAATAATGTAGGTATCTGTAAAAGATGGAATTATTTAATAATTTTAAGCACAGCCTTACTAAAATAAATTATAATGCAAGTGTAGACGATGGCATAATATTATTTAAAATGAAATAGGGATGTGTTTTAATTTTTAAAAAAAATTGGCAACCTCATGAAATGAAAAGAGAGCTTTCATTCATCAAAATAAAATAAATCCTCGAACACACTAAAACGGGGGTTAAAAAAATGAGATCTTCATATTTACTATAAAATAATACGGCCTACGGAAAACCACTTTCGAAAATAATTTTTTTAAACGGTTTTGTTGTAAATTAAATAATTCATAATATTTTTAAATTATTAATTAAATGTAAAATTTATTGTTAGTAAGATTTTATTGCAGTTTTGCAATTTCATGGAAAAAAATTCAAGAATGCAAAAGTATGAAACCCTGGGCCACAAAGCGAACAGATGAACCCAAGGGTGAAACTGAAACAGGTATTGTGGACAATACAACACAATGAAGGCAGCACAGAGAGAGTCAAACTTTAAAAATCCGTGTAAGGAATGTAGCCATGCAAATAACAGCACAGATTAACACAGCATGCTAAGAACGACGAGATAGTTTCAACAAGATCAATAAATGCAGACAGACAGCAAACCAGAACCACAGCAAACTACAAACACAATGACCAAGGGCAACACAACTATTACAGTACCGACTAACACAGTAGGTCTCATATGGTAAAAACATTGACATCGTTGGGTCCATTTGTTCGCAGTGTTGCCAAGAGTTTTTTATTTTATTTTTGCATTCTTGAATTTTTTCCTTGATAAACAGTGCAAAACTGTAATGGCGTTTGTTCAAAGAAGTGTATTAAATCATTGATACTCTAGAAAATATTGTGTCCATTACTTTAGTAAATATGTTTTCGAATTAAATGCATACTTTTCTTATAATTATAATTGCCTGCAATACCGTGAAATTAAATAGAATTTTTTTCAGATAGAACACTGAGCGTCTGTATTATGTTTATTTGTATGAAGTTCTAAAACCACAGTGAATTTTGTGACTTTATAAAAATTAACTCATTTAAATAATTCGGAGTTAACTCTTTTATTTGACATATATTTTTCTGACGTGTTACTAACCCCCATTATTTATAAAATATTTTTTTTTACAGCCACAAAATTCGCGTTGGTTGTAGAACTTCATTCAATTAAACACACTTCATACATCAGGGTTCCCTCTAAAATACTTTCTCTATTATTCACAATAAAAATGTTGTTCAGCCCCTACTTCATAGATGTATACCATAAGTCGTAAAAATGTTTTCAACTTATTTTGTCGTGATAAACCTGAAGCTGAAGTTTGTTGGTCGAATTCTGACTCAAACTTATGTCATCATTTTATAAATACCATTTTCTTGAAGCTAAAACCTTTTTTCCATATCGTCGTTCTAAAATCTGGACACAGGTTCTACACTAAAATAACTTTTTCTCATGTATACCAAGTTATTCAAAACAATTCACAGATTTATTTATTTTTGAACCTTACTGTATAAATATGCTTATGACCTATTACTTGAGTACAAGAGCAAAAGATATGTATTTTCAAAAACAGAACCTCAAACATAACCAAATAATCAACACATTTCAATTGCACGGTACAAAAAAAATTTAAATTACTCAGAACAATGCTTGCTTGAAGATTGTGATGCATTATGTCAAAATTGATTTTAATATAAAATTAATTAATAGTCTAATAAATCTTTTGGTAAGTAAGAACATTCTTTTCGAATGTGAAACATACTGAACATCTTACCTTTATCAATGTACGAAATTAAAAATTCACAATTTAATTAATTCACCAAAATACAATCACAATAAGTAAAATATGTGCTTTCAAGCTTTTTTTTGTGTACAAGTCTTATCAAAACGAAAAATTTCTATATTATTAAATCCTTGGTATAAATTTATACATTGCAGCTGCATTAGAGTTCAACAGTTTCTGGTATCATGTTCACAAATAGTTGAGCCAGTTCTGCAAAGTTTTGGTTTCCAGCAAATGAAGCAGGCCTCCCAACTAAACAGCTCTCTGAGAGGAGTTCTATACCACGTATTATATAACTGCATGTTTTCGAGGGTACTCATTCTGCCCAAATTCAGCTGCTGTCAGCGCGGAGCTGAGAAGAGCTCTCAAGCAACGCAGAGGCGCCAAGTAGCTGCCGGGAAACACCACTGCGAGCACGCGCGTCCTTCTGCAACTTTCTTCCGACTCATTCATCAACATGGACGGATATATCTGTGCTGGCTGGAGCCAAACTCTTAATGTACAGGTTTTTTCCTGGTCAATTTGACTGAAAATGTCGAATAAGCCAACAACTGTTTGCAACCAACAAGGCTCTAAATCAAGATGGGTGGTTTTGTATCAAAAAAAAGTCCAAATTGATAATTAATAATTTATAGATGGTATCCCACTTGAAGTATCTGGAGCCATTCGAACAGTCGGTACGGTCTCTCTCACGTACCGCCGCCTGTCGAGAACATGATCACATGAGCAGGTAGGGAGGATCACATGAGCAGGTAGGGAGGATCACATGAGCAGGTAGGGAGGATCACATGAGCAGGTAGGGAGGATCACATGAGCAGGGCGGGAGGATCACATGAGCAGGTAGGGAGGATCACATGAGCAGGGCGGGAGGATCACATGAGCAGGTAGGGAGGATCAGATGAGCAGGTAGGGAGGATCAAATGAGCAGGTAGGGAGGATCACATGAGCAGGTAGGGAGGATCACATGAGCAGGTAGGGAGGATCACATGAGCAGTTAGGGAGGATCACATGAGCAGGTAGGGAGGATCACATGAGCAGGTAGGGAGGATCACATGAGCAGGTAGGGAGGATCACATGAGCAGGTAGGGAGGATCACATGAGCAGGTAGGGAGGATCACATGAGCAGGTAGGGAGGATCACATGAGCAGGCCGGGAGGATCACATGAGCAGGTAGGGAGGATCACATGGGCAGGCCGGGAGGATCACATGAGCAGGTAGGGAGGATCACATGAGCAGGTAGGGAGGATCACATGAGCAGGTAGGGAGGATCACATGAGCAGGCCGGGAGGATCACATGAGCAGGTAGGGAGGATCACATGAGCAGGTAGGGAGGATCACATGAGCAGGTAGGGAGGATCACATGAGCAGGTAGGGAGGATCACATGAGCAGGTAGGGAGGATCACATGAGCAGGTAGGGAGGATCACATGAGCAGGTAGGGAGGATCACATGAGCAGGTAGGGAGGATCACATGAGCAGGTAGGGAGGATCACATGAGCAGGTAGGGAGGATCACATGAGCAGGTAGGGAGGATCACATGAGCAGGTAGGGAGGATCACATGAGCAGGTAGGGAGGATCACATGAGCAGGTAGGGAGGATCACATGAGCAGGTAGGGAGGATCACATGAGCAGGTAGGGAGGATCACATGAGCAGGTAGGGAGGATCACATGAGCAGGTAGGGAGGATCACATGAGCAGGTAGGGAGGATCACATGAGCAGGTAGGGAGGATCACATGAGCAGGTAGGGAGGATCACATGAGCAGGTAGGGAGGATCACATGAGCAGGTAGGGAGGATCACATGAGCAGGTAGGGAGGATCACATGAGCAGGTAGGGAGGATCACATGAGCAGGTAGGGAGGATCACATGAGCAGGTAGGGAGGATCACATGAGTAGGTAGGGAGGATCACATGAGCAGGTAGGGAGGATCACATGAGTAGGTAGGGAGGATCACATGAGCAGGTAGGGAGGATCACATGAGCAGGTAGGGAGGATCACATGAGCAGGTAGGGAGGATCACATGAGCAGGTAGGGAGGATCACATGAGCAGGTAGGGAGGATCACATGAGCAGGTAGGGAGGATCACATGAGCAGGTAGGGAGGATCACATGAGTAGGTAGGGAGGATCACATGAGCAGGTAGGGAGGATCACATGAGCAGGTAGGGAGGATCTCATGAGCAGGTAGGGAGGATCACATGAGCAGGTAGGGAGGATCTCATGAGCAGGTAGGGAGGATCACATGAGCAGGGCGGGAGGATCACATGAGCAGGTAGGGAGGATCACATGAGCAGGGCGGGAGGATCACATGAGCAGGTAGGGAGGATCACATGAGCAGGTAGGGAGGATCCTATGAGCAGGTAGGGAGGATCACATGAGTATGTAGGGAGGATCACATGAGCAGGTAGGGAGGATCACATGAGCAGGTAGGGAGGATCACATGAGCAGGTAGGGAGGATCACATGAGGAGGTAGGGAGGATCACATGAGCAGGGCGGGAGGAACACATGAGCAGGTAGGGAGGATCACATGAGCAGGTAGGGAGGATCCTATGAGCAGGTAGGGAGGATCACATGAGCAGGTAGGGAGGATCACATGAGCAGGTAGGGAGGAACACTATCACAATCCAGCAGCAAGCTGCTGACAGAGTCTCAAGTGTGGCACACCACGGCACGTGATTTCCTGCACTGGGAGTGCTAGGGGGTGCTATACTGAAGATGCACTGGGAGGGCTAGGAGGTGCTATACTGAAGATGCACTGGGAGTGCTAGGAGGTGCTATACTGAAGATGCACTGGGAGTGCTAGGAGGTGCTATACTGAAGATGCACTGGGAGTGCTAGGAGGTGCTATACTGAAGATGCACTGGGAGGGCTAGGAGGTGCTATACTGAAGATGCACTGGGAGTGCTAGGAGGTGCTATACTGAAGATGCACTGGGAGTGCTAGGAGGTGCTATACTGAAGATGCACTGGGAGTGCTAGGAGGTGCTATACTGAAGATGCACTGGGAGGGCTAGGAGGTGCTATACTGAAGATGCACTGGGAGGGCTAGGAGGTGTTATACTGAAGATGCACTGGGAGGGCTAGGAGGTGTTATACTGAAGATGCACTGGGAGGGCTAGGAGGTGTTATACTGAAGATGCACTGGGAGGGCTAGGAGGTGCTATACTGAAGATGCACTGGGAGGGCTAGGTGTTATACTGAAGATGTACTGGGAGGGCTAGGAGGTGTTATACTGAAGATGCACTGGGAGGGCTAGGAGGTGTTATACTGAAGATGCACTGGGAGGGCTAGGAGGTGTTATACTGAAGATGCACTGGGAGGGCTAGGAGATGCTATACTGAAGATGCACTGGGAGGGTTAGGAGGTGTTATACTGAAGATGTACTGGGAGGGCTAGGAGGTGTTATACTGAAGATGCACTGGGAGAGCTAGGAGGTACTATACTGAAGATGCACTGGGAGGGCTAGGAGGTTTTATACTGAAGATGTACTGGGAGGGCTAGGAGGTGTTATACTGAAGATGCACTGGGAGGGCTAGGAGGTGTTATACTGAAGATGCACCCGTCCACCTGAATGAATGAAAATTATCTATTTATATCAGTGCTTAACCGTGAATGTTTATTTTGAATAAAATTCTATAAAAATAAATTTGCATGTGCAAAATAATCGGACCTTAAGTAATTCAAAATACCACTTAGACCTGTGAATTTCTTAAAAATATTCTTTAGTGCTCATCATTTGAGGGATTCAGTGTTTACTTTTGAATCTTGTTTTAATGTCTGTACACCAATGGCTGTAAGAACATTTCACTGACAGTTTTTGAATACATGGTCCAAATCTGAGCATGAAAAAGTATAACATAGGCCCTCAGTTACAAATAAAGATAAAACACTTTATGTTTTTGGTTTCTGGATTGAAAATATAAAAAAAAACTTTATGAGTTCTTTGAGTACTGTAACGAAAGACATGAATATAAGACACTGTCTATTTTACAGACGATTCAGTCTCTAACAAATTCTAACAAAACACACATTTTAAAAGTTTTAAAAATAATACTTCCTAAAGCTAAATAAATATTGCTACTTTCAGAAAACATTTGACGTTACGTTAACTTACTGGAAACCAAAACCTTATTTACGTTGCTACGTGCACAGTTGACAACTGCAACCGTGTACAGACACATAACACAGCAGTGTAAGTAACATCAAACAACTGAACACTTACAGAACCGGAACGTGCTGAATGCTGCGTACGTAACACCAGGCAGCTGTGGCCGAGTGACTGACAACTGACACGCGTTCAGTTTTTAAGAAATACAGTAATACGTCATCCTCTCGCCCATTACCTACCGTGATTAACATTACAAACAAATGGAAGAAAATTGACTTCTTGTCACATTCAAATCAGTTCATACACAACAGTCATACGTACACTATATGACCACCCCTAGCCACGCATACACAATACACAGTTCACTGCTATAGAAAAACAAACATATAAGGTATATATATAAATACTTTATACATCTTATAGCCTGTAAACAATAATCGCCACATGCAGACAACAGCTACTTGTCGTACACAATAACAATAAATATACTATGAAAATTACTGATTCTCTGGCAATGGAATATTTTCTTATGCCACACACAAGTGATGCACCTTAAGTGCACCAACTCTGTTCCTTCTGCTGCAGTTCACAGAATGCATACATACTTACAACACACATTATTTATGGAACATACTTATTTAGCAACTACACCCATCTCCCAAAAGCTTTTATAATACTGATTGCAGGATTGGTACACTAATATCTAGTGTAGGTACAGATTTACTACTTAAATTAAAAATATTATTTTGGTAGCAAACAGATTCCTAATTTGTGTTGGGCGACGACACACATACAGTGTTTGTTACCCCACTGTCTACAGACAATTACATCACTACTTTTATTCGATATACCAGTAACATCACCTGTCATTTTAGCAACATAAATATAATTGCACTTGAATACCAGCTACAGTTTTCACATTATCTTTCAAACTGGCTCCTTCTCTTGCTCACACGGAACAGCTATTAAGAACAAGAAATTTACATACTTTGGGTACAATGTGTAGAACCAATGGTAAATTTAGGATGCCTGAAAGTATATAATAACCTAAGGCTAGATACTTTAAATATATATAAACATATATTATAGCATGGATCAGAGGATCAAAACATTTAGCTGTCCATGAAAAACCAATTTGGCAGCAATTAGGTAGTCTTTAATGTATATAAATATTTCCTGATGATATGACCAATGCTGGAGGATCTGAGAATAGATTGCCAGTAGTATACGAATGTATGTTCTGGAACATGGCTTCTGGCTGTGGAGCGTGTGGGCACGTCCGCCATCTTGGATTGTGACGTCACGGCGGCCATCTTGGATGACCTTGACCTTGGACCTTGACCTTGAATTTGATCCTCAAAAATCGCCAAAATTTGCCAAAATTGGGCAAAAATTGTCCAAAATTCCTCAAAATTCGCCAAAATTTCCATTTCTGTGGAAAAAAATTCCGCCAAAAAATCTCAAAAAATTCCACAATTCAAAAATCAGGATTTCGAAAATCCTCAAAAGTCGTTTTACCCTAGAAAGAACCCAAATTCCTAAAAGCGGCTTAAAACTCCTAAGAGCTAGCCGCTCTAAGCCGTCGAGGTCATGACCTTGAAAATTAGGATGCCATGGCAGCCATATTGGATGATGACGTCACCGTTGCAATTTTCGTTACGGCCGCCATCTTTAACTTTTTTATTTATTATACGATTTTAATGAAAAAAATTTAAAAAATTATAAAAAAAATTAAATAATAAAACTTTAATAAAATATTTAAAAAAAACATACATTTACGACACGGAGTTCGGAGTCCTCGGTTCGAACCCGACGAGCGCAAAAAAAAATAAAAATGGTGACCGATCCTTCCCCCCGTGGTGACTTTTGGCAGACTGACTCCCACCACTTTTCTTAAAGCATATATATCGTCACCCAGTATGACGTCATGTCCGACATCTTGTCTTCGTTGCTGGAGACCACCATCTTGTATTCGTCGGCGAGAGTGCGCTGATAACATGTTAGTTTAGTTCTTATCCGCTAGAGTGCAGTAATCATTTATTACTGTGACACCTGCCATCTTGAAATTCGGCCGCCATCTTGGAAATCCGTAATTATTTAGCTAGGAATTCGGGAAAAGTTCCAAAACTCATTAAATAAATAGCTCATTAATTTACATATTGATTCGATCCGCTCCTGTCCTTGGTTCGATACCCGATCGATGCAATAATGTTTAATTTTATGTAAAAAATAATAATTGCAATAAACCATGTTCATCATATATTTAAAGAACCTCTAAATCCTCTACGACCACCATCCTATCAGACATCAAGACCACCATATTGGAAATTCGTAATTTTAATGCTAGAGATTCGGGAAAAAATTCAAAATTCATTTAATAAATTTGTAATCTATATACTGATTGATTAAATCGACTAAGGTCCTTGGTTCGATCCCTGGCCGATACAAATCAACTTTAATTTTAAAAAAGTACCAGAAAAGTGTAAGGTTCGAGAAATAAAACACCTCAAAGTCTTTTACAAACATAATATTTATTACACAATTTCTATCCTACTACAGAATCACTTGCGAAAGCCAGCAATCTTATAAACATTTAGCCCTGCATAGACGTGCATCGACTACTTCTTAGCTCCAAATGGCTACAAATGCTTCAAAAGGCTCCAAATGCTCCAACAGCTCCAAAAAAAAGGCTCCAAATGCTCCAATAACCACCAAATGCTTAACACAGCTCCAAATGGCTTCAAATGCTCCAAACGGCCTCCAAATGCTTGACAGCCTCCAAATGCTTGACTGCTCCAAATGTCTCCAAATTGCTTCAAATGCTCCAAACGGCTCCAAATGCTCCAAATTGCTCCAAATGTTCCAAACGGCTCCAAATGCTCCAAATGCTCCAAACAGCTCCAAATGCTCCAAACGGCTCCAAAAGCTCCAAATGTCTCCAAATGCTCCAAACGGCTCCAAATGCTCCAAATGTCTCCAAAAGGCTCCAAATGCTCCAAACGGCTCCAAATTGCTCCAAATGCTCCAAACGGCTCCAAATGCTCCAAATTGCTCCAAATGCTCCAAACGGCTCCAAATGCTCCAAACGGCTCCAAATGTCTCCAAAAGGCTCCAAATGGCTCCAAATGCTCCAAATGTCTCCAAAAGGCTCCAATTGCTCCAAACGGCCTCCAAATGCTCCAAATGGCTCCAAATGCTCCAAATGGCTCCAAATGCTCCAAATGGCTCCAACAGCTCCAAAAGGCTCAAAATGCTTCAAAAGGCTCCAATTGTTCCAAGAGCTCCATCTTCAATTGATTCCAACTGATTCCAATTACTTTTCTTATCGAACTTGGCATGGTTACTAACATGTCTTTATTAGTATACATTTTGACTGGCAGTGGTAACGTATTTTGCACCTTTAAGTTATAAGTTTTATTTAGAAATCAGATTTCGATAAATGGTAGATACCATTTGGAAAGAAAATATATTAATTTATCTTCAAGTTTATACACATTTAATTTAAGCCATTATTGTATGTAGCCAGCTTCCCTCAGTTCTTTGAGTATGAAGGATATTTCTTTAATGTTCGAATAGTTTCCTGCACAAAGCGATCCATGTAGTAGTCGTAGCCTGTCAACCAATATGTTAGGATCTTCCCATGAGGTATAATCAAACTCTTCTGCTGCATTCATCATCCTTGCATGTTTATAATAAATATTATTATCTCTGGTGTCTATCGTTTTAACACCAACCTCAAGGTCACTTTCGTCATCGTGACAGTGATTATCACAAGCTTGATCAGGATAATTTATTTTATTACGACGTTTCCATCGTTTTGGTCTCAAACCACCATCACAGTCTTCGCTCTTACATGCTTTTGATGCTTCAGCACAGTACTCAATCATGTCAGCCTTAGATGTGTCAGCACAGTCTTCGTTCACGACAGCTTCTGATGTGTCGCCACAGTCATCAATCATGTCAGCACCACAAACTTGATCAGGATAATTTATTTTATTACGTCGTTTCCATCGTTTTGGTCTCAGACCGCCATCACAGTCTTCGATCTTGCCTGCTTTAGGTGCTTCAGTACAGTACTCAATCATGTCAGCCTTAGATGTGTCAGCACAGTCTTCGTTCACGCCAGCTTCTGATGTGTCACCACAGTCTTCAATCATGTCAGCACCACAAACTTGATCAGGATAATTTATTTTATTACGTCGTTTCCGTCGTTTTGGTCTCAGACCGCCATCACAGTCTTCGATCTTACCTGCTTTAGGTGCTTCAGTACAGTACTCAATCATGTCAGCCTCAGATGTGTCACCACAATCTTCAATCATGCACGCTTCAGATGATTCATCATAGTCTTCGACCTTGTAAGCTTCAGATGGTTCTCCATCTTTCTGATTTTCATGGAGACGACTAGATATTGGAGTAAATATATTTTCATTTCTAATGTGGTTACAACTTCCTTCGTTTGTTTTAGATTTTAAATTATTATCTTGATCTAGATCAGTAATTTTAGCATTAGCTTTTTCGCCTTCGTTCCTCTTCCGCGATGTTGTAGCCCAGTCTTCGTTATCTTTATTCATCTTAATTGTACAGGTCTTGTAATGTCTATCCAAGTAATATCTTCTACCAAAGGATTTCTGACACTGACTGCAATGAAATGGTTTTTGACAAGGACCCAAATTACACTCGCTTCTCTCATGTCGTTTAGCATTCTTTCTCAAGGTAAACACCTTGCTACAGTATCTACAGTGATGACGTTTCGATACAGCGTCAGATCCTAAATCGGAATTCATATTAGTTACCGAGACTAATGCCAGATGCAAACTAAGAGTTTTAAATTAGATATATTACTTAAATAGAATTTTTTAATTATTTCATCAGCGAGAATTAATTTATCTCATTCAAAGGTACTTTTTGCAAGTAGTTCTGCTTTTCAACAACAGATGTCGCCACATGTTACTTGCAGGTAAATAATATTTAGTTCTTTTATGCGGGATGCGGGATGCTCACTAACGATCGAAATAGAACGATGGCTTCGCTAGACTCCAAGGAGAAGGAAGTTCGTCCATCCTGTTAGTGCTTCTTAGATTTCTCAGAAATTATTTGACTGAGTAATGATAATTTTTTTTTTTTTAATTTCCGCCTGATAAAAATATTACAAGTAATGATTGAGTAGCAGAAGTTCACTAATTATATGCAACCTTGAATAAAAAATGACATGCTTCATTAAGTAAAAAAATCCTTCATGCAGAGATAAATTCCTCATCAGTAACCAGAAGCACTCGGAGAAAACCATCAGATGTATAGTCAGGAATAATCAGAAGCACCCAGTGAAAACCATCAAAATATTGTCAAGAATAATCAGGAGCACACGGAGAAATCCATCTAAATATTGTCAAGAATAATCAGGAGCACACGGAGAAATCCACCATAATACTGTCAAGAATAAACGGGAGCACACGGAGAAAACCGCCATAATATTGACAAGAATAATCGGAAGCACACGGAGAAAACCGCCACAAGTTTTCTTTGATATAAAATTTCAGGAAAAAATAATAAAAAATAAAAATAAATTAATAAAAAATTTAAAAAAATAAAATAAAAAATACATAAAATTCTGGCTTGTACTAGAACTATATCTTTGCTCAACAATGAGAAGTTCACAAGCTAGCAGAATCTGTTTATGTATTTTTTATTTTATTTTTTAAATTTTTTATTAATTTATTTTTATTTTTTATTATTTTTTCCTGAAATTTTATGATATCAAAGAAAACTTGTGGCGGTTTTCTCCGTGTGCTTCCGATTATTCTTGTCAATATTATGGCGGTTTTCTCCGTGTGCTCCCGTTTATTCTTGACAGTATTGTGGTGGATTTCTCCGTGTGCTCCTGATTATTCTTGACAATATTTAGATGGACTTCTCCGTGTGCTCCTGATTATTCTTGACAATATTTTGATGGTTTTCACTGGGTGCTTCTGATTATTCCTGACTATACATCTGATGGTTTTCTCCGAGTGCTTCTGGTTACTGATGAGGAATTTATCTCTGCATGAAGGATTTTTTTACTTAATGAAGCATGTCATTTTTTATTCAAGGTTGCATATAATTAGTGAACTTCTGCTACTCAATCATTACTTGTAATATTTTTATCAGGCGGAAATTTAAAAAAAAAAAATTATCATTACTCAGTCAAATAATTTCTGAGAAATCTAAGAAGCACTAACAGGATGGACGAACTTCCTTCTCCTTGGAGTCTAGCGAAGCCATCGTTCTATTTCGATCGTTAGTGAGCATCCCGCATCCCGCATAAAAGAACTAAATATTATTTACCTGCAAGTAACATGTGGCGACATCTGTTGTTGAAAAGCAGAACTACTTGCAAAAAGTACCTTTGAATGAGATAAATTAATTCTCGCTGATGAAATAATTAAAAAATTCTATTTAAGTAATATATCTAATTTAAAACTCTTAGTTTGCATCTGGCATTAGTCTCGGTAACTAATATGAATTCCGATTTAGGATCTGACGCTGTATCGAAACGTCATCACTGTAGATACTGTAGCAAGGTGTTTACCTTGAGAAAGAATGCTAAACGACATGAGAGAAGCGAGTGTAATTTGGGTCCTTGTCAAAAACCATTTCATTGCAGTCAGTGTCAGAAATCCTTTGGTAGAAGATATTACTTGGATAGACATTACAAGACCTGTACAATTAAGATGAATAAAGATAACGAAGACTGGGCTACAACATCGCGGAAGAGGAACGAAGGCGAAAAAGCTAATGCTAAAATTACTGATCTAGATCAAGATAATAATTTAAAATCTAAAACAAACGAAGGAAGTTGTAACCACATTAGAAATGAAAATATATTTACTCCAATATCTAGTCGTCTCCATGAAAATCAGAAAGATGGAGAACCATCTGAAGCTTACAAGGTCGAAGACTATGATGAATCATCTGAAGCGTGCATGATTGAAGATTGTGGTGACACATCTGAGGCTGACATGATTGAGTACTGTACTGAAGCACCTAAAGCAGGTAAGATCGGAGACTGTGATGGCGGTCTGAGACCAAAACGACGGAAACGACGTAATAAAATAAATTATCCTGATCAAGTTTGTGGTGCTGACATGATTGAAGACTGTGGTGACACATCAGAAGCTGGCGTGAACGAAGACTGTGCTGACACATCTAAGGCTGACATGATTGAGTACTGTGCTGAAGCATCAAAAGCATGTAAGAGCGAAGACTGTGATGGTGGTTTGAGACCAAAACGATGGAAACGTCGTAATAAAATAAATTATCCTGATCAAGTTTGTGGTGCTGACATGATTGATGACTGTGGTGACACATCAGAAGCTGTCGTGAACGAAGACTGTGCTGACACATCTAAGGCTGACATGATTGAGTACTGTGCTGAAGCATCAAAAGCATGTAAGAGCGAAGACTGTGATGGTGGTTTGAGACCAAAACGATGGAAACGTCGTAATAAAATAAATTATCCTGATCAAGCTTGTGATAATCACTGTCACGATGACGAAAGTGACCTTGAGGTTGGTGTTAAAACGATAGACACCAGAGATAATAATATTTATTATAAACATGCAAGGATGATGAACGCAGCAGAAGAGTTTGATTATACCTCATGGGAAGATCCTAACATATTGGTTGACAGGCTACGACTACTACATGGATCGCTTTGTGCAGGAAACTATTCGAACATTAAAGAAATATCCTTCATACTCAAAGAACTGAGGGAAGCTGGCTACATACAATAATGGCTTAAATTAAATGTGTATAAACTTGAAGATAAATTAATATATTTTCTTTCCAAATGGTATCTACCATTTATCGAAATCTGATTTCTAAATAAAACTTATAACTTAAAGGTGCAAAATACGTTACCACTGCCAGTCAAAATGTATACTAATAAAGACATGTTAGTAACCATGCCAAGTTCGATAAGAAAAGTAATTGGAATCAGTTGGAATCAATTGAAGATGGAGCTCTTGGAACAATTGGAGCCTTTTGAAGCATTTGGAGCCTTTTGGAGCTGTTGGAGCCATTTGGAGCATTTGGAGCCATTTGGAGCATTTGGAGCCATTTGGAGCAATTGGAGCCTTTTGAAGCATTTGGAGCCTTTTGGAGACATTTGGAGCCATTTGGAGCATTTGGAGCCGTTTGGAGCATTTGGAGCCTTTTGGAAACATTTGGAGCCGTTTGGAGCATTTGGAGCCGTTTGGAGCATTTGGAGCAATTTGGAGCATTTGGAGCCGTTTGGAGCATTTGGAGCAATTTGGAGCCGTTTGGAGCATTTGGAGCCTTTTGGAGACATTTGGAGCATTTGGAGCCGTTTGGAGCATTTGGAGACATTTGGAGCTTTTGGAGCCGTTTGGAGCATTTGGAGCCGTTTGGAGCATTTGGAGCTGTTTGGAGCATTTGGAGCCGTTTGGAACATTTGGAGCAATTTGGAGCATTTGGAGCCGTTTGGAGCATTTGAAGCAATTTGGAGACATTTGGAGCATTTGGAGCCGTTTGGAGCAGTCAAGCATTTGGAGGCTGTCAAGCATTTGGAGGCCGTTTGGAGCATTTGAAGCCATTTGGAGCTGTGTTAAGCATCTGGTGGTTATTGGAGCATTTGGAGCCTTTTTTTTGGAGCTGTTGGAGCATTTGGAGCCTTTTGAAGCATTTGTAGCCATTTGGAGCTAAGAAGTAGTCGATGCACGTCTATGCAGGGCTAAATGTTTATAAGATTGCTGGCTTTCGCAAGTGATTCTGTAGTAGGATAGAAATTGTGTAATAAATATTATGTTTGTAAAAGACTTTGAGGTGTTTTATTTCTCGAACCTTACACTTTTCTGGTACTTTTTTAAAATTAAAGTTGATTTGTATCGGCCAGGGATCGAACCAAGGACCTTAGTCGATTTAATCAATCAGTATATAGATTACAAATTTATTAAATGAATTTTGAATTTTTTCCCGAATCTCTAGCATTAAAATTACGAATTTCCAATATGGTGGTCTTGATGTCTGATAGGATGGTGGTCGTAGAGGATTTAGAGGTTCTTTAAATATATGATGAACATGGTTTATTGCAATTATTATTTTTTACATAAAATTAAACATTATTGCATCGATCGGGTATCGAACCAAGGACAGGAGCGGATCGAATCAATATGTAAATTAATGAGCTATTTATTTAATGAGTTTTGGAACTTTTCCCGAATTCCTAGCTAAATAATTACGGATTTCCAAGATGGCGGCCGAATTTCAAGATGGCAGGTGTCACAGTAATAAATGATTACTGCACTCTAGCGGATAAGAACTAAACTAACATGTTATCAGCGCACTCTCGCCGACGAATACAAGATGGTGGTCTCCAGCAACGAAGACAAGATGTCGGACATGACGTCATACTGGGTGACGATATATATGCTTTAAGAAAAGTGGTGGGAGTCAGTCTGCCAAAAGTCACCACGGGGGGAAGGATCGGTCACCATTTTTATTTTTTTTTGCGCTCGTCGGGTTCGAACCGAGGACTCCGAACTCCGTGTCGTAAATGTATGTTTTTTTTAAATATTTTATTAAAGTTTTATTATTTAATTTTTTTTATAATTTTTTAAATTTTTTTCATTAAAATCGTATAATAAATAAAAAAGTTAAAGATGGCGGCCGTAACGAAAATTGCAACGGTGACGTCATCATCCAATATGGCTGCCATGGCATCCTAATTTTCAAGGTCATGACCTCGACGGCTTAGAGCGGCTAGCTCTTAGGAGTTTTAAGCCGCTTTTAGGAATTTGGGTTCTTTCTAGGGTAAAACGACTTTTGAGGATTTTCGAAATCCTGATTTTTGAATTGTGGAATTTTTTGAGATTTTTTGGCGGAATTTTTTTCCACAGAAATGGAAATTTTGGCGAATTTTGAGGAATTTTGGACAATTTTTGCCCAATTTTGGCAAATTTTGGCGATTTTTGAGGATCAAATTCAAGGTCAAGGTCAAAGGTCAAGGTCAAGGTCATCCAAGATGGCCGCCGTGACGTCACAATCCAAGATGGCGGACGTGCCCACACGCTCCACAGCCAGAAGCCATGTTCCAGAACATACATTCGTATACTACTATTGCCTATTTCTATTGGAGGAAAGCGTTGCTATAGTTCCTCCCCATTATGTATGAACATATTAAGTTACGTGTGCATTAGCTCCGAATGTATACCATCATGGACAAATATGTTTTTCATCTGTTAGTTTCAAGTGTCAAAATGTTTGAAAATATGTAAGCTTCTATTTTTAAGTTTAAGACATTTGAAATTTGATGAACGTGACAACAAACCACTAAGCAATGATTACAACTGTAACATCAAAAGTACAGCACAGTAAATAATATCGCCGAAGGTGACATTATTATTTGTAATCGAAATACAAAAAAAAAAAAATTGATGAAAACAAACCATTAAAAATCAAATGTTAGTAAAATTTTTCTAAATTTTTACTGTCAAAATATTTTAAGATTTCGAAAGACCTTCTGGCTAAAATAAAAATTTAAATTTTGAAAAAAAAAAAAAAAAAAAACAACAAGCTAGGCCTTGATTGCTGGTCAAACAAACCTTTGACAATAACCACAAGGATTCAACAAAGAATAATCTTACTGGATTCTGGCGAACAATTTGGAATTAAAAAAGCAAAATTTATGCTGACGTTAAATTCACAACACTAAGCGAACAGTAAATCACATAATTAACCAAGATAATGTACAAAATTAGTAAAACCAATAAAATGTGCCTAAATATATATGCATGAACACTATATAACTATTTTTGCAAATAAAGTTAAATAAGAAAGTCAATTCCTAAGACAGTTTTGTAGTGATGTTACTCTTTGTGAGACATATAAGAACAAGTTTGAATATACAGTACTTCAATTCTCCTCTCTCCCTCTAAACATTTTATTTAATTATCTTCCTATTATAATCACAATGCTATATGAGAGAATAAATTCAAATAAATACTTAAATTCCTAAGCCTACTTCCGCTTTCTAGATGTAGGTTCGAACAATTTTATAAATAATTTGTTCTGAATATTTGTTTCTCAGAAAGAACAACACTAAAATACGTAGTTGTTGAATATCGCAAAAAAAAAAAGCCTTTAGAAAATAAATGTGTGTTTATGAGATGTTATCGTAATAATTAACAATTGCTACACCAGCGGTGCAGGCGATGGGATATCGACTCCGTTGTGCCGATGGCTCGAAATTTAGAAGCTTGGAACCAATCAATTATCCAGATCACAACATTCAGGAACAAATCGGAACCCGGCGCCGAGCTTTCGCAGGAGGAGCTAACGCCAACTTGCATTGTAACGTCAAGGCGGCCATCTTGAATGACCTTGACCTTGACGGCCATCTTGGATCCACCATTTTGAATTCCGCCATTTTGTTTTCTAGATATTTAGGCCATTTTGAATTCCACCATTTTGTTTAATAGCTCTTTCCGCCATCTAGGAATCGAATGCATTACTCCTTAGAATGTTGAAATTTTCGTTACGGCCGCCATCTTGAAAATCCGTATATTTATGCTAGAAAATCGGAAAAATCTTACAATTTAATAAAAATTTAAATAAAAAAACTCCACCATCTTAAATTATGATGCAATGACCACCATTTTCTAAATTCGTAATTATTATCAGATTATATGGGAACACATTTAAAATTAAAAATATATATATTTACCAAATATTAAATTTATTAAAAAATAAAACATACACCATGTCTTTGGTTCGAAATAAGTCAGGACAAAACTTAAAAAAAAAAAAAAAAAATGACAGATCCTTCCTCTACGGAAGCCACCGGCAGACTGGCCTCCCAACACTAATGCCAATGTTCATATATCGTCAGCTAGTATGATAACATATCGGCCATATTGTTTTTATCAGCTGGAGACCACCATCTTGTTTTTGTCTGCTGGAGTGTGCTATCATCATGTTAGTTTACTTTTTACCCATTAGAGTGCAGTAATAATTTATTATTACTGTGTAACCCCACCATCTTGAAATTTTGACACCATCTTGGAAATTCGTAATTATTTACCTATAAATTCAGAAAAAAAATGGAAAAATCATTTGAAAAATTTGCAATTAATATACTGATTGATTCGCTCGACTCCTGTACTCGGATAGATCCTTGGTCATTGCAAGAAAAAATTAATTAAATACCACATCAATGTAACAAAAAGTAACAGGGTCGAAAAAAGACTTTTTTTTACAAATACAGCTTATTACATAGATATTATACTACTATAAGAAAACTTGCTTAATTTAACAATTCAATTAAAATTAAGTTCTGTATTGTCTTAAACTGACTAATTCGTAGCTCCAATCGGATTACTGAAGACAGAGACCAGCCAGATCCTTTTCGTACACATTATTTTTCTTCCCGACAGAGTTTCTCGATACTGTGTTTAACAGACTGCTTCACATCGTCGGAATTGTAAACGGGAGTAACTGTCCAGAATGAACACTTCTTCATTTTGTTCAAGAACGGATATGGTTTGCCATATACACAGTCCAAACAAAAGTTATTTTTTAAAGGTCTATATGCAGATGCTTCATCAGTAAGCTGATTGATAATGTTATGCCTGATATCGTCAAGAATAAACAAATGTCTTTCGACTCACTAACGTAATTAGATAATAGTATTTTTTCAACATTACACGAAATACAGATATCGCACAGTGGAAATCGTTATCGTTTATCTGTAATGTACAAAGCCCAGTCTGAGGCTTAGATTCATGTCTAGGCCTCATCACATTCGGTTTCTGAATATTTGTTTTTGTGCTTGTACGCATACAAGTCTCCAGCCTAAAGCAAGGAGTCGAAATGTCTGCATCAAGGCACACGGACATCACCTTTACATTTTTTTCTTATGCCGTCGCAATCTGTCAATATGTGTAAACCAAACATGACACTCATCGCAGCGAAACTTGGTACGAGAAAGACTCTTCACACATTTGCTCCTCTCATGTCTTCGTGCATCATGAAAAAATGCGAACGTCATATCACAGTAGCTGCCAGCATGTCTAGTTGAAGACGAACTTTTCAGACCCGCACCAAATGATGTTGTTGAAGTTGTACAAATTCCTGGTGTTCTCTAAAGCGAGTCAATCAATCGCTGTTGTAGCGAAACCTTTACTTTCTGCCACACAGTAGGTCCTGTGCATTATCAAGTGACATTTCAACTAATCATGCCTTGCAAATTGCTTATGACGTTGGTTGGACTGTGTATATGGCAAAACATATCCGTTCTTTAACACAGTGAAGAAGTGTGCATTCTGGACAGTTACTCCCATTTACAATTCCGACGATGTGAAGCAGTCTGTTATAAATAGTATCGAGAAACTCTGGCGCGAAGAAAAGACTATGTAGGAAAAGGATCTGGCAGGTCTCTGTCTTCAGTAAACCGACTGTATCTAAGAATTAGCCAGTTTAAGACAATGCAGAACTTAATGCTAATTTAATTGCTAAATTAAGCAAGTGTTACTATACTAGTACAGGATATATGTAATACATTGTATTTCTAAAAAAAATTGTTTTGAACCTGTCACTTTTATGTTACATTGATGTGATAATTAATTTTTTTTAATTGACTAAGATTAAACCTAGGACAGGAAACCATCGATTATATAAGTTTATTAATTGCAGATTTTTTAAAATAAATTCAAGAATTTTCCCAAATGTATAGCTAAATAACACAAATTTCCAAGATGACGATTTGCCACAGTAATAATAAATTACTGCACTATAGTGAGTAAAAATTAAACTAACATAATGGTAGAGCATTCCAGCAGACGAAAACAAGATGGCGGGCATGTCATTATACTAGCTGGCGATATATCTACTTTGGCATTAGGGGTGGGGGGTCAGTCTGTCGGTGGCTTCCGAGGAGGAAGGAATTGTTGTAATTTTTATTTTTATTTTTTCGCTCACTTGGTTGGAACCAAGGACGTAAGTGCGTGTTTTATTAAAATTTTAAGAAGGTTTGATTAACTAATTGTTTTATTAATTTATATTTTCCCCCTTAAAATCTGATAATAATTACGGATTTTCAAGATGGTGGTCATGACGAAAAGTGCAACATTATGGAGAGGGGAATTCGATTCCTAGATGACATAAAGTTCTAGAAAACAAAATAGTGGAAAGTTCGAGAAAACAAAATGGCGAATTCCAAAATGACGGACCAGGATGGCCACCGGGATCAAGGTCAAGGCCATCTAAGATGGCCGCCGTGACATCACAATCCAAGATGGCGGTCGGCTCCTCCTGCGAAAGCCTGACGCCGGAGCCCCTTTCGTACACTACTCTCAACGCAAGATCAAGTTCATTCACGTGTATCATCACAATTACGTTTCTAGGATCTACATCTCAGTTGCCACAGCACTTCACCAGTGCGTCTCACGCCGTGGTTTGCCGGTTAGTGACGTCAATTTACAGCGTGAAGTCACGGGTAGAACTAGGCGAGTTTCCACTGATATCAGTCTCTTGTAAAAACATGGGAGACTCTCAAAATCCAATACCGTTCACTATATTTCCATGCACAAATACTTACAGAACTAAGCCATACCGCCCAAAACATCCAGTTTATGGATGTAATTGTTATTTTTCAGATGATTATTCTATTTGGTTTGCTAAAAAGTTTAAATTTGTATTTTAATGATGTATATCAATGCAATTTATTATGTAAGAAGAAAATATCTAAGAGCAGCACTTAAGCCCGCACAAGAATGTCGTGGAATGAGAAAGAAACGAATGAACAGATACTGTGTTCTCTGGCGAAAGTAAAGGCATCCGTCACTTATTCTACCCATGACAAAGACTTCCATACTGGCATTGAGTCTTCGTGCTTCCTCCAACAATTTTATTGTTTTTATTGTTATCTGAAACTTAGTATAGTATAGTATTGGCTAAATTCATGATAGCAATAATATTTCAGAAAAAAATTTAAATTAGGTCATATTAAAAGCACGTTCATTTGAAACATAATTAAGTGCTGACATGATATTGATAGGCCTTGTTTAAAATAGGTTTAAAATAAATTGTTTTGCTCGTTAAATTTTATGCTTGTTCAATGTTATGAATTTCATGTATTTAATATTGCGGTATTTGTATGTTCACATCAGGTCAGATCTAAGCAAGTACAGCTCTAAAGCAGGAAGGAATTAAATGAACAAGGGAACATCTGTAAAATGTATGATTGACTACAATATAAGAAATTTGAAAATAAAAGAAGTTCTCGCTAATCACTATACTCGTTCTTAAAACAAACACTAAGCCTGATGTGTCTTTGGAATTTTTTCGGAAAGTATTTTGGTCAAAATGTAAATATTTTTAAAGTTTTAAAACCACCGTCTACGACATTACGAGTATAATAACATGACATTATGTTTGCCACTGAGTGAAATGCTGTCGTCAGTCATAGTTTATAGGTAAGTCGTAAGTAATATTTTGGCACCTATTTCCAAGAATGAAATGTAATAAGTCAACTTTAATATTAATTTTTTTAATTTTATATACGTTTAAAAATTTAATGCACATATTTCTAAAGTAAACATTTACCATATAATAACCATTTGTGTCACTTGATTGCAGGTAATATATTTTCTTTTTACCTTTGACACTACATACTTCGAAATATATCTACGCACGTAGGCTGTGCCGAAAAAGATTTAACATTATTTGTTTGTGTAACTGGCAAAGTAAATTCATTTCTTTAATATTAACGAAGGAACAAGAAGTAAAAAATTCAACATTTGTCGTAACTGTCTCGTTATTTTTTAGTTTACTTAAAAAGGCTGAAAATTAAACTGTGCAGAATTTTTCACGGATTGGTTACTTGTTTTTTCAACGATCAAAGGTACTTTTCGAGGTTTCATACAATTTAACTCTTTTTCGCAATTAATATTGCAATAATGTTTGTTTTCATTGCATCAGAATTAGTGTTAGGCTTATTAATTATATGCTCATTTGATAGTGAAGAAGTAGATTTATTCCGGGGTTCAAATGAATGAAATGACTCCAGATGTATTCATTTCGCCCATTTTTACGTGGGTATGAAAATAAAGGATATCTTTTTCTTCCTACCCATCTTACATTCCTGTCACGCAATTAGACGCGTCTGGATAATATCCTTGAAATTAATGAACACCAATAAAACCCACTCCACTAAAAAATACTCTACAAAAAGCAAGATATATGCTGAAAGAAGATTTGTAGATAAGTAGGAGGATTATCTCCAAGAAGCCGCTACTAAGCGATATTGCCCCTTCCTCTAGCAATATTTGCCAACAACTTGTTCCATGAAATGTCATAAGTACGTAATGACTTGTAGGGCTTATAAAAATATTTATTTTCACCTCTAGTCAACAAAAATCTCAAACGAGTTTGAGCTAAATAAGGAGAAACTGTAGGTTATAAAAAAGTGCCTTTCGCGTGATAGGGTTTTTATATACTAAAATATATGAAACGGTAAAATTTTAGTAAATATTAATGTTTAAGTATATCTAATATTACTAATCTTCACAATAAATTAATTTTACCTTCTTACTGAAGATGCTGTTGAGTGAAGTATCGTGACTTAGGTAATTCCATAGAAAAATCCACACCAGATAGCATGGAGACTTTGTTGGGTTTGTTGGAAGCTTTCAGTGGAGCCAGTACGAAAACTTCCATCCTGCATACGTTATAAATCGCTACTGATCTTATGTATCGAGATATAATGGAGGACTGGTGGAATTAAATGTATGAAAAAGTGAGGTTACATAAGGACTGAAATCCAAAAAAAAGATAAAACATGTAAATTTTAAATTAGAGCTCTGAATAAGTGATATATCATGATAATTATTATTGTAATTCATTTCTATTATATGTAATATTTATTATTAGCGCATCATTGTTACACTGTCATTAATCACATTTAAAATTTCACCGATATATTTATTAAATTATGTATTTATATTTAAGGGTTATATAAAAGTTTTAAAATAAATTTTAATCATTACATTTAAATTTTTTATAAAGGTAGTTCTAATTCCTCTATACATAGAAGATAATTACAAGGAAGACAACTTTAAAAGACAGTTTATGAACTGAAAGAACACTTTGAAGTTTTCGCAAAAGAAATATTTTATTTACTTCAAAACCTAAATACTTACATTCAAAACAATTGTGGCTTTAGTGAAGCTATAAAAAAAAATTAATGCGGAAAATGAAATGTTGAATAAAATATAAAAATAAAATGCGATACTTCTCAGATAAAGAACTTTTTTTTTAAACCTTTGGCTGTTCTGATACAAGAGTTGTGTGTCAATGAGACCAAAATGCTTTTGTCCAATGCCTTGGCCATAATTTTAATTTCGTTAACAATAGTGATTGGTAGAGTGTGCTTGCGAGAGGACGAAAGTCAAGGCAAGTGTTGTTTCCTGGTGGAAGCGGCGTTGCCAGATCCTCGCGCTGCAGGCGGCCGCGGCTCGATGCCCTCGGAGACACTCGTGCCAACACCCCTCCTCAACAGAGCGACTCGCAACACTGTGCTGCCCACACGCAGAACACTTCTCCATCTCAATGCTGCCAACTGACTAGACGACTTGAACTGTGTGAAAATTTCTTTTCCTCGGAATAGATCGACCATTATGGAAGTAAGAACTTATGAAACATAACAATATTTTGCTTTGATATTTATTTTTTATTTTCAGATATTCGTAAATTATTAATTAAACTTTTGTGTTTTGGCCACTTTTGTGGCAAATAGCAAACATAAAATATATTAAAATTAATTATAATGTGTAATGGTAGCATCTAAAAAAAAAAAACCTTAAAAATTTAAAAATTAATAAAAGTTGTGATAATACCACGCAAAACATTTTTAAGGTTATAATTTCATACTTATTTAGAAAGTTAAAACTTAGAAGTTTTAGACGGTCTTATATATGGAATTATTTGGTTCTTCTGATTGGTTTAAGGTCATGTGGTTGACGGACGAACGGTATGTGGTTGGACGTGACAGATCATTGAGAGTAAATATTTACGACCACGTGATTAAGCAGCTCGTACACAAAAGTGGCTCGAGCTGTGTTGTGTGCACTGTATTTCTCGAATTAGGCCGTATTCTGCCATTCCCCGTAACAAGGACATCCTGAATTTTACCGTTCCCCGCAACAATATCACACTCATTTGTAAAAATTTCCCGCAACATGGACCTCCTGACTTGTACAACAACCCAAAATAAATAAATAAATGATATATTTTTCCAATTCCCTGCAATAAGGACCTCCTGATTTGTACCATCCCCCGCAACATAGACATTCTTACTTATACCATTCCCCGCATCATTTACTTCCTGAATTGAAACTTTCCCTATACAAGAACCGTATGACTTGCACCATTCCCAGAACAAGGATATCCTGACTTTTACCAAGCTCCACAACAAGGACATTTTGACTAGTACCATTTCATGCAACAAGAATGAGCCGGCGCCGGGGTCGCCAAGGGAAGACGTCGGCGGCGTGCCGAAAATGCTTTAGAGATCCGCCTCGACTGAGATGTTTCCCCTCCTTGTTCCCCCTTCCCCTGGTGCAGTGTCTTGGCTGCGTGGCAACGTTTCCACTCCGCGCCTGCGCTGTTAGTTCGCCGAGCTGTGAACGTGCTGCTTGAGAGGTATGGGGGTGTCTTCTTGGGCGAGCGGGGATGGGACCAACACGTGGAGGTAGCAGCAGGGGATACCTTCTGGACTGAGGGCGCGAGGACGGCGTGCCATGTAAGTTGACTTAATAGAGTGCGGCCTTATTCCAAATTTTCGTTTGGCACCGTCCTTCTATATTCCATTTCGAATTAATGTCTGCCTGGGCCATGTTTCTTCAGTCTTCGGTTAGTCATGCAAAAACCTCCACCTGCTCAGTTGTCCGTTGCCGGAAAGGCTAGCTTTCATTTTGACTTAGTTGCTGCGAAGTCTTAGAGGCCTGTCACTTTAAATTGTTCAGTGGGACTCGACATGCGCTGTCTAAAGGGGACCTGTCAATCAACTGTGTGATTCAGTGACGCAAGGTTCGGGCCAAGCATGCATTATTTTCAGTCTGTATTTATGATTTGTATTTCCTGTATTTTATGAGGCCTCATGGTTTAGTAATCATTACTGTATTTTCGGAAACTCTTAATTTTTGTTTATTAATCATTTGGGATTGTAATGTCTCCAGCTCTTAATATTGTTATTAGTCACATTCGTAATATCCAGGGCTGAGATTTGAATTGTACGTACGATTTGCTTTGTGTCTGCTGTGCAGTTGTGCTCTTTGTGCATGTGTTATGAGCTGTTATTAAAAAATATAAAGTTATTTCATGGAGCCCTCTTTGTTTCTTTACAAGCAACTATGAACTAGCTTGAGTCCTTTGAGGCTCATCAATATAATAGTATGTGAATCAGGAAGGGCGTAAGACCGTGTTTCGTTCTTGTTTTGGCTAGTATTCCCTTCACTGGTTCAAGAACCTCCTGATTGGTAGACTCCCCTGCAAATTGGACAATCTGACTTGTATCATTCCCTGCAACAAGGACCTACTGACTTGTTCTATTCTCCGCGACAATGACCTCCTAACTTGTACCAATCCTCACAACAAAGATCTCCTGACATGTTAAATTTCCTGTAAAAAGAATCTCCTGATTGTACTATTTCCTGCACAAAGACTCTCTGACGTGTACTATTCCCGCAACAAGTATCTGACCAGTAATATTCTCCGGACCGAAGACCTCCAGACTTGAACCATTACCCACAACAAGGTCCTCAGGACCCTGACTTGCACCATTCCCCGCAATAATTTCAATCTGAATTGTACCATTCAGTGCAACAAGGAACTCAGTACCAGGACCATGTGCCAGCTCAAGTCACGCGTAAGATTGATTGTACAAAATTTAGCATGCCCTTATTACGCTATGCGACAAGTGTGTTTGTCGTTTTGCTGTATTCATACAAGTCAGAAGCTTCATTATTCAGAATTTTAATTGAATATATAGTAAATAGCGTCTCATGTAAATACACTACCATTTAATTTTCAGTTCTTAAGAAAAGTATTGCTTAAAATATGCATTTAACATTCATCAGTGTGGCTCCCAGTGGATATATCTTTCGAACTCATGTGACTTTGTGATATATCAGAGCTTGCGTTTTTATAGCCAAGGATTTTACTTTGAATACCAAGGAATACATCCAAAGAAAATTTTTTTTGACCAGATCTGACGATAAAGAGTTTCGCCAGCCAGCCCAGGCAAACTGTTTTAACTACTGTAGCACACACATAGACCAGCACCGTCCCACACCACAAAGACAGCAGCACATTCCCACACCACACAGACAGATAGCAGCACCCACCCACACCCCACTTACAGACAGCAGCATCTTCCCACACCACACACCACACAGACATACAGACATCAGCACCTTCCCATATCACACAGACAGATAGCAACCTTCCCACACCAAACAGACAGATAACAGTACCCTTCTACGCAACATATTACAGTACGGCAACCACAGAAAACAAAATATTTATTATCTTTATAGTACATAATATATTATGTAAAGTTTATTTTGATGTATCGTACGGCGATCACATGCTGCAATCAGAACTTATAAAGGTTATGAAAACGAAATCTTACTTATAGTCTTTTAATCCCTAACATAATAAACAAGAATGATTAAATATATTATGAATTTTTTGCGACGATGTTTATAAAACTAATAAAATATTACTCGGGAAAAAAAATAAAACTATGTAATGTCCGTAATTTTAGTTTAATGAGAAATTTAAAGTAAATATATAGTAATGGGTGTGTAATCAACAAATACAATTAATCAATCACAAAAACACATTGTCTCTTTACAATGAACGTGTTACATAAAAATCATGTTTATCATTATATTTAAAACGTAATTTGCCTTATAGTTTCAAGAGTGAGTTATTACACCCTAAATTTATATATGAAATTACACCCGTATTGTTGCAAGAGTAGTAACTTATTTATTATTTCCTGTTACAGAATAGTTTTGCCATTTTAATTTCATAGTTTTTTTTTAATGTTCACGAGTCCCCGCCAAATTCATAATAAACCACTCTCTTACCAAGTGCATTTCTTTTCAATTTTCCACATAGTGTTTCATTGATCACAATATTTTTCAAAGTTTTGTGAACACAGCCTGTAGGTGTTCATGCATGCATGTTAGATTTGACAACATTTATATAATTAAAATATATTTTATGTATTATTTTTAGTGTTTATTTAGGTTTTTCTCACATAATTAATAAGTTCAGTCTCAAGTGTTACATAATTTTTATTATGAGAATGCACAGTACAGTTCGGAACATTATCAACCGGGGCACAAAAGACGAAAATTTTAATGTTGCAAAATTATTCGATGTGGTTTGTCTAAGCAATGGGTGCTAAAACAAACTAATTAAATAGAGACTGGTCTCCGACGAAGAGACAGTGGGTATCACGCCTCACAATTTATGTGCAATGTACTTTGCACAAAGTTTAAAACGACATTTCTAAAGTTTGGTTCGAAAACTCTCGTAGCGAGCTATATATGAAAAGAAAACGTGGGACAAAGTTTCATAATGTTAAACATTCGCCCGGAGATCAGCTGAAGTATGCTGAACACAACAAAGACTAGCTTGTGCACTTGTCAACAATGCATCAACCACTTGTTGAAACTGATAACGGGCTACGGTGCCAGCATTCAGGCATTGCCAATGCGGGAGACCATTATAATACCAATCAAACACACCATCCACTAGCGTCGCGTGAACCACATGTTAGAGCCTTCATTTATCTAAACATAAGTTTCAACTATTGGCTCTGGGTTTGTAAATTAAAAAGAGCTTGGGGCCAGCCGAATGTGTTCTGTTAAAATATGAATACAAGTACAGAGTCTGCCACAGGTGCAAGAGATGGGACATTAAAAAATTCTGCAAAGTGATTTGGACGGTATTCTACGAAAATTTTAAAATGCACACTTGAAATATAACTGTCTTCTAAAAATTTTGTTAATTTGGAAATCTAGCTTTTTTTTTTTTTTTTTTTTTTAAATTTTGATTCTCTGATTCATAACCAAATGTTAGATATCACAAGCAAAACATATGCAATTTGGGTTAACAGTATTTTTTATCCGTAGTCACAGAGTATTGAGAAACCTGTAAGAAAGACTTGACTTGCAGGCCGAAAAAAGGTTCACACATGGAATGATTTTGTTATGTACTATGTTAACTTTTTAAAACACTTTGCAACAGACCTGGTTTAACTGTAGGCCGTACCCAAATATTTTTGAGAAAAATATGTTCTGCTATTTATTTTTATTTTTTATTTATATTTCAGCAATAAATTTAGTCTTTTTAGTAACTAGGCAGAAATTATAATTTTTTGAAGTCAACTATACAAAAATCATAAATGTTCATGTAAACATAAATGTGCAATTTCAGAAAATATAATTTACAGTACAACAAAACAATTTTTCCAACCCACCCGAGTAGAACGATACGAGTCACACACATGTAAACACTTTATCGCCGGACACAAAATATTCGCAAATATAAACCACTGATGGGATCGATAACTTTTTTTTTACATATACAAACATCAACAAGTGTCAGTAAAAATGTATGAAATATTTCGGTTCGTTCATGGAGAATATTTAGCACCAACAGAGAAGTGTCTAGGGAGGGGCGGCAGTTAGCTAGAGGCTGTCCGCAGCAGCAGCGCAAGGCACAACAAACCTATGCAGTCGAGGCCGCTCCGGGCCAGCGCGAGGCAGCCCGAGCTGGCGGGACCGTCGTCCTCCGTGGTGGTGCGCTGCACGTCGTTGCGCGCCTGGCCCGGCTGCGGCGGCGGCCTCCACTCGGGGGCCGTGCTGCCCCCGGGGGCGGGCCGCCTCGTGGGGGCGGCCGGTCCGCCGCCCGCCGCCCCCGGCGCCGCCTCCGTGCCGTGCAGCACCAGGTCCCAGCGCGCCAGCGTGCCTGCACATGCCACACATCACACGTCACATTCATCTCGCTCCTTCTCGGCTCAAAGTGAGTAGGTGGACCGAGCTGGTTCTGGATCAACAAACATGACGAAAGTGAGTAGGTGGACCGTGCTGGTTCTGGATCAACAAACATGACGAAAGTGAGTAGGTGGACCGTGCTGGTTCTGGATCAACGATAAGCCAATTGAAAAAAAAAAATTAATATTTAATTTGTGATGCCAAATCAAACCCCACCAGTAACTTGTCAAATTAAAAACACATTAAATCCAATAAGTGGCGCACGTGTGCATGTGTACAATCACCCCCCAAATAACCTTATGACTGCTACCTTAATTTTTTCATGTTACTAGATGTGGGATAAACGAAAATGACCTGTGTAGCATTCGGCTGTAGTAACCGAACTGGACGAAAATCTAATTTTCAATTGGAGAAAGAAAGAGTTAGTAAAATAACTTTTCACAGGTATTTATAGATTATTTTATTATAAGTTACTGTTCTATGTATTGTTTGTAATTTTACAACTTTATTATGTTGTCACCGAGTTCACATTAATAATCATCGAAAAACTCAAAATTTAAGTTTCCAAGTTTCAAACTATTGCGTAATTCAACACGTCGTTATTTAAAGCATTAAAGTGGAGACCAACACAAATTTAAGAACACATCGTATTATAAAAAGGCGAGAACTTTCACATCTCATTGTGCTCCAAAGAGCGACACACATCATTTAAATTATATAAATAAACCACAGGAATATTTAAAGCGTCTTTATTCAAGTGTTATTTCGATCCAAACGAATTTATCGATCGTCTAAGACTCCTGCGGGCTTCACTCAGTGCAGGAAACTATTCGCACATCAACGAAATAGTCTACATACTCGAATCATTTAGGGTAGCTGGTTACACACAATGTGTCGAACCGGAATCGCTCGCTAACTTCACACTCCTGCAAGACGGAGATACCTTCGTCGCAAAGTCGTAGTGTGTGGACTTGATGATTTATTCCAATTGTATCGACCTTGTTGAGAAGAGACCATGTTCTCAAATGAATAAAGATTCCAAGTACATGTTAACTGTAATCTAGGTGTATAGGAAGTTCGCTTGGGCCAGACTTGAGAAATCGAAGAAGGCGACCAATGTAACCAATACCATTTCAGACAATTTTGCATTGAATGTATTCAGTCGCACCTGCAAACGAATCTCGGCAATTAATTATACATTGTGACCGTCTGGGCTTTGATGAAGTTTATCTAATACTACTTTACATTTAGTAGTGTCAAATCCTCCATTGTCGAAATGTTTAACATAACTTTGCGCGCCAAATTTAGTGCAGTTACCAGCTAACGGAAATTACAAGTGGCTGGATATCTTGCCGAAACTAGTGAGCGAATACCAGTCCACTGTGCTTTTTACCACATAAATGAAGCCTTAAAGTCATAAAAGACCATCACCTGGTACTAACAATGCTTTCCAACACGAAGAAGAAAGATCCACTAAAGTGTTAATCTAACATCGGTGACATTGTGCGGATCTCCATGCAGAAAGGCATCTTCGAGAAAGTTTTCACTGCAAACTGGAGTCCTAAACATTCCCGTGAAACTCATGTTCGCGAATCGGAGCCTAGGACGCGGTGGCTTCTATGCCGAAAAAATTCAGCCTACTATGTATCCTGACATGTAATTTCTGGAAAAGATTCTCAAACGAAGAAATTAACGATAATACATCAAGAGTCATTCCGCCTCGCTTTAATTTGTGGTTAGCAGATGCAGAAATCAGGAAACGCTAGTAATTTTCTTGTTTTTGTACTTGTAAAATATATTTAATATACTTTTTGTAATTTTGTCGTTTTATTTCTTGAGCCTGTCACTTGTTTATGTTAAACTGATGTGATATTTAGTTCAATTACCTTTTTTGCCTGACCAAGGATAAAATTACAGACATTAATCGATCAAAGCAATAATTATTTTAGTAATGGATTTTTTATTTATTTATTTTTGGATTTTTTTTCTGATAGGTATTAATAACAGATTTTATAGATGGTGGCAAAGATGGCCGACAAGATTGCAAATGTTATGATAATAAATACTACTGCATTAGAGTAGGTAAATATTTAACTAATATGCCAGCAGCAACCTATATCACATGAAAATGGTGGATCTAAGATGGCTGTTATGGCATCATACTAGCTGACATAATATCTGCCTTGGCATTAACATTGGGGGTCAGTTGCCTGTTAGCCTCTGTGGAGGAAGGATCCTGTCGCCATTTTTTAGCCCTCACTGAATTTGAACCATGAAACCATGAAGTTAGTGCGTTTTTTTTTAAACTGTATTAAAATTGTATTTAAATAATTAAAAATTTTTCCCGAATATTGTGGATAAATATTATGGTTTTTCAAGATGGTGGCTCTAACAAAAGTTTCAATGGTGACATCATTCAAAATAACAAAAAAAAAAGGCTCTACCGTAGCGAAACGTGAAATATTTTTGAATAGGGCACTCGATTACAAGATGGTGGGAAATCTAAAATTTTTATATTGTGCATTTAAAGATAACGGATTCTTAGAATACGGATGAGTTCAAGATTAAATTCAAAGGTAAAGATCATGGTGAAAGTTCAAGCTCATTCAATATGGACACCGTGACGTCACAATCCAAGACGTCGTCAACAATTCTCAATCATCGACCTGAATTATGTCTCAGAAGGTTCTATTATACACTATTAAACAGAAATAAGAAATAATTGTGAGATGAAAAATGTACTATTGAAATAATGGAAGCAGATTACATTGATTTATCAATATAAGTTAGTGTGATTCCCAAAATAGCATTAGTGCCATATTCACCATATGTATCAGTACTGAGGAATTTCGTTCACTAAAACCAAGTATGATCGACGTCATGATAAGGGAATTATGCAAAGGGTCCTTTACAGAATATGTTACGTATTTAAGTTATG